>NC_092801.1:19730561-20427008 GCF_918797505.1 Bemisia tabaci | reverse complement strand
GAGAGTTTGTTTTGATGTAGAGGTGGACTCTCAGGGTAGGGCGGGATATCCCTTCCATTTTGGCCTCACTTTGAAAGCTTTTTTTGAGCTTGGGAGTTGATTTCAGAGAAAACCAGTGACACCATCGTGTTTCTCGCGAACTTTTACATAAGAATTAACAGTCAAATCGCAAATTCCTCACACATGCAACATCTCCATTAATGACCCAGATGGTATATTTGATTCCAACTTTGTAGAATTGAAAGCGTTTTTAAAAATTTTACAGTCCTTCAAAATGAGCTTTCCGTGTGATTTTGCTGAGAATCGGAATGGGCCCCTAACACCCCCCTAAATTTTAGCGTACCCCAAAATCGTTTGACGTGCATAATGAGACCATAGATATGGTGTTCTCTGCAAATGCTGAATGAAATCGAACAGATAGATTCTGAGACATCGCTGTACACAGATTTGGGGGACGCCTGACGGACGGACACACATTTTTTCAAGTATGGTTACTTTGACTCCTGGGACCTTAAAACGTGTAGAAATTATAAAATTTCAACTTTTTTCTCCTCTTGCAGGATGACAATACTTCTTCTACTCTAGGGGAGCGAGAAATTAAAAAATTGAAAAATGGGTAGGCAAGACAACAAATACGATTAGGATTGCATTTATCAAAAAGAACCCAGCGCGATTGCAGTGCTTTCAAAATCGTGCAACTCCCTTTCTTTTAAAACTACTTAATAAATGTACAGTATTAAAGTTTACACAATTATTCTCTTTCAAAATTAAAAATTTTTTGGTGTGATGTCAGAACTAGTCACTATTCTGGGAAATGTTTTAGATAATCATGAATGAGCAACATTTTTACAACACTACAATCGCATTGGTTCCTTTTAAATATTATTTTTAAACTTACATGTATGACAGCGATATATAAATCTATTTAACATAAAATTAAATAAATTGTGGATTGTCAATTATAGAGCAGATTCCTCTAGTGGGAGTTTAAATTACCACCAATTTTCTCAAGTTTGAAGATTTTCTTTTATCACGTTAACATAAGTTGCACTAATAATAGGGTATCAAATCCTAGTTTTTCAGTAGTGATTTCAATTTCTATCAATAGGATTTTTCAAAATTTAAAAATTTTAACGTCATAACGTCCGCGTTCCGTGCTGAGAGGCCGGAAGCAGCGAGCGTAGCACCAGGATCAATCGAAGCGATGGCTCTAGCACCCGGAACTTTCGGCCCCTGAGCCCGAAACGGACAGTATGTCGATATAGCCCGTAACTTTTTTTCCAACACTGAAAAAAAAAATCTCGGTGTATTTACCAAGAAAAGGGTAAAATTACCAAGAATTCTGGGTTCTATTTGATCCCAGTTTTTTCTTGATAAAATTGCCATTTATGGAATTGGTAATTTTACCGAGAAATCTCGGTAAAATTATTGAACTTTCTCGGTAATTTTACTGGACCTTGGTAAAAACGCCAATATTTTTTATCGACTGTGGTAGAATTACCGACATAAAATGGCAAAGTTACCGGGAATTGATTACCAATAAAAGTGGTATTCTTACCTGAAAAAACAGTAAAAATACAGGTTTTTAGGTAAGCTTACCAGTCTGTCTTGGTAAAATTACCGATAATTGGTAAAAAAAGTGAGATGGTAAAGGTACCAACAGACCTTGGTAAAAACGCCGAGAATTTTTATTCAGTGTAGGTGTCTTGGCGACATGTTTAAGCTTTTACTTTCAGTGATTTAAAAAATCTAAGACAAAAAACCTGTTCTCACAGATTACTTGCCAGTGGAAGCGGTATTCACGGGCAATATAGACATACCGTCCGCTCCGGGCCCAAAAGCTAGAAGTTCCGGGCGTAGCACCCGGAACTTTCGGATTCTGAGCCCGAAACGGACAGTATGTGGATTGAGTACCTATATTGAGAGAGTATGGCCACTGGGCCCCATGGAGAGGCTTAGGACCCAAAAATGGCGGTGCTTTGTTTTGGTTTTTGTGGATGGGAGGGGGGTCATTGCCAACTTTTGACGGTTATCACCAACCGCACTTGCTGCAAACCTTACTACATCTAAGATAATTTTTTCAAAAATTGCACACGATTAGCCTTAAACATATGTAAAGATGTCGCAATAGTGCATTTGAGTAAATTTCTCGTCACGATAAGCAAAGCAAACTATATTTTGAGTCATTTTGCATTACATTAATTTATGGCGTCCGCCATTTCAGCGCTCCATTCAGCCTAAGATGGCTGAGCCAATCAGAGATGGTAACCCCAGTGGCCATACTCTCTCAATATAGGTACGCTATATGTGGATACAGCCCGTAACTTTTTTTTCAGTGTTGTTTGAAACATTTTAACCTGTATTTTGGATGCGTGATGTGCAGGTACCAGTGCCAGCTGAACCAGTACCTTATCGCGTTCTTCCTGTGGCTGGGCTACTTCAACTCGACGCTGAACCCGATCATCTACACCATCTTCAGCCCCGAGTTCCGGCACGCCTTCAAGCGGATCCTCTGCGGCCGAAAAAACTCGGTCCGGCGGAGGAATAGGCATCTCGGCGTCCGGCACATGCACTGACAGTTGCCCAAGTTCGAGTCGCATACCGTCTAGCAGGGGTGCAGGGTTTTTCCCTCGAGGGGAAAAACTAAAAAAGATGCAAGACGAGAGTCCATCCCTCTCGCCGGGTCCTACCGCGGGGCTTCCAAAATCGTCCGCTTCAAGGAGGAGGTAGAAATGGAGAGCATTTCTCAGCAGAATTAGCAGAATCGAGACGCGAGCAGGAGGGAGAGCCAACTGATTCGATTTCATTCTCACGGTTAAAAATGCAAAAGAATGGAGAATTTTAATGCAAATTTTGTATTGCTTCATCTGAAAGTGCTTGAAGAGCTGATTTCACAGTATTTTTATAATTTTTTTCTGATATGGGAAATGGTATGAAAACATATTTAAAAGTGAGAAAATGCACCGCCTAATGACGTTATCTGGCGGCATTTCCCATTTAAATACATGTATCTTAGCAGCGGGCCGATTATTGAAATTGATGGACAAAGCTTTAGACGAAGAAGAGAAAAGGGATATGGTGAGATCCTATTGGTGGAAGCGGATGGTTGCAATGGATAAAGGAGGTAAGTAATAGACTAACTAACAGCAACCGACAAGAGACCAGACAGTTAGTCCATCATTTTCCCTCTCAGTCTGTAAGAACCACCAGTTGCAACCAATAAGATCGCTTCATATTCCCTTTATCCTCTTTGTCTATCGCTTTGTCTATCAATTTCAATAATCAGTCCGCATATTAGATAATTTTGTCATATCTTCTCCAATAATTGTTCAATTCATGAACCAAGGGTATCCTCGTGTTCAGTTCACTCAGTATTTTCCAATTAAACACGAAATTCATCAAATTTCAGACACCTGCAAATTCTCCATTCCCATCATCTAGTGATTTCTACATTATTATTCAGAGATGTTTGACAATACTGCTGTGCTAAGGAAAACGCCGTGTGAGCCTTCCCTACATTCCCTTCGATGAAATATGGGATTCCTGGAAAACTTATGCATATTTTTCTCCCAGTTTTTTACAGAATTTCATCCACAATTTTATCTGTAGTATCCGAAAATTTCGAGGAAAAATACTCATAACTCTCCAGAAAAATTAACAATTTACTAGAGGAAACAAGAACGACATCAGAAGTTTTGCTTTTCCCCGGATAAAAAATGTACCTCTGAGAGAAGCCGTGTGCCATGCATATTTATCCTTGAAATTTTTAGATATTGTATGGTAAATTGCGCAGAAAATTTTCAAGGAAAATATTCACTATCCCTGGTAAAATCGTTTTTTTAAAACAAATATGGCAACGTCTCAAGGCTCTTAAGGCGTTCTTTGAGCAAGGACAGGATTGTGAAATCAATTCGAAGGCTTTCCAACTCCCTCTCGCCTCTCTGAAGAAAGCGACCAGGATCCAGCGACTCGGATTTCCCTGCATCCCTGCTGTGTAGGACGACGGGGGGTGGAGTGGAGGGGTTGATTTTCCTGAAGGCTCGATGGTTCCGAGACACAATTCGCGAAACATATGTATCTATAGCATCGTTCATCCTAACGTAAAGCGGTCATTTTTTCGGAATTCTCGAGTTCATCAGGAAACCCTCGCTACCCCCCGAAGTCAGTGTAAGCGACTCGCGATATTTAGTTAATCAAATTCCACAAGGTTGTCAAATGTGTAATAATATTTGCATATCTTACACAGTTTTATACGGTAGTTTAAGGAAATTGTTCTACATATGACAGTTGTGTTTTTCGGAGGAAGCAAAAGTGATTCGAGCGTCAAATTGAGACTAAAATGTGTTTTTATACTGAAATTGCTAGTTTACTAAAAGCCTCACAAATGAAATTATTGTATGCTCCGACAGCAAAACGCGCATTCAGTTTAACCCAAAACGATATTTTTTGCAAGGAATTCTACAGCTAAAGTTTTGCATTGTCTACTACCAGAAGCGGGCATATATGATGAGGAAATCAATAAATATATGCAAAATTGAGCACATATCCTTGATGCGACTATTTCTATTTCAAGATTGTGCCTGTTACTTACGCACAATTTGAAGCAGGGGCTCTTTTTTTCTTAATTTTATAATGCACGCTGGTTCATTTCGTAGTCAAATGGACAGATCAGGCATATTGTTAAGTGCCTAAGTAAATAGTCTGATTTTCTCATAGAATAAAATTGTCTCGGTAATTTTTGAAATGCTACTGTTCCAAATATTTAGTTTCGGATTTTATTATGTATGAAACTTGAATATCATTTCAGGGTCACTTTAGCTATTTTTTACGCTTGAATTATGTAACGTTGTCCCAAAATTTTGCAGTATTTCACAAGAACGCGAGGCCCTCACGATTTTGGGACTTCAAATTGACGAGCAATCCATCAAGGAGTAAAATTTTAGAAAAATTCGTAATTTGATCATTAGTTTGGTTTAATTATAAAAAAATTAAGAGCTCTTCGTCAAATCACTTAAATTAGTAAACCTCAACTACTTGTCGAAATTGCTGTAACATTATTTGACGATATCTATTTACTTTTCATCCCTACGACATCACAACTCACTGAAAGAAGTTTGTTCGATGGACAAAACATTTCATAGATGCCACGTTATTGTCTTTTCTTCAAAGGTGCTCTTTTGACAGCCACTCGGCCTCCAGTATCTTCGAAAAATCCTTGTAAGTAAAGGCTCTAACTTAAGCATCATAGTAAGCTCCGCTTTTACTCTATGCACTGATAAAGGAGTAAAATTCTAATCCTGTAGCTTTGTGAATCACTTTTGCTTCTAGTTGCTCAAAAATCATGTTACGTAGTAACATAATCATTTGTTGTTTAGTATGAGGTACGGCTGTAAAAAGGTGTAAACCTTCGGTGTATATCCTTGGAGATTAGATCAATTTAGAGCAATCGAAGTTTCCATTTGCGAAAGTGTTGTTTTTTCTTTCGCACACAATTGTTTAACGCAAGAATGCGATTTTGTTACGTGAATGTTTTTATTACCCACTGTATTTTGTAAAACCTGACATAACTGAAAATGTGGCCTGTTCCTGAATCACCTCTCCTATTCCTAACTTGCCGACGTTAATTTGCTTAAGTTTCAAATTTTTTGATCCTGGTTGAACGACGTACTCCTTCCGTGCGTAGCACTTTCCGTATTATCACGTTATTTCATATGATTTTTGTTAAATTCTGAATTGTAACTCTAATTTAACTGGCAGAATTACAAGGATTAGGGTCTCTTCCGTTTTCTATACTCGCATCTGTCAAATAAAATACCACTGTTCTTGACCCCACACTGAAAAAAGTCTCTCGGATCTTGAGTCCAGGCTCTTAAAAAATTTCTCAAAAAAAAAAAATACTCTTGATTCAATCGGATTTTTGTTTGAATCAAAACGAAATCCGTTCAAATTAAGAGACTTGTCTATCGATTCTAGCAAAAATCCGGTTAAAACGAGAGCTTTTTCTATATTTTTTAAGATTCCGAACCTAGATCTAAGTGACTATTTCTCCAGTGTAAATTTGAAGTATTCAAAATGCGTGCCCCTAAGCAACAGCTTACTATCTCTAGAGTCCCTTATAGAGGGAGTCGAGACAACGCTGCTTATGGATGTCACAAACGGGAATAAAGATTACACAAATCGGACGTTTTTTGTAATCTTTGATCAACCCATTCCCGAATCCCTATCTCCGTTCCCTCTCTCATTCCATTTGTTCCTTGCCGTACCTCCCATTCCCCGGTCCATTCCAGTTCATTATTTTTGCAATTGGTGAAAATTTAATCTTCATTCCCGTTTGTGACACTGTGAAGGCATAAAGTACGGGAACCAATGCGAACTGTATCCGCATTGTCTTAACTCTCAGTACAGTAAAAGCTCGTTGAGACGAAAAATAAAGGGACCGAAAAAATTTTCGTCGTAAGCGGCTTTTCGTCTTAACTAAGTATTCTAAGTCTATTTTCCCTAAGAATGGACCACTAGACAAGGTACGAATTTAAGCATTCTGATACATAGTTCTTAACCAAAATTTCACGCAAAACACGATTCGCGCAACGAAAATGACTGAAACCAACTCCTAACGAAGATATTAACGTTTTTATTTCACATTGGTTACGAGGAATTTGAACTGCCCGCTCACAAGAAACTCAAAGCTCTACGTGAGTCAAATCGCGCTCTACAACGGTTTCAGCAAGCTTCTCAATCGAGTAATGTTCATTTCCCACCATGTGTTGTTCAAACTATAAGAAATTTGCTACAGCTGAGCCAAAGCGTCAAGATTGAGGTTGCCAGATTTTTATATCGCAGAGATTGTCATGATAAACATTTAGCGCGCGATGTGAATCACGTAGAGCATTGAGTTTTCATGAGCGGGTGGTTTGAATTCACGCATCAGGAATCATTTAATATCTTCGTAAGGAGTTTATTTCGGTAAATTTCGTTGTGTGCATTGTGTTTTACGTGAAATTTTGGTCAAGAAACATGTATCAGAATGCTGGAATTTGTACCTTGTCTAGTGGTCCATTGGCTCCTTTTTGTCGTTTTTACCCAATTTCAGGGGAAAAAATCGGAAATTTTTCTTCATCTCAACCGCTTTGTTACGGTCAAAATTTCGAAATTTCGTCTTATCCGTATTTTTTTTACATTGACTCTCATGGAAGTGTCAAGGGACCGAAAAAAATTTCGTCTTAAGCGGATTTTCGTCTTAACCGTATTTCGTCTCAACGAGCTTTTACTGTATAAAGGGACTCTCTATGAACACTTAAAACGGCTTATTGAAATAAATATGGACTCGTCTTTCGCGCACTCATGGAACAAAATCCAGCTTACTACCTCTCGAGTAGATTCTCGTAAAGGTGGGATGGAATCCTGTCTGCTGTAGGGTATCGGAATCGAACTCGGTCGACCATCGATTCTCAATTGTATTATACCTATCATGAGCAGGACATAAATCGATAGTATCAATAGTATCCCTATTTACTACCCCAGTTTTAACGGGGCGGATCTGGATCACGCGTGACATCAAAGCAATTTCGGGCCCCCGTGCGCCCTGCTCCACGAGTCATAACTCGTGAGAGTTCGTCGACATAATCGCATCTTAAGGGTGGCCCGGGCGATGATGTCAAATCCCTGGAGATCCCCTCCATCCGCGTCACTAAACGTAGCTTTGAGGGTGGCTCTTTTGAAGAATTTCGTCGTTTTCCTCACGAAAGAACGTAACTCCACTTCAAGGTTGCCAAATCTCCACTCACAAGTTGCTTATTAACCACCCAAATAGCACAGACTGCAATGAGTAGCAATTATATTGTATTAATGTTGCAATTCCACTCGGTGTTGTGCATGTTGCCTAGCTCCTATTTGAAGGGGTCCCATTTATTGAAACTCACTGGAATTAAATTGAAATAAGTTGCAATGTTTCATTATATTGCATACTGCCTATCTTTCTGACACACGGAGCTCAATTTGTTGATTGTTTAAAATTTGCATAAATCGACTAAATGATGCATTCTGCCCATGGAAATTTAACTCTTAAACACCCTGCCAATCCGGGGTATGTTTCAGCCATACCACGGCAACTCGTTTCGTGATACAGAGAAGTGTGCTGCAAAGCTAAATAAAAACGCCGTAGTCAAATTCCACACGATGAAATATTTATTTTTGAGGAAATATATGAGCATTTTCCCTTGAAATCACCCTCTACGCTAGACGAAATTGCGAGTAAAATTTTCCGAGAATTAGAAGTGAATAATTTCACGATTTTTTAAGAAATTTCTTTTTATTTGAAGAAATTTGGCCACACGCGGATGCCCATAGGGTGTTTTTGTGCGGCAATTTGTTTCGTGTTACAGAGAAGCGTTATGCAAAACTATAAGTAAAGAACACCGCATGAACTTCGTAACGTTGCCAAATCCCGCACTACAAAATATTTATTTTTGAGGAAACCCTGGTAAAAATTGGCGATAGGAGCTGCGTTTCAAAATACCATAGGAATTCCTATAGCCGGCTAAAGAAGGCTGCAGAAAATCATATAGCTGGCTGTAGAATGCGGAGAAAATCATACGGCCGGGCTATACGGAGCGATAACAAATTATGCAGCCGGGCTATAGTTCCTATAGCCGGGCTTTACACTTAATCGCCTGGCTGTTGCTTTTTCGCCATCGATTATGAAAGGCTATAAGAAATTGTGTAGAAATTAGTGTGCTTTGGAAATCATTAAGTTCGGTACGGAACCACCTTAATATTTACAAAACACACCTTATATTTTCCTTTAATACATATTTTTTTTCATCAATGAAAACGAGAATAATCCATACAGGATGTGCAAACATTTCAAAATCATGAGTTGAATAACGCTGACTCTGCCAGATTAAATATTAGCGCTTAACACAAAGCGGAGCGGCAACGCACTGGCGCCTACAAATCTAACAGGGATACTTCACGCATTGCGCAATGCTTGAAGTATCCCTGTTAGGTTTGTAGGCGCTAATGCGCGTTTCGCGCTCTCTGCCCGCCCGCCGCGTCGCAGCGTGCCGCGGCGCCTGAAGCAACTATTTCACACCAGAGGTATTGCACAGTATCATAAGAAATTGAAGGCGCTCCAACATATTAAGAATGATAGGCATCCTTCAAAAGTACGAAACATTCCTCGCAAAATAAATCAAGATACGACGGCACAAAAAGAGAGCGGTGGTTTAAAAACTAACTAAGTCCTAGTATCCGTATTTAGTAACGTTTAGCATAAACTTTATCGTCTGGCTGTTTCTTAATCGCCATCGGCTATAAAAGGCTAAAAGAAATTGTACAGCCGGCTACCAAAGCTTCTGGAAATCTTACAGCCGGCTTTAGGTCTATGGTATTTTGGAACACAAATTCTACTGCCAATTTTTACCAGGGAATGGATAAGCTTTCCCCTCGAACTACCCTAAACGCTAGAGAAAAATTGCGAGAAAAATTTTCCGAAAAATTCGAAGTGACTAATTTCGCGAGTTTTTAAGAAATCTCTTTCGGAGAAATTTGGCAACACGCGGATGCCCATAGGCTGTTTTTGCACGGGACGTCGACGTGACCCAGTTCCGGTCGATTTTGAGCGTGGCCTCTCGAGAGCGATGAGGAGCACGAACGGAGCCCCCGATCCATTTCAGTAAATCAAACGAAATTATTGGGGGTTTTTAAAGGGAAAAGCCCTCTGCGCGATCTTGATCGCTGAGAGCTCTCACAGATGGCTGGCTTCGATATCGGATTAAATATTTGGGCCGACATGTTGCCGCTCCCGCCTAAAACCGCGCAACTCCAAGCGAGCTCCGAGCAGTTGAAGTGGTTCTTAATAAAACGGCTCCATACCTCGGGTTCCCATGTCGAGTGATCAGTCTCCTTTTTGAAGTATTGAGCTATGGTGCCGTGCTAAGGAAGAACGCCGTATGAACATTCGAGAGTTGCCAAATCGTCGTTTTCCTCACGAAAGAACGTAACTATATTTCAATGTTGTAAAATTTCCCTTCGTAAATTGCATTTTAACTAGAAAAATCTCGGACATTTCTAACTGAGAATTTCATTGATTTTTCTTCCGATTGCATGCAAAAATCAGACAAATATTGATAAAAATTGCACACTTTCATTTTTGTAAAATAAATTAATTGTTGGAGTCAATTTGGCAACCTTGGATTGGAGTCACGTTCCTTCGTGCGGGAGACGACGAAATTTCCCTTGATGACGACATGTATTTTTGACGACGCTCATGCCCATTTTTCTGTGAGATTTTCAGATATTTTAGATTGAATTGCGTACGATATTGTCTGAAAATTTCCGGAAAAATCTTCATTATTTCCCTGCAATTCGGTATTTATCGAGGGAAATTTGGCAACGTCTGATGGCTCGTACGGCGTTCTTCCTCAGCACGGCAGTATGGTTGAGCTTTAAGTTGAATTGATGTTCGGTTTTTCCATTTTTTTTTTTTATCCTGCCCGAAGGCGCTTGTGGTGATAATTTTAAGCGGGGGAATGGGAAAAATTATCATCGATGGGTCTCTGAACACGGCGGAAGCTGAGACTTCATCATACTCACCAATTTTTCCTCCCTTATAGAAGTCACATAAAATACAATTTACTGTTAGGAAAATTTTCTTTAACCCTTTTTTTTAAAAAAAAAATTAATTTCACAGGTGCTCGTGGTAATGCTTTAAAACCAAAAGTAGTGATGAGTATCAAAACTGGGCTGCTAAGAGTCATTCATAAAATACCGTAACGCTGAATTTCGGATTGTTCAAGTATCGCGGTCCATACAGAATAGGATGGACTTTTTAGAAATATGATGAAAATAGACTGAAGAAACGTTCTTCTCATCCCCATAACTTTAAGATTCTTTTTGTCAGTCAAAAAAGCTGTTTTGAGCTTTTATAAGCTCCGAAACGTGTTCCTGGCCAAAAGTTACATAAGTCACACGTTTTTATTAAGCAATTCTAGGATCATGCAACAGCCCCATTAAAATAATGTTAACACTTATCCAAATTCTGTATGAGAGTTTCTCAGTAATTCTCATCCGAATAAATCCAACATGCCTTTGTTTAATTACTACACAGTGCGTCGTTCAACCAATGGACCCATGAATCTCCGAAAACTTAATCTTTCAAGACGCTTTCCGATGCATGCCCCATTTCTCTCCTTTATATGGCCAGCATGAAAATTCGATATTCTCCCTCGAAGGAAACCCGTTTCATATTTAAGTACCCTGATGTTTATCGTGCCAAGTTTTGTAAAACTTCTGCCCTCTTTTATAGTAAAAAGGGTAGTTCAAAAAGTAGACACATGCTTCTCGTGGAGGATTGTTATTTTTTTGTAGAGGGTGGTTTTCTTTTTCGTGAAATTTATCTTGGCAGATTTTTATCGCCTCAGATAGTCCTAATGATACCAAGGAAAGGGGATAGTTGGCCAATTTGTGTAACCAAATGCCAAGATTAGAGAATGAAGATCGGATTTGATACATAAGCTATTTTTGAACTACGGTACTTAATTTTTGGTGTTGTATACTTATTTTCAAACTCCATCTTAAACGACCCAGACAATGCTGAGAGCAATGTATCGAAAATTTAAAAGAAATATAGCATGTCCTTGATAATGTTTCAAGAACTTGAATCTCCAACTTATGTTCTGTTGTTAACGTAATATTTAAAAGAATTGCTACCGTATGTGCCATGTTTTTCCTCCTCTATCTTCCTCTTATTCCTCTTTTCTTTTTGCCAGGAAAGGAATCGTTCATACAAGAGAAGTTTGTGTACCGTTTAAAATCCAAGCTTTCATTCAGAAGTATGCAAGTCGATATTTTTTCCTCCTGATGCACGACATGTTTTGATTTTAATTTAATCGAAAATTTGACTATAGAAAGTAAAAATGAATTATATGGCTGCGTCTCGGTCGTTTCTCAGGGTACATTCGTCGTTTCTCTAGCGAAAAGACGTAAGTATATTTCAATGTTGCCAAATTCCCCTTTCCAAATTGCATTGTTACGAGGAGAATCTTTAGTATTTCTAATTGAAAATTCCCTGATTTTTATCCTGATCTCATGCAAAAATCAGACAAATTTTGAACGCAAATTTCACAGATACATTCTTGTAAAAAAATTGAATTTTTTAAGCCAATTTTGCAACCTTGGAATGGAGTTATGTTCCTTCGTTCGAGGAACGACGCATTAAGACGGGTCCTTATTGTTACCAGTTAAATAATCGTTCTAGGTAGCTCATGTGGAAGGAACAGTTTTTGTAATGTTTCTGAATCGTGAGCTACATTGTTTTTTTGGGTAGAGGAACTACCCATTTTTTCTGTTTTCATTGTTACCTCTTTTTTCTTTGGACAATTTCTCCTCCGCTAAGCAGGGTAAGATTATATAAAAATGTAATTGGACCCAACCTAATAAAGGGACCAATAAAATAATCATCAGCGCATCCCTTCTGTAATCACATGTTTGATAAAGACAAATTTAGATTTTAGGTAGTCGCACTTCGACTGGTTTTCTATCGAGACCAAAACGAGATTAAATTCTGTTAAAAAGGAGGAGTCTTTTCTCGCAATCGGTGCTATAATTGATGTAAAAAATTAAATGCCATCATTCGTCTAATCCCGGACTTCGATGAAAAATTGCATGACATGATGTTCAATTATTTTTGAGCGCTTTCTCAAGCCATAATAATAAGATACGTTTGTTGAAATTAATGCCAGGACTCAATGGATTTTTCTTTGGTGTGAGTTAATCTAAATTAAATTAACGGTCACTTATCCCTCTCTTCCTCGGCATTATCTCTTTGTACAAAATAATATAATGGATTTTGTTTCATACGAACTGATTTACTTTTTGATTTTTTTCGTCAGAGAACACCTTGCCGTAGAGTTCGATTACTAAATGAAGTGAAGCATGAAAATTCAGGAGCGTAACTCCTTGTCCTTTTAACAAAGGCCGTCTTGCCATTCGGTGCAACACTTGACGATTTTTATTTCTTTTTTTTACCACAGAACAACTTTTTTTTCAATTAAAATGAAAGAAGGCAAAGTAATTGCATTGCTTTAAATTTTTCCAACCCCAGTGTAAACTTTACTTCTTTCCTCTGTATCTTTTGACCTGTCTTATACTCTTCTGTCGGTTTCTAAAATCAGTCATCATGTTTATAATTTTAAAACAGACTTCGACGAATTCAGAAAAAAGGAAGGGGTAAAATGAACACTTTCCTTGTATGTAGAAGTAAAGCTCGGATATGAAATCTTATTTCCCCGTTTAACTTTATATACTGGACTTTCTGGCCAAAAAGGTGCTGTGATATTGGTTTTTCTCTTTTTTTTGTAAAGTCTTTGATTCCTCACTTTTTCGATGTCTCCCAGTTTCAATAGTGATCACTTGCACTAACGCTCGTATCTAAAATTTTGGATTTACCTCCAATTTTAAGGCCTCAGCTTTTAATATTTAATGTCACATTTGTACTTATATAACTTCCGTTCATTTCATTAAAGTGCTAGTTTTAAGTATGTGTAATTTTCTGGATGTAAGTGGGATGTATATTTAACTTACCTACTTTGTTCCCAAGATGTACATATTTCTTTGATGTATATTTTGTTTTGTTTAATCCTCATGTTATGTTATGACTAACCTTAGATCGTTTATTTTTCTTTTTGAAAATATATCATTTTAATAAGAAAAGTTTTCATAATTTCTTGTTGGACAGTAGCTGAAAAACTTAATTATTTGTGAAAAAATCCCAGATTTATTAACGAAAAACATCTGTGAAAAAGAGCCTTGCAACAAATATGTCTGTCGTTACCTACCCCGAAAATGTCGTTCAAAATGCAGCTTGGAGGACGATTAATTGCATTAAATTGACCAATTTTTTTTTTCTTCCTCTTTTTTTTCGATTGGCGTTATAGTTCCACATTTAATATCCTGTCTAAAATAGAAAAAACCACTTGACAAAAGCACTATGATACAATGATACATGTGAGGGGCTTGGAGGACAAGGCGCGTATGTGCAGTTTTTGAAAAATTTGAAAAAACCAGTCTTCGTGCATATTCCGTGAAAAATTCTCTCCCAATTTCTAATTTTTAAGCATCAAAAAGTCAGTTTGAACTTTCTTTCCGCCCGAAGGATCCATGTGATTTGGAAACTTCAAACACTAATTTCTCAAAATAACAAACACTGCACTTATGCGCCTTGTACTCTAAGCCCATCGTGTCGCTCATCAACATTTTACGGGGAACACGATCTGTTCAAAGGAAATTACACTGAAAAAAATTCTCGGCGTTTTTACCAAGGTCCGTTGGTACCTTTACCATCTCACTTTTTTTTACCAATTATTGGTAATTTTACCAAGACAGACTGGTAAGCTTACCTAAAAACCGGTATTTTTACTATTTTTTCAGGTAGGAATACCACTTTTATTGGTAATCAATGCCCGGTAACTTTGCCATTTTATCTCAGTAATTCTACCGCAGTCGATAAAAAATATTGGCGTTTTTACCAAGGTTCAGTAAAATTACCGAGAAAGTTCAATAATTTTACCAAGATTTCTCGGTAAAATTACCCATTCCATAAATGGTAATTTTACCAAGAAAAAACTGGGATCAAATAGAACCCTGAATTCTTGGTAATTTTACCCTTTTCTTAGTAAATACACCGAGATTTTTTTTTCAGTGTACTGAAAGTAACTCCTAACGTAACTCGAGATTTAAATGTTGTTCGATGAATCTCCTTCTTCCCTTCCTTCGATGGAACTATACTCCCCCGCCACCCTAAAAAAATAACGGACACGTTTCGTGGGAGGAAAGGGCAAGAAAAAAAATTAGAGGATGAGGTTCCTTTATTCTGAGAAAGCAAATGGAGAAGTCGAACTTAACTCCACATTTTGCGGACATACAACAGACACGCAGAAGCACAGAAAAGTACAATCTTAAGGCTTAATCAAAAGTTAATTAATCACAAATATTGTGCCTTACTGTCTTAATTTTTAAATTTTGCCTTTTACACATTTGAAGAATAAAATGAGCGAAGCTGCAACTATGTAATTTAAATTAGATCGATGAAAATTGACCATAGCTAGTGACCTTGCACGAATAAGTACACTAACTGGTTGACTTGTTGGAAAGACTGGATAAGAAGGTTTCGGCAGCCTATTTTTTTAGGCTTGAAAATATTTGAATCGAGCGGGTTGTTTTTAGCGTATACTCGATTTGACTTTCTGAGGAAACTATCGTAAGAGTTATTAATTTTGTTTTACTTTATATGATTACGAATTGCTTCTAAAAGAGCGTTTTATAGGAGTTGATCCTCTATCATAGAATAGAGAAAAAAATTAAAAATTGAAAAAAGTTACGTATAATCAACAAAATTTTACAAAAAATCCATTTTCCCTTTTTAATTTTTACGTTAAAGTACTTGCTCGACGCTATAAATCGGCTTTCCACAAGCGGTACATACCGCGGAACCCTCTTTCAAGCAATTTTCAATTTGTTCATCGGAGAATTGTATATTTTGCGAAGTTGAATACGTCAAGATTGTTAGGGAATTTTCACCAAGATGTGGTGATCGGATTGCAGTTTACTTATATTAAAAATTTGCGAGGAATTAAGAGTCATTGTTTACAAAACTACCTACCTCAATTATAATTACAGTATGTCTATTCGCTCTTAAAAGTAAATCTAAGAAAACAGCTTAAAAAAATAGAAAAATTAAATAATATAAAAAACAGTTGAGAAACTATCATGTTTACAGTATTATATACACGGGTAACGAGATATTTAATGTAGACGTCTTTATCACTATTTCCTTGTTGACCGCGTAAGATCACTGAGGTAACTCCTCGTCAACCCTGAAACATGAGAAAAAACATAGGATACTTTTTGGATGCACCGAATAATTGTAGAAATTTCGAATTTGCTCTTCCTTTTTATTCATATTTCTGAGGATTAACCTAAAAACCCGCACAACTAATATATTTCTGACATTTCTATTTATTCATTTATCATTGTGAAAGGTGCGGGCCAAGTAAATTTAATGGTACGATTTTGGAAATAAATCATCGAGTCATGATACTGGTCAGAAATGGTATACACCATTACTGCCGTGCTAAGGAAGAACGTCGTATGAACATTCGAGAGTTGCCAAATTTCCTTTTGATTAAAAGTTTATTTTTTATACAAATAATAAATATTTTTCCTCGAAATTTTCAGACACTTAGGATCAAATTGCGAACAAAATGATCTGAGAAATTGGCAGAAAAATATTCAAAAATCCTCCTGAAAATTAGTGATTTGCCAGAGGAAATTTGGCAACGCCTGAAGGCTCATACGGCGCTTTTCCTTAGCACGGCAGAGTATGTACTTACACCGCGCTTGGTTTGGCATGCGGCGGCATCGAGAAATTACGAATTTAAACGATGAAAGCGCGCACCGTAGTGAACGCGCAATGCGTGAAGTATTCTTCCAGTCTTGTAGGCGCCAATTTGCATCTCGCGCCGCGCCGGTCACACTGAGTTTGGCGAGTTAGTTGAAATCGCGGAGTCAGCTTTTCTCAATTTGCTACCACCATTATGTTTTTACACACTTTAAACTACGATCGCTATAACGATAGTCGTTACATAAAGTGACTGTTGTATTTTGTTCCTTTTTATAAAATTCCATTTACACGATTCGGATGAAAATTGAGGTTTCAGAATACCGCAACGTCTTTTTAAACATAATTGTTTGGCCTTGATTCAATGGTTAGCCATTTTTGTGTGCTATTTATCTTTCAATATGTTTTTGGGCCGGTAAAACACTATATACATGCATTCGAGGGTTATTTAGCAATCGTTGATAATTTGAAGGCTCCTATTAATAAATGTAAAAGCTGAAAAGTCAGAAGTTAAGGAACAAGAAGAGGTGACTGCTTATTTTTCCCTGAATTAAAAAAGACGATATTTTTCTCCGAAAATGCATGGTGTCATTTTCCGGACGAAGGAACGTAACTCCACTCCGAGGTTGCAAAATGTCTCAAACAATTTAATTTTTTAGAAAAATGTACCCGTGCAATTTTTGTCCCATATTTTCCTGATTTTTCCGAGAGATCTGGGGAAAATCAGTGAAATATTCAGGTAGAAATATCCAAGATTCTTCTGGTAAAAGAACAATTTGCGAGGGGACATTTGGCAACACTGGAATGTAGTTACGTTCTCGAGGGGAGCGACGCACAGTGGATCGAGTCAGTCAGAGAGGTCGGACATGAAATTTTTTACTAGAACTTCAAATTTTGGGGTTCATTTCGTCACATTTTAAATTTCAAGGGGTGGTTTCAGAAGAAAACTTTACGAGGAAACCAATGGAACCACGTTTAGAACCTTAAATTGTTGTATAATTGGAGTTATAAGCGTTTAAAGTTTCCAAATTCTGTCCGACCTCTCCTATTGACTCGATCCACTGTGCGACGTGAGCGTGTGGTGCAGCATGTGAGGGGTTGAGCCGCGTAGCGGCCATGGGGGCGGCCTTCAAGTAAAGATATATTTTTTATTCATTCATTGACTTCGAATTCAATGGAGATGTTAGAACGTGTGAGGAATTTGCGATTTGACAGTTGATTCTTCGGTAAAAGTTCGCGAGAAACACGATGGTGCCACTGGTTTTCTCTGAAATCAACTCCCAAGCTCAAAAAAAGCTCTCAAGTTGAAGCCAAAATGGAGGGGATATCCCACGCTATCCTGAGAGTCCACCACTACATCAAGACACACTCTCCATGCAAAGATAGGGAGCAAATACATTGACAGGGCTGCCATTTTATTTGGGGACTCTAAAACTGAAAACACGGCATCACTGTTAATGTATTTGCTCCCTATCTTTGCATGGAGATTTCGTCTTGATGTAGAGGTGGACTCTCAGGATAGCTTGGGATATCCCCTCCATTTTGGCTTCAACTTGAGAGCTTTTTTTGAGCTTGGGAGTTGATTTCAGAGAAAACCAGTGGCACCATCGTGTTTCTCGCGAACTTTTACCTAAGAATCAATTGTCAAATCGCAAATTCCTCACACATGCAACATCTCTATTCCAGATTAGTAAAAATTATCATTTTTATAATGTTATATCAAAGGTCAATAACAATTTAAACCATCCAGGACCTCCCAAAAGACAATTAACCGCGTAGAGAACGAGTATGAATTTAGACCTAAGAGGTGCACATTAATAATTGTTTTAATGAGGCTTCGTGCTCAGAACGTCACGCACGACTTGGCTTAATGAGACGGCAATTGCATGCATAGACCACCATCTGAATGCAAAGTAGCCGAAATTATTCCGACTTAGACGGAGCGTCACTCACAAGCGTTATGAGCCCTGAACACCTGAACCTTGTGATATCTCTATCCAGTGGCGTGGCGTGCTTTGCAATATATCGATTGATCTGTCATTTAAACCTATGGAAAAGGATCGATTATTAACAGGGTGCTTGCAGCGAACACCTTAAAAATCGATTCTTTACCGCGGATTCAAATGGGGAAATATCGATAATCGATCACTCACGCCACGCCACTGTCTCTATCGTCGAGTACAAGAATGCTGTCATTGAACTGTATCGATGATAAAGAAAGGAGGAATAATATCATTTTGCAAAACATTTTTTCATGTTCATTATTAATGTTTCAAATGAAGGGGGAAACAAGGAAAATTCAGAACTAAATTCTAAAAAGTAAGTTTGCATTGACTGTTTTTGGACTTTGAAAAAGCTGAAAAATGTGTCAGAGTGTGCGAGTTAGGGAACCCTTCTTTCAGGGAGATTTAGGCGAAATGTACGAAGAAAAATTGTCATCAAAAGCATCTTAAATTCTATGGATCAATTTTTAATACTAACCACAAAATAAAGTGCAATATGAGAAAGCTAAAATTGTATGAAAAATATAGGAGGGTTCAAATTTACATTTTTTTTATGGGTTCAAATTAAGTAAGTTCAATAACTTTTATCAATTCCAAATGGCATCATCACTTAAGAATTAAAGAAGGGGGCTTCAGAACTCGGATATCTTAACAGATTTCTAGAATTATCTCTTTTTAATTTAAAATCCTTTACATTTTTTTTATTATTTTTTCATTTATTTTTCCCTTTATTTTATTTATTTATTTTCTTAGTATTGTTTATTTACTTTCTTTATGTTTTCAGTTTTTTTTTACTCTTCTTTTTGGGACAGTCAATGCAACTGGAAAATTTCATTTTGATTATATAGGGCAGTTCTTGGGGCTTCAGAACTCGGATATCTTAACAGATTTCTAAGAACTATCTCTTTTTAATTTAAAACCCTTTATATTTTTATATAATTTTTTTTATTTATTTTTTTATTTTCTCAGTATTGTTTATTTACTTTTTTTATGTTTTCAATTTTTTTTTATTCTTCTTTTTGGGACAGTCAATGCAACTAGAAAATTTCATTTCGATTATATAGGGCAGTTCTAAATAGATGGGACTCTAAATAGATGAAACGCGGCATACCGGAGGAGCGGCGGCGGGGGTGAGCGGTTTGGGCCAATGAGCGCTGAGCATGCGCGGAGGGACGATCAGTCGACCTCAAGTTTGCGGAAGGAGCCGGCCATATCGTTCACCTCGAACTCCATCTTCTTATTCCTAACGTTGATCTTCATCTTGTCCAGCGCCAGTAGTTCCTCCCGCTTCTCCAACAGTTGCTTCTTCAATCGCGCTGAAACAACCCGAAATGTAATCATGAGCACCAGTCAATGGCTAATAAACGATAGTCGCTATTAAACGAACGACAGTCACACTGTTGTGATGGAGGGTATGGATTCGATCGACAAATGAAAACGTGAATCGATCGACATGAATCGATCGACACCGATTCGATCGACAAATTATTAACAGACCGGTGTCGATTAGATCGACATGAATCGATCGAAAAATTAAAACGTGATTCGATCGGCATGAATCAATCGACACCGATTCGATCGACAGTTAATTTAAAAACACCCGTATCGATTCGATCGACATGAATGGATCGAAAAATGAAAACGTGAATCGATCGACGTGAATCGATCGACACCGATTCGATCGACAACCGTGAATCAATCGACAAACCCGTGAATCGATCGACAAACCCGTGAATCGATCGACAAACCCGTAAGTCGATCGACAAACCCGTGAATCGATCGACAAACCCGTGAGTAGATCGACAAACCCGTGAATCGATCGACAAATCCGTAAGTCGATCGACAAACCCGTGAATCGATCGAATTTTGTCGATCGAATCGGTGTCGATCGATTCACGTTTTAATTTTTCGATCCATTCATGTCGATCGAATCGACACCGGTCTTTTAATAATTAGTCGATCGATTCATGTCGATCGATTCACGTTTTCATTTTTCGATCGATTCATGTCGATCGAATCGACACCGTTTTTTTAACAATATGTCGATCGAATCCGTGTCGATCGATTCATGTCGATCGATTCACGTAATCATTTTCGATCGATTCATGTCGATCGAATCCATACCCTCCGTTGTGATAGCGAAGAGAGCCTGGAAATTGAGTTTTTCGAAAATGGGCTCAGTGGCGTCTATACAAGTAGCATAGATTGCAGAAAGTAGCATAATTACGTAGTAAAAATATTCCAATTCAACTGAGTGTTGTGCATGTTGCCTAGCTCCTATTTGAAGGGGCCCCGTTTACTGAAACCGATCGCAATAAAATTGAAGTAAGTTGAAATTTTTCACTGCATTGCATATTGCCTATCTTTCTGATTCATGGAGCTCATTTTGTTGATTGTTTCAAATCGGCATGAACGATCGACTGAATGATATAAAAATATTGCTATTTAATCGTAAAAAATTATATATGTAGTTGTATTGAAATCAAATTGCAATTTAATTTCAATATTTTTGTTGCACTATGCTACTTGGGTAGGTGGAAAAATGTATTGAGAGAAGCCTCTGTTCTTTGTCAAATTGGCTTTATAATCATCCGGAAGATTATTATAAATTGTTCGGATGATTAAAAATGGACGAATTTTATTTTCAAATAAATAAAAATGATATTTTTCATTTTCATGTGTGGTAAGTGTTGGACGAGATAGCAGTATGTGCTATCCTCTGAATGCTTCCGAATTGCATTCGTCTATTAGTGGACCACACCAATGCACTGGTTACTCAACGTGAAACTCGGATGAAAGCAAGGTGGAAGAAACCAAGGGCGTCACTATACCGCGGTGTGTGACGTCATGAACCAACATTTTCAAAGCGTGATATCTTAGTTAATATTAAACATAGAAGCTGATGTTTGTGCAGATCTTATTAATTTCAGCTGATCTACAAAAAGCAAGCATCAAAATACGATTATGTACCCAGCGCAACTGATCCATTCACAATTTTTTTAATGTAGGTAAAATAATCACAGAACATCCCAACCCAAGTAGGACAGTGCGATGAAAATATTGAAATTAAATTGCAATTTGATTTCAATAAAATTGTAATTTTTTTACCATGACATTCCAATATTTGTACATCGTTTAGTTGATTTATGACGATTTTAAGCAATAAAAAAATGGGCTACATGTGTGTCAGACAGATAGGTAATATCGACGGTGAAACTACCAAACCACGTATCTCGGTTTGCGACGTCGCAGACTTCCTGTCATACTTTAAATGAAAAACTACTTAAAGTCCAGTCTTGAAAATTTCTGTGATTTGTCCTCTTCGTGCGGAGAAAATTCTGTGAAAATTTCAAGGAATGATATTGATTTGGTCCACTTCAAAAAAATAAAATGTGAGCGTAGATTTTTAAACACCGCAAATGAGATACGTGGTTTGATAGTTTCACCGTCGATATGCAATGCAATGAATAATTGCAACTTATTTCAATTTTATTGCAGTAAGTTTACAAAACGGGGCCCCTTCAAATAAGAGCTAGGCAACATACACAACACTCAATGGAATGGACCACTAGACAAGGTACGAATTTCAGCATTCTGATACATGTTTCTTGACCAACATTTTACGTAAAATACGATGCACACAACGAAAATTACCGAAATCAACTCCTTACGAAGATATTTAATGATTCTTGATGCGTGAATTCAAACCACCCGCTCATGAAAACTCAATGCTCTACGTGATTCACATCGCGCGCTAAACGTTATCATGACAGTCTCTGCGATATAAAATTCTGGCAACCTCAATCTTGACGCTTTGGCTCAGTTATAGCAAATTGCTAATAGTTTGAACAACACATGGTGGGAAATGAACATGGTTCGATTGAGAAGATTGCTGAAATCGTTGTAGTGGGCAATTTGACTCACGTAGAGCTTTGAGTTTCTTGTGAATGGGCAGTTCAAATTCCTCGTAACCAATGTGAAATAAAAACGTTAATATCTTCGTTAGGAGTTGGTTTCAGTAATTTTCGCTGTGCGAATCGTTTTCTACGTGAAATTCTGGTTAAGAAACATGTATCAGATCGCTTAAATTCGTACCTTGTCTAGTGGTCCATTGCAATATTTCTACAATACAATTGCTACTTATTGCAATCTGTGCTACTTCGGATGTGTTACATGAAGTTAAATCTTCTCTACGTATATGACGTGCCGTGACAGCGACTTATCCACCCTCCTCGCTCTGAATGCATCAAATCTATCCATCACTTTTCAGGCTCTAAATGTACTTACAGATCAAATCTGCAGTGGGAATTTCTCCACCGTACTCCCGGGGAAGGATCTTCGGGTCAATTACTCGCTTCATATCGTCTACGTTTGAGTGGAACTGGAAAACAAAATACACAGTCAATTAAAAACAAAACTATTTTTCACGTCCGAAAGACATACTTCACTTGGTTATAGAAAGTTTTGACGTTCGTTCTCATTTACCATGTTTCAATATCTCGCCGTCCTTCAGACGGAAGAGCTCAGCGTCATTGCAATATTTCAAGGCCGACTTAAACAATACAATTTTATAACAAGAATATGACATGACGGTGCGATTGCTGTCCAACGGTACATTTTCCTGGTTTTTTCATAGAACTTTTGGTGGAGAAATTAGTGAAAATTTCAATCAGAAAAGCGGCAAAGTTCCCTAATAATAATGCAATCCAGGAGCGGAAATATTGCAACATTGAACGTGGTTATGTTCGCGTTCCCTCGTTCGAGAGATGGTTTGTGACGAAACAGGGCAAATTGTGCCCTATGATGGAAACTGTAATAGTTCAGTACATTTAAAAAAAAAAGAAAAGAAGAAAAAGACGGTTTAGTTTAAAGTGCGCTCAATTTATTGATCTTTCAGCGATTTTGGCGTCAAATGTCACGGTAGTAGACGACTCCAATCTGTGCCATAGTAAACCACATGTGGTAGTGCGGTATTTCAATCTCATTTTCCCACCCTTAAGACACAATTGGACATATTTCTGCCAAACAGAACTATGTACATTAAGACATGAGCCCTGAGACCCTTAAGAGTATGTGCATAACAGGGCTCAAGTCATAATGCACACAGTTCCGTTTGATAGATTTACATCCAATTTTCCTTACTGTTCTCACTCGTCTTAAATAGTCTATAACTCTCCGTTTTGGAGATATTTAAATGTCTCCATATGTAACTAATTAGCACATGCATGTATCTAAATTGCTAATCGCTCTTTAATCCTCTGCTCTAATCGCACAAAAATTAGCATGAAAGATTACATGAACTATTTCAACTCGTTAGACGGAGCATTCAAACATAATGTTTTACTATTCCGCCCGGATGTTTTGAGACTTAGACGAATGAAGTCCAAAATTTCCAGAACTTTTTCAACTGCCGCGAAGTAGAGAATCCGTTTATTAATTAGGATGTTTGAATTTTGTGAGGTCATTAACATTAGTTTCCTCGTCCAATGGAAAAGGGAACAGGACCCTCATCAAGGCTTGAGTTTTGATGAAACTTTGGAATATGTTTGAAGTATTTGTATCTGCTCTTAAAATACCAACGTCATATCGACGACGTAAGTCCGCAATCACATATCTCGTTTTGGTGTCTGAAAATCTCCGCCTTTGTTCTCTCTTTAAAGGAGAGCAAATTGACATCATTCCTCGAAGTTTATGCAGAATTTTCTTCGCACAGAGAAGACAAATCACGGCAGTTCTAAAGAATTGCCGCGTTGAGTGGTTTTCCGTTTAAAAAATAAAGTATGACAGGAAGTCTGCGACGTCGCAAACCGAGTTATGTGATTGCCGACTTACACCGTCGATATATTGTACATCCCTTAAAGCTACTAGTAATGATCGTTAGAGGAAAAATTTTATTCAACTTACCGTGACCCGGTTCTTTAGTTTTTCGTTCATGAGACTTACGACAAAATCGAATACTTTGTTTGCAAAATTTGGTACATTGAAGAAATGAGTAGCCTTATGCCTCATGGGCGTGGAATTCTGAAAAAAAAAGAAAGGTACACCTCTACAGAGACCTGAAATCAACAAACTAAAACTGATCAAATATTTTAATTGTGTTCATTTCCCTGGCCTCCAAGAGAATTTGTATCGTAGATGGTAACTGAACAGAATGATACATACATTTGAAACGATAGGCTCGTAAAGAATTAGTAATAATAATTATTAATAAATTATTTTTATTTTGCAGCCAATTTCTCAAAATGCATGCTCTACAACGGCGAATTAAGCGCCTCTATAGTATTCCATTGCCGGGAGAGACGTTTAAGTATTTTCATTGACTTAAATGAAAAATTGTTTGGTGCTAGTGTAGAAAAATTGAAATCATAATGAATAATCATAAATTCACAGCAATATAGCAAGTAGTGTTGGTGCTTGCGTAAGGATTTTGAAACATATTTTGCTTACGAAACATTAATTAATGTAAATATCATAACTCCAGAAATATTTACTAGAAATTTTCGGCAATCTCAGTTGACGTTTTTCTGATAAACGGAAGTAGAGACGTGTGGGAAAGATGGAATGTGCTCGTGGTGAGCTGCATAAGAAATAATGTGAAAGTGAGCGTAATACCCTATTCGGAAATTCTGCAAGCGCCAATCACTGTATGCGGCACTCATGTGGGCATGGCAAAAGAGCTTTGTGGACAGGGCTCATTATCTCTATAAAATTAATTATTTTCTAATTAAATAATTAATTTATTCTAATTAATTATGTTTTTTTTATAAAAAAAAAGAAAAAAAGACCATGTGCGTTCCCGTTGCGCCACACAGTGGACCGAGTCATTGGGAGTGGTCGGAAAAAATTGGGAAACCCATAAAGCTTAGAACTCCGTTAAATCAAAACTTTGAGATTTTAAAAATGGTACAATTGCTCTTCTCGTGAAATTTTCTCCAAAAGCACTCTTTAAAGTTTAAAATGTGACGAAAGGAACATCAAAATTTGAAATTTTAGCCAAATATTTCATGTCAGACCTCTTCTGTTGGCTCGTTCCACTGAGCGACATCGCCGCTGACGTCACTAGCGCTTTATAACTCCCATTTATTCTTACGGCCCGAAAACTAGCGAGCACACCCCTTCTTCCCCACCTGTCACTAGTTCCATTTAGCAGAAGTACGTCCAAGTTAAGTGCGCGTTTGAGGAGATATCGGAAAATCATCCTAAAAGTAATACTTATCGTAAAATGTTTGTATTGAAATGTAGGTACCTGTATACACCGGATAATGCTTCTAAGATCATTGAGGCTCCATAAGGTAACGTGAGACATTGATAAACCTGAGTCGTCATTAACATATGTATACCCTGTTGGAGAAAAACAGTTGTGAAATATACTTCAAAGAGTGGAACATGGAAGCAATCTTTATAAAAAAGACGTTTAATTCAAATTTAAATAAAGCCTTATTCTACGATACTCATTTGAAATTCTTGAAGGAAAGTCTACAATATGCACAAAAGTGCTAACACTGAGCCAGGAGGAAGATGCAAAGTTGCGAGAAGTGTAGCAGGAGTGTCGTTTTGCCTATCCTCATGTTTGAAGGAGGTTTTTTGCATCTTGTGTTGGCGAGCCAAGAAATCGCGTCCCCAAGTTTGGATAATGATATGTCTGCGGTGTTTCTTTCAACAACAAGGAATGAACTAGATGGAGCTACCCTACCAGCCATGGGGAGCCACTGCCCCTAAAATTTATACGATGATAAAGCATCTATTGGACGTAAATGGAGTCTATTTTATGATGGAATATTTTCAATATATTCATGTATTTGAGTATTATTGTGTATTATTCCATGTATTTCAATATATCCTATCAGAATAATGGATTGATTGGAATTTAAAGATGGGGTTTGAGGCTAGTTTAGTCCAAATGCGCGCCCAAGTTAATCTATATTCGATTATTTGTATGTATTTAGAAGAAGGAGAAGCAGTGTTGTGAGCAGAGGCGGATCCAGCGATTTGGCAACACCGGATTTCCTCCATTTATACCGATGTTAAATAATCGATTCTTGTCGGAGCACCTGGTCCCTTCAAGAATCGATACATTTCCATGGGTTTAAATGGAGGGAATCCAGTGTTGCCAACTCCCTGGATCCGTCAATGGTCGTGACGCGTGAGCTTCCACAAATTGCTACTGCGCAGAACTCGTGAACATTTTGTTTGGTTTATGGCATTCCCCATATGGTTGCAAAATAAACGCATGCCTTCGAGGAACATCATTGTGCTCATGAATCGTCTCACTGTCGTTCTTTGTCATCGATTCAAGTCCTCTTCAGCCATTTTGACGTTTGTTTTTGCCTAATAATGACCGATTCAAACGGCACATAGCAGTACCGAATCAGTGGCGACTCTTATACAATTCGACAACACTGGGCTTTGACCTTTTAAACGCAGGTAAAACAATTGATTTTATCAAAGTAAACTACCTCACCTAGAATCGATTGTTTGCAGTGGTTTTAAATGGGGGGGGGGGGGGAGCAGTCTTGCGAACTTGCAAGGAGCAGGAACACCTAAATGTTTAGTTTTTTCTGGGCTAGGACTCTCTTTCCTACATTGAGATAAATACGAAACCAAAATCTTGTTTATCATAACGTGGAATTTACCACTACTATGAATTCTTGAAATCAGTTCCGAAGTAAAAGAAAAATTGACGGATTCTTTGAGCATTATTGAGTGGTCCAAATTCTCAAACTCTCCAATTTCTCTAAACTCATTTTTCAATCAGTAGGACCCACTCTGGTGAGAACGGTAAGTTATTTTTCGCAAATAACTAATTTTCAGTTAAGAACAGATCAGTTATACTGCCATGCAAAGGAAGAGCGCTTTATGAACATTCGAGAGTTGTCAAATTTCCTTCGATAAACTGTTTATTTTTTAGGGAAGTTATGACTCTTTTCCTTGAAATTTTCAGGAACTTTAGGTGAAATTGAAAAAAAAAATATCTGAAAAATTGGGAGGATATATTCATAATTTCACCAGGAAAATTTGCTTTAATGAAGGAAATTTGGCAACGCCCGAAGGTTCATACGGCGTTCTTCCTTAACACGGCAGTATATGTCATTCTACAACGTCAAATGACGATAAGAACCACGTACCTCTGACTTGGTTTTCTGGATCGTCCATGAGTAATTCTACAACCATGCTGTGTACTCGTGCCATGTCCGCTGAAGTATATTTGTGAGGGTCAAACTTTCCGATGCATGCCAAAAGAACGCACCTTCCATATTCGTCTCGTTCTGGAAGAGGAATCAGGTACCTGCGCACACAAATATCCATAGGTCATTGCAATACGTTTAAAAAACGTTGCTCACTAAGAAAAAAATATGGCAAGTTTTACCATACTCTGATACAGTGATACGGGTATGGCGATTCACACCAGAATCTTTGGTAGCATTTACCATCTTATGGTAAGTATCGCCAGAGTTCTGGTGAATACTATTGTATTTCTGGTCATTTTCACTAAATTATATCACTGTGTAAAAAATCAAGTAGACATATAGTAGATGTTACTATACTTTTTTTCAGTCTGAGAATACGTAATAATCGACGGACTTGGGAGTTGGTTTCAGAGGACACCTGTAGCACCATCGTGTTTCCCGCGAATTTTTACGAGCAGAAAAACACTTAAAACCGCAAATCTTTGTATCATGCAAGAACTCCATTATCACGCACAAAGTTGCATTAAACCGAAGTCAAGATCATAGGCCTGAGACACAAGTATGCGGTATGATCAAGGTTGCCAGAATGTGCGAAAAAAACCTAGACATTTTGCGTTGAATTTAATAAGGAGAAATCTGCCGTCCAAAGTAATATCGCCGTATCTTCACTCAACACTTTTCCAATTTTTTTCTGACATAAATACTGTTCTACAAAGAACCCAATAAATATCCATCCTTCATTTTTTTAAATACAACTCCGCCACAACATTAGGAACTAAAGATGAAAAAATGAAGTCTTGTGGCAATGAAATTTTCTTGAAAAAGAGCAGTAGGTACGTGCTGGAAAAAAGGAAAACAATTTGAGTGGAGTTAAAGCGTTCACTGCAAAACATGGTATGCTGTTTCAGCACCTAAGATGTCAAAAATGTGTCTGGAGATCTTGAAATGCTGCCTTGATTGCCTACGCAGTTGAATTTGCATTCACAGGATGTAAAGTTATACCTGCGGGGGCAATAAAAGCAGCATCTTAGGATCACCAGACACAGTTTTGACATCCTAGATGCTAAACCAGCATATTATTTTTTTCAGTGTTTTTGCTTTGGACCGAAAAAATCTGCTGCGCTAAGAAAGAACGCCGTAAATCCATCAAGATTTTCCTTTGTTTTTTGGAACTTAACACTTTATGACATAAAAACTGTTTTATCCATGCACCTTAAATTTTCAAGTTAAGTTTTTGATAGTTTTTGCGAAAAAATTCTGTGAAACATTGTCCCAAGGTACACAAGTTTTTCAGCTATGATACGTTGTTTCCAAAAATTGTAAAATGACGTTTACGGCGTTTTTGCGTTGCACGCACTGGAAAAAAAAGTCGCTTTGATGTAAAGTCCAGACTCTTAAAAACATCGACAAGAAAAAATACTCTTGATTCAATCGGATTTTTGCTTAAATCGAGAACCAAGTCTCTTAGTTTAAGCGGATTTCCTTTTGATTCAAGCAAAAAACCGATTGAATCAAGAGTACTTTTTCTTGTCATTGTTATCAAGATTTTGGACTCTCACTGGAAAAAAAACCACATTGGATCTAAAGTTCAGACTCTTGAAAACATTGACAAGAAAAAATACTCTTGATTCAATCGGATTTTTGCTTGAATCAAAACGAAATCCGCTTATAAGTTAAGAGGTTGGTTCTTGATTTAAGCTAGATTCTGATTGAATCAAGAGTACTTTTTCTTGTCGATGTTTTTAAGAGTCTGGACTCTAGATCCAATGTGTATTTTTCCAGTGTAGATCCAAGCTACTTTTTTTCCAGTGCGGCAGAAATGTGTTGAATTTTCCGTGTAATCTGGCAACAATGGGTTCGATTCCCGCGACAACTTGCGAAATCTGAAGGCTCGACGCTCTGATCTCGAAGCTTTAAGCTCACGTGGTGAGCGCAAGGTGCATGTGCATGTGGCTGTGCAGTTGGGAGCGTGCGCTGATGCAGAAAGCGAGGGTACTGACCCGCTATCGAGAATGGCGGACAGAGTGGGGTCAAGGACGTCGAATCGGCTGAACCAGTGCGGGTAGATCTGTCGGATCGTCAGGTACCGCTCCAGCATCTCTTGGGCCAGCGGCATGCAGAACTTCTTCGTCCTCAAGAATCGCAGCAGGAATGGGGCGTCTGGAAAGGAGAATTTCAATTTTCACTCAATTTTGATGTAAACAGATGGTTAGATTAAGGTGATGAACAAGGTGGTATGAAACGTAAGAAAGAAATGAAAGATTGGAAATTTCAGTGAAATATTTCATGAAATCACGAGGCTGTGAGATATTTCATATTTTTCAGGGCTAGAGTATGCAACTCGCACTCAAACACCCAAAAATAGATGAAAATCACAATTTTTACATTGGGCGAAACATAAAGAGGAACCGGTATTTTTCAATATCTTTCATAAATTTCTAAAATTTCATGAGATATTTCACCTAAAATTTCAAGATTTTATTTTTCATGAAATTTTACCACCCTGGTGGTGAAATATGGTGCTAGGTCCACACTAGTCTGCGGAGAAAGCAAGGCTAAAAAGTACAGAAAGTCAAATCGTCACTTTCCGGCAAAAGTATCGCAAGCACCATGCAACGTCTCAAAATTTCCGCCGCTATTTTATTATTTAACAGAGAAATTTTTTATTGAATCCGTCTGAAAATTTGACTGAATATTATCGGCCGCACAGAGAAAATTGAGTGAAATTTTCAGACAGCTTCGTTGAACAAATTCTCTGTAAAAAAATAAAATGGCGGCGGATATTTTTAAGCGTCGCTGAACAAACTATTTCGACTTCAAAGTAGGTCAAATTGCATGTTCACAAAAATGAAGAAGGACCTTCGCAAGTTCGCGATCAGACGTTTTAACGCAAGAGTAGAAAAGTTGTATACGGCGAAACCCATGATACAACTATTTCAACTTCAAAGTAGGCCGTATTGCATGTTCACGAAATTGAAGGAGAACTTGACCTCCGGTTCACACTCAGAGAGTTTAACGCGAGGATAGAAAAGTTGGATAAGGCGAAACGCATGATACAACTATTTCAACTTCAATAGGTCATATTGCATGTTCACAAAAAATAAGGAGAACTTGACCTCTATTACGCACTCAGAGACTTTAACGCGAGAGTAGAAGAGTTAGATAGGGCGAAACGCATGGTACAACTATTTCGACTTGAAAATAGGTAAAATGGGTCTGTTGCAAACTTTTGCTAGAGCAAAAATAAGAGTTATTCCTTCTTAATAAGCCTCAAAAATCACGATGAGCGCATCGGCAAACTCTGAAATGCACTCCTAACTTAACAATCTGCGTAAGAATTTGCGTTTTTTTAAGCTTCCCGCTTCAAAATGGATACTACGGCACAGGTGAACATTTCGCTAGAGAAGTCGTTCCATTCAATTCCTGCTGTCAAGGATACCTCGCAATTTTCAACACAGCCGTCGCCAATCCGCCAAAAGACATGTGACGGGACGATGATTCCAACCACCTGACAACAATCGGTGTGTTTACATTCACATTTTTCTCGCTTTTATAGATATCCGTCTTGATTGCGACCTCGTGCTCTCCTCAACTAGTGCGCGGAAGCGTCGGCCACGTTGAGCAGGGATTGAATGGAATGACTCCTCTAACAAAATTTTCACTTGTGCCGTGGTATCGTTTTTGAAGCGGGAAGCTCGAAAAAACGCAAGTTTCTGATGTAAATTGTGAAGTAAGGAGTGCATTTCAGACTTTGCCGATGCGCTGATTGAGATTTTTGAGACACTTTCTATGAGCAACAACTGTTAGTTGGACTGCAGTTAAGCAGAAAAGGAACCAACCCAGCAATTTTGGAAAGAATTGAGTTATGAGTGGTTTGGAGAACTCAACCACTGCTCTACTATCTATCGCCAAAAATTTAAAGTTTTTGTTGGAGCAAATTTTGCAGAAATTGAACTTGAAGTTTAACTTTTCACATTGCAGTCTTATGCACGAGCTAAACTTTAAGCCTCTTTTTCTCGGTTCGATCCGATGTGGCTGGTTCCTTTCTGTTAAACTGCAGTCCAGTTTTGCTCTGCAAAAGTTTGCAACAGGCCCATTGCATGTTCACAAAAATGAAGGAGAACTTGACCTCTATTTCGCACTCAGAGACTTTAACGCGAGAGTAGAAAAGTTGGATAGGGCGAAACGCACGATACAACTATTTCGACGTGAAAATAGGTAAAATTAGAGTCCCTTTATACTGAGAGTCAAGACAACACCCCTCATGGAGTCACAAACGGGAATAAAGATTACAGAAATTGAACGTTCTTTGTAATCTTTGATCGGCCCATTCTTAAATTCCTCTCTCCGTTCCTTCTCTCATTCCGTTTGTTCCTTGCCGAACCCGTAATTCCCCGGTCCATTCCAGATTATAATCTTCGCAATCGGTGGAAATGTAATGTTTATTCCCGTTTGTGACACTGTGAAGGAACCAATCAGAAATGGATTCACATTGTCTTGACTCTCAGTATAAAGGGACTCTAAGAGACTTTAACGGGAGAGTATAAGAGTTGGATAGGGCGAAACGCATGATACAACTATTTCGACGTGATTATAGGTAAAATTGCTATATCTACTATTAATGAAGGAGAATATTAGTGCCCTACCAGTGCGGCAGTACTCGATGTCTGGGTGTTTGGAGATCCAGTCTCGCATCTGTCTGAGGGCGTGCGTCCGGATTGCGTCATCCTCCCTGAGTTCCGTCTTGGCCACGAGCCGCAGCTCTTCCCGCAGCAGGCAGGCCGCTTTGTCCTCCTGCGAGATCTCGTTCTCTCCCAACTCGATCTTCTCCACACCCATGATCCTCCCGCCTGCACAAAACAAACAATTCACTTCAATTATTGACCACCATCTCAAAAATCACTAATATCTTCAAAATCCAGGAGTGAAATTAGGATACCTTTATAGGAAGAGTATAGGTTAAAATTTTTAAAACAGCAGCCCGCGACAGTGGTGATATTAAAAACATAGGAGAAAAAACGAGAAACAAGGTTGAAAATTACACGTAAAAATCCGATACGTTTCGGCCCAAAACTGAGCCACTTTCAATCGGAAGAATAAAAATAAAATATAAAAACTCCAAATAGAAACCTGCAGACTACATGATGGCCGAGAAAATTTTCAGGTGCAGGTGCATCCATAAGAGGTGTGCGTGGTCCTCTCAGTAAACTTTTTGTTTTCAAGGAAAGTTACGAATATTTTTTCTTGAAATTTTCAGACATTTTAGATCAAATTACGAACACAATTAGCTGAAAAATTAGGAGAAAAATATTCATAGGTTTGGCAGGAAATTCGTGGCTTATGAAAGGAAATTTGGCAACGCCTGAAGGTTCATATGACGTTTCTTCTTAGCATGGCAGTGAAGCACCCTAGCATCCCCGACCAGACAATGGTTCAGGGAAGGGAGGAGAGGAACGCAGAAATGAGTTGATAAGCTCACAGAAACCATTCAAACTTTGTTATCTTTATTCTGGTTTGTTGCATCCATGACCCGACTTGTTGAGAGCTTTTTTCAAGCTTTGGAGTTGATATCAGAGAAAACCAGCCGCACCATTGTGTTTCTCGCGGAAGTTTTTCAGAAAAACAGTATTTAAATCGCAAAACCCTCACACTTTCGAGCACTCCAGCAGGGCGCAAATTTTTGGCGAATGGAAAGTGTCGTGGCGCAAGTTATTCAGTTCTCCAAAAGAATCTCTAGCGCCTGCGACCCCTTAAAAATGATTTTTTCGGCGCGGTCATTAGTTCTCACACATTTAGGCAACCATGTCATTGCATCATTAACGTATTCGGCGTCTGTCGAACTGCGGGTCCGCACAGTAGGCCTCAAAAACTCGAAAATCACAATTAAACGATTAACTTCATATTGAGTTCCATTAAGCAAATAACTGAATGTTCCTCAACGCGAGTGGGACGCTACCACGGTCCGTGTTGCCAAATTAGCAACGTAGACGCTCTTTGTTTACACAGGCTGTACTGCCATGGTAAGGAAGAACACCGTATGTACATTTGAGAGTTGCCAAATTTCCCCAGATGAAAAATGCATTTTAGAGGAAAGTTTTGCATAGTATTCCTTAAAATTTTGAGATGTGTTAGATTAAAGTGTGTACAAAATTTTCTGAAAAATTTAAAGAAAAATATCCAACAGTTTCCTTGAAAATTCGTATTTTATCGGAGGAAATTTGGCAACACCTAATAGCTTATACGCGTTCTTCCTTAGCACAGCAGTAGACACAAAGCAATAAAATTCCTCCGTATTATTTGACGTATTGCCGCTAACAGAATCCATTCAATTAGTTTTTACAAGAAGTAATTTCGCGAATCATCTCTCGAGACGTTTTCATGCGTCTTTGGGTGCGAGCGATAATTGCTTATCTGGAAGAAGAACAGTAAATTCGGCGTGTCTAATCACTGTTTTCGCTGACTCATAGTTTAGCAGCGCGTCCTTTAATTAATGGAACATTCTAACTTCTAAGTAATGCAAATATGCAGTTTGATTAGTTTTCTGCAGTTCTGCACGCGTAGAGGGACGGGGCCGTTTTGTGAACCGGCAAAAAAGTGCATGCTTCCGAAGAACCGAGGCACTTACTGGCGAGTGAATCGGTAAGTAACTTCTATGTTATGTGTGCTTCAACGGAGCAGTAGATGGGGAGTCGGGGTTACCCTCAACCGTAACTTTATGGCGCGTGACTGTAATATAAGTGCAATAACTTCTTCCAACGTTGTCAGACTGCGGTCTCTCGGCTGTCATATCCAGAAAGATGGGTTGTGTATTTTAAGGAATAGAGCTTTATCAATGTAACAAGGTGGAGAAATGGACGTATTTCTATCAAACGGAGCTATGTGCATTAAAGACACCTGAGACCCATAAGAGGATGTGCATAGCAGGGCTCACATCATAATGCACATAGTTCCATTTGATGGAAATACGTTTTCGGTTTTTTTTTTTTTTTTTTTTTTTTTTTTAAGCGATTCTGAACAACCAATGAGAGAGCAACTTCCAATTTTAGGTTTGAAAATAGCGTTCCAAATTTTGCGCGAAAATAAGCCCCGCCCCCACAACACAAAACAACTTCGAACAAAATGCGATCGTTGCTTGTTTTCACAACATGTTGCGAGTGTTACCTCCGAACAAAATACGACTCAGGTTGCGAAGTTCCAATGCGAGGACTCTGTCCATTATTATGGTAGCCTAGGCAACAATGTAGGAACACACGGAAATAGACTAGGGAGCGCGATTGCAGACACCTCAAATCTGAGCCTCGCGACTGATGCCATATCGTCCAAAGCGCATAAGTTCCCACTCAGGAATCGCTAGATTTTTCGGTGATTTTCTTTTAAATTTTGCAACGCCGCTCGCGGAGGCTGAGCGCAGACGGAGCGTGGCTAGAGCCAGGGCAACGGATGAAGGATCGATGATGCTGATCGTGTTGAAAGCAGTAGCGTGGCGTGCTTTACAATATATCGATTGTTCTGCCATTTAAACCTGTGGTAAAGAATCGATTATTAAGGTGTTCGCTGCGAACACCCTGATTATCGATCATTTTCCATAAGTTAAATGCCATAACAATCGATACATCGCAAAGCAGGCCACGCCACTGGTTAAAAGCGTATTCCTAAAGTAAAATTTTGAGGTACTCTTAAAATCCTAACAAAACAGCCGCCTTAGAAAACTCTTGAGGCTAATTTTATTTAAAGTTCCGAACTTCTTGGAGAAATTCTGTCCCGGTTTGTCTCATCAATCACCAAGACCGATGGACACCGCTGTTTCCAGATTCGACCAATCAGATCCGTTGGTTTTCGATAGGTCGAACCTTCTTTAAAAACAACTTCGTTGCGATTCGTTAGTCGCCAAAGCGGAAGTTCCGAACACAAATAAAATGACAGTAGGAGGTTCGGGCGCAAAAGTAGTGCCAAACCTTCAGATAAAGTTTGCTTTCGGTACTCTTAAAATGAGTTTTGATCAGAGTCGAACCGGTTTTCAGCAAATTAGAACCCAAAATTGAGCTCTGATCCACCAATTCTGTTTCTCCAACGTGTAAGGTGAAAAGTTTGAATGACATTCATTATTTACGCGAGAATAGGAGCATTGGTTTTTCGATAAATTCCTGTGTGGCATGAAGCAAATTCCCTTAAATTTTCAAAAAAATCCGTACAACTGTCCTCCTAAAAATAAAGAGTAGTTCGATGAAACTTGGCAATGGCAACTGTTATTTGGTCCCTGTATACTCGAGGCATTCAATGTGTCTATGATAGATAACTTAATTTTGAAGAAGCACGATAAAGATGTGTCCCCAGATTGGTTCAGTCCGACTTTAATGAAATTTATCAAAAATAAGGAGCATTGCGATATCTGTTGCCATGCTCAGGAAAACCCACGTATCTGCATAGAATTTTCATCAAACTTACGCGGTTCTGGTCAGAGTGCCTGTATACGGGAGAGCATATTGTCATCTCAATCCTTTTCCTACAGAAAAAGTATGCCGCTCTCTGATTGGTCAGTTATCATGGAGCCCCAGAGTTGGCCCAATGTAAACAAACCCCAGCCCCTCCGCTCCTAGTTTGGCCCGACGTAAACAAAGAAGATGCTGGAAAAGTTTCACAAAGTCCCAGACGTGATTTTGGGTGTGATAGAAAATTTTTTATATCCAACTTCTGAATTGAGTTCGGATCGAACTTTGATGAATATTTGTGCAGAAAATTAAGCTTTGAGTGTGATTATCATTCGTTTCTTAGCCGATAATACGTGTTCCTCTGGGTCGGGTTTATTTACATTGGACCAACTTTGGAGCTCCATCACTAGAAAAAAAGTCCCTTGAATCTCGAGTCCAGACTCTTAAAAACACCGACAAGAAAAAATACTCTTGATTCAATCGGACTTTTTGCTCGAATCAAAAAGAAATCCACTTAGATTAAGAGGCTCGGCTCTTCGATTCAAGGAAAAATCGGATTGAATCAAGAGTATTCTTTCTCGTCAATGTTATTAAGAGTCAGATCCAAGCGACTTTTTTTCCTGCGAGCCTAAAACTGATGAGCCAATCAGAGAGCGGCACAGAGATGGCAATACTCTCCCGTATACAGGTACTCTAGTATATGTCCGTTCGGGTGTACGAGCGGCAACGTGGCCAGAGACTCGAACGCTGGAGTAGGAAAGTAAAAGCGGTTGCGTCACTGCTTTCTCTCTGCTCGGCGGGTCTTCCAGCGGTGCGCCGGTGGCCGCAGTCCAGTGACTGAACGCAGACTGGAAGTGTTGTAATTCGTAATTCAGGGTCTACGCGCTGTTGGGCCCCCCACTCGGGGCCCGGGGTCCCCCGTGGGGGGACCCAGTTGCCACGCCGAGAGCTCGAAATGTTGGTCACTGGTCCGGGGCCCGACTTCCGCACATTATCGATGACCTTTGACCCGGCGACAGCCGGATGGTGCTCATTCATTATTCGCCACAAGCTTTGTCTATAAATTTCAACAATCAGCTCACAGCGGGCTGATTGCTGAAATTGATAGATAAAGCTATGGACAAAGATGACAAAAGGGATATGGAGAGATCCTATCGGTAGAAGCAGGTGGTCGCAATGGACAGAGGATGTAGGTAATAGACTAACTAACGGCAGCCCACAAGAGACCCTATAGTTTGTCCATCATCTTCTTCCTTAGTCTAAAGGAACCTCCCATTTCAACCAATAACATCGCTCCCATACTCTCTGTGTCCTCTTTGTCCATCGCTTGGTCTAACAATGTCAACAATCAGCCCGCAATTTCAGTCTGTTCATAATCGTCTCTAACATCTTCTATCCTTAGGGAGACACACGATTTACACGGGAAAAATGGATTGCTGATTTAACAATTAATTGTTAAAATATGTGTCCGACATTTTTCAAATATACATTTTACAATATTGAAGAGCTAATTTATCACGAGAGTGGTTAAATTACAGTTTTTGATGGTAAAATCTACATTGACACATGTCGGACACTTGTATTGACTACAAAATTGTTAAACCAGCAACTTCATTTTTTTTTCGTGCGAATTTGGATGTCGTCAGGATTTGAACCATCTAGCTCAGTGATTTACTCGGTGAATAGTCATCACCAGCTCACCAAATTTTGGCATTTATTCAAAATTTTATTTCCGCTCTCATTCTTCGGGTTTCCACTTCTTTTCAAACTCTTTCTCTTTTCAGTCTTTATCCTCTTTTCTTGCACCAACATCATAATTATTGTCATAATCTCCTGTTTTATCACCCCCTTGATCCCCTACTCCATATTTTGGATCATCGTGTTCATCAGCACAATTCATATTTTTCTCTCCTTCGTTATTGCCATAATCATCGTCGTCGCATGTAACTGTCTTAATCAAGAACTCATTTCAATTGTTGCTGTTATCTTCCTCACAATGTAAGTAGGTAATAAGAGTCAGGCGGTGCATTGCATTGCAGTGTTGCCAAGTTTTGTGTGACATTCACTCACTGCATTCATTCACTCAAAAGCAGTTACACGTCATCTTTCGAAAGCTTAATCGCATTTTCGTGATTTGATTGATTATCTTCATAATTTGTTAGTAAAACTTCCTGTGAAATATTTCCAAATTTTTTTTTAACAAAATGGGTGGTTTCTACATAGACTAAGGGAGAAATTGATGGACTGACTAAAGGGTTTCTCGTAGGCTCCTGATAGTTGATCTATTCTGTAGTGATAAGGAAAAACGCCGTGTGAACATTCGAGAGTTGCCAAATTGCTCCGGATAAAACATTGATTTTTGAGGAAAGTCATGCATATTTTTCCGTGAAATTTTCGGATATGTTAGATCAAGTTGCGAACAAAATTATCAGGATAATTCGAGAAAAATATTCAACATTTTCCAGTAAATTCGGTTTTTCGTGAAGAAAATCTGGTAACGGCTAAAGGCTAAAATCTAAAGGCTCATACGGCGTTTTTCCATAGCACGGCAGTATTGCCCACCTCCCTCGTCCATTGCAACCACCCGCTTCCCCCAATAGGATCCCTCCATATAATTTTTCTCTTCTTTGTCTTTAGCTTTGTCTACCAATTTCAATAATCAGTCCGCAGGACACGAAGCAATTGAATGAAAAAAAAAAATGTAGATGATTAAAAAGTAGATGAATAAAGTGATAAACTAGTAATTTTCTTAAATTTGGATTCTCAAGATTTATGATTTTAATATCTTATTTAATAATATTTATATTTTATTAAAATTTTAAGTTAAGTTAAACTAATAATTTTCAAAATTACGATTAAATTTAGTGGTTTAAATTTTAATAAAGAAGTTTAAACTTATGATTAAATTTACAATTTAACCCTTTTATGGGGCACTTTATTTATTAAGATTATTAGTTAGTCAATTATCTCGCGTACCTTTTCATGGCGGATACGCTCTCTTCTCGATATCCCAGCGGACCTTCGCCAAAAGTCCATCTTAGTTTCCCTAAGCATGTCTTCAGTTCTTTTCTTGAGTTGCCAGACCTCACTCCCGTAAGTTACGAAACTCTTCACGATGACGTTGTAAATTTTTCTTTTGGTCTCCTTAGAGATACTCTGTCCCAGAGAACCCCATTTAGCATCGCGATAGCTTTCCTGCCTTGCACATTCCGATCTTTAAAGGCAAATGGAGCAAGATGGGGGCAATGGCGATTGGGCGTCGCAGAGCGCGAGGCGGCGCTATAAAAGCGGCTTTATGTATGTATTAGTTAATCAATTCTAAAATTGCATTTTAGTGTTATTATTTAACTGTTAATAAGATATGAAAGTTTGTTCATCGAAAGTTCTCGGTCATTGTGGCAGCAAAGCGTGTTCCGCTTGCACCGTTTTGTCAGCAGGAGGATGAGAGCGACCAGGAGGCAGCTACCAACCCGATTACACAACTGATTATCCTCACATCCTTCCAGCTCGCTCGAGTCTCTTCGCTTCAACTCATATTCGACAGGTCCCCTCCGTCAAGCTACAGCTCTTTTTTGCAGCCTTTGTCCCACTCTAACTGGACCGTGTTAGGCAGAAAGGAACGAAGCCACATCACGTATTGCCAGATTTTATCGGGTAGTTTGATGTTTTACATGAAAACGGTCGTGCAGATTTTTGCGCAAATGTCAATGAATTTTCTGTACAGTATGATGCAAATGGAGAATTTGCATGCAAATTTTTAATTGGTTCATCTGAAAGTGCTTAAAGAGCTGATTTTACAGTATTTTTATAATTGCCTTCTGATATGGGAAATAGTATATAGATAGATTTAAAAGTGAGAAAATGCACCGCCCTGTGACGTCATCTGGCGGAATTTCCCATTTAAACACATGTACTTTAGCAGATTAGATCATTTTGTTATATCTTCTCCAATAATTGTTCAATTCATGAACCAAGGGTATCCTCGTGTTCAGTTCACTCAATAGTTTCCACTTAAACACAAAATTCTTCAAATTTCAAACACCTGCAAATTCTCCATTCCTTGAAATTTTCAAAGGAATCCGCACAAACAATCTCTTGTACAAAATTAAATTGCCCGATTAAATTTGGTGATAGCTGATGCGGCTTAAGCGGTTTCTGCCTAACGCGGTCCAACTTAATGTCTCCGAGTCCGATCACCAGGCATCGCGATTTTTTTTTACAAACGTCGAGTGAAAAGAAAGTGGACGAAGTGGGTCACTTTCCCGTGAGAGGAATCATGTTTTGGCGGTCGAATTTTATTCAGTAGAAAAACAAAAAATACGACCAGATAGAGGCTTTAGTTCGTGGTTGAGAATCGCTCAGTGGTCAGTGGGGTTTTGAGGAATTTTTTTTTTTTTTTGAAAACCCGGAAGCTTTAAAATAAAGGAAAAATCACCGAGACTGGAGATTCTCGATGAGCGACGATTCTTTACCGTAAGTTGGTACACCCAAGGTTGCAAGAGTGGCCGAGTCTTTCACGAACTCCAAGTAATGATAACCATTGAGAAGTTTTTGGGTGAAAAAATACGCTCATTAAAGTTTTAAAAGCAAAAGTTGAGGAAACTACACTATTTTGAGTTAAGTAAATTTGAAAAAATCTGCCTTTATCCTAATTAAGTTATTTTAGTTTGTCATGGATATGTCGATGGTGAAATTGCAAAAATGCGTCTCTCGGTTTGCAGCGTTGCTGACTTCCTTCTATAGTGCTAAAGAAAAAATGCCGTATGAACATTCGAGAGTTGCCAAATCCCCGGATATAACATGTATTTTTTACTAAATTTAGACATATTTTTCCTTGAAATTTTCATATATTTAAGATTAAATTGTGTAAAAAATTGTGTGAACATTTTGGAAACAAATATTCACAATTTTCTCAGTAAATTCGGTTTTTAATTGAGGAAATTTGGCAACGCCTGAAGGTTCATACGGCGTTTTTCCTTAGCACAGCAGACTTCCTGTCATACTTTTTGAAAAGTTCAATGATTTTTCTCCTTCTCATAAAACATATTCTGTGAAAAATTCAAGCCATGGTGTTGGTGCGGTTGCCGTTTAAAAATAAAATAAAAGTTTAGATTTCAAAACACTGCAACTGAGATTATAATAATTAAAATTATAGTTATCCACACATTTTTGCAGTTTAACCGTTAATATCACCTCTTCTGATCTTCTCTTGTTAAGAAGCATTTTTCCGCAAATTGTTGATCAGCTTTTGAGCCATCTCATGTTGCCAACAGTATTTAGTAGACAGCTATCTCTTGTCCTATAATCTTGTGCCGAAGAATGATAAACTGTCACCAGATGAGCTTCCTTTGTAGATCAATGGGCAATGGAAAATTCGGAAAACCTCATATGCTCTTCTATTTAATATCGCACGGAAACCGGTTTTCTTTTTTATGTATTCATTCTAATTGTATATGGGGATAAGTTTCCATGGATACGTCACTCATAAGTTAACGGGAATCGACAAATGAGCGAATAAAAATTCGAAATGCCAATAGATCAAAATTCGTCCGGCTGATTTTTCGATACGATGAGGCTTTGCATATTGAACGAGATTTTTCCGTCCCTTTTCTGCAACCGCAACATATCAAATCTGCAAACCAAAATCCGACACAGTCCTCATTTCAACGTGAGCCTCTAGAACTTGATTTCCCTGTCTAATTTAAATTTAAGGGAAGATACAGATCAAGCTAGAGTGGTAAAGGGCCATAAATGATTATACATTATGATGCATTCAAAGAACCTAACTCCGTACTGCTCTCTCTCTCCTTAATCCATAAAGTATGTCCATGAAGTCCTTTCATAAAGTATGCCTAAGTCGATGAACTGCACAGATGCAGAAGTGTGCCCTACGTACACTTGAACACCTTTTGAAACGATGAAATTTGTTTTTTAAAAGTTTTCAATGAGCTTATCTTCTCTGAAATGTTAAAAGCGCAGTTAAAAATGACACAGTTAAAAATTTCCGTTTTTATGGTTACTTCGAGTTTCTTTGGGTGACATTTTCTTCAGTCAGATCAGCCACAGGGACTTAGTTGATCGACCAAATTTTTGGTAAAATCGTCAGAAACCGTATAGGTTTTTCAAGAAAGGGGTCAAGACAGTTTCCAGCTGAACTAATGTACTATTGTTTCTTTAAGGTGTCACTCAGAGGTTCCGACTTGTAACTGATGAACGTATCGGGATAGCACTCACTTTGATTCTGGCGGCTCGTGCTTGATTTTCAACGAGGTTGCTATTTTTCAACCTATAGATTTGGCCAATATAATCCAAAGTAAAACTAAACAAAAAATATCCTCCGCGCGTTTAGGTTACTTTGTGTTCCACATCTCATTTTAACATAAACTTTCAGTTACGTTATCTCACTGTGTGTGGAGTCAGGAAAACATGGAAAATCGAAAAATTAAAAGAGAAAAACTTGTGTACCAAGATTTTATAAAAACTTCAGGGTCCCTTAAATAAACTGTCCCTGTTCTCACCCTGACTATTAGTCCATTAATTTTTTCGTTCAACATGACACTCAGGTACTCGGAACGAAATCACTGATTTCGACCTCCAACTCTACACTGTGACCCACACCATGCACCTTGCATATTAATGGCATGCAGCGGCTTCCAGTTGTCTTCGATGCTCTTCTCCGTTTATTCTATGCACTCGCAAGGTTCAACTGGTGCATTTTTTGGCGTGTGCCAGATCAACCTTCGAGCCTACACTCCTTCAAGGCAGCAAAGCTGGATGAGTATTGCTCCGCTGCAATGGCGTGGCGTGCTTTGCGATATATCGATTGATCTGCCATTTGAACATATAGAAAAGAATCAATCAACAGGGTGTTCGCAACGAACACCTTAATAATCGATTCTTTATCGTGGCCTCGAATGGAGAATTTTCGATAATCGATCATTCGCGCCGCGCCACTGCACTCCCCTGTTGCGGGAGGTATTCGGGTCATTAACTCTTAATCAGTGGCTTGGCATGCTTTGCAATATATCGATTGATCTGTCATTTAAATCAATGCATTTCCATATAAATGAGTCGATAAACCAGGTGTTCGCAACGTTCACCTGAATAATCGATTATTTACCACAGCTTCAAATGAGGAAATATCGATAATCGAATCACTGACCCTCCTCCCTCCTTTTCCCTCCTCTCATGGAAATTGTATCACTCTCGTATGCCGGCAAATCCCTAATTTACAATTCATACCAGTAAAATAGAATGTGCCCAAAGATGACCAGTGATCCCTTACGTATCTTCATCTGCTCCTCCCTTTAAGCGATGGGGAATTTGGTTAAATGAAACTTAGACTGAATTATACCGGCGAGAGCTAACTTCGAATACATTATTAATTTTCATTTTTAACAATGTCATCGCCCTAAGCCTTCATCTGAGAAGCCTGATTTTCCCGTTACCGCACTGGGAAAAAAAAACACATTGGATCTAGAGTCCAGACTCTTAAAAACATCGACAAGAAAAAGTACTCTTGATTCAATCAGAATGGACCACTAGACAAGGTACGAATTAAAGGATTCTGATACATGTATCTTAACCAAAATTTCACATGGAACAGAATTTGCGCAAAGAAAATTACTGAAACCAACTCCTCACGGAGATATTAACGTTTTTATTTCACATTGGTTACGAGAAATTTGAACTGCCCGCTCACAAAAAACTCAAAGCTCTATGTGAGTCAAATCGCGCGCTACAACGGTTTCAGCAAGCTTCTCAATCGAGCAATGGTCATTTCTCACCATTTGTTTTTCAAACTATAAGTAATTTGCTATAGCTGAGCCGAAGTGTCAAGATTGAGGTTGCCAGATTTTTTGATCGCAGAGACGTTCATGGTAACGTTTAGCGCGCGATGTGAATCACGTAGAGCAATGAGTTTTCATGAGCGAGTGGTTTCAATTCACGTACCAAGAATCATTAAATATCTTCGGAAGGAGTTGATTTCGGTAATTTTCGTTGTGCGCATCGTGTTTTACGTGAAATTTTGGTAAAGAATTATGTATCAGAATGCTGAAATTCGTACCTTGTCTAGTGGGCCATTTAAATCAAGAACCAAGCTTCTTAATTTAAGCGGATTTCGTTTTGATTCAAGCAAAAATTCAATTGAATCAAGAGTATTTTTTCTTGTCAATGTTTTCAAGAGTCTGGCCCCTAGATCCAATGTGTTTTTTTTTTTTTCTTTTTTTTTCCAGTGCAGGATTTTTTTCTCTGTTTAGGTTCATAGGATTTTCAAGCTACATTATTGTTACCTACTTTAGATTCAATTCATTCGCACTTAGTTCCCTTTATTATAAACGCGTCCGATTGACTCGAATTTTTTTCCAACGTGTGCGACGGAACCTTCTGAAAACTTTTCCCATTCAATTCCGGCATCAATATGGACGCACATGACATCAGGAACGTGCCTCGTGGATCCCTCAAGCTGAGCTCTCAAGAAAACAAACACTGCCGTTCGCATCGTTGTCGATCAAGGTCCTGATTATTATGGCATGCGCATTTGAGGCCGTCAATTCATACGGCCCTCCCGCCAATCGTTAGGTAAAAAAATTCGCACTGCCAAATTCACGCGATAAAAATATACTCCTCGAATTTCGAAAAAGGTGCTCGTTGCAAATATTCTGTTTATCGATCCTATCCCACACTGGAAAAAAAACACATTGGATCTAGAGTCCAGACTCTTCTAAACACCACAAACGAGGTAAGTGGTTTAGGAAGTTTCACCGTCGATTTGCAAATTCCCGCATATCCATGGAGACTTGAACGCGAGTATAGAAAAGTAAGCAATTCTCGAAATCAGAGTTGATACAATCAACACCTTTTTTTCATGTTTTCTTCCGAGACCTTCCACTACGTGGAAATTAATTAAGTCAAAAGAAACTATGTGTTCAGGATTTGCTTGCTGCATAGTTCCTGTGCATTTCATTCACTTCATATACACTGGAAAAAAACACATTCGACCTAGAGTCCAGACTCTTGAAAACATTGACAAGAAAAAATACTCTTGATTCAATCGGATTTTTGCTTGAATCAAAGCGAAATCCGCTTAAATTAAGAGGCTTGGTTCTTGATTTAAGCTAGATTCTGATTGAATCAAGAGTACTTTTTCTTGTCGATGTTTTTAAGAGTCTGGACTGTAGATCCAATGTGTTTTTTTTCCCAGTGCATAGGTTTAAATGGCAGAGAATCGATTATTTATGTGTCCGTTGCGAACACCCTGTTTGTCGATCCTTTCCATGGGTTTAAACGGTAAAAAATTGATTATTAAGATGTTCGGTGCAAATACCCGGTTTATCGATCCTTTTCCTTAGGTTGGAATTGCAGATCAACCGATCTATCACAACGCACCACTGATTTTAACCGAAATAATTGATTCCGCAGGTGAGATAGACTGCCTTGCCTAAAATCGATATTTATAATTGATCCGATTGAGGGAGAATGGTGTTACCAAATAGGAAAAGAGCCACTGTCACTGTGACAACAATGGCGAAAAAGCTTCTTCACACCTCACTCTTGACACTGAACCGACTCGCTACCTAGTTTGTTCGCCTCAAGGTAGTTACTTGGATTTGGCTTTGGCTGCACGACTAAGCTCAAGCTCCTTTGCCAAAAGAAGCTACGATACTTGCGACTGAAATTTTGATAATTCGCTTTTATATTTTTGAAAAACGATGAATCCGGTGCACACTGAAAATAAAAACAAATGGACCACAATTTGCCATTGAGCACTACATTTTCTGGCTCAGTTTAGAAACACTGTTTGTACCGTGAGTTTCCCTATGCACATTCTTGTTTTTTACAGATGAGCTAGAAATTGTAGTTCCGAATTTCAATGTATTCCAAAGCCATGTATTTTACTACCCAATGATGATTAGTGCATCCTAGGGTTTTAGCATGTATGCCGAAAAACGGTAAGCATTTTGAACATAAAATCGTTACTTACTTTTCTAACCTTGCATTTAAGTCTCCGAGGCCGTATGTATTTTATTACCCGATGATAGTTTAGCTAGTATGCCCAAAAACTATAAGCATTTTTCTTTAAAAATCATAAAATCTCAGATAGGAAATGTAGTCTACTTTTCTAACCTTGCGTTTGAGTCTCCAAAGCCATGTGCATTTTATTACCCGATGATAGTTTAGCCAGTGTGCCCAAAAAAACAAAAGCATTTTTCTTTAAAAATCATAAAATGTTAGATAGGAAATATAGTCTACTTTTCTAACCTGGCGTTTGAGTCTCCAAAGCCATATGTATTTTATTACCCGATGATAGTTTAGCTAGTATGCCCAAAAACTATAGGCATTTTTCTTTACAAATCATAAAATCTTAGATAGGAAATGTAGTCTACTTTTCTAACCTTGCGTTTGAGTCTCCAAAGCCATACGTATTTTATTACCCGATGATAGTTTAGCTAGTATGCCCAAAAACTATAAACACTTTTTTTTTTTTTTTTTTTTTTTTTTTTTAAATCATAAAATCTTAGGTAGAACGTGTAGTCTACTTTTCTAACCTTGCGTTTAAGTCTCCAAATCCATGTCCTACGTTCACTAACCATCATTCAGCGTATTTCTTGCGAAACAAGTTGTTCCTCAACCAACATCAAAAGAAGAATGACGTTGACCTCCGAATTTATACTCGATTTTATAGCTTATATTGTAACGGTGGAGTCTCGATACACTATATCATAACTGCTCTCCTCTCTCTTCGGCGAACCAGCAATATCAACGATATTTCGTCTCAAAGCTTGAAGATTTTCTTCGCTGATCACGTGCGAAATTTCCGGGCAACACGGTTTCGCCTACAGAGTAAACAACAGCCCCCTTTCTTCCCGGCTCGCAGAGCTGCGCTGTGGAATGTGCGAAATGTGTCGAGTCACAGAGCAAACACGGAAAATTGGGTGTGGATCGCACCAGTGGTGATTCTTGTAATTTGGCAACAATGTTTTTCCTCAGTAGCGAAGCGTGGATGATCGATCATCGATATATCCCAATTTGAAGCCGTGGTGAATGATCGATTATGAAGGTGTTCGTTGCAAACACCCTGTTTATAGATCCTTTTCCACAGGTTCAAATGGCAGAACAATCGATATATTGCAAAGCACACGCTACAGTTTATTTCCTCTTTTTAAATGCGGGTAAAACAATCAATAATTAATGAATTTATATGGAGGAAAAATAATGTTGCCAACTTGCAAAATCGCCACTGGCATCGCACACGCGACCACCACGTCTCCTGGCGATATTCAGTCCACTTCCTAAAGCGATCGTTGGATGGACGTGATTGGGGGATAATAAAAGAGAAAGGATTATGCCCTACCACCTCTTCGACACTCCGTTATCACTTTACTGCTTTCCGCCTCTCAAATTCGCCGTGTAAAACCGGACGCTTTTCTCCTACATGGTGATGTCATCGTTATATATCTGCCCTGATGAAGGAAAACGCCTAATGAACATTCAGGCGTTGCAAAATATCTTCGCATTAAAAAAATCGTCTGAAAAACGTTATGAAGTTTGCCGGTGTCTGAAAGTTGATGGATTTTATCAATGAATGGTAACTGAGCGGCAAAACAAAGACAAAGATAATGCTAGGTTGCTGTACTTGAGAATTATTGAAGGACCAATGATAGACTGAGAAAAAAAAACCACTTCTGTCATATGAACCGAATGTACAGCGTTCAACATCGGTCTTATTCTTCGGTTCATGTAACCGTTCTCTCGGTTCTGGGAACTGTATACACGGTTCATGCAACCGAACAGAACTAATGAAACAGCTCGTTTGCATGAACCGAGTATACAGTTCCTAGAACTGAGAGAGCGGTCGCACGAACCAAACAATACCGCCGATATTCAACGCCGTACAGTCGGTTTATATGACCGAACTTTTTTTTTCATCATAGAATGATCTAATTTGCCTTGGAAAGGAAGAAAGCCGTATGAGCCTTCAGACGTTGCAAAATTTTCTTTGACAAATCTCGGATTTTCGGGAATATTTGGTAGAACATCATGGTACAGAGCCCTAGACGCGTACACCAAACGGAGAAAAAAACTTCGTGCGTGGGACCCAAAATTTAGGTCTTATGGATCTCTGAAGTTTTCGGATTGAGCATCCGAAAACTTAAGGTCCAGCTGCTGAAGTTTGGATCACACACCTGAAACTTCAGTTCTTACATCTGAAGTACTTCGGTATTCACATCCGAAAAACTTCGGTTCTCACATCTGAAGTACTTCAAATGTAAGAACTGAAGTTTCAGATGTGTGATTCGAACCTCAACAGCTAGATCTAGAGTGTTCAGATGCTCAATCTGAAAACTTCACAGATCCATATGACCTAAACTTCGGGTCCCACGCACGAGTTTTTTTCTCCGTGCAAAGTCACATTTTCTCGCGCGAATCCGAAAGTGCTTGCTCTTCGGAGCCTGTGTGAATCGTATCGTTGCAATTAGGCCTTGCGAGCTTCAGAATTGTAAGTGGCTTAATTGCCCGTTTCGAGTTTTTTGTTCGTCGCGGGGTTTTTATCGACCGTGCATAATAAACGCCTGCGGTCCGCGCTGCCGCGCTGAGGAAGAGTTTTGTACGAGCAACCGAATTTTGCCAAATTTCTCCATCGTGAATTTTTTATTTTGAGTCCAAAAAGGCTCGTCTTACTGGTAAAATTAGTGATACTTTGAGATTTAGCTTGAATGAAATTTGCTGAAAGTTCTAGAGGGAACACTCGCACTGAAAAAAAATCTCGGTGTATTTCCTAAGAAAAGGGTAAAATTACCAAGAATTCAGGGTTCTATTCGATCCCAGTTTTTTCTTGGTAAAATTACCATTTATGGAATTGAAATTGGAATATACCATTATTGGATTACCAAATATGGAATTTCATACATATATGGAATACCGAGAAAGTCAATTATTTTACCGAGAAATCTCGGTAAAATAATTGACTTTCTCGGTAATTTTACTGGACCTCGGTAAAAACGCCAATGTTTTTCATCGACCGCGGTAGAATTACCGAGATAAAATGGCAAAGATACCGGGAATTTTTTACCAATAAAAGTGGTATTCTTACCTGAAAAAACAGTAAAAATACCGGTCTTTAGGTAAGTTTACTAGTCTACTTGTTAAAATTACCAATAATTGGTAAAAAGAGTGAGATGGTAAAGGTACCAACGGACCTTGGTAAAAACGCCGGGAATTTTTTTTCAGTGTGTATAACATCAGAGACTGTTAATTCAAACTTGTGTCTTGATATCTTGGTCTCACGATTGAAATTATTGCTCCGAAAGCAATCACGCATGCGAGACGATGACATTTAGTCAAGGGGAGCCAGGTCATAAAATGTCTTTAAAATAAACAATTATTTTCGCAGTTAAGATTTTATGGTCCGAATAAAGTTCAATTTTAGCATTTTGGAATGAAAAATTTTCTTGGTGAGAAATGGAAACAAAACTTCACAACAATCTGCGTGTTTAATACAATTTTGGCTCTCCTGCTTTTCTCAGTCCGATTATCAAAACAAATAAGACATTGAGAAAATGTTTATTGTCTAAAGTCATGAACTGCAGAAGAGTATTAATGGAGGGAAAAAAAACACCGTCAAAGCTTAACGAGGGAAAAAATGTTCTGTCCAACGGAATTTTGTCGCTCGTTTAAGATGACCTTGAAATTTTAGCGGTACATAGCTCATTTTTTCCAGATATCTGCCACCTTGTGCAACGAAACTAGGTCAGATCCAGAGAGGATTTATCACTTTTTACAACCGCTCGATTAATGCACATATAATTTTTTTTTTTTTAATTTTTTTTCCCTGTCATCTTTAAGTCTCATTTGCTGAGGCATGGAGAGTAACGGAATCTGGTTTTTGGAACATTAATAATCGCTTCAGATGTTGATTTGTTGAGGAGGCCCTATCGGGTTTGGTTAATGGAGGTTCAAGGAAATCCTTAGCATAGCACCATAAATGACAAGTTTTCCAAACTTGAGTGAAATTCAGCGGTGTAATTTTGGAAATGGATCCTTGTAAGGGATTGTAATGAATTTTTACTGCAAAAAGTACAAAATGCGCAAGAAAATATTCTATGACTTAGAATCTCCTCAGAAAAATCCGAAGATATGACTGTTACTCATATGTCTCATTAAGGAAAGATGTTTAAGAAACGATATGAATAGGACTTGAGGGCTGCGGGCTGATTTTTGAAATTGGTAGACAAAGAAGACATGGGGAATACGGAGTTATTGGTTGAAATGGGTGGTTCTTATAGACTAAGGGAGACAATGATGGACAAACAATGGGGTCTCTTGTGAGCTGCCGTTATAGTTAGTCTATTACATATTTCCTTTGTCCATTGCAACCACCCGCTTCTACCAATAGAATCCCTCTATATCCCCCCTCATTTTTTTTTTTTTTTATTTTTTTGGGGGTGAATCTTTAAACATCCACGTTTACTTTTTCAGCGGGGAGGGTCAACGGCACCGTTGGAAAAGCGCGTTTACGCAAGCTCGGACCAGCGGCTGCGGCCGCGGGAGTGGACGTTGGGCGTCGAGGCGGGCGCGGGCGCCGAGGAGCGAGTCCTACTTTCGCGCGACAAGGACAAGTCAACGACGACGGAGCTGCGGGCAGGGCGCCTCTCAAATGTCGAAACGGCCGCCGCAACGTCCGATCCTCCTCGCCGCCGAGGACGTCCGCCGGACAACGGACGTCTCGCCTGTCGCTGCCTCCCGCGGGAGGGCTCCCGCGGTAGCGAAGAGAGCGGTAAAAGTCAAATTTTTGAAATCGATTTTCTCCTCAAAATGGGTCACTAAACCATGAACGAATTTTGACTTGCCGCGCCGAATGATGTCATCCGGCACCAATCAGAAGCGAGCACGGGTTTCCACGACTTTCGTCAAATGTCTATCTACTCTTCGTATATGAAAACAATACTAAAGTCGAAATTATATCTTTTGAATTCAAGACTTGAATCTCATTCATATGTTAACTGTAATAAACGAGCAACAATTCCACATTGAAACACGTTTTATTTAAACATACATCAGAGGAAAATGAGAGAAGATTGCGATATGACTACCGCAGTGCGTCAACACCGTCAGTTTCCCGCCATTCGGGTTGGGCCGTGGGCCATGTAAGCCGAAAAACGATAAGCATTTTGAACATAAAATCGTTACTTACTTTTCTAACCTTGCGTTCAAGTCTCCGAGGCCATATGTATTTTATTACCCGATGATAGTTTAGCTGGTATGCCCAAAAACTATTAGCATTTTTCTTTAAAAATCATAAAATCTTAGATAGGAAATGCAGTTTCCTTTTCTAACCTTGCGTTTGAGTCTCCAAAGCCATATGTATTTTATCACCCTAGGGAGGTCTCTTCCTGACATATTTAGAGACTAATGAAAAAGACACCAGATTTACCTCCGATTGTATTTGCCAGAAAACCTGAGATTGTTGTTGTTTGAACCAGTTAATGACGCAAATGATTTGAATTTATCAAATGCAAAGACGTAGAACCTCGGGAGGTCTTTTAACTATTTTCCATTGTTGCGTGTCAATTCAAACCACAGTGGTGAACAAGACTGCGATAGGTCATGTAAGAGGGTGACTCGCAATCTGAAACGTTACGCTGGTGTCATGTTCACCAGTGGCGTGGCGTGCTTTGCGATATATCGATTGATGTGTCATTTAAACCTATGGGAAAAGATCGATTAACAGGGTGTTCGCAGCGAACACCTTAATAATCGATTCTTCATCACGGATTCAAATGGGGAAATATCGATAATCGATCGATCACGCCACGCCACTGATGTTCACATTAATGCTGTAACAACCCTGCAAAATGTTCGGAGGTTTCTGCGATTGATCCTGGGGGATTTTCATAGTCGCAACAGCTCATAAAATTTGCTCGCTTTCTCAAAACTCAATCCTAAAATTATACACAGCAAACTTGAAGAATGCCGAGATAATTTCATATAATTAAAATTTGCTACACTTACACGCCGACTAGTATTTTTTTTCCGCCTTTTTCTTTTTTTTAAAATAAAAAGAAATCATAAAATCCAATTTTTGAGAATTCCAGAGAGCGGCAACTTTAAAAAGAAGTCAGGTTAAAGAATTAATTATTCCAATTTATTCAAATACTCAACCCCTAAAATTTCATTCTTCATATGTGAAGCGCTCTACGATATGAGCAGCCAAATCATAACGTTAAACAAATACCGATGAGGCTTTTATCGTAATCCCGATCCGTTGCACTGAAACAAAAAATCTCGATGTATTTACTAAGAAAAGGGTAAAATTACCAAGAATTCAGGGCTCTATTTGATCCCAGTTTTTTCTTGGTAAAATTACCATTTATGGAATTGGTAATTTTACCGAGATTTCTTGGTAAAATTATTGACTTTCTCGGTAATTTTAATGGACCCCGGTAAAAACGCCAACATTTTTTATCGACTGTGGTAGAATTACCTAGATAAAATGGCAGTGTAACCGGGAATGGATTACCAATAAAAGTGGTATTCTTACCTGAAAAAAACAGTAAAAATACCGGTTTTAAGGCAAGCTTACCAGTCTGTCTTGGTAAAATTACCAATAATTGGTAAAAAAAGTGAGATGGTAAAGGTACCAACGGACCATGGTAAAAACGCCGATAATTTTTTTTCAGTGTATGTGAAGCGCTCTACGATATGAGCAGCCAAATCATAACGTTAAACAAATACCGATGAGGCTTTAATCGTAATCCCGATCCGTTGATGTTTTAATTTGAGTCCGTTTTGTCGTCGTGTCTATATTTGGTCACTATTTTGCTTTTCCCACCCAAGCACCACGGTAATGGCACAGTCTCAACCACATCTGCTGCATCGCCTCTGCCTAGCCCTTGCCCCCGAAGCCACAGTCCTTGAGCATCCCCAAACTTTTCGTTGCAGGCATTCATTCGGTCTATCGCTGAAATTCGCGAGCGCAAACTGAGCTGTCACTAGGTCGCGTGCCGTCTACGAGCCACCGATTGAGCGATGGCAGGTCGCTAATGACCAGCGTTGCCGATGTCCCTGCAAAAACGCCTATATATCATTAAGCATCTTGAGAAGAGAGGGAATTTTTTCGCACAACAGCGACACGGTCGTCGGCAGCACAGGTGGCTGAACACCTATGCTATGCCACATTGTGGCGAAAAATCTGATTTTTTTTGTTTATTTCGTTTATTTTTACGAATGCAAATAAAAAATTCTGTTCAGAGAATGGGTATATCGTCATTAGGATAAATCAAAAGTTGAGCCATTTGCCGACTTGACAATTATAATATGCAATATTTGCGACAATGAGTTTGATCTGAACGTTTGATGGGAACGCGACAACAGAGCTGCCACAGAATTTAGAGAATTAAATTCCCTGACATTTCCTTGATTTCCTTGACACATTTCGTTGGATTTCCCTGACAAATGAAGTCATGCCAGATGGTCAAAAATATATAATTAGAGATAATTTTTCGGCAAAATTTGTTGCTCAAAACGTCCAACCCATTCTAGCAAACAAAAAAAGGTGCTTATCAACATTTCCCTGACATGTTCGTCATTTTCCCTGACCTTTCCAGGCTTTCCCTGACTTTTTAGATATCCTGACTTTTCCCGCAGTGCTCTCGGTGTTCTCTGACTGTGGCTTCTCAAATCGATTTTTGTGCAAGTGCGAATCTAAATTATTTTTTTAAGACTCTCTTAAACATGTCGCTGGAGGTATACATTACTTGCCTGAATATGGAAAAAATTTTATAATCTGTTATTTTTCTGCCTATTTCGGCAACGTTTATCACTAACTGCGTTGGAATCGAGTGAGAGCAAGGCAAGCAAGAACTGAGTCAAACTGAGGGTTTTGACCTGCAGATGGCGGAGCTCGCGCTCAAAACAAACCGAAGCCAGTCTGATGAAGCGATGAACTTCAGACGATTGAATTACCATCGTGGATGAATGAAATCTCCGAGACATCGAATATAGGTCAGCGCGGCTCATGACCTACCATAAAACTGTAAATATATGGCTGAATGTCAGATTGTTCTTTAAGGAAAAGTCGACGGACTAATTAATTTGACGTAATTGAGGAAAATAGTCCCAATTTTTTTTTTTTTTTTTAATTTTTTTTTTTTTATAATTACATGTGAATTTAATGGATTTTTTGTAATATAGTCGAGGGAGCCAGTGGTCGACATCCCGCACTTTTGTCTTCAAAGCAGAAAAATAGATGCCAACCGCTTTGTAATTTTATGAGTTGGAACACGTACAGTAATTTAAGTGAGTACAAAAATGGGGGCAAATTCCCTACTGAACAAAAGGTCCTCTCATCAAGGAATCAAGAACCAGCGGCGATGCTTGCAAGTTGGCGACACTGTTTCCTCCCCCCCCCCCCCCATTTAAATGCATGCAAAATAATCGATTCTTGGCGAGACAGCTTGCCCATAGGGATGAAAAACAATGTCGCTGATGGATAGCTGACTTAGCATGTAATGTTAACTTGTAAAGTGGGCGTATTAAAATCAAAATAAACTAACTCCATTCAGTGGCGTGGCGTGCTTTGCAATGTATCGACGAGTGGGGTGGCGTGCTTTGCGATCTATCGATATTTCCCCACTTGAAGCTGTGGTAAATAATCGATTATTAAGGTGTTCGCTGCGAACACCCTGTTTATCGATACTTTTCCATAGGTTTAAATGGCCGATCAATTAATAAATCACAAAGCGCGCCACGCCACTGATGTCGATTGATCCATCATTTAAACCTGTAGAGAAAGATCGATAACTAGGGTTTTCAATTTTTTTAATTTAAGAAAAAATTAAGAAATAACTTGTAAAATCCGACACCCCTGACATCATTCGTACTCGAGCTACATGCGGCTTGACCTTTCTCCAATTCAGGTGTCGCAATTCACGCGCGGGATTACCCCGACGCCAACATTTACACAGGTGCCAATTTTGGCCAAAATTTCTACAATTTACGATGAATTACTCGCTAAAATAAACAAATAATCATAATTTTCGAAGGATAGTAATACCGTAACCCAGAGCCGAACGCATCGTTAATTGTCCTCTCAGTAAAGAGAGCGTGAGCTGATGCTCAAAACTCACCCGCCCGATCTTAATTTCATCACGTGAAGGCCTACCTTAATATACTACATCATCTAATTTCGCATTAATCTTACATGTTATAACGCTTTTCAAAGATTTATCGCTCTAATTTTCAATTTTAATATATAAATGGCCGAAAATGTGCTGTCTGTTACGCTGACTTTTTACCGCGTAACAGACAGCACATTTTCGGGATTTACATAATATTTGAATTTAAATATTGAGAAGTAGAGTAATAAATCATTAGAAAGCGTTATAATACGTAACCCTTCGAAGATTTATGCGAAAAAATTCGAATTATTATCATTTCTACTAAAAATATGATCAAAACATGTGTTGTCTGTTACGGCGACAAAACTATTCCAGTTATCGTGAAACCACCCACCAATTTTTATTTCAAATTTTTAAAATTGAAGGAATCAATTTTTCGATGAGAGAAAGTAATAATGAAATTCGGCAAAATCACGGCCCGGGGAAAAGATTAAAATTTTAAAAACCTCGAAAATACGTTGCTACGAATTCGTAACGCTATGCCATAGAGGGTTAACGATCACAATGCGATTCTGGATTCTCTTACAAGTGCCAGTGATTCATTCAGTGAGTAACCCGACTTACTTTTTTATCCACCTGCTGTTCACTATTCATTAGCTCTAAAGAAAACTGGGAAGCTGCGTGTATTAATGTGAGAACTGTTATGGAAAGCAGAAAAAAGACATTTGATGCTGCTGATGGCATGCCTAACACTGAAAAGAAAGTAGCTTGGATGAAGCATGATAATTCTTGAATTTGCCGCCAAGAATTTTCTTTATCTTGCTTTAAGCTGACTTTTTCTTGATTCAAGAAAAATAATGCTTGGGTTAAGTAAAAAAGTAGCTGATATAAACCAACAAAATTCTTGATTTAAGAAGAAGTACTTCTTGGCAGCAAATTTAAGATTCTTTTTTTTTCCAGCGTATGGCGTTTCCGGCAGCCACCCAAAAGCGTATAGATAACTCACCTCTTGTAATTCTTATTGTTCCTTAGCGATATTCTATTTTCGTTCCGATGTAATTTTTCAATTCTGTAATTAAACTTTCAGCTGGCGAATAATCAAAAAAAAAAAAAACCTGCTAGGTATTCATTTGTCGCAACAAACGACGAGCATAACGCACTTATCCGTCGACAACCGATCGCACTTCCGAATAAGAGCTGAACCGAAGCACCACGCACGAGGTCTGAAGATGCAATGACAATGTCCGTCTGGACGAATAACCTCTGGCCGAACTTCCGATGGCAAATCGACACGGAAGGGAGCATGGGGCACCAGAGTGGCCTCCCCCGCACGAGGTAGTTGCCACTTCGGGCACAAGCTCCTGGAATGATAGGTAAAAGTTCAGTGGCGTGGCGTGCTTTGCGATATATCGATTGTTATGCCATTTAAACCAATGGAAAAGGATCGATAGATAGGGTGTTCGCAGCGAACGCCTTAACAATCGATTCTTTACCATAGGTTTAAATGGCTTGACAATCGATATATCGCAATTCACGCCACGCTACTCATTCCTCAGGCTGTCTCGGCAACGCTGAGTTGAGGTTCCAACAGAAGAATAACAATGATGAGAGGGCACTCCAGTTCGTTGCTTGACTGACACAAAGGCTTAACACACTTTGAGATGAGCCCGGGAAAGAATTGAACTATACGCGTAACAGGGCTCATCGAGAAGCCTAAATACGTCTTTATGTCGGGAGAGCGATGAGTTCTTCCGTTTGTGGGAGCTGTGCCTGAGGACGCACAATGGTCGGAAGTTGGATATTTTATCGCGGATCATAAGAGATTCGATATCACGAGGCGCGTTTGAAGGGGAGGGACCTTCAGGCCGTGCTAAGGAAGAACGCCGTATGATCCTTCAAGCGTTGCCAAATTTCCTTCAATAAATCACAAGTTTTCCCGAAAATAAACGTTTTCCTTCCAATTTTTCAGATAATTTTGTTCGCAATTTCACCGAAATTTTCTGAAAATCCCAAGAAAAAATATCCATGGGTTTTTTTTCAAAAATAGACATTTTATTGGAGAAAATTTGGCAACTCTCGAATGTTCATAGGGAGTTTTTCCTTAACACGTTCGTTCACGCCCGGAGAGTTGAAATGGATCACCCGATAGGGTGAAAATTCATCGCTTCCCGGCCAAAAGAACGTATTTGCAGTTCGAGGTCTCGAAATTAATCCAAACAATTAAAGTTTTAACACAAATATAGTTGCAAGCTTTTTGTAGTGGCTTTAATTTAATTACTGTCATATGTATTTTCTCTTATTAATAAATGAATCTGAATACAAGTGAGACGGTCAAAATTTTGTTGATTTTTGCGTATTATCCCGAGAAAAATTGGTGAATTTCTCGTCCGAAATGCCCAAAGCTCTCCAAGTTTAATCCATACAATTTTTAAGTGGGAATTTTTCAAAGTTAAAATGCACATACGTTCTCTCGTCTGAAAAAAGGCGAGTTGAGGCATCGGAGAACTTGCTACCTCATCGTTCCGTGCATAGCATGATAGGCACATTGAAAATGAACAACTCACGATTGCGTTATAGCGCTATAAATTATTCTTAAAATCGCGGAAAGAAAAAGATTCCTGCGATGAATATTCAGATGCGGAACCTTGCGCCTTATGGGATTACTTTAATTGGACAACATTTTACAATTAGGAATTACAATTTCTAGCTCATCTGTAAAAACACTTATGGGCATACGGAAACCAATGGTACTTACGTTGTTTCTAAACTGATCAAGAAACAGTTCTAAATTGCGAAATGTAGTCCAATTATGGTGATAGTGAGAGGTTTTTCTTTCTTCCTCCTTTCAAAATAGGCTCCTCGGTTGTAGTGTTTTTTTGTGACGCTGCGTTAAAGTCTCTGTGTCAGTTTACCAACGGTACGGTTGTTAGCTTCAGCTTTAGTAAAACCAGATGTAAGCTCTGAAAAAAAGTCTTAAATTCGTCGTTTTACGGACAAAAGCACGTCTTCACACTTTAAAAATGCCAATTTTCCACTCAAAATGTCCTTTAATCCCATCCCTTCATTCCATTGGCATTGTTTTAAAGTTGGCAGCAGCGTTATTCCTCCATTCAAATATAAGTAAAACGACCGATTAAAGAGGCATTGTTTCATCGAATATCGATAGTTTTAATGGATATAAATGGCAGAAAAACAGAGATGACAACTTGCAAAATCGCAGTTGCTCCACTCTCTTATTGGGCGCCCTCCGCGCATTTTCCCAGGAAGAACCTAATTTAGGACTTTCTTTGGCGACCTATCTCCTGCCATTCTCTGAACATGATCATACCACGGATGTTGTTTCGTCATTATGTCAAAGGTAAATATTGAATACTAAAACATATTATCCATCGAAATGGCGTCTAAATGACTCAAAATGAGTGAAAAATCTCCAAAATACGCCCTTGCTCAAGAGAAAACAATTTAAAGCTGCCGATTTCCATCATCGATCGGCCCTCATCACAATGTGACAGAGGAAAACTTTCAGAAAAATTGTGCACTGGAAAAAAAGTCGCTTGAATCTAGAGCCCAGACTCTTAATGACATTGACGAGAAAAAATACACTTGATTCAATCCGATTTTTCCTTGGATTGAAGAGCCGAACCTCTTGACTTAGGCGGATTTCCTTTGGATTCAAGCAAAAAGTCCGATTGAATCAAGAGCATTTATTCTTGGCAATGTTTTTAAGAGTCTGGGTTTTAGATCCAAACAACTTTTTTTTCCAGTGTGTGACACTCGCACGACATTCTACATTTGAAAATGATCGGTTTCCTAAAAAGGTACTGTGTCATTCGCCCTTTGACTTCCATGCAACGCTCCTATATTCCCTGTTAATACTGACAAACGCGTATAGGCGGTTTTGTTAAAATTCATCAGTTGATGGTTTTTACAAAGTCAACTCTGTTAATGTGGCCCGATCGAGAATGAAGGAAATGTATTGAAATCAAATTCAATTCAGTTCAACGAAAATGAAGTTGAAGGGCATTTTAAGGTCCAAGCAAGACAAGTTTGCAGGAAAATGCTGCGCATTTTTCAAAAATCTGGATTGCTCGTTGTCTCCTTCTAGAAACAGCCCGAATATTTGAACGACGTTATATCTCATAACCACAATAATAATTAATGATTCATTTTCGACTTCTTCATAAATGGTAATTGATTAAAAATGTATGATTAGGTAATCGTGGAGAATTTTCGATACGAATTGGCAACGCAAAACTGCGCGCGCGTCGTGAGAATAAAAATGAGGCTATCATCTTCACCTTGAACTAGCGTAGTTCTTCATTTGTCTAAATTTGTGGATCTTGTTGCTGCCTCTGATAAGAGACGCAGTGAGCCAACGTTTACAATTTCAGATGACTATACTGCCGTGCTAAGGAAGAACGCCGTATGAACATTCGAGAGTTGCCAAATTTCCTTCGTTGAGCTGTTTATTTTTAGGAAAGTTATGAATATTTTTCCATGAAATTTTCAGGAACTTTAGATGAAATTACAAACAAAAATATCTGAAAAATTGGAAGAAAAATAATCGGAAGTTTACCAAGGGGAGTCTTGTTTTATCAAGGGAAATTTGGCAACGCCCAAGGGTTCATACGGCGTTTTTCCTTAGCACGACATTAATATAAATGAACACCCTGGTAAAAATTGGCAGTAGAATCTGTATGCCAAAATACCATAGACCTACAGCCGGCTGTAAGATTTCCAATAGCTTCTATAGCTGGCTGCACAATTTCTTATAGCCTTTTATAGCCGATGGCGATTAAGTGTATGCTAAACGTTACTAATTACGGAAGCTAGGACTTAGTGAGTTTCTGGACTACTGCACTCTTCTTGGGCCGTAGTATCTTGATTTATTTTGCGAGGAAAGCTCCGTACTTTTGATGGATGCCTGCCAGTCCTAATGTATTAGAGCGCCTTCAGTTTCGTATGATACTGTGCAATACCTCTGGTGTGAAATAGTTGCTTCAAGCGCCGTGGCACGCTGCGGCGCGGCAGGCGGAGGCGGGCAGCCAGCGTGAAACGCGCATTTGCGCCTACAAACCTAACAGGGATACTTCACGCGTTGCGCAATGCGTGAAGTATCCCTGTTATGTTTGCAGGCGCCAGTGCGTCGCCGCTCCGCTTTGTGTTAGGCTCTAATATTTAATCTGGCGGAATCAGCGTTATTCAACTCATGATTTTGAAATGTTTGCACATTCTGTATGGATTATTCTCATTTTAATTGATGGAAAAAAATATATAGGTATGAAAGGAAAATATAATGTGTGTTTTGTAAATATTGAGGTGGTTCCGTATCAAACTTACTGATTTCCAAAACACACGAATTTCGAAGGGGATATCCCACGCTATCCTGAGAGTCCACCTCTATACATCAAGACAAACTCTTCATGTAAAGATAGGAAGCAAATAAATTGACAGGGCTGCTACTTTATTTGGGGACCATAAAAGTGAAAACACGGCATCACTGCTAATGTATTTGCTCCCTATCTTTGCATGGAGAGTTCTTCTTGATGTAGAGGTGGACTCTCAGGATAGCGTGGGATATCCCCTCCAATTTGGCCCCAACTTGAGAGCTTTTTTTGAGCTTGGGAGTTGATTTCAGAGAAAACCAGTGGCACCATCGTGAATCTCGCAAACTTTTACCTAAAAACCCTGGTAAAAATTGGCAGTAGAATCTGTGTTCCAAAATACCATAGACCTAAAGCCGGCTCTAAGATTTTCAATAGCTTCTGTAGCCGGCTGTACAATGTCTTATAGCCTTTTATAGCCGATGGCGATTAAGCAACAGCCAGACGATAAAGTTTATGCTAAACGTCACAGAATACGGATACTAGGACTTAGTTCGTTTTTGGACTACCGGCGTTGTGCCGTAGTATCTTGATTTTGCGAGGAAAGCTCCGTACTTTTGAAGAATGCCTGTCATTCTTAATAAGTTGGAGCGCCTTCAATTTCTCATGATACTGTGCAATACCTCTGGTGTGAAATAGTTGCTTCAGACGCCGTGTCACGCTGCGGCGCGGCGGGCGGGCAGGCAGTGCGAAACGCGCATTGGCGCCTACAAACCTAACAGGGATACCTCACGCATTGCCCAATGCGTGAAGTATCCCTGTTAGGTTTGCAGGCGCCAGTGCGTCGCCGCTCCGCTTTGTGTTAGGCTCCAATATTTAATCTCGCGGAGTCAACTCATGATTTTTAAATGTTTACACACTCTGTATGCATTATTTTCATTTTAATTGATGAAAAAAAAAAATGTTTTAAAGGAAAATGTAATGTGTGTTTTGTAAATATTAAGGTAGTTCCGTATCAAACTTAATGATTTCCAAAGCACACGAATTTCTACACAATTTCTTATCAATGACGATAAAGTGTAAAGCCCGGCGATAAGAACTATAGCCCGGCTGTATACTTTTTTATAGCTTCGTATAGACCGGCTATATGATTTGCTCCGCTTTCTACAGTCATCTATATTATTTTCAATAGCCTTCTTTAGTCGGCTATAAGAACTCCTTTGGTATTTTGAAACGCAGCTCCTATCGCCAATTTTTACCAGGTAATCAATAGTCAAATCGCAAATTCCTCACACATGCAACATCTCCATTCCGAGACTCCTGTGCGGTGCCGGGTCACTTTTTCGATACATAATCGATTGTTTGCGATACACGCTGGGACCCGGCCATGGAAGCACTGCGTATTCCACACCGCCATTTTGAATCGAATACGTCTCGAAAAAATGACCCGCACACCGGGATCGGAAGTCGTCGAGCAGAACATGGCGCCAGTAGAGTCCCTTAATACTGAGAGTCAAGACAATTTGAATCCATTTCTGATTGGTTCCCGTATTTTAGGCCTCCACAGTGTCACAAACGGGAATAAAGATTACATTTTCACCAATTGCAAAGATTATAATCTGGAATGGACCAGGGAATTACGGGTTCGGCAAGGAACAAACGGAATGAGAGGAGGAACGGAGAAAGGCATTTGAGAATGGGCCGATCAAAGATTACGAAAAACGTTCAATTTCTGTAATCTTTATTCCCGTTTGTGACATCCATGAGCCGAATTGTCTTGACTCTCAGTATAAAGGGACTCTAGGCGCCAGCTCTCCCATTCACATTACGACTCTATGTACCTACTAACTCTATGCCCATTTCCGGCACCCTAGGAACGATGAACTTTACTGGGAATAATCGCTTGGCAACGGAGTGCGTAGTTACCGTTGGTTGAGCAACGCTGCCGTGATAGCGAAGAGAGCCGTAATTGCAAAATTTTCGAAATCGAGTTTTCTTCAAAATTCGTCTTACCTCTTTTAGATGAAATTACTGAGACAGCTAAAACAGCAAAATTCATCCTAATTTAATGAAAACGAGACGTATGAGAAAGCCGTAAGTGCACAAAAAATGACTTAGTTTTTTTCAAGACAGCCGCAGGTGCATGAGAGCCAATGAAAACAGTCCTTTCCAGTAAAGTGCCGCCTTCCTCTGCCAATTTCTAACCTGAAAATGTGTTTGTTGTGCGTCCAAAACGCAACCACGAAAGCATGTAGAAGATAACACTTACGGCTGTCTTGCCTAACAATAACCTGACACGAAACTTAATTTTACCTTTTTCATGTACTTTAAAATAAAATCGGTCGAGTTTTAATCCCACAAATGATTTCTAGGAGTCTTCCGGACGAATAATGGCAATTAGACAAAGAACGGGGGCTTCTTTCAATAAAATGTTCCACTCAGAAGCTTCTGAGCCCGTTTTCTCAGAACTTCATTTTGCACTTAAGGCTCTCTTCGCTATCACGGCAGCTATGCCCATTTCCGGCACCCAAGGAACGATGAACTTTACTGGGAATAACCGCTTGGCAACGGAGTGCGTAATTACCGTTGGTTGAGCAACGCTTCCGTGCTAAGGAAGAACGCCGTATGAACCTCCAGGCGTTGTCAAATTTCCTTCGGTAAATCACCAATTATCGAGAAAATTTCTGAAGATTTTTTTCTCCAGTTTTTCCGATAATTTCGTTCTCAATTTCACCTAAAGTTCCTGAAAATTTTAAGGGGGAATATTCATAACTTTCTTCAAAAATTACTATTTTCTGAGAGGAAATTTGGCAACTCTCGAATGTTCATACGGCGTTCTTCCTTAGCACGGCAGAACGGCCGCATACTCCTGTTTACTCTCGGTTTTTCGACAATCGCAGACTCCGCCGCCGCGGACGGATTCCTTATGTCATCTTAACGACGGCTCGGAATTGTCTCCGATCGGCATTATGTCACGCAGAGACTGGCCGCGGTCGGTGTCGCGCGCCTCCGCGGAGGTGCCAGCTCGTGCGGGGTGCTCGCGAGGATCCCTATTAAAAACTCGAATTTACCATCGAAATCCGGCAACTCTGCTCCGTAACAAACGATCATCGGTTCGGGTAACCAGGGCTCCGGTGCCGTGGTGCCTCATGCACCGATAAGAAAGAAGGCGGATTCGCACCGGAAGCAGATACACAACGTGGCGGTTGCGATCAAAGCGTAAGGGACCCAAAAAGGTGGGTTTCTCGAGTAGGCAACTATTCGTGCTCTACGGGCTGTTTTTTTGCCTAAGCAGCAGAATTGAAGGCGAACCTCAAGTGGACAATACATGCCAATTAGTTCAGAACATCATTCCGGCGTGGTTTGCGGGCAGAATATCTTTTCCGCACAAAGTACATTTAGGGTAATTTTTCCGATTATCGTTGCCGCACAAAATTATTTTCGCACAAGTCAGATCTCAAACATCTGGCTACATTGGCAGGGCATGCAGTTAGTTTCCCACAATCAGTTCATACTGGCGCGGCTGTTCGCGGATAATGTGGCATGATTTTAATTCGGTTATCCGTGTCAATTTTAACGAGTATGACGTAAATAGTTATTTTAGTACCTAAATTTTTAATCGCGCATGTTTCAAGTTTCATATTTTGATCGTAAGATTTGGTATGTATTTTTAAAGTGTGTATTGCATGCTCATTGACGCAGAGACAAAACCTGCGACAATTTATTTTATGGGGGCGTCACAATCTGCAGAAAAGGCAGCTTCTACTCTCTTTGCGGAGTTAAGTCCGGTCTTATCACGGCGCGGATATCACATCACTTGAGTATTTGTAAGTAAAACATGCAAGCTATACGAGCTAATTATTGGGATTGTTGGACAAAGCCATAGACAAAGGAAATAAGGGTAAAATGGAGCGATCCTATTGGTAAAAGCGGGTGGTTGCAATGGATAAATAAGCTAATAAATAGACTTACGGAGACTCAGGAGATATCTTATGGTTAGTCCATCAGCTTCCCCCTCACAATCAGTCTGTAACAATCACCCATCTCAAGCGATAAGATCGCTCCATTTTCTCATCGTCTTCTACGTCGATAGCCTTGTCTATCAATTCTATAATAATCTGCCAGCTGGAATGAAATACATCCCGGATCTCACTCCGAGATTTTTAACTGGAAAACACTCTTTTTAATATCCATGTGGTCATAGGCGGTCCTATAAGCCTATGAGATGGTCGGTCCGATTTGAAACGGATTCCCGTAGGTCCGTCTGCTCTCTGTTATGACATCAACTCGTGACGAGTTCATGCTTTTCCCGGCCGCGGAAACAGCAAGTGTTTTCACGCGGTCGAAAGTGAGAGTTTTCTCCGCTAGACAGCGCTGATTGTTCCTGACACGCCGTGAAACGAAGAAAACGACACACGAACGGGTTATTCAACCGGCATCCAGGAAGCGACCGGCGGTGATCCGCGGTGAGTGAGGTGAAAATTGTCGAGACGAATCAGCAATGCACCGCCCTGATTCACCTGATTGGTGCCGACTGATCGGGACCGCTGGAAAACTCGGTCTCCGGGCTGAGCTCTCATCGACGCATGTCAACGCTCATTGCCGGGTCGTCGGAAATTCCTCTACTTTTATATCGGGAACGGGTGGAAACACTATAAAAATAAGTTACGGGCTATGTAGATATATCGTCCGTTCCGGGCTCAGAGACCGAGAGTTCCGGGTGCTTCCGTAGCTTTAATTGCTCCAAATGCTACGCCCGGAACTACCGGCCTCTGAGCCCGGAGCGGGAACGGTATGTCTATAAAGCCCGTAAGTACACTGAAAAAAAAAATCCCGGTGTATTTACCAAGAAAAGGGTAAAATTACCAAGAATTCAGGGTTCTATTTGATCCCAGTTTTTTCTAGGTAAAATTACCATTTATGGAATTGGTAATTTTACCGAGAAATCTCGGTAAAATTATTGACTTTCTCAGTAATTTTACTGGACCCCGGTAAAAACGCCAATATTTTTTATCGACTGTGGTAGAATTACCGGGATAGAATGGCAAAGTTACCGGGAATTGATTACCAATAAAAGTGGTATTCTTACCTGAAAAAAACAGTAAAAATAGCTGTTTTTAGGTAAGCTTACCAGTCTGTCTTGGTAAAATTACCAATAATTGGTAAAAAAAGTGAGATGGTAACGGCACCAACGGACCTTGGTAAAAACGCCGAGAATTTTTTTTCAGTGTACGGCTTCCCCAGCCAGAAATTCTTTTTCAGTGAAGTAGAGAGGTTCCAATTGTTTATTTCTTCTCCTGCAACAGCGGACCCTATCTGAAGCGGATTTCAATGAAGCTCAATTTTCCGCTAGAGAGAGTTGTCGTTACACAGAACATTTGCAGAGTGTGCGCAAGGAAATTATCCACCTTGAATATCTTTTGAACGAATTCGAGGTATCGAAAAACGTCGAATCTCCGAGGAGGACCCAAATTTGAAAAGAGCGGATAAGACGTCCCCCTTAAAAATATTGAACACGCACTGGAAAAGAAATTCTCGGCGTTTTTACCACGGTCCGTTGGTACCTTTACCATCTCACTTTTTTACCAATTATTGGTAATTTTACCAAGACAGACTGGTAAGCATACCTAAAAACCGGTATTTTTACTGTTATTTTCCAGGTAAGAATACCACTTTTATTGGTAATCAATTCCCGGTAACTTTGCCATTTTATCTCGGTAATTCTACCACAGTCGATAAAAAATATTGGTGTTTTTAACGGGATCCAGTAAAATTACCGAGTTCCCAGGCCCATCTGGCAACAGTTAGGATCAAGCACATCGGCATCGTGAACGTTGCCGAATCTCGATGAATTTTTTGTAAGATCCGCAACAAAATCATGAAGTCATCCTTAAGTCTGACAACTGTAGCGTAAGTTTCGCAATGCACACTCCGCCCGGCTGCACGGTGCATAGCCACGTGGAAATGGACCCGAATTTTAGTGCCGATTTAGTGGCCCATTTCGCCATTTAATCCCGCGCCCGCCGTTACTCACCAGAATATAAAGTGAGTGAGGACCGGGACGATTACGATTAAAATCCGCCTTCTCCTGCTGAAAGTTGGATTCCATCCAAATCTACAAAGCAGCAGCTGTTTATTGAGAACTCTGCCGAGTGAGCACTCGTGAGATCAATGGAGATGTTGCATGAGGATTTTGCGATTTGACTGTTAATTTCTATGTAAAAGTTCGCGAGAAACACGATGGTGCCACTGGTTTTCTCTGAAATCAACTCCCAAGCTCAAAAAAAACTCTCAAGTTGAGGCCAAAATGGAGGGAATATCCCCCACGCTACCCTGAGAGTCCACCTCTACATCAAGACAAACTCTCCATGCAAAGATAGGGAGCAAATACATTAGCAGGGTTGCCGTGTTTTCAGTTTTAGAGTCCCCAAATAAAGTGGCAACCCTGCTAATGTATTTGCTCCCTCTCTTTGCATGGAGAGTTTGTTTTGATGTAGAGGTGGACTCTCAGGGTAGCGTGGGGGGATATCCCCTCCATTTTGGCCTCAACTTGAGAGCTTTTTTTGAGCTTGGTAGTCGATTTCAGAGAAAACCAGTGGCACCATCGTGTTTCTCGCGAACTTTTACATAAAAACCAACAGTCAAATCGCAAATTCCTCACACATGCAACATCTCCATTCGAAACAGGAAATCTTGAAAAATTAGAAAAAAGAAATAGAGGAGTTCACATGGAAACCTCGTTGTTAGGGATGTAGGTGAAAATCGATGGAAAAATTTCGGTCATATTGGCCTAGGGAATGAATGAAAAATCACTTGAAGGCTAAAAATAAGGGTCTAGAACAGTTTAATCATCACATTCACTTTTATTCAGTCTCCCCTCCTACATTTCCTCTCCCAAAAAAAGAAAATTAGGACTCATAATCAACGTAAATACTTTTCTCTCTACCCTCACAGATTTGTTACCGATTAAAAAAATACAATTTATCTAAGATTATGCCAGAAAGGGGTTCTTACTTTTAAAAGCCATTTTTTAAACGTTCCGTAATGCCTCTGTAATCTCCAATATCCTCTACCTTGATCATTCGATACCGTCCCGAAATATTTTCTTCCAAAGATTCAAAATCTTTAAAAATATTTTTGAAACTAAATATATGATTCTTGCTAATATGCTTTAAAAGTTTAAGGCCAACCAATTTTTTGTCATTGTAGCCATTTGGTAAAAATTGATGTTTTTTTTTCATTTTTTTTACCTGTAAAACGAGAATTTTCTTTGGAGGAGTGGGGGGAGGGACTTTTCATTTTTTCAAAAATTTTAAATTTTAGCTACTCCGATTTTTTCATGCCATATGGTTTTCTTCTCCCCACCCTGCCGTCAGTCCTGGCCTTAAAGAACACGAAAAATTAATTCGAGGCAAAGTAAAAGAAATCTCTACTCATAACATCCCACGACGAAATATTAGTCATTTTAAAAAAATTCTATTAATTTATGACGCACTTTATCACAAAAAATATCGAATGGATTACTTTCCTTTTCATAAGTAACCATCAATCCAACACTGTAACTGAAATTATGATTTCCATCTATTAAGTCCTCAAATCTAAACCCAAAAAATGCATTTTAGTGGATATATTCGAGCTGTCCTACAGATAAGAGATGTACTTTCGCGATGGAATAATATTATCATCTTTAGATAAGATTCGGCTAAAAGCAACTTTGACTAATAAACCAACCGATGGGAGTCAAAAACAGACAACTACCGTCGTTGATTTTTGGTCAACGCTTACAAGAATTCAGGCTTGGATTCACCCCGGGAGGTCAATCAAAATATCTATACCATGAACTGTTGCTTATGGTGTAAATCAAAACTTCCTTCGGAAGGAAACAATCCATCTTAAATCTACACCAACTGGTATTATGTTTATCACTCGTTCGAAAAAATCTGCCTAGCGTCACTAACACAGACAAGGCACACGTGAACCGAGTTTAACAAAATCGCACCAAGCCTCATTAAGCTATGCCAAGAAACACTGCTTCTTACTGAGAAAATACTAAAGAACAAATGTATAAACATGCAGGAGTTGCTAAATTTCCTTCGATAAAATACGAATTTACTGGAAAAAGTTTTCACTCTTTTTCTTCCAATTTTTCAGACAAATTTGTTCGAAATTATATCCAAAATATCTGAAAATTTCAAGGATAAATATGTATAACTTTTCCCTAAAATACGTATTTTATCTGGTGAAATTTGGCAATTCTTGAATGAGCATACGGCGTCCTTCCTCAGCACGTAAGAATAGAAGTATGAAGTTTCATCCCTGCATAAGACTCAATGTTACAGATAAAGAATGACTTTTTTTTGGAAAAGAGAAAATTTACAATCTCCACGACTTACTGAATTCAGGACAACCCCCGCATAGTGGATCGAGTCAGTTGGAAAGGTCGGACCTAACATTTTTGACTAAAACTGCAAATTTTTATGTTTATTTCGTCACATTTTGAATCTCAAGGGGTGCTTCTGCAGGAAAATTTTACGAGAAAACCAATTAAACCACTTTCAGAACCTCATAGTTTTGTATAAACGGAGTATAAGCGTTTAGAGTTTCCACATTTTGTCCGACCTCTCCTATTGACTCGATCCACTGAGCCTCGGTTCATTTTGTTTCATAATGCGATGTGTTGCGTTTCTGTTAAACTCGGTCCACATTTTCGTTTTTTGCCAGTAGGGTTGCGAATAAGAGCGGCTACTCACACCCGAGGAAGACACATATCCAGTGCGCCAAGCACACACATACTGAAAAAAAATATGGTGAATATTACCATACTCTGACACAGTGATACGAGTATGGTAAAAAACACCGGACTGAATGATACACTGTTAAAAATCAATGATTTACTCTGAGTGAATGGCCGGCGTGAAAAAAAATCCAGCGCGAGTTTCGCGCCGTGCGTGCCCGAATAGATCTGCGGGCCGATTGTTGAATCGTTATCGGATGAGTTTGATCGATAACTCCCCATCTTCTTAATGCTATATATCGATCAAGGTCATTCGATAACGATTCAACAATCGATCCGCAGAACGTAAGTATCACCAACGACGGACGAATTAGTTGAGGTACCTCAAGTAGCGTGAATTCAGGGCCTCCAGGTACGAGCGCCGAATGGCAATATTGTAGCGCACTCGTCTATCACCGCCGCGAATCGAGTTCAAATCCAAGCTGCGGCAGTTCTGTTTTGCGTTTGCCTGTCAGATTTTCATCCCTGCCAGAGCGCGAAATTCGCGCCGAGCTTATTTCGCGCCGGATCCATGCACTCAGGGTAACAGGTGGTCAAAATAGCAACCGAGTAAGCGTGAATTTCGCGCCGGGATTTTTAACAGTGTAGCATTTACCATCTTATGGCATGTATAACTACAGTTCTGGTGAATACTACTAAAATTCTGGTTATTTTCACTGAATGGTTTCACTGTGTAAAGAATCAAGTAGACGTATGGTAGAGGTTACCATATTTTTTTCAGTGTATTTATCAAAGAAAATAGGTCTATTTCCTGTCTAAAAAGTGGATTTCTACGAGGTAAGGTAATGAACACCAGACTCTATGGTGGCATTTACCATATTGTGGTATGTATCGCTAAAGTTCTGGTGAATACTACTAAAATTCTGGTTATTTTCACTGAATAGTATCACTGTGTGAAAAAGTAAGTAGGCTTATAGCAGATGTCACCATACTAACCTAAAACTACTAAACTATAACTACTACTAAAATTCTGGTTATTTTCACTGATTGGTATCACTGTGTGAAAAAGTAGGTAGGCTTATAGCAGATGTCACCATGCTTGTTTTTTCAAAGGCACTATCGCAAAAAAAGCGGGAAATTGATGGAAAATGCTTACCGCACTGCTGCGAACTCTACGGAAACCGAAAACCACGAAAAATCCTCGGGACACTGACCAAAAGAACGCGCGGGTTGGGACTGGCGAGTCACCGCTACGGGTCCGGCCGAAGAACTGATCGGCCGAGAGGTCGGAGGCGAAGAAAAAGAAAGTCCGCCGCCGCCACCACCACAGGCGCGCGTCGCACGCACACACGCGCACGGCGACGCGCGGACACGGGCCCGATTGCTCAATCGATGCACCGGCGGTGACGTCATACCCCCGCCCGCCGCGCCCCGAATTGGGTGACCGACGCCCGAATCCGAATTCGGATTCGGGGCTTGAGCCCGACCTGTTTGGGCTTCAGGAAAAACTAATTCGACAGGGTTGTCGGATTCACTGAAAAAAGTATGGTAACATTTCCGCTTTGCTAAGAAAGAACGGCGTATGAACCTTTAGGCGTTGCCAAATTTCCCCTGATAAAACACGAATTTCTTCATTGGAAAAAAAACAGCTTGGATCTAGAGTCCAGACTCTTGAAAACAATGACAAATACTCTTGATTCTATCGGATTTTTACTTGAATCAAAAGGAAATCCGCTTAATTTAAGCGGCTGGGTTCTTGATTTAAGCAAAAATCCGATTGAATCAAGAGTATTTTTTCTTGTCATTGTTTTCAAGGGTCTGGACTCTAGATCCAAGTGGTTTTTTTCCAGTATTGGTCAACCTATGAATATTTCTCTTCTAATTTTTCAGGTAATTTTGTTCGAAATTTTACCTAAATTTCTCGAAAATTCCACGGAAAAATCTCCATGAGTTTCCTCGAAAATGAAAATTTTATGGTAGGAAATTTGGCAACTCTCGAATATTCATATGGCATTTTTCCTTAGCACGGCAGATTGGGGATGGGATGACATAGCCGCACCATGCAACACAAGATGACTTGGAGACTTAAATGCAGAATAGGAAAGTAGAGAGAGAGATGCGGTCACCATGCGGATGCGTACATTTTCCGAAATTGATATTTTTATTTTTTTCCTACTTCATTTTCCTATTCCTTGACCCTCTATATTCCAAAATCTTAATTTTTTTTCAAAAAGCTATCTTCAGAAATCTACCGAGTCGTGTACCTATCATCCAATCATCGACAGGCTTTTGCTGAATGCGATCCAATGCGCTCGGATTTTCACATGTGACTGTCCACGAATAGAAGTATCTTAGTATCTATTCACAAAAACTCAAAATTGTACATTTGACACCAACGGCGGCGTTTTCAGCATGCACTTTAACCAAAGAGGGGTTGTGGGAGATATAACGTCTTGAAGTTTGGAGACAAAAAGTTTTAAGTCGTAGAAAAAGTGATTTAAACTTTTGCATATGGTGAGGTTAGCTTCTTCCCGGAGAATATGGTGCATTTTCACATATCCGGTCATTTTATTATTGATAAAAGCTTTTCGGTAAGGATTTTCATATTATAAAGCTACATAGAAGATGTGTCTTAACGTAACAGGGAAGTTTTCACGGGGACTCCACGCCGGAAAAATTCGTACAGGGTTCACAACGTGTCAACGCTGCTAAAGATTCGGTAGCCCAATTAAATTTTCTCTCAAATTTTAAACATTCCATCAGAATTAGGGAAAATCGGGTGCAATTTTGCGATTTTAAACCACCAATCTTTATTCGAAGAGAGAACTACTTATTCATGCGCATACTATGCGGTGATCGAGATTAAGAAGCAGTGCTTTAGCACGCCGCGTTGTTGAATAGAAACGACATACATCATCGCCTTCCTGCTATAGGGACGTAACTACACTGCGTATTGAACTCTGCGGGCTGATTATTGAAACTGATATAGACTAAGCAATAGACAAAGAGGACAAAAAAGATATGGATTGGTGGAAGCATAGGCGGTTCTACGGGGGTGCCAGTGGGTGCCGGGCACCCCCACACAAAAATTAAGTGCAGTTACCGGAACCGTGAAAGGGGCCTTCTTCTTCCTTCACCTCTATTAATTGCTTTTTTAACCAGTATAGAATTTAATATAAAAAGGACCAAATTATACTGCTTTTAAAGATTCTGCATTCGCTCACACTGAGTAAAAATCCCAGCAATTAATTGAAAATGTTTTAAACAGAATTAATATTGATAGCCGTGTTTTACAAAGATTCTACTGTTTTTTATGGTAAGATTGTAGTTTTGATGGAAAGTTTTGCTAAAAAATTTTCTACGTTGAATGTATAGGTATTTCAGTAGAAAGAAAGGAGAGAAAAAGAGAAAGGATGGTAGGAAAGGGATAAAACTTGAGGGCCGAAACTTAGGCCTCCCCTGAGCGACCTTCCTCTTCGAGACCGGTCTCCGACATTTTTCACCTCTGGGCACCCCCAAACATGAAGGTCTAGAACCGCCTATGGGTGGAAGCAAGTAGTTGCAATGGACAAAAGACGTAGACGGTAGACTATAACTAACGGCAACCCACGAGAGACCCGATAGTTAGTCCATCATTTACCCCCTTAGTCCATAAAAACCACCCATTTCAGCCAATAGGATTGCTCTATACTCCCTATGTCTGCTTTGTCTATAGCTTTGTCTATAGCTTTGTCTATAAATTTCAATAATCGGCCCGCTGTTGTCTGTATAAATCAATGCTTTCCCGGGCTCATCTCAAAGTATTTTTGAGTGATTTAACGATAACAGGAATAGTCATGTCGCCATGTGTTATGATCACCATAGGGCAAAACGATTAAAATCGTAGGTTACATATATGAAAAGAAGGATGACTCTGAACATTTTCATGCAAAAAAAAAACTTGAAAAAATATCGTTATATTTAAAAATATGAGACTTAATTGAAGGCCGAAATTTTCTGGTTGGTTACGCGTCGCCAACTACGATTTTGAGGAATTAGAGTAACTTTTGGCAATAAAGTCGTCATGATCATGAATTCTAGCAATATTTTCCGAATGGAGTTTCCAATGTTCACGAAAATTGCAATATTGAATTAAAGTTTTGATTTTTAAGCGAGAAAAGTTATCTTACAAGTGTGTTGCCACATCTGACTGTAGCATTTAGTCCAATATAAATGATATCGCGCCAGATAGAGCCAGGAGTTTCAAAAATGTCTTCAGGTTGTTGGCTGAAGTGTACTGGAGCAAACTGTTACTGGTGGTCGTATTTATTTAAAAGAAAAACTTTATTTTTTAGAAAAACCAGTGATTTGTAGGTGTGTAGCACTTATTTTTCAGTCCTCTAAATCCTTAATTTAACACAATGAAACTTCAAGAAAGTCCCGAAAGTTTAAAAATCTTTTAAGGCTGAGCTATAATCCTACTAGATAGCTCAAGAATTAACAAGTTTCGTCTTTTATACCATCTTTTATTTTACAATTTCATTTGTCGATTACCTCTCCAATCTTTGCATCAAAACCATTATATGATATGTTGATAACCAAAGTGCTAAACCACGTCTCTCCATTGTGATGTTTCAAAATTTCTGCTAATGTTTTATTTTGTCGAAGAAAAACAAACCGATTTTCAGCTTGAAATTTATACAGATTATTCTGCAAACGGAGAGAAAAAATCAAGGAAATTTACAAGAAATTACGCTACTTTTTTCGAGAAAAAATTAAGTATGATGGGAAATCTGCAACGTTGCAAACGGAGCTGCGTGGTAGGGATGTCGATACTTATCCGATACTTGCAAAGTATCGATACTTTCGATCGATACTTAACGATACTCGGCATAGATACTCCACGATATCGATACCACGCAGTATCGATGCCAAGACCCCAGTATCGACGGTATCGATACTTAATCTGATTTGGCCATGAAGAAGGCCTCTTTTTCTTTTTTAAAAAATTCTCTCCCCACTATTTCACCTTCATGATGCACTGTGACAAACGACGGAGTAATCAAGTTTCTCAAGATGATTATACTTCAATAAAAATGTTAAAAGCTCAGTTCGATAAGTGTAGTTAAGGGCTCAAAATAGTTGACTAAGGACGCGAAAAGGGCTTTTTCGAGAGAGGCGTAAATCTGGCGGAATTTAACGGCCGACAGACATACGCACACTCAGAATCACGGCATAATTCAGAAATAGAATCGATGGTATCGATACCTCATAAGTATCGATACTTCAGCTCGATGCTCGATACCGGTATCGATGCTTAGAGTCGATACCAGTATCGATACTTCCCTGAGTATCGACATCCCTACTGCGTGGTTTCGCACTTTAACCATCGATATATCGTTTCCAGAATAAGCTGTACGAATTGATTCCAGTATGCTTAACTTGGTCGAATTCATAAAAGGGTATTCATCTGAGCGGCAAATTTTTCACGAGTGAAAAGATTAAAAAATCGACCAACTTGGAGAATTGACTCCCCTCTTTCCTGATCATATCTTCTTCGCAAAAATTATAAATCGAAAGGAGGCTCTTTAAATGCGATAAATTTCCCAAGGGACTTTCACGGAAACCTATTGAGAAACCGGTCCAGAATCAGAGAGAAGCAGGGAAATCCTACGTTTCCATTCTCGCTCTTGGGAGCTGGATGTCTCTGTCAAAATTATGCCAACAACCCGTTTTGGGACCACGGCTTAGCATAAATGCTTAAGATTTGAAATTAACCATTCGCAAGAGTTATCGCTCAAATTGTCAAGATGACCCGCGGCTTCGAGAAAAAATTCTCTTGATCCAACTTTGAAGCCCGCTAGGCACAGATGGCTCTCATTTGAAAACTGAGGTATTGTCGCCCCCCCCCCCCTCCCAAACATAGGTCTCCGGTTTCTTTTCATATAAATAAAGTCTAGATATTGCACTACGCAGTACAACAATTCGGTCCCAAAATCTTTAGAACTAGCTACGATGTACGCCTCCAAATCTGGTAAAATCATTAACAGTCGGAAAGAAATACGAGTAGATACGTATAATGCATAATGTGTAGTTAGCCAATCACATTTTTTCTCTTTTGTTATATCAACTGATAAAGGGGCTGTTGAGCAGGCTCGGACTGGCCATAAGGCCAATCTGCCATTGGCAGATACGCTCCCTTGGCGCTCCAAAAACGCGCCGCTCCGACAGATACCAAAATAAGAAGAGAAAAAAAATTACGACCGAGAATATATGCGGAAAATTTCTTAAATGAATGGAAGAAGAGAGAGTTAGGAGTGAAGAGAGGTGCTCTTACGCATAGTGGTGAACAGAGGTCCAAGAACTACTTTCTGAAGCATAAACACTTTTCTGTGAAATTGTCACCTTTTTGTTGACATACATGCGCTTTATCATCCCCCTCCTTCATTCTCTACGTGTAACTCTCGTAGAAACGATAGCCGGTTCAATTTTTAGACATACGCACACTTTATAGACCTCATGAGAGACCTTTAAACATATTTCTTCCTTTTCAAAATGACTATTGATTTGGACATATCATAGCATATCTCGGGCAAACTTAACCTTAATTTATTTCGAAATTCAAAAGTAAGAGACATCTAAAGTGTAAACGCGATACAACTATTCTCGCAAGATGGATGTCCACATTGCATATGAAAAATGTAAGACGCGATGGCGTGAGTCGTGAACTCGCAATGCTCTGCTCTAGTTTAAAGCAACATTACAAATAAGACAAACGGAAACAAACACAACATGGAAATAGAGCGAGGGAAAGGATGCGCGTTAACGACGGCGCAGAGATACAACTATTCGTACTTGATGGACGTCCGTGCTGCATCTGAAAAATTGAAGGCGCGATGACGCGAAGCGTGAGTTCTCAATGCTCTGCTATATACTGCCAATGAGGTGTCGCTCAGATTCGGGAGAAAAGTTAAAAAAGAGGCCCAAACACATCTCTCCTACCTTCGGCTGTGTTATTCACGTAGTGCTTGAAGCACCATTACGAATAAGACGAACGCAAACAAACACAATATGGAAATAAAGCGAGGGAAAGGATGCGCGTTAACGACGGCGCAGAGATACAACTATTCGTACTCGATGGACGTCCGTGCTGCATCTGAAAAATTGAAGGCGCGATGACGCGAAGCGTGAGTTCTCAATGCTCTGCTATATGCTGCCAATGAGGTGTCGCTCAGATTCGGGAGAAAAGTTAAAAAAGAGGCCCGAATACGTCTTTCTTGTCGTCGGCTGTGTTGATACTCGTTCTTTCTTCTTTTTTCAGGTTCTTGCCTGATTCTTTTTTAGGATGGATTTGCAGACCCACGTCTTAAGCTCGTGTAAACCGCAGCACTGACACGGTTCTTGTGGAAATAATGGTGCTTGGATGCGTCTAGTGGCTTTAATTTTTTTGTTTTCTTTAATTTCAGAAGTCTGTCGGTCACTTCAATACGTTTAATTTTACAATTTTTACTCTGTACGATTAATAAACTTTGAACCTGAAAATAGCGTAAACTTGTGCTGCTTTGCCAAAATTTTCTGAACCCCTCTCCACGAAGGGGATGCCCCATCAGGAAATATCACATTGCGCCCCTTTAACCAGCCAAGGGTCTACGCCCTCAGATGCCAGCCAGTCCGACCCTGCTGTTGAGCCCCGAAACGTCTCAGGTTTTACCATATTTTTGGCATTTTTCTCAATTTCGTTTCGATAGTCGATTATCACGCCTCGCCTTTGACCACCAACGACGACGTCATAGAAATTATTCAGTCATTCTCGACGTATTCTGAATTTCTGAACTCTTTCCTTTACTTAGATCTCACGACTCGCGTTTTCAATGCAACTGATCAAATGTACATGAGACACCACAAGTAGGTGGGCATGCGATTCTTTTTAACACGTTCGCATGTTCGCAAGTGAATGCACGCCTGAATAATTTATTATAAGACGAAACTCGCTGCTCACACGACTGGCAAGTTTCGCCCAATGAGCCGCCTTCTAATCCGAAGTCATGCTTCTACCAAGTGAAATTAGCATGCTGCTTTACCGGCCCAAATAGCACGGGGTTCTATTTTATGTCTAGCACTAATTTAAAATTGTCTATTTTCTAGACAGAAAAATAAAAGAAAATGGAAAGAAAATAGATGTATCAAATAGAAGTACGAAAATCGCCTATTAAAAAACTTCTATTTTCTGTCTATGTTCCGGACACCAAATACAAGGAAAACATACAATTTTGCTGTCTACATTCTGTGTTTTTTCTACCTGTTTTCTGAATGCTAAATTTCGAAGAAATAGATTAAGAAAATATCCATTTTTTCTCTATTTTCCATCAGGTTTTTGGATATTTTTTTCTTAAGGAAATAGACCTATCAATTTTCCAGACGGATAATAGATCCATTTTTTAGACTGGAAATAGACCTATTTTCTTTGGGAAACAGTGGCATTCACTTTACATTTTCTGTCTACTTTCCGTAATGCTAGCTACTTTTTCTTTATTCTCTAATTTTTTTTCATTAATTTTTTTTTCATAAAATATTTTCATTTTGCCACTTGGGGGGGGGGGGGGGGGTGTAAGTTTGAGCTGCTTAATTCTTGCCTAGCAGGGCAGAGTAGGCAACTATTCGCGCATTACTGTCGTGAATTGCATACTCATTTTGAGGAAGGCGGTTCATGCTACGGCAGCAGTAAACAAGTTGGTCGACGGAGCACGGCGCACGACATGTCCTCCGCGGACTTGCATTAAGTATTTAGTTGATATTTTCCGAAAACTGTCACGTAAATTCGTTCTCCCTGAAAAATAATATCGATGGCTACAGTGGGAAACCACGTATCTCCATTTGTGACGTTGCAGACTTCCTGTGGGTGGTTTCACGATACGGACCGACGGAATAAACACTATTTTTAAGGAAAATTGTAGTCAATGAGCCATTGTTTACACCTGTCACAGTGAAAACAGAAGTTGAGATTTAATTGGACCACATTTTGCAATTTGGACCTATAGATTTTAGCCCGGTTTAATAACAACGTATGTGCCATTAGTTTCCCTATGCACATAAGTGATTTTCCAGAAGAGCCAGAATTTATAGTTCCAAATTGCAAAATTCAATCCAATTTGCAAAATAAAAAATTACCTCCAAGAAGTCCAACCTCCAGGAGCTGCCACCCTTGTAATCCAAGAGGATCGCATTACGAAATTTGATTGTCAGAATTCCGCGTTAAAAGCACTAATTTTTAATAATATCAGATGAAATGTGAGATTTTATATCACAACTTTTACAAATGAAAAGTTCATTACTGAAATTGGACACTTTTCGTAGAAGCCATTTTCTATTAGATATTTTCCATTTCTATCATTCTACTTCACCACTAGAATTAGGTCATTTTAGTCCTTTACTTCTTTATTCTTAATTTTTTTCCTCATCGTTGTTCTATAATTTTATTGATCAGGTTTGCCTCGGTTTCACGAACAGTAACGAAACGTATGAGTATCAAAAGTATAATGTGACTCATTTGCAAGTTTTGATAAACTGATGAATATATAATCGCCATTCCGCTTTGCATCAACGTTTTGCGCTCCCCTAAAAAAAGAGCGCAATTTCAAAATTGGCGCTTTAAATTCATATTTCAAGAGCGGGAACGTATGGAACTCGGCAAACGTAACGTTCCCAGTCCACCCAGTCCAGGTCTGTCCCAAACAGGGAACGATGTTTGAGGTTATGAAGTCATTTTGTTTCTAAAAACCTGTTGAACGCAGAGACAAGTTGTACGTGAACTTTTAGGAATTTTACCGTGAGTTGTAGCTAGTTGCTAGTAAGTCAGCCGATAACTTTTTTAATGTGAACATCAACTTTAGTCGCAAAACTGTGGTGCCTTGCTTTGGTGCATCCTGCGAGTGCACATATTCAATCATCCATTCATCCGTCAATAATCATTGCCCACGCGACTCTTCGGACATAATTCTGAGAAGTAGGTCGTTAATTACGTGATGGGTTTAAGCCACTGACCTAAACAAACTCGCAGTAAGTAAATTTTAGTTCTATTACAAAAATCTCTACTCGCTCTCATCTGCAGATGATTCAAATTTACGTCGATCTTTTTGTTTCGATTTTTGGCATTTTTTGGTGTCCGCTACAAAAACTTATGAGCACGAATTCTGGAATTTACTTTCTCCAGACTAATGTAGTCTTATTTGTTGCAAAACTTTATCTAACAAATCATCCTGATAGAGTGATAGAATAGATCAACAAAAAGAAAGATTCCAGACTCTTTCAGATCGCAATGAACACTGGATTACCATGAAAATGCATCCGGAAATATTTAAGAAAGATTCAGGACTCTTATCACTTATTGGTCATTTTCTTTGGGAGTTGAGTTTTCCACTGCTAGAAGCGCCCTCTGTCCCTCTAGCCCCATTCCATCGGCTATGTGCAGTGCATCACTCTTTTCGTCCCTGCTGCCAGCCACAACGTGCATCTGTCACATATACAACAAGATTTGCCTTTATGTTGTGCTGCTACACAGTTTGTTTCTCTGAGAAACAACGAATATTGTAATACACAAAGTAATGTCAGAAACTGAACCATAATGTGTAACATTATCTATATGTTATGAGTAGAATGACATCAAATCAGTGAATTATTGTAAATTTATGTCTGAATCTATCATAACGGACATTGCTCATTGACTCCATGTGGCAGAGAGAGTTAGGTATTATCGCTGTCTCTCTCTTATTAATTAAGGCAAAGGGCAACGAACATTACGGTAGTTTTCAATATAAAGTTTCAATGAATCTTCACCAATTTGATGTCATTCTACTGTCTAATACTTAATGTTGCAAAATGCTATGGATTGGTTTCTTGTACCATCATGTACATTACAATAATTATTCCTTCTAAAAGACACGAATTGTGAGATAGCGCAACGTGAGGGTAGGTCTGTCCCTGGATCTTGTAGAATCACCCTAAGAAGAGTAATAGAACAAACAAGAAACAATATGGATTTAGAATACAGTCAGTCAGGGTAACTTTGTGCCATCGGGGGTAACTTTGTGCCAGGCCATTACTCCATGACTACTACCAACTGTTGAATTCTGAGGAAAGATGAGGATTAAGCTTTCTATTAATATGCCTAAGTTGGCAATCTGAAATCTGAAGAAGAAGAAGCAAACAAAGATAGTGAATTCCGAGCCTGGCACAAAGTTACCCTGACTGACGTTAAACAACGTAATTGCCCGTTGAAATAACTAAAATCTGCATTTGCTCCACTATTTTCATAGGCTCCATTTGCCAAGAGTTCCTTTTTGGGTGAAAAACAAGTCAAGTATTCAGGAAGGGCACACTTTTTCTCTTTTAAAATGTCGTTTTCTGAAACTCATGTTATTCGTCACAAGCCCAACTATTGAAGAACTCATTTCTTTCCTGCAAACTTTGTAGCGACTTGTCATCATCACTTTAACTGTGCCGCAGCAGTATCGAATTAAGTATATTGAAATGCTTACTTAATTATGCACTGCTGATGTACCAAAAGCTGATGATTCTAATGTTTGTTTCAGGATGACTGGAACTGAAGAATGCCTGTGCCTTATTTGAACCCTCTATAGGTGAGTGTTTTCTGTTTTTAATTGCATTTTTACCGGGCACAAGTGAGGACAACCTAGAATTTGGAGGGGGGTGAGCAACTGAGTAAAACTCAAAAGCTTTTTGAATAAAATGAAAACTAGAAAGTTTTTTTATTTTTTTTATTTATTTATTTACTTCTTCTACTTCCTTTATTTCATATAGTTGAATCATTCATGGTTTGTAGCAACCGATGCAATAGAAATAACCAAGTAAAGTCAGGAAATTAAATGTGTTGATATTTAGATCCTTCAAAGTTAAAATATGGCAAAAAGCGTGGATTCAGTACTCATGACACTAATTTTTTTTTTTTAAATTCCCCAAAACTTAGCAAGGCTGATGCACAGTGCCGGCGCACAGTGGAGGTTTCTTTCTGATGTTGAACCATAGCCCTGAGAATTTGCCTGATTCAGAGCAAAATTCATTGATTTTCCAAATTTTTTTCTAATTCCCTAACCCGTAGAACCCTAACTTTGAAAAGTCTTTGTATCATACTGCCATGCTAAGGAAGAACGCTGTATGAACATTCGAGCGTTGTCAAATTTCCTTCGATAAAATGTTAATTTTTGTGGTAAGTTATGCATATCTTTCCTAAAATTTTTCAGGAACTTTAGATAAACTCGCGAATAAGATTATCTGAAAAACTGGAGGGAAATTATTCATGGGTTTACCAGAAAATTTGTGTTACATCAAAGGAAATTTGGCAACATCTGAAGGTTCATACAGCGTTTTTCTTTAGCCTGGCAGCATAGAGGTCATACCCTATAATAGGAGCCCTATGAGGAAGTGTGCTAAGTTTTTAAACAGTGCACTACCAATTGGTACGGCTGTTGCTAACGATTTGATGCATTTATTTTTAATGAAGTACACTCATTCTCCCTCAGTTTTCCAGGATAACCCCAATGTTAAGACAAATAGATGGAAAGCTAGTTTTGAATATATAGGCTAGACTTCGCGTATCAGCGTTGCCAAGTGTTGGGGAATTTTTTATAAATAAAAGCGAGTGCCGTGCCTTGAGCACTGATTCCACGATTTGTGCGCCTTTTCATTTCGAAAGGATCTAAGTATCAACAACTATCTGCTCTTTGTCAGATTTTTTTCTGCCTTGTCCTCTAATGTTCATGTACTTACCAAAAAAATTACACTATTGCGTTCTTCCTCATCCTCTGGTGGGACCTAAACATGGGACCATGCAAAGAGCACTGATATCGAGTCATGGATCTTGTATATACGTGCCGTTCATTTTTTTCTGACTCAAGCATGAAATGATTGATACATTTTCAAGGTAGCATGTAAATTGCAGAGATGCAGAAAATGCCTGATCATGCGCCCGCCCGGTAGCGTGAAAATGTGGAAGGAAGGAACATTTTGAGGGGCCAAAAGTCAAATATCTAAAGATAACAATAAAACCGTCATTTTTTTAGATGGGTGGGAAATTTTGTGGAAAACTGACCGTAACCAGGTCCCAGAGACAAGCACTGAAAAAAAATTCTCGGCGTTTTTACCAAGGTCCGTCGGTACCTTTACCATCTCACTTTTTTTACCACTTAGTGGTAATTTTACCAAGACAGACTGATAAGCTTACCTGAAAACCGGTATTTTTACTGTTTTTTTCAGGTAAGAATACCACTTTTATTGGTAATCAATTCCCGGTAACTTTGCCATTTTATCTCGGTAATTCTACCACAGTCGATAAAAAATATTGGCGTTTTTATCGGGGCTCAGTAAAATTACCGAGAAAGTCAGTAATTTTACCGAGATTTCTCGGTAAAATTACCAATTCCATAAATGGTAATTTTACCAAGAAATAACTGGGATCAAATAGAACCCTGAATTCTTGGTAATTTTACCCCTTTCTTAGTAAATACACCGAGATTTTTTTTCAGTGAGGCTAGGGTGCTCGACCTTAGCAAGTTACGGGAGGCCTGAGAGTCCCTTTGGAACCCTCCAGGAAATGGGAGACAGTGGGAGAGGAGATCTGGCAACACCGCACTTGCTGGCTCGCTGCTCTCGTTTTGCGTTCCTCCAAGAAACTGGCCGTAAGACGCAAGGGAGGAAAACACAGGAGGGCTGCAGCTGGGTGCAGTGGAATGCAGTTTCTCTTTTCCCGTTGTCTTGCATTTCCGAGGCACTCATCGGTCTCCCGGATTGGAGGACTGTGAGCGTGGGTGGTGATTGGGACCAATCAGAAGTGATTTGACAGGAGTCACTTGGGCTTGGTCAACAATCCCACCCTGATGCCTAGGTGGGTTCAAGGGGGCTCTCACTCGAAAAGCTTATCGCGGATTCGTAGCGTCGAGAAATGTAAGTCCCTAATTAAGTTGGCCCTTTGGGCCAACTTCTCTCGTTTAGCTCCTTAGCATACAAAATGTTAGGTCGGGTACGGTAGTTAAGTTTGCGGTTTAGTGCTTTGTTATTCGCTCATATTGCTATTTTCTTGTTCGGTTGTCATTATTATTTAGTATTTATATTTATCTTTTTACACTGAAAAAAAATTCTCGGCGTTTTTACCAAGGTCCGTTGGTACCTTTACCATCTCACTTATTTTACCAAGACAGACTGGTAGGCTTACCGAAAAACGGGTATTTTTACTGTTTTTTTTTTCAGGTAAGAATACCACTTTTATTGGTAATCAATTCCCGGTAACTTTGCCATTTTATCTCGGTAATTCTACCACAGTCGATAAAAAATATTGGCATTTTTACCAAGGTCCAGTAAAGTTACCGAGAGAGTCAATAATTTTACCGAGATTTCTCGGATCACGACGTCAACAAAACTTAAAACTTCCCCTTATAACATCTTTCAACTTTCAAGTCTTGTTTTTCTTGTGTTCTAATCTAATCTAACCAACCGTACGTGACCCAGACCTCTCCTGTGCACTTAACTTTTATTTAATTTTACTCATAAGGATGATAATTTTTTGTTTGTTGACACCGTGATCGTTGACACCATGATTTTCTCTCTTTTTTTTTTCGTGTCAGAAGTCAGGGCAAAGTTAAAAAGTTTCAGCGCCAGTGATCGGGGAGTTTCTCCAAAATTCAAGGAAAATTAGGAAAAAGTCAGGGAATTTAGAACTTAAATTAAATTTTGCACTTTCTTTTGGGTACAAACTTTCCCCAGCCGCCAGGAGATGTCGCACTTTGATTCGTATTAGATAGATCTTAGGGGAAACGCGTGATACAAATACAACTATTCGATGGTGAAAGTGCAGGAGTGTAAATCTCGGAAAACACGATTTTCCAGGAGAGTGAAAAAACTGTCTACGTTCCTCCGTAGAAAGGTAATAATTCGTGAGGATGTACAGCTGATACATGCTGTTGGCGGGGAACTTTGAGGAGCGCGCGTTGTGCGTAAGGCGCGCCGCGCTGGCTCAAAGAAGAGGCCAGAACGAGATAAGCGTTTCTTTACTTAAGCCCGATATGTGCGAAAAATTATGTACGGCTTTAGGTGACTTCCCGGTTTTTTCGATTATATTCTCTTGCCGGCAGATAGACGACATCTTCAACAACACGTTTATGCAGCTAACTCAAAACTGTCAAAATTGAGACAAGCACTTCTGCACTTTCACCATCGTATTGCGACTGCCAAGTAGGTAGGTAAAATTGCATACGTACAAAATGAAGGAGGACAAGAGTTCTTCTCGGCCGACTCGGAGACTTTAACGCAGAAGTAGAAAAGTTAGATGGGGCGAAACGCGTGATACATAACTATTTCGAGTTCGAAGAAGATGAAATTGCATAGCCTTATTCCACAAAATGAAGTAGAATCTCTTTTCGACTGGCTCAGAGACTTAAACGCAGGAGTAAAAAAGTTAGATGAAGCGAAACGCGTGATAAAACTATTGCGACTTCTAAAGAGGTAAAATTGCATTCCTACAAAACGAAGGATAACAAAAGATCTTCTTGGCCGGCTCAGAGACTTTAACGCAGGAGTAGAAAAGTTAGATGGGGCGAAACGCGTGATACAACTATTTTGACTCCCTAAAAGATATGAACTTGCAGCGCCACGTCAGAAAAAGAACATTGTGTTCCATATCATCCCAACTGTTCGGTCCGCCTAACCCAACTCTCAGTTCGTGTAACCGGACGCTTGTTTACACTGAAAAAAAAAACACATTGGATCTAGAGTCCAGACTCTCGAAAACATTTACAAGAAAAAATACTCTTGATTCAATCATATTTTTGCTTAAATCAAAAGGGAATCTACTCATATTAAGAGGCTTGGTTCTTGACTTAAGCAAAAATCCGATTGAATCAACAGTATTTTTTCTTGTCGATGTTTTTAAGAGTCTGGACTCAAGATCCAATGTGTTTCTTTTTCCAGTGTACGTGAAATAAAAACTCGGTTTTTTTCTGAAGTTTGAACGCGAAACGCACTACTTTTTACGGAAACTTAAAACAAGGATGTGGATATTTTGCTAAAATTAGTGCGAACGATCGTTTTCACGAAATTAGCTCGGAAGCATTGAATTCTTGAGAAAATTACCGTGTAAACGTTGAATTTATCGAAACACAATTTCTAAAGTGTTGAAGCTTCGAAAGAAGCACTGTGAAAGCGTTAAATTCTTAGAAAGTTAATGGTATTGCGTTTAATCTTTAGAAAATTACCAGGAACGCGCTATTTTTTAGTGAAAATTACTGCTATAACTCGCACAATGTCATGTCATCTACGCTTAGGCTGAATCCCTGGTTTTTCGAAGCCAAGGCCGCAGATTTTTCTGCACTCTTTGCAGGACTTTCGGATCCACAGTATGAAAGAAGCCAATCGTCGAGATCATCAACATAATTCTTTCAACCGCCAGCTTAATCAGTTTTTTTTTTTTCCCCCAAAATAATTGGTCAGTTTAATAATGAACTTATACTGCAAGATCCTACAATATTTGAAAAGTCAGTTTACTCTTCGAAGAAATCCTTGCGGTTCGAAGTAGAGGCATCTTATATCTTCAAATACACAGTTTCAGAAGATCATTAACTCAAATTCTCAAGCCCTAAAATGACCGTAGGTGACTTATTCTCTAACCAACTTGCATGTATTGTTGAATCGTAAAAACTGACTAGTTTTTTTGTCCCAATCTTAATATTTTCTGCCTAGACATCCTTTACATTTCAGCCAAAAATTCTTAAAGTCAAGGTATCTGAAAATGCAATCCTCGTTATCCTAAAGTTTTTAATGTGAACTTATCATGGGACAGACATTGAATTTATTGTGTGATCCAACATAGTGAGGGCATAGCGCTTTAACAATCACAGGGCGGGCAAAAACACACAACTGAATCAGAAATCCGAGTTATTCTTTTCTGCCATTTATCATGATTGCACTAATAACCAGCCGCTCCTCTTCAAGTATTGATGCACCTACGAATTTAATCTTTATAATGAAAATTATTGAACAGGCGGCGTGACTTTGAGGTTTCCTTCCCCGTTCCGCGGTTCATCCGTGTCTAACGTCCCCGAAAACCGGTCAGCGGAACCCCGGCGCGGCGCACAGTAGATCGAGTCAATAGCAGAGATCGGACAACATTTGAAAACTTTAAACGCATGTAACTCCGTTCATATAAAACTTTGAGGTTCTAAAAGTGGCTCCGTTGGTCTCCTCGTGAAATTTTCGTCTAGGTGCATGTGCACCTCTTTAAATTTAATGTGACGAAATAAACATCAATATTTGAAGTTAAGTCAAAAAATCCATGTAGTCCAGGCGCCTGGTAGCTAAAAATGAGGCTACCTGGAATTTCGGGTACTCAGCGATTTTTTTGGCTTACTTTATGTTATTTGGGTCGCTGAATCCGAATCTGAAGTTTCCTACCGCGTATCTGGTGAGCATTTTCCGCCATTTTGAAAAATGTCCTGAAAAGGCCTTTTTTTGCGGTTTTCTTGATGTAGCGGCTACGCATGAGAAAAAGTCCCGGATTTAGTTAATACTTTGAATAGCTGACATAATTTGGAAGAAAATGCTGTATGAATCTGCTAGGTTTGCTTAAAAATTGAGGAACCTCGGATCTTGGAACTTCGGAACGCTTCGGAACTTGGCTGACCGCGGCGAGCCGGATCGCGCGTTGACGGGTGCGCCGCGAAAACGTGAATGGGCGCGATGTTCACGATGCTGTATCGTCCTCAATTTTTAAGCAAACCTAGCATATGTATACACCATTTTCTTTCAAATTATGTCAGTTATTCAAAACATTAACTGAATCCGGGACTTTTTCTCATGCGTAGCCGCTATATCAAGAAAACCACAAAAAAAGGCCTTATCAGACTATTTTTTCAAAATGGCGGAAAATTCTCACCAGATACGCGGTAGGAAACTTCAGATTCGGATTCAGCGACCCAAAAAACATAAAGTAAGCCAAAAAAATCGCTGTGTACCCAAAATTCTAGGTAGACTTATCAGGCGCCTGGACTAATGTCCGACCTCTCTAATTGATTCGATTCACTGTGCGGCGGCTGGGTCTCCGGTCCGACCTACAGTACATACCTACCGGGGATACCTGCTGTATACGGGAGAGTATTTTCATCTCTATGCTGCTCTCTGATTGGTTCATCCGTTGTTGGCTATCTCGGAGCTCCAAAGTTGGACCAATGTAAACAAACCCGACCCAGAGGAGCAAGTATTATCGGCTGAGAAGTAAATGACTATCAGTCTCAAAGCTTAATTTTCGGCAAAAACATTAATCGAAGTTCGATCCGAACTCAATTCAGAAGTTGATCGTAAAAATTTCTATCACATCCTAAATCACATCTAGAACTTTGTCGCCATCTTGTTTGTTTACACTGGTCCAAACTAGGAGCGGAGGGGCCAGGGTTTGTTTACGTGGGTCCAACTCTGGGTCTCCTTAATCGCCGACCAATCAGAGAGCGGCATACTTTTTGTTTGGTAAAAGGATTGAAATGGCAATACTCTCCCGTATACAGGTACTCTAGTCCAATCCTCTAGAAGGTTGCTGCCACCCCTTTAGATTTTCCGGGAAAACTATCGTCGCTCCCGCCTTCTTCGTCCGTTCGGCTCGGGATTCCTCAAGTGGGTACTGTGAGCCCACGACCAAAGTTCTGTTCTCGCAACAGAAAAGTTCTGTTAGAGATGTCGTCAGTTAAGTTGACGGTTGTTTACTTTCGGTTTGCAAGCGCCAACAACGAATTTGAGCCACTGCAAGAAGCGGCGTTCGCTACTATCCACCTTGAAAACATCCGTCTCATGATCGTATCGTAAAAGAACTATTTATCAGTTATGATTTGCGACTTTTATGTGGCTGTGATTTCTGTGTGACTAAAGTGTTACGAGGTTTGAAAGTATTAAAAAAACACATCTAAGCTTGTGTTCTTGCTTTTGCGAGAGTCGGATGTTTTCGCGTGGATAGTAGTGACGCGAAAACGCTTGCAACCCAAAAGTGAACAACCGTCGACTTGGCTGACGACACCTCTAGTATAACAAAGAAAGCCTTTTGAACAGAAGATTCTGTCATCAGCGCCGACTATTCTTTGGCGTGTTCTTTGTTTGGAAAAGACTGATGGGTTTGACCTTTTTCCCAGTTTAGAACCATGTTAGGCCACAGGTCTCCCTCTCTCTTAGGAAGTGGATAGAAAAAGGAAGGGGCATATGTGGGTGGCAATTTTAAAAGGGAGCACGCAGGACGCAGGGGTGGGGTAAGTAATAAGTATTGAGAGAAAAAAAAAAATTTTACGAGCATGTAAATTGATTCACATCACTGGGATGCATGGCTTGATTTACTCACATGCATTGATCGAGAATTTGCATATAAAAAATGCATTGCTTTATCTGAGAGCGCTTAGTGAGCTGAATTCGCAGTATTTTTCATAATTTTTTTCTGAGATGGGAAATTGTAGAAAAATACATTTAAAAGTGAGAAAATTTGCCGCCTTGTGACGTCATCTGGCGGTATTTCCCAGTTAAACACATGTATTTTGGCACACTAGGTTGTTTTGTCATGTTTTCTCAAATAATTCTTCAGTTTAGAAACCAAGAATAACCTCGTGCTCAGTCCTCGTCTTTAATTCATTTTACACATAAAATTTGAAAAATTAAAGATACCTGTGAATTTTCAATTACTTAAATACGTAACTCTGTAGCCATAATGTTTTGCATTACGCTCGATGGTCCTTTTTCGCATCATAGCTTAAAGTCATCTTGAAATTTTATTTTGTTCAGGTCATGAAAGAAGAAAGGACAGATATGAAAGAACCACCCCAGAATGTGAACCTTTGCCAACCCAGGCTCGCAAGTGATGATGTTCCTGACGAAAAGCAAGCAATGGCTGTGTCGCACATCGACCCAGAGGAGCGTCATCCGGTGTTCATTAAACAGGAAGGCAGCTCATCGGATAATTCTCTCAGCCAGGTATCCAATTCCATTGATTTAGCCTTACGAATCCCGAAGAACGAGGAGGACCAGTTTCATTCCTCAGAAGAATGTACTCTTCAAAATCAACTGCAACGGAATTTTCAGACGGTCATCAAGAGCATAATCAAAGAAGAACCAGCAGATTTTGAAGATGATTCGTGCAATCCTTTACACTCAAGTACTGATATTAAACTCGAGTTCCCCTCACAGCTGCCACAACATTCGACAGTTCCTGAACAGACACCTGTAAGTTTCCCCTCACAGCTACCACAACATTCGACAGTTCCTGAACAGACACCTTTACCGAAGTCTGTTATTAATTTAAATGATTTGCGTTCACGAATAATGCAAAAAATAACACACCTAGTTGCGAATAAAGTATGTATTCCGAAACCCTCTTTCGTAGGTTTTCGCGAACCCCCTTCGTCACTTCTCCCAACTCCATGTCAGTTGAAGGACCGTGCTGCCACTCAAGGTAGCCCACAAGATCCGCTTTTCATAGGCAAGAAGAATTTTATTAACAAACAAATCGATGAGCAGAAGGGCAATCTTTGTTCTACCCCCTCCACGCAAGAAAACCCTCTAAAAATATTCACCTGCAATGATTGTTCTGCGGAATTCACCACAAAAAGCAGTGTAAGTAGACACATTCGTACTCGCTGTCTTAAGAAACCTCATCTTGGAGCCTCGTCCACGCAGAACGGAACTGGCAAACAACATAGATCAGAGCACAATAGGGAGAAACCTTTTTCTTGCAGTGAATGCTCCGCATCATTTGCCCTAAGAAGCAATTTAACAAGTCACATGGATACTCACCTCGGTAAGAAACCGTTTAGATGTCGTCGCTGCCCAGCGTCCTTTGCAGTTAGGAGCAGTCTTCGAGATCACATTTTGACTCACACCGGAGGGAAGCCATTCTCTTGCAGTGAGTGTCCCGCGTCGTTCGCCCAATTTCAAAACTTGAAAATTCATATGAATACGCACAGTTGTGAAAGGCGTTTCAGTTGCAGTCAGTGTTCAGCCACTTTCAAAACCAGGAAAACCCTTCGAACCCATTTTTTGACTCACTCCCAAGAGAAACCATTCACCTGCAACGAATGCACCGCATCATTCGCCCTGAAATGTTTCTTGAACACCCACATGAAAACGCACGGGAGTGAAAAACGTTATAGTTGCCCACATTGTCCAGTTGCCTTCAAGTACAAAATCTCTCTCAAAAGTCATGTTTTGACGCACACCGGAGAGAGGCCGTTCACCTGCAATGAATGCTCTGCATCATTCCTCCAGATTAGTCACTTGAGATGCCATATGAGATTGCATAGTGGCGTCAAACCTTTTAGATGTAGTTATTGTTCAGTCTCTTTTGCCCGCAAGCTCACCCTTAAAACTCATATTTTGACTCACACCGGAGGTAATCCCTTCTCCTGCAAAGAATGCTCCTCTTCATTCGCCACAGCAAGCCGCCTTAAACGTCACATGTACGGGCACACCGGAGAGAAACCATTCACCTGCAGTGAATGCCCCAGCGCATTTAGCTGCAAGAGTAATTTAAATGCACATTTGCGCACACATACTGGTGAGAAATCATATAGTTGTATTCATTGTTCAGCTTCTTTCATGTGGAAGAGTAGTCTCAATGCTCATGTTTTGACGCACACTCGAGTGAGAAAGCGGAAACGTAAAAAGATGAAAAACTAAAATGTATTTACATTCAGTTAAATTGCCGACCATCCCACCAAACTCTCCCACCATCAAATCACAAAGTGTAATTTACACTGACAAATGCATAATCTAATCACTGTACAAAAATAAACATGACGAAGGAACATTATTCAAAATTAAGAATTTTTTCAAAAATAAGGACGTACAATTTTGTAGCATAACCAGATGTCTAATTAGACTTGGGAAGTGAGTAGAAAGCCAGATTACGTAAGCAATTGAGCAAAACAAAGCAAGTTATACCAAACATTCCTTTAAAATTACAATGTGCAGTACTTGTCAGCGAGGCCATTCTCACTGTTTGTGGATTTCACCTTGAATATTGAGCAATTATACTCACAATCACATTTTTTCTGATCACAAGATTTTCTTGCATTCTTAACAAGTTCATACAGTTGACGCAATGTATCTATAAAATGTTGTATGGGAAGCCTGGGAGAAGAGGAATATTTACTCTTACTCTATATTTTTCGCCTAAAAGTCGCGGAATCACTCTGTTGGGCGATATAGGTATTCTTGGAGTGACACAGTGGATGCTTCGTGGATTGCATGAAACGTTTTCGTACCATCAAGTGGATTGCATTTTGCAAAAAGGAACCACTTGCATTGCAATGATGCTATGATTGTGCAACTTCATCTTTTGCAATAAAATTGCGGAAATCGTGAAAAACTATGGAATTTAGATGGTAATTTTTGTCTTATATTTACAGTTTTTAGCGAGTAAAATAGAAACTAGTAATGGATGATCGGGGTTTTCCTCCAAGACAAAAGAAGTGGCACAATCTTAGCAACAGTGCAATGCTAGTGGTTCTTTTTTGCAAAATGCGATCCAAGTGTTTGGGTGTTAAAATCAGCTATGATGCAGCTTCTTATATTAGGTATTATTTTAATGTTTTACTTTTATTTTAAATTAATTAATTTACCGCCATTCAGGCGTGATGAAGAAAAGAAAATAACAAAAGATAAAATATTATACTGACAATAATATGGAGCGAACAGTGTAAAGTTTAAGCTCAAGATGTGCTTCTAATTCCTCTCAATTTTTAAGAAAATGGAATTCACACTTAAAAAGATCAGAAAATTACCTTCAGATCTACTTTTATCCTCCTGCTTTGTTTTGAATCTTTCCTGGCGGGTTGCCCGTTCCTGGCTTCATGTTCGTTTTGCAGCAGCTTTAACTTCCATGTTCCATGTTTCATGTCTTTCACCGGTGTAATTTAGCCTTGTCTGGTTAGTCTCCTTGCACAATTAAAAAACCTCGATCCTCTGCGCTAGTTTTGGTTTGAGGGTATACGAAAACCTTTTTTAAAAAATATTTTATTTTTCACAAACAAAATTATAAATATAAAAATCAGAACAACGAAACTCGAAATAAAGAAACTGTTCATCAGTCCTTAATGGAAGGTGAAACGAGAGTGACAAGTCGCAAATCAGACGAAAGTCTGGTTTGTCGAAAACAGGTGGAAATATGCTGATACTAAAATTATCGGGAAAACGTGATTACCAACGGCTCATGTACTGCATTGATAAAAAGAAAAAAACAAGTGCGTAATTGGGTGAGCACATAATTCCTCCACCCTTAGAGAGGACTTAGGGTAGCTAAGTGCGAGGAAGAGGAATGGGTTCAGGGACCTTCGGATAAGGATCGGATGAGTAGGGAGAATATGGCGACTTTGCCAGGTAAAAAATCCAATAAAAATCGTACAGCGTTGCATGGTGGTGCAGAAAAATATGAATTAAATTACAGTGTTGTATAGAGATTATTGTTCAACATGGCAACGCTGTAAGGAAGAAAGTATTGCATGTTGCCCCTTCAATAATCGGGTTATGCAATCGTGTAATATAGCCCCTTCAATCTGCGGTTTATGCAATGGTGTATTTTTCAAGATAGCGCAGCAGCGTTGCCGGACGGTGGACATAAATAAATGATTTATTTATTGGTGAAATTTTGCAACATCGCATTTTACAGTGTTGCCAGATGGGGCGAGAAATTAGTTAATTTTTTGATACAGTGTTGCCAGATTGTGCAAAAAATTCGGATTTTCGGACTTGTAAAAATTTCCGATTTCGGAAGACCGTATCTAACAGTATGGGCCTGGTATCGGATACTGTAGATTAGGGTCTGATTCGGGAAATTGAAAAATTTTCGGAAAATCACCCTCGTCCGATCCGTTGCGGACCGATGCGATTCTTTTCCACTATCGAAGATCGGAAAACTGTACTGACCGAATTTTAATACGACTTTTCGTTTCCGAGATTTCTGACTTGTAAAATTTTCGGCTTCGAAAGACCGTATTTTACAGTATGGGTCTGGTATCGGAGACTGGAGATTAGGGTCTGATTTGGTTATTTACATTTTTTAGCGCTTGGAGATGCGTATCGGAACCTTATGTTTTGCGATGAGCGACTGGGATTGGATATTGCAATGTTCAGATTGATGAATCAAAAATTTTTTATTATTTTTTTTTGGTTGTATATTTACAGTTAAAGTTACAGTTTAAAACAGTTCGTGTTTAGAAAACGCAAACGCAAACGTGTTTAGAAAACGCAAACGCGTTTAGAAAACGCAAAACGCGTTTAGAAAACGCAAACGCGTTCTAAAAACGTGAGGGTTGTCAACCACAAACATCGATTCCTTCTCCTTCTCCGAACTTTAAATCAACTCTTATATCATCGACTTTCCGATTGTTATTTTTCCGGGCCATCCTGATGAAACGGAACTTGCAGTCGGATGATATGTACTTAGAGTACAGGCACGGAGCGGAGCAAATAAGCGCCAGTAAACTCAAGATGAATAGAAGAACGTCCGTCAAGGTAGAGGGTGCGCATTTGATTTCCGGACAGACCGGGCACATTGTGATGTTTGCTTCGGATGAGTTTTCCGTTGTGGAATTCATTCCAACGACAGCAATGATGATGGTGATGAGAAATATTTTATGAATCATGATTTTTTCCTTGCGATACTGAGAAGAGAATGCATACTATTTATACGAAATCTTTACTATAGAGAGCCGCTCTCCTCTCTCTGGTGTATAATACTATGCGAATCGCACTCAAAAGTCTGCATATCTTCCAGTCCCGTTCGTCTACTTTCTTGTACCCCTGCTTTAAGAAGTACATTATTTCATACAGAGCGGGCCCAGCCCCAGGACCAAAGGGGCTATGGGGAGCGGGAGGAGGCACTAGATGGGGCGTGAGTAGCGAAAAATCAGTGGACGCAGAAACGGGGGAAAAGGGGGATGGGAAATCTCTCCTTAATATTTTTTTATTTTATTTTTTTATTTTTTTTATGCTGATTAATATGATTATTATTATATGCTGATTAATATGATTAATTATTATATGCCGATAATTATGATTAATTATTGTATGCTGATTAATATGATTAATTATTATATGCTGACCTATATGATTAATTATTATATGATGATTAGTATGATTAATTATTATATGATGATTAATTATTCTTATTATCTAATTAAATGAAAACTTAGAACTAAGATTGTAAAGTAAATTGCATGTAGAAGCAAAAACACTTGAATTTAAGAATCCGTCAACCCCTTGCTTACTCCGGCTGCCGATCCGATTACCTATTTTTGAGACGACGATTAACCACCGGATTGTTTTTCCCTCACCGATTACCCAACGTTTTGAGTGGAAAACAAAAGTGGACGATTTCATGTTTCTTGCATATATTTTGTATAGTGTTTCGTCTACATTTCTTGTGAATATTTTTAAATTTTTGATGTACTATTTTTTATTATGAAAGCTTTACTCGCGAGTCATACCTTTTATCGACGACTTATAGGTCGAACATTCGAAGATATGCTCCAAAATCTGCCACCACCACCTCCAAAAAGAAAATCTGCTTTTGAGTGGAAAACAAAACCGGCTCAGTTTTGATCCTCGATTTCACTACTTCGACATATCTCACGTTCGCCAGTGAGGTATTATAACCGCGATCAACTTTACCAGCAATGAATTTGTATGATTTGAGCAGGGCTGCCCATCCGATTGTCTTGGCGAATCCTCAGTGACCGGAGATCATGTAACTGTAAAATTTCGAGCGGGTTCATGTGAATATCAGGTATGAACAACCGAGTAGTAGACGGTCTCCGTGGTTTGATAATTTTGGAGTTAATTGTGAGGGAGAAATTATTCGGGTTGACCAAGAAAATACCGATAAATGAGAAGTAATGATTCGCAAAGGACGTGCACTGATAAGCAATGGTTGCGCAGTTGGTTAAAAATGATGACATGTTCGTTATCATCAATTTCTTGTTCGTCGCAATATTCTTCTATTCCTTCTATTTGGTGAACTCGGGTCTGGACGGACATGGGCTCTGGCCCTTTGTTATTGGGATTGAAATTGGATGTTTGCTTGACATTGTTTTGGCGCCAATTTTGGTTTAAATTTCGCGGTGGTAAATCTTGCGACGGATTGGTCTTATTCACGAATGGGCTTTTTGGAGTGCTCTGAGCGGGGGGGGGGGGGGGTCCTCTCTTTCTTTCTCCCTCCGTTCTTTTTCCCGCATTTCTTTTCGTCTCTTTTCCTCTTCTCGCTTGATTTCCTCTTCCTTTCGCGTTTTCTCTAATTCTTGCTCGTACTCTTCGAGTTTCTTTCGTTTCTCCTCCTCTAATTGTTGTATGTATATCTCTATTAGTTGTTCATCTTCTTTCCTCGCTTTTTCTGCCTCCATTTCCTCTCTATACATTTTCTGTTTCTCAGATTCCGTCTCGCGAGCCGCCCTTTCCTCCGTCCTGAGTTTTTCTTCTTCCTCTTCCCTTCTTTCTTTCCGTTCTTTCTTCCCTCTCATTCCTTTCCTTCCCTTCGCTTGTCTAGACATGGCCTGTTTAATCTCTACCGCCGAGTCAGAGGTCGAGTCCTCAGTTCTACTCGATACTCTCCTCTCTTTGATTTCCTCCTTCTCGCCGTCGCTGGATGTAAGCCCCGTAGGTGCTTGCATCGCGGCCAAATCGTTTGGCGTTAGCTTAATTTCCGCGTCCCCTTCCTGTTTTCCTACTATCGCGTTATGCTGAACTTCGACATTGGCCAGCATGTACATATGCCGCGCGTACCATACTATTTTCTCGATTTCTGTCTCCTGCAACCAGATGTACATACCCTCATCCGTTAATCCCTCCGTGAGCACTTTTTCGAAGGAGTCACCGTGGACTGCCCTGAGGAAAGTTTTAATATACCTCTTTTGTAATTCGTATTTCTTCAAGTTCGTCTTGAGTAGGTACCTCGTGTACCCTACATGCGTTACTTCGAATTTCTCACATTCCTTCCTAACACTTTTCAAGTTTCCCTTCCTACCCAATTCTTCCATTATTTCCCTGGTCATATTGATCCTTTCCCTTTTCAGCCGTTCCTCTGCTATTTTCCATTCCTTCTTTGCTTCCTGATTCTCGCTATGTTTGTTTTGACACTCTTCTCTGATTACCTTTGTGGTGTTTACTATCACCGTCCTCGGCATGGGCACTGGTCTCTTATCGTTATTATTTCTCGTGTATACTAATCCCTCCTTGTTGGTTCTCTTCAACCCTGCCTGCATGAGACCGTTGAAAGCGTTTCCGAGGACTCTCAGCGTTGCGTCACTTTGCTGAGCCTCTCTAGCTCTCTCCTCTACCTGTCTCTCCTGTTTCCTCCTTTCCGGGGATGCTGCGTTGACCCCGCTCCTAGCCGCGTTCTCAATGCTCTCCGTCAGCGGGTTAGCAAATCTCCTACCCCACGTTGTCATTAGTCCCTCTTCTGGCCCGTACCTCTCTTCCTGTCGTCTTGCCTACCTTGGGAGTGGGAATGCTTCTCTTCTCCCCGTCCTGTTTCCATTTGTGCTAGCTAAGCTCTCAAATCTACTCCCGCTGTTCCCACTTCCATACAACGTGGATACTCCCGTCCCAAAAGCTGTGCTGTTCTGACTCCCGTAAATGGTACTGCTCTGACTTCCAAATATGGTGTTTTGATTCCCATAGGTTGTGCTACTCTGACTCCCGAAGTTCTCACAACTGCCGTCCCTGTTACTCCCTTCTAATGTGGACCTCGCTGTCCAAAGACTCGTACTCCCACTGTTCCCGTTCCTGTTGCTGCTATCCTCGCTTCTCGCTCCTTGTGCCTCTGGCGTGTTTCCCCTCCTCCTTTCTGCTGCAATTGCCCTTCTTTCCCTCTCATCTGCCATTGTCGTCGTTTCCGCTCCGAAAGGAGTATGCACTCCTATTCCTCCCCCTCCTATTAACGGAGCCCTCTCCTCCGTTTGACGTTTCCTGCCCATTTTTGTCGATTTTTCAACGATTTTTAAAGTTTCTCATATTTTGGGGCCTTGACCCCCCTGGTCCAGTTGGCTCGGAAATTGTTGTTTTGAGCGTTAGCTCTATTAATTCTGCGCTCTTTACCCGCTCTTTACCCGACTCGTTTATCTCTATTAGGGGGGGGGGCACTCTTATTCTTTCTCTTATTTTGAGGGGACGTACCTTTTTGCCAGTTTTGATTCGCAGAACCGCGGGCTCGTATTTCAACAAGATCTGGCTGTGCAAGAGTGGCTAAAAGGAAATGGGCCTCTTCGAGGGATTTAGGATTTCTCGTTTTGAGAAATGGTTTATTAGATTCTTCCAAACCATTTAAGTCTTCTCAAAACTCTTTTATCCAAATAATATTCAGTGATTCCTTTCACTATCTTTCTGTCGTTATTACATTCTAATAACAATTTTGCCGACATTTGGTCATAGTGCAGGATTAATCTTTCATAAGATTGCAGAGGGGTTTCATTGGGTTTTTGCAACATGACTCCCAGTTCTTCAGCTAAAGTAGCTGAGTCCGTTTAGTCATCATATGCAAGTACTAACTTTTCTCTTAGAGCTGGCCAAGTTTGATAGTTGCCTAAATCGATTTGATGAGCAACCGCTCCTCTTAGTTTTCCCTCAACATGAAGAAAGAACGGCACGTTTTAATAGCCTCTCATCAGAACATTTTACGGTATGTTCTCTTAAGTGCTTTAAATGATGCAAGGCAGAGTTTACATTTGAATGGCCTCTCATCAAATTGGGTCTTGCTATGAGCTCTTAAGTGCATTTAGCTGTATGCATGTATTAAATATTTACATGATACAGTGAAATCATAGAACTCGCGATTAGGAGGTTTCCTGCTTCATTATTTTAAACCTTTGGCACCTTCGGTTGAGGAGTATTTTTCTCATTATCACAGTTTTTCCTTCTCTTGGGTATTGGGATAGAGAAGACGACGGAGCAGGAGTCCGCTACTGCTTCAAGCAGGGCCGCCCCCTGCTGGATTCGGATCATCAAGCGATTCACCTCCTGGCCAATAAAATGTCCTTGTGATATGCATGCAGTTTTTGTGTTCGTGGTTTCCGTGTTAAGTCCCACCTCAAAAACTCCCGGGTGAAATCAGTGAATACAGTGAAATCATAACACTTGCGATTAGACGGTTTCCTGCTTCATTATTTTAAAGCTTTAGCACTTTCCGCTGAGGAGTATTTTTCTCATTATTACAGTTTTTCCTTTTCTTGGGTATTACTTTAAGAACCATCTGCATAAAAATTAATTAGCTACTGAGATAAACATTGCACACGAAAAAATTTAATCACATCATCAAAAAAATTAAGAAAAATTCTAGACGATTGAATTTGCCTCCGAAGCGTTTGTGTCTTGGTCGCGAATGCAGAGGTTCCCTTGCTTACTCCGGCGAAACTTCAGAAACTTCCGGCGAAACTCTCCACGACCCTCCACGTGTTCTGTGGCCCTCGCCACTCTCTTGGGGACTGTCCCAATTTCCGAAAACTTACTCGAAAAAACCGGTTCAAGCATTAGCTTTGGAAGACAAATATCCTCAGGGTTTAATTTTTTTTTTTTATTTTATTTAATTCTTTTTTTAAACTGATTAATTTCGTTAATTATTATTTGCTGATTCATAAGACTAATTATTATATGCTGATTAATATAATTTATTATTATATGCTGATTAATATGATTAATTATTATATGCTGATTAATATGACTAATTATTATATGCTGATTAATATAATTAATTATTATAATCACATCTTCAAAAAAATTAAGAAAAATTCTAGACGATTGAATTTGCCTCCGAAGTGTTTGTGTCTTGGTCGCGAATGCAGAGGTTCCCTTGCTTACTCCGGCGAAACTTCAGAAACTTCCGGCGAAACTCCCCACGACCCTCCACGTGTTCTGTGGCCTTCGCCACTCTCTTGGGGACTGTCCCAATTTCCGAAAACTTACTCGAAAAAACCGGTTCAAGCATTAGCTTTGGAAGACAAATATCCTCAGGGTTTAATTTTTTTTTTTTATTTTATTTAATTCTTTTTTTAAGCTGATTAATTTCATTAATTATTACATGCTGATTAATGTAATTAATTATTATATGCTGATTAATATGATTAATTATTATACGCTGATTAATACAATAATTATTATATGCTGATTAATATAATAATTATTATATGCTGATTAATATGATTAATTATTATAATCATATCTTCAAAAAAATTACGAAAAATTCTATACGATTGAATTTGCCTCCGAAGCGTTTGTGTCTTGGTCGCGAATGCAGAGGTTCAATGGTTCGGCACAGGTATAAAATTTAATGCGTTCTAATGAATGGTCGGAAAGCTAAAGGTTCAATGGTTTGGAACCCGTACGACGTTTAATGTGCTGCTTTAAAAGCTTCTTTGTGTAGAACGAAGCTAGACATCGAACACGTTCGAATAGCCTTTCATTAGTAGGAGTATCAGTATGACATCTTAAGTAAATTTTCAACTTAAATGCAGCAGGACAATGTTCACATTGAAATGGCCTCTCATCAGGATGTATTACCATATGCAATTTTAAGCTATTCTATAATTAACATGATGCAAGGCAGAGTTCACATTTGAATAGCCCCTCATCAGAATATTTTACGCTATGTTCTCTTAATTAATTATTATATGCTGATCAATATGATTAATCATTATATTCTGATTATTATGATCAATTATTATAATCACATCTTCAAAGAAATTAAGAAAATTTCTAGACGATTGAATTTGCCTCCGAAGCGTTTGTGTCTTGGTCGCGAATGCAGAGGTTCCCTTGCTTACTCCGGCGAAACTTCAGAAACTTCCGGCGAAACTCTCCACGACCCTCCACGTGTTTTGTGGCCCTCGCCACTCTCTTGGGGACTGTCCCAATTTCCGAAAACTTACTCGAAAAAACCGGTTCAAGCATTAACTTTGGAAGACAAATATCCTCAGGGTTTAAATTTTTTTTTTATTTTATTTAATTCTTTTTTTAAGCTGATTAATTTCATTAATTATTATTTGCTGATTCATAAGACTAATTATTATATGCTGATTAATGTAATTATTATATGCTGATTAATATGATCAATTATTATATGCTGATTAATATAATAATTATTATATGCTGATTAATATGATTAATTATTATAATCATATCTTCAAAAAAATTAAGAAAAATTCTAGACGATTGAATTTGCCTCCGAAGCGTTTGTGTCTTGGTCGCGAATGCAGAGGTTCAATGGTTCGGCACAGGTATAAAATTTAATGCGTTCAAATGAATGGTCGGAAAGATAAAGGTTCAATGGTTTGGAACCCGTACGACGTTTAATGTGCTGCATTAAAAGCTTCTTTGTGTAGAACGAAGCTGGACATCGAACACATTCGAATAGCCTTTCATTAGTATGAGTATCAGTATGACATCTTAAGTAAATTTTCAACTTAAATGCAGCAGGACAATGTTCACATTGAAATGGCCTCTCATCAGGATGTATTACCACATACAATTTTAAGCTAATTTGCCTCCGAAGCGTTTGTGTCTTGGTCGCGAATGCAGAGGTTCCCTTGCTTACTCCGGCGAAACTTCAGAAACTTCCGGCGAAACTCCCCACGACCCTCCACGTGTTCTGTGGCCTTCGCCACTCTCTTGGGGACTGTCCCAATTTCCGAAAACTTACTCGAAAAAACCGGTTCAAGCATTAGCTTTGGAAGACAAATATCCTCAGGGTTTAATTTTTTTTTTTTTTTTATTTTATTTAATTCTTTTTTTAAGCTGATTAATTTCATTAATTATTACATGCTGATTAATAAGACTAATTATTATATGCTGATTAATATGATTAATTATTATACGCTGATTAATACAACAATTATTATATGCTGATTAATATAATAATTATTATATGTTGATTAATATGATTAATTATTATATGCTGATTAATATGATTAATTATTACAATCACATCTTCAAAAAAATTAAGAAAATTTCTAGACGATTGAATTTGCCTCCGAAGCGTTTGTGTCTTGGTCGCGAATGCAGAGGTTCCCTTGCTTACTCCGGCGAAACTTCAGAAACTTCCGGCGAAACTCTGCAAGACCCTCCACGTGTTCTGTGGCCCTCGCCACTCTCTTGGGGACTGTCCCAATTTCCGAAAACTTACTCGCCGCAGACATAATGCAATGAGCAAGTGCTGTGCATTTCTTTTCCCATGTTTCTTTCGCTCCTGCTTTCGGTTTCACGATTACGTCATGCAGAAAAGTTTTCAAAGTTGTAGGAATGTCTTCTTCAACATCCTTGAAAAAGTTATCCGATGGAGGGTAAAAATCTCTCTCATAGACTTTAGATCGGATATCTTGTGAAATTATCTTCGCCGCAGCTTTCACAATTCGAAGTCGTTCAGTTTCCTCGTCTTCCGCTCTTTCTTTATGCCAAGCCTCCGTTAGAACCCTGGTAAGACCCTCACCACGAAAAGAAACTATGGTAGGCTTATTAATACGTGTAGAAAAAATAACACCATCGCCATATTTTGCGCGTAACTGCGCTCTCACATTTCTATTATCCGGTTTGTAGTCACATTTAATTTCACTCTTAAGCTCATCCATGGTGAACTGGCATTCATTCGAGTTTTCGGTTAAATAATCAAAAATGTATCGCATTGCAGTCTACTTCATCAAATTTTGGCCCCCGTTTTTGAGGAACAGCCGCTTTTGGTGCCCTATAACGGCGTTTTAGGCAGGAATGATGGTACTTCACTTCTGCTGCCACTACATCTGCAATTGGTTCAATTCGCTTGATTATCTCCCGACTTTCCTCGGTATCTAAATACAGCGCCCGTGCAATTAGTTGATTTTTGAATTCGAATGTTTGAACTTCATGTACTGAATCGCGCCTCTCAACCGGTACTTTTCTCTGCTTTGCGTAAAATTCATCGTTTATTTTTTCCGCGCACAGAATACACGATGTTTTCGCGGAAAACCCAGGACTTTCGGATCTTAGGTCAGGGGAATGACGCACTTTGTCTAAATAATTCCTTTTTATGGCGGCTGTTATCATCCGGGGCTGATTATATGATTTTCGGCACGCCTCGTGGACAGTCACTGTTTCACGGCCTTTCAAGAGGCTATCAAATCCATCTTGTCGCTTTTTACTACTTTCAATAAACGTTCCGATCGCACGCGACCGCGCTTCCGACACATTACTGTCCGCTAATGTTTTCGAACAAATGAAACGCGTTGTCGTTAAGTCTACGGTCCCTGCCATTTTCTTAAATAAAGTCACCACTTACATCACACCTGAAACACAAGTAAGAATTCATGTGGATTAGGAGTCGGGAGTTTGATGCGAGCAATACACGCGTAATGGAAAAAACGCAGCAGCCGTTCGAACTTTATAACGTCTGACAACCTCACCGCGAAACCGGTCACGAATACTAAACCTAAATTCCTCAACAGCCCCGCTTGATGGGCCCCCTCGTAGGACAGATTGTGGGGTGGGGTGTGAAGGGGAGTAAGAGAACAATGCTCAGCGCGCGGGAAGAGGGTCCCGAAACACCGGTCCCGAGGCAGCGGAGCGCTGTTGCCAATGAGGGCACACTACTTATAACGTGCTCAGCTCTCGAGCCAAGCAGCTGAACACGTAGGGGATGGTCGCAGAATAAGGGGGCGTATGTCCACCAGAAAGGGTAGTCCTAGAATAGGGAAGGTAGATCTAGGGGGGATGTAAGAGCCTTTTCACTCTATGTAGATGGTCACCTACCTCAAGAACGTATCCTAAAATCCTAAGGAAAAGAAGGAACACGTAAGTAGGAGCTGGCCACTCGATGTATTGGGTAACGGTACAACTACAACTAGGTCACACAGACCTCTAACAACTATCACACAGATACAACTACTACAAAAAGGGGGGGAGGGGGTCTCCAAGCAGGAAGAGCCGTCGGGGGTGCTGGACGGGACTTTCGGCGAGGGGAGGGATACTCAAAGCTCAATCACCGGGGTGAGACGCGGGACGGGGCAACTTGAGGAGTCAAGGACTCAGAAAGGGGGTAAAAGGCCGCTGGGGCGAAAGGGGGGTCGGGGACGGACCGTAGGACCACAACTTTCGGCCGAGGGATACTCGAGGACTTGACTACGGGGTAAGACGCGCGTCAGGAATCCGCGAGGAGACGTAGGCACGGGTGGCGAGACGACTGACTTCAGGGGATTTCAGAGAGCTCCTCGTGGGCCCCCTAGGCCTGCTAACTTGGGCGTCGTTTCCCACGGTTAGCTCGCCAAAATCCCCTGACCAAGCATGTCATATCCGTCAGGACTCCGAAATCCGCGGAAAGCAACTGGTTAGGTTGCCGACCCGTGGACTCCCGGTCGCCCGGCGCCCGAGGTAGAGGTGTATGAAATAGTAAGGTTTCTCGGACTGTATGGCAGCGGCCTGTCTAGTGATGTCACCGGGCGATGTCACTACCGGACGCGACAAGCTGTGTCATGAAAACCTCGCGGATCCACCGATTTCGCGGCGCAATATTGGCTCGCTGCTTCCAAAACCGCCGTAACTCCAATATTCCGTTATACTCCCCCTACAACGACACAGGATAATGACCTCATTATCCGCAGTGGGTCACCGGGAGGTCGAGCGTTTTGGAAGCAGCTAGTCAACACTGGGGTATGATTTTGTAGGGACTGGGGAAGTTTGAAAAAAAATTGTTATCGGTCATCGCGCCCGTCCTTTTGGGAGCATTAACCTGCTACTGTCATTCTTAAATCTAAACATTGTGTCTTATTACAAGGGTTTAACTGTACAGTGAAAGAAGGAAAGTGAAATATGACGCTGGAGAACGCTCGGCGGTTGTCGCCGTCGTTGTACGAGTTGATCAGCTGGCGCGAAGGTCACTGACTCATGGCGCGGGGCCGGTGAGTGAGGAGCTTCTTGCTTCATATCGGGTGTCTCGAACAGCTGAGCGTTGTTCGGCGTGGTTTTTACTTTGTAAAGAAAGAAAAAATATTTTACTCCTAAGTATGTATGTACGCTTAAAGCTAATGTTTTTTTTTACTCATTTCACTCAAATTGTGTCGGCGGGGGGGGGGGGGCGTTCGCCCTGGGCCCCCTGGAAGCAGAGGCATGGTGGGTGGGGGGGCGTCTGCCCTGGAACCCAGTGAGGCTGAGGTCTGCTTGCAGTCCCGTGGATTTGGTGTGGCCCGTGGGTAGAGCTTTGGGGTTGAGTTTTCTTGGCGCCGCGAAAGTTGCAACATGTTATCCCTCTAATACTCCTAGTCCTGCATTTTCGAGCGGTGTTGGCAGCTTTGAGACGATTGGCCACTGGCGATTTAGGCGACGATTTCGTGGTTGGTCGGTGCATGGCAGGTCGTTTTGCGTGGCCGTCGAAGTGGGGCGAGGTGAAGGTAATTTTCTGGAGGTCCTGAGGTCGGCTTGATTTTTAGCTTTTTCGGAAAATAAAGGCTTGAGCAGTGATATAATGGATTTACTCAAAAAATAAAGATTTTTCGCGATCTCCCCGACCTCAGTCTGCGATTTTTTGCTGAGTAATCGCATGTAGCAAGAATAAAAAAAGGTGGGCTTAATATAGAAGATTTTGCCCCATAAAAAAAAATGCTATTTCCTCCTGCAGATCTCCGTCCATTGCCAGCTGCAGGCATCTCGTTGTTGTTGCTCCCAGTGGAGCGGAGCCTATTGGCTATCACCTCCTGGTCCCACTGCGGAAACCGACCACTGCATGGCCTCCGGCACCATCCGATCCAGCCGTCCAGGCCAGGCCAGGGGGGTCCAGCGCGAATCCGCCGCCCCCCCTTTGTCGCTTCCGCCTCTAGCCGGGACCCCCGGGTTTTGGCCCGTGCCCACGGAACGTTCCAGCCGCCGTTTCGGCCCACCAGACGCGGGCTGTCACGAGGCTGCCCACCTGCTTTTGCGTGGGAGCCCTGATCTTCGACTCGGATCTTCGCCTCTGATCTGATTTCGATCTTTCGACTTATAACGTGCTCCTGTTTATATTTTTCGTTTTATTTTCTTTCTCTTTTATGTAATCTAATTAAAGTGCGGTTCATCTGTTTATCCCGAGTGTTTATTTTTATTTGCTAATAACTATTTGCTACTTGTTTATGCATATTTTAGTTTCAAAAAGGAAGAATACTAGAATAGGATACTGAAGGATACTACTGATGCCTAAATGATACAATTATTGATTAATTACAAAATAATGGGAGGAAAGAATGAAGGAGATATTTTTCCCTCAAATCGTAAGAAGGTTTTTTTTTTTTTACGTTCTGTTTATAATTTGAAAGATCAACCTTGAGCCTATTTCGTATGGAACATAGTAGCTTTTATGCAAAATCAGTGTTGGAGTTTTTCTCAGTGACACGGCGCGCAGTGGTTCGAATCAACGGGGGAGATCGGACACAACTTGGCACTTCTAAACATTTTTGGCTTCATAATCGGAAAAGTTACTTACAGCGGAGTTATAGCGGAGTATTCCATGTCCGACCTCTCCCACCGACCCGCCCCACCGCGTGCCGAGGGGGGCCCTCCGCTGCAGTGTCGTCTGAGCAACAAAGGGAAAAGGGTAATGAAAGATGAGAGGGAGATTAGCTTAATATTATCTGTCTTATTAGGAATATATATAGGAATATATAATAATGATAGTGTATTTGGAAATGCCTTTTTTTTTTAACCGGATTCCACGGATTGCATGTAATAATTGGTTAGGAAAGGAAAATTAAGAGGGTGAAAAGTAAATGTAGTTTGTCCGATCATCAACGCTGCAGCAGAAGGCCTCAGGGAGCATGGCAGGTTTTTCAATCATTTAAAATTTGTGTCTATTAACCCTTTATCGATTCTTGATCGATTTTTCTCCATGAAGGCCGACTGCGACAAGATTTTACAAGATTTTTTTTTTTTTTTTTTTTTTTTATATATATCTTTTCTCTCCTCCCTTCCTCTAATCAAAAAAAAAAACCGGTAAATTCACCTGCCACTAGCACCAACCGATGCTTCGACCGCCAGTCATAGTAAAAATAGCACATTATCATAGTTCAAAACCAAAAATAAAAGATTGTAAAAATAATTAAACAAAAATTACCTGAAAGGGCAGAGCAGCAAAAAAAAAAACCTATAATCTAACACTACGATAAAAAACTAACACTAAAAACTAAAAAAAAAAAAACCGAGGCCACACTTCTGAGATCACCACTTCGTGGGTGGTGGGAGCTGCTGAACCTCGAGGACCCACACGACGATCAATTCTTGATCGCCGGGGGCGAATTCCACAACGCATCGGAGATAGCCGCATCCGGGATGTTCTCGCTCGTGAGGCCCGGCGATCCGGAACCTCACCTCGCTAACCCCGTGACCCTCATGTCCACGACATAACTGTTCTAGGTGATGGCCGAAATCAGGGTAAGCAGGATCCCGTATAAAAAAAAACGGCAAGCCCGCCACAATAAGGTTTGACAACGCAATTTGCCGAAAATTGGAGGGCTGCGCGGAGTAAACACAGCACCTCCCACCATCCACGCCCTGTCCCGCGGAACTCTAAAGGAAACATTTTGCTGAAAACCAAACGAGATACGGATAACGCAACGGAACGCGGACTGAAACCGGGAGCTATCCGCCCAAGAACAGAGCCGATTCCCTGGAAGAAAATGTGCAACTTCAGCAATTAAGGGCTAGTGGGTGAACATCTTCTCCCCCCCCCCCCCCCCCCGCAGAGAGCAGAAGAAACTGATCGCTAAACAACTGTTGCCACACCAAGCTAATATTAAGCCAATACTTACGGCCAATTGTAAAAAACAACATACAGACCAGTGATTCCACTATGCAGATATGTGTTTCTACGAGAGAACCACAGATAGCGCCCATTTGTCTTGCAGATAATCCGATTGCCCTTAAACTTTCCCTCAAACACTCAAATTTAGACTCTCCATTTCGGAAAAACCCAACAGCGCCTCTTTAATAAGAATGCAATTCGTAGCTTGAAACTATAAAAAGTTACCAACAGTGAAAACACTTATGTGCATGGGAAGGACTGGGGGCGCATGCGTTATTTCAGACCAAAAAAAAAAAGCCAAGTGTCTTTAGACTGCGCAAATGGATTCTGACACGGTTCAGGAACGACATATGCGCCATTGGTATTCCTATACACATAAGTGCTTTCGGAATGAGAAAGAGCATGTGGGTCCTGATTGCAGACTGCAGCAACGTCGATCAACGCCGGAAAAATTCACAATTTCCTACAAACTTGTTCGCCAGCAATATCATTTATCGTCTCTGCGTGCTAGCCTGGACGAGCCTTTGCGCCGTGTCCTCACTCAATGCATAACTACGCAATAGCGGGAAAAATAGGATCAGAAAGCATAATCGGAGTGCCACGGCAGCGTAATGAAAAGACCACCTTCAGGGCACAGAGCATTTCTTCAGAAGATCGAGCGAACGCATCTCCTTTGCCGAGCGAGGCTGCGAGCAGCGAGACGTGAGCCCTGAACCTCATAAGACCAAGCGCATAATGCGACTCATATCTTGCGCCCGAGGTAGAGGTGTATGAAATAGTAAGGTTTCTCGGACTATATGGCAGCGGCCTGTCTAGTGATGTCACCGGGCGATGTCACTACCGGACGCGACAAGCTGTGTCATGAAAACCTCGCGGATCCACCGATTTCGCGGCGCAATATTGGCTCGCTGCTTCCAAAACCGCCGTAACTCCAATATTCCGTTATACTACTGTCATGAATAATGTTGATTTTATCGATGCTTTTGTTCCCAAAGGAACCTATTTGGTATTAAAGACAGTCGCGGGCAGAAATATTGACTTTTGTTGACATTTGCAATTTTTTTTCACTGGAGAAATCGTGAAAATTGGATTTTTCGGAAAAACGGCAAAACTGCGAAAGACGCTAGCGGCCTTAATTTTCGTGCTAAGAGGTAAATCAAAAGCTCATTCTGTAGGAAATTTTATCTACTTTTTAATGAAACTATTGGTTTCTTCATAACATTTGAAGGGTCCGAGAAATTTTGGATTTTTTGCAAAAAAACGAGATTTGGCAACGTTTTTTCAAGATGGCGGCTTTAGCACAAGGAAATTTTGTTCGCAAACCTCAAATTCAGATTCTACGCGAAAAATTACATAAGAATCAACTTTAAAACCTTCTGTCAAGAATTATGCACGGTAAAACCCCACCGGCCCTGGACTATGAGCGATGTGTGAGACTCATCGTGAACGAGTACCTTCTCACTGAGATGCAGCCTCGTTCCCTCCTCCTGAATAGTTACTTGTAGAAGTGCACGATCAATAAACCCATTGTAGTCGATTACGTCCTCTGCCTTACAAGGTTGTGCGTGCTTTCCTGTATAACTTTTAATTTCGAGTGAGATCGAATGATTGTTGTGAACGAATGATTGTTCGGCCTAGTTATGAAGATCATGGTATCCAGACTTCTCATCGATGTTTTCTTACAGTTCTTTTGAAACGGTCCGTGCTTGAGAGTAAACGGAAGAACGTCAATGGCTTCATGGTGCGTCTTGATTCTTTTATGAAGAGTAAACCGCTCGGTATGTGTACTTTCTTCCGGTGTCAAGTTAATGTCATGATCGTCCATGTTACAGGATTGGGCACCGACAAATTTACCCGTACAGAAAGGAACAAAAGTTGAGGATATCGAGGAGAAAACCTTGTTCGTGCTGCTCTCTTCAAATTTCTCACATAACAGTTGGCAAGTTTTCGTAATTGGCGAATATCATGAGTATTTTCATAAAAATATCTATCGCGAGGGACGTGGTCCTCCGTCACCGTGAGAGCGGTTCGCAGCGCTCTTTACCATGGTTCCTTCCTCAACTCACATAGATACGTAGTGATCGTCTTACCAGGATTTTCCTGCCCCAATTTTGGCTGCCGAGGTCGAATTTGACGCGGGTTCTCACTAGTTTTATCTCACAAAGTTGGCCGTCATCGAAGTTTTCTATACAGTTCTTTTGAAACGGTCCGTGCTTGAGAGTAAACGGAAGAACGTCAATGGCTTCATGGTCTCCCTTGATTCTTTTATGAAGGGTAAACCGCTCGGTATATGTACTTTCTTCCGGTGTCAAGTTAATGTCATGATCGTCCATGTTACAGGATTGGGCACCGACAAATTTACCCGTAAAGAAAGGAACAAAGCTGAGGATATCGAGGAGAAAACCTTGTTCGTGTTGCTCTCTTCGAATTTCTCACATAACAGTTGGCAAGTTTTCGTAATTGGCGAATATCATGAGTATTTTCATAAAAATATCTATCGCGAGGGACGTGGTCCTCCGTCACCATGAGAGCGGTTCACAGCGCTCTTTACCATGGTTCCTTCCTCAACTCATATAGATATGTAGTGAACGTCTTACCAGGCTTTTCCTCCCCCAATTTTGGCTGCCGAGGTCGAATTTGACGCGGGTTCTCACTAGTTTTATCGCGAGAAGTTCCTCGGCAAAAATCGTTTGATCAAGAATGTCGGGGAGAGACACGTATCGCATGATCTGTCGTTCGTTCGTTCCTAAAACTATATTCTGTCTTTTTAGAGTGTTCTCCAAAAATTTGCCGTAACAAGCATTAAAAATCCCTTTTAGCGTATCCTGTGCGAATCTATTGCCCTGCGCCTCTTTTCTGAGTCTCGCGTTCAACTCTATGAACGGTTTAAGGAAAGGTTTCGGTTTGAAATAAATACTCATCCCTCATCCTTACTCATCCTCTTTTAAGACGAGCCCGTTAGCCAGCGCTTGTTTTAAGGTAGCGAAATGAATGACGTAATGAGATTCATCCTCAAGAGTCAAGAGAAGTTTCTTTGTCTTCGGTCCGCGGCAAGGGGGTTTTTATTTTCGCAACAGAAAGGGTGATCAGAATGGAAATCGTGGAAATTTTCGGGATAAATCAAATCGACGATGAGGATGAAACCTTAAGGTCCATCGTCCGGGATGGTCATTATCAACGGTTGTCCGTTCTCTGTCGAGCTCAGCTCCATCAACTCCTCTGAACTCAACCAGCGATAATCAGCGTAGGGGAAGGGTTCGCACTTTGTAAACGCGTATAGGGCTGTAACGTCCAAATATTGAATGTACGTACTGGATCCTTTTCCATGCTGAGGGTTTACGTTCCCCGTTTCACCTGGAGTGAGTGAGTTGTCGGCAACTACATGTTCAAGGAACATTGTGAAATTCCACTTCTAATCGCGGATTTTTTTTTTCTTTTTTTCTTTTTTTTTCTTCAAAATAGCCATAGGCTAATCCCATTTCGTTCCAACGTTTCTGTGTTTCTTTTCTGTTCTACCTCATTTCATACACTCCCTATCCTCGGACTTTAGTAGTCTTCCCTCTCCCCAGTTAGCCTTTTGATATATTCTTAGTTTAAATAGTAGGTTCTTTTTAAAATGATACTCGATTCGTTGGTCCGTTGAGTAGATTCCAAGCTTTACAAGATCTTTAACGCTTTGGTATCTGAAAGAATCGGTTGTGAGTGACAAATGCTTAGGTTCAGGAGCTTGCATTGGGCGTGGGTATACATTGAGCCAGATATTCCCCACTTTGAACATCGTTGGAAGTAAGGGATGGCAAGGAATTTCTGATCCAAAATCTTGGAAAACTCGATTTCTTGGTGAGAGAAATCCAGTTTTGTTTGCCCCACACATAACAGGTATCTCCTTGTAGCGTCTGTGAAGATTTGATTTGAGAATCACGGGAATCGTCTGACATTTTATTATGTGAGCAACCTCTCCATTCACAACAGCCGTGAATCCACTTTCCTCCATCAGAGCGTATGCGAATTCTTCGGGAGAGATGAGGGATAATGTGAGTAAATTTTGGATTGTATTCGCCTCTACTTTACAACGTTGATACTTCTGATCTTGGTACATTCTGTCAATCTCTACACCGATATGCCTCTCAATATAAACGAACTTTGTATTCATATATAATGGGAGGTCGATGGCATTTGGCTTCAAAGCTTTGCTAGGAGGAACCTGTCCATTCACTACAGCCGTGAATCCACTTTCCTCCATCAGAGCGTATGCGAATTCTTCGGGAGAGATGAGGGATACTGTGAGTAAATTTTGGATTGTATTCGCCTCTACTTTACAACGTTGATACACTTGATCTTGGTACATTCTGTCAATATCTACACCGATATGCCTCTCAATATAAACGAACTTTGTATTCATATATAATGGGAGGTCGATGGCATTTGGCTTCAAAGCTTTGCTAGGAGGAACCTGTCCATTCACTACAGCCGTGAATCCACTTTCCTCCATCAGAGCGTATGCGAATTCTTCGGGAGAGATGAGGGATAATGTGAGTAAATTTTGGATTGTATTCGCCTCTACTTTACAACGTTGATACACTTGATCTTGGTACATTCTGTCAATTTCTACACCGATATGCCTCTCAATATAAACGAACTTTGTATTCATATATAATGGGAGGTCGATGGCATTTGGCTTCAAAGCTTTGCTAGGAGGAACCTGTCCATTCACTACAGCCGTGAATCCACTTTCCTCCATCAGAGCGTATGCGAATTCTTCGGGAGAGATGCGGGATAATGTGAGTAAATTTTGGATTGCATCGTCTCTACTTTACAAAGTTGATACACTTGATCTTGGTACATTCTGTCAATTTCTACACCGATATGCCTCTCAATATAAACGAACTTTGTATTCATATATACTGGGAGGTCGATGGCATTTGGCTTCAAAGCTTTGCTAGGAGCAACCTGTCCATTCACTACAGCCGTGAATCCACTTTCCTCCAGCAGAGCGTATGCGAATTCTTCGGGAGAGATGAGGGATAATGTGAGTAAATTTTGGATTGTATTCGCCTCTACTTTACAACGTTGATACACTTGATCTTGGTACATTCTGTCAATTTCTACACCGATATGCCTCTCAATATAAACGAACTTTGTATTCATATATAATGGGAGGTCGATGGCATTTGGCTTCAAAGCTTTGCTAGGAGCAACCTGTCCATTCACTACAGCCGTGAATCCACTTTCCTCCATCAGAGCGTATGCGAATTCTTCGGGAGAGATGAGGGATAATGTGAGTAAATTTTGGATTGTATTCGCCTCTACTTTACAACGTTGATACACTTGATCTTGGTACATTCTGTCGATTTCTACACCGATATGCCTCTCAATATAAACGAACTTTGTATTCATATATAATGGGAGGTCGATGGCATTTGGCTTCAAAGCTTTGCTAGGAGCAACCTGTCCATTCACTACAGCCGTGAATCCACTTTCCTCCATCAGAGCGTATGCGAATTCTTCGGGAGAGATGAGGGATAATGTGAGTAAATTTTGGATTGTATTCGTCTCTACTTTACAACGTTGATACACTTGATCTTGGTACATTCTGTCAATCTCTACACCGATATGCCTCTCAATATAAACGAACTTTGTATTCATATATAATGGGAGGTCGATGGCATTTGGCTTCAAAGCTTTGCTAGGAGCAACCTCTCCATTCACTACAGCCGTGAATCCACTTTCCTCCATCAGAGCGTATGCGAATTCTTCGGGAGAGATGAGGGATAATGTGAGTAAATTTTGGATTGTATTCGCCTCTACTTTACAACGTTGATACACTTGATCTTGGTACATTCTGTCAATTTCTACACCGATATGCCTCTCAATATAAACGAACTTTGTATTCATATATAATGGGAGGTCGATGGCATTTGGCTTCAAAGCTTTGCTAGATTTCACCGGTGTTTGGGATGACAGAGATTCGGTGACGAAAGCAAATAATTAAGAATGTTCCGTTGCTTTCAGATCATGCCCGCACACAAAGTGAGATCTTTTGACTTCTAAGGAAAAAGCAGTATTACTGGATTCAACTGTTATCATATTCAAGGAGGAGTTAGTACCAACTGTTAAGTTGGCTAGACCAGTAAACAAGACGTTAAAACTGGTTTCTGAATTATCACATTCACCTTTTATATCCTGATTCCAATAAGTTACGCCATTCGTGACATCCATGATGAATCCGGATGAGTATTGTGCTTCATAGCCGGATTCAAGTGAAATTTTTCCCGTATCCTTCACATACTGACCGGTTCCTGAAGAGATCCTGATCTTTAAATGCACCTCTGCTACCGCATCGTCACATTCGTAGCCATTGAAACTATAAGAGGCACCTGTGCAATCTCCTCGAGAATTTAATGAACCGGCTGCAACATAATGGCCCGTATATTCAGAATTGATCAGATTTATCATATCGATATCGGTGAATAATTCGATTTCAGCTCGAGTCATTTTCAGAAACGCGTCGAACGCGAAACTAGGTAAGGTAAGGTAATTGACACAATCGAGACCGTAGTTTTTCATGCAGAATTTTCGGAACTCCTGAAACTTGTCACAAAGTCGGCGTACTCGCCCAAATTTGCGAATCCGAAAACTCTCCACGTATCACAAAATCTTTCATAATCCTCGTCTAAAATGGGTCTATTTTGTAGCCCACTGAAGAACGCCTCCTTTGAGGGTGGAGATGTATCTTCTAACTTAGTGTTATCGGTAACATAATCGTAACAAAAGACACCCTTTCGCTTGACTATATTGAACTGCTCCTCCGATTGACACAATCGGCGAGTGTAAATTAAAGCTTTTTTGAGGATCGACAACATTAGTCTATCGAGGGAAGCTGATAAATGTCGCATGGTATCCATGAACACTCTTGAATCTCTTCTCCATTTGAATGGTAACAGTCAAGTAGCTCTCCTCGGTTGACGGTATAATGGTGACGTGATTTTCAAGCCCCTCTAAAGCTTGTCACAAAGGGTATATGGGACGTAAACACAGAAAGGTAGTCAGAGAAACATGGGACACATAATTACAGGGTGATCCAAAAGTCCCTTCCACCCCCTCTAACTTTTTACCTAATTGAGGTAAAGATTTGAAACTTGGGGGATGTTCCTAGGTCAAAGGGAGCTACTTTTTGGCCCCCCTAAAATTTTCAGGGGGGCCCCCTTAGGGGGGCAACGGACCCCAACTTTTAATTTTCAAATAGGAAGACCCCCTTTGTGATAGCTCGTTCGAAAGAGCATAAAAAAAGAAAACTTTTCGCGCAAACCCGAAGTCAATATCTCAAACCGTTCCAAAATGGCGGCCGGTTAAAGTTCAAAATGGCCGAAAATTCACACCGGTTATTTGTCGATGGATTTGCGCAAAAATCGGTATGTAGGGGTATTTTGACACGAGAAAAACGAATTTAACGTTAGATTTTCAAAAAACCGAAATTTCCAAAATGGCCGCCGGTTAAAGTTCAAAATGGCCGAAAATTGTCACCTCGGTTTTTTGCTGATGGATTTGCCTAAGACTTGGAATTTGAGAGTATTTTGGCATTAGATAAACACATTTGAACTTAGATTTCCAAAATAATCAATTTTTGGCCATTTTGAACTTTAACCGGCGGCCATTTTGGAAATTTCGGTTTTTTGAAAATCTAACGTTAAATTCGTTTTTCTCGTGTCAAAATACCCCTACATACCGATTTTGCGCAAATCCATCGACAAATAACCGGTGTGAATTTTCGGCCATTTTGAACTTTAACCGGCCGCCATTTTGGAACGGTTTGAGATATTGACTTCGGGTTTGCGCGAAAAGTTTTCTTTTTTTATGCTCTTTCGAACGAGCTATCACAAAGGGGGTCTTCCTATTTGAAAATTAAAAGTTGGGGTCCGTTGCCCCCCTAAGGGGGGCCCCCTGAAAATTTTAGGGGGGCCAAAAAGTAGCTCCCTTTGACCTAGGAACATCCCCCAAGTTTCAAATCTTTACCTCAATTAGGTAAAAAGTTAGAGGGGGTGGAAGGGACTTTTGGATCACCCTGTATAGAAACAGTATGGAGGAAGAGAACATCTTCGATGTGGACAGTTGAATTTCCGATTCGCGAGTGCCAACAGCTAAATTCATGACTGCACTCTAGAGAAAAAAAAAACAATTGAGAGCGCGTAGCTCTCATGTTGAAATATTGTCAACAACTTAAAGTGAGGAAGTTCTAAATTCCAACAAAGCTAACATCACCGGGTGCACATTGTAACGTTCAAAATTGTGGATACCGACTCAGAGTTTTCGGATAGGAGTAATTTAAGTTGCATACAACACACAGTGGTACTCGGTAATTGGGATCGTCCGGCGGTACATATGAATGATTCTGATCGCGAACCCTCCGCAAAACTTCGTCGAAGTCGCTATTACACATGGCGCAACTAATGGAATTCTCATGGTATCTAATATTTTCTTTGGTTATTCTTATCTTATCTCCGAGATTATAATCTCTTTTTTTTGTTTTTTTATTACTGCAAATACCACTCAAGTGGTAATCCTTGCGCTTTCAGCTAGAGCCCCTCCCCCCTCCGTCCCTACCAATCGAGTCTTTTACGCTGGAAACCACTTTACCTAAAGGCTGGAACTTTTGTTCGGCCAACTCTTTTAGATATATCTTCTCTCCTTCAAACAGTGCCAGAGGGTCGATCTTTTTATAGACAATACAATTATTGCCTTCCCAATCGCACTCGTCGCGGTAAAGCTCGCTAAGAGCATCGTGAATGCCCACGGTCGGTGTTTTATTGAACCGTATGGACTTTCTCAGGGTTCCCTCCAAAACGCTGGCAACCTCAGCCGGTTCGGCGAACTCTTCTCTCTCTGTCGAGCATTCTATAGCGTCATCGTAGCGCCCCTGACGCACTCCAAGTAAGAAGTCCGAGATGAGATTTATCAGCCTGTAACCGTCTATCAAACATTCTATAACGTCATCGTAGCGCTCCTGACGCACTCCAAGTAAGAAGTCCGAGATGAGATTTATCAGCCGGTAACCGTCTATCAAACATTCTATAGCGTCATCGTAGCGCCCCTGACGCACTCCAAGTAAGAAGTCCGAGATGAGATTTATCAGCCGGTAACCGTCTATCAAACATTCCAGTCTGGTGTTGTACAATTGCTGGGCCCGGGAGTGGGTTGAGGGATCGGCATATTGCATGACTCGCAGGGCCTGTTGTATGTCATATTTATCAAGAATATGACTGACATTAACGCCAGCGCATTGTTGTAGAACAAGAGTGCCCTCAAACTCCTTGATCTCTGGAATATTCGCGCGTATTCTCTGGCTAAATCACTCGCAATACTCATTATCTCGTCGACAAAATGGATATTAACACTCTCTCCTCTATACAATTTAGGAGTCTTCATATTATACAATGGATCGGAAGACACCATTATGTACGCGTAAGACATCGGATTGTGTTTCTGATAAAATCGGAAACTAAGAAAATTAGGATCCGATTTAACCTCCGGTAAAGAGCATTCAAAATCCGCAATTATTTCGTATTGGTGAACCATTGCTTTCTTTAACGCTGTAAATCTTAATATTCGATCCGGGCCAAAATGTATGATGCGGCAGATTGGTTTGAATTTTAGACATAAAACTAGATGTTGGTTCAATTTTTCCTGTTCGAAATATAAAGTCACCCAAGTACTGAGGTTGTGAAAGGGACTCTGGACGTATGAAACCATCCTCATTCAAAAGTGCCGGACATGACCTGCAACCACTAGGAAGGAAAATAGTTTTATTTTATAAATTTACATATTGTGACGCAGTGTGATTTAATGTAATATCCCTAACTTTACAAAAATATGCTAGATTATTTTCGTCACCTTTTGAAGAATATTGGGAATCAGGAACCTTAAAGGAACCGCAGGAGAGAGAATACTCACTTTTGGAATATAACAAAACCTTTCGTATTGGATGAAAACGAAAGAGCACAAATGAATCCAAGACTACTTTTTTGCAACAAACTTTTAGGTTAACAACTTTTTCAAAAACTCCTCCCTCTCCAAGGCTCCATCAGCTGATGCCGATCGGGGCTTGGACATCCAGCCCGCCCTGAACCCCCTTAGGGGTTCAGACCAAGACAGACGTCCACCCCCTACCAGGCACCATCCTGAAGAGCCCAGAAAGGGAGGATATCAGAACCGAACCAGGGGGAGCAACCTAAGTTATGTCTAAGATGGCCCCTCCTCCTGGGTTCAGTCGTGCTACAGCCCATAAATGTCCAGGCAAAGTTAACTTGATTGCTTCGATCCTCTCCGATAGAGCAACGACAGACAGCGCCTCCAAGCTATCATTCCTTACGGGTTCTTCATTTCTTTCACGTTCTTCATTTCTTCTCGCTACCACTCCTCCCCCTCTTCTCTGTGGCCTCACCCTCTGCGAAATCCGCCAATCCTGTCCTCTCTCTTCTTCCTCTTCTTCCTCCGTTTCCTCATCATTTACTTCATTCCTGTTGGTTGGTGGTGGCCGTATTGCCCTGTACAGCTCTTCCAATGCTCTATCTTTTACATTTCGAGCTAAGGATACTCTACAAAGGGGGCAGTTTTGCAAGCAATTCCGACATGGTTGACAACTCCTATGCCCGTTAAGACACAGCTCAAAAGGTGGCTCTGCTGTGTATAAGCAAATAGGACATTTTAAGATTGTTTTACACCGCTTCAGAATCCGAGTATTATAAGACTGTGGTCGCTGCATGCTGAAACAGTTCCCGAAGAAAACGAGGGTTAGATTGGGATAAAACGTTTGCTAAAATTTTCGGGGGAAGGGGTGGGAGTAAATGGTTATTAACATTCAACACGGCAATTATAATATCACAGATATAGTGTAAATATTAACACTCATTCAGTTGTAAAGCAAAAAAAATCATAATTTTGGAAGGAAAGTAAGTAACGATTAAATAACAATTAACATTCAATTACAACATTTAGGAACCGAAACTTACGACGTAGAACCCATTTAATATTTACTCCTCCTCTTCGTCTAATGAGAAGTAGCCGTCATCTAATCCGTATACAAGACTTTTTAAGAATGCGTGTATTTTTAGGCTTTCGATTTCTTCTCTTTCTTCCTCATCATCTCCTGGGAAGGGATCCTCGTACCATTCGAAAATTTTGTTGGCAAGTACATTATCCCACTCCGTGTCATATTTACCGTAGACAATATTCTCAAAAGCCTCTATCAATTGTCGTGGTTCGAGGGTATTCCTTTTCAAAAATAATTTTTCTAATCGGATCGTTATTTTTGACTCGTTTTCCGTGTTCGCTTCCATGTTTATATCCCGGATTCTTACTTATTCAAGTATTTGGCGGAGGCTGAAGGTCATCCTGTTGATGGTCCTGTTGGTAAAGATTGGACCGTCTGGTACCCAGGAGTCTGCCCGAGCGGCTTGGCGTCCTCCTTCTTGTTTCTCCGCTCGCAGGTTGGCACGGGTGATTGGTGTTGGAGCGGTCTTCGGCAAAAAAAAAAACAAAAAAACAAAAATCAGAGTAATCGCAAGATAAATACATTTTATTTCTAGGTAGCAGAGTCCAATCTCTTTTTTCATAATAAATGCACACTTACTTCATTCAGTCATTCTATTTGTTCATTGGCACGAATCGCGTTAAAGCCAAAAGGTAGGGTATCGAAAGTTTCAGGGATACGCCGCCTTTTGGAGTAGACAAGGCGATAGATTTTACTTTTCGATCATCGATATTGATCGGACAGGCGAGCGATTTTCCTGGGAATCGGGACGTTGATCACCTCGTCAGGGTCCTCGCAAAGAACGAGGCGCACAATCTCATTGAAATTTACATATTGTGACGCAGTGTGATTTAATGTAATACCCCTTACTTTACAAATATATTTTAGATTATTTTCGTCACCTTTAACACATATTTCGGCTGCATAGTTCTTTGGTCCGCCGGAAACAAAAGTTCTAATGAAAGAACCGGGGCCATACGCTTCTAGCTCGTCTGTAAAGTCATCCAAGTACTGAGGTTGTGAAAGGTACTCTGGACGTATGAAACCATCCTCGTTCAAAAGTGCCGGACATGACCTGCAACCACTAGGAAGGAAAATATTTTTGGTAACAAACACATTCACCCGACAGTTAAGAGTTAGGTGCACCTGATGTCCCTGATTTTGGCACACTACACAAGCTCGCCTACCTATACTGAAAACGACATTTAGTCTGAAACAATTTCTCGACACCAGGAAAAAAAAAGCTGGGCTTTGAGCCCAGATAACAATTCCAACGTTGAAAAGAATGTAGAATTTAACATTATTTCCAACGTTGACAACGACGTAGAATCTAACGTTTTCCGTGGTGCTTTCCATGTGGAAGAACTACGAACTTCCGAAATAAGGCTACGGGCCAAAACTCGCCACTTGACAGAAGACGTCTCCCTTCTCTGTGGCTAGGGAACAGTTACGATGAATACATCAATGATTTATTAGGCTGGAGGCAGGCAATAAGATACGAGATAGAAAAAGACACTGTGATCTCATTGAAATTAAAGTAGTTTTTTTTTTTTTTTTTTTTAATTATTTATTAAATTAAGAATGTACGACTGCCCCTTTAATTACGGGGCATTGATTAGATTGTAGGTAAATCAAACTTAAAGCTAATCTTAAAACTAATGTATTAGGATTTTGTTTTTAACTTACTAAACACATTCATACCATGACCTACGCTGCTTATACTCCCAGTTTTCCCCCTCACCCAGACGGCAGAACCGAGCGCACTCCTCCTCGATGCGGCGCCGGTCTTCCTCGCTGATGACGGCGGAGACGGTGGCCTCCTCGGCCCGCATGTCGCAGGCGTCGCGCAGGAGGGAGCGCATGCGCCGGTCCATTCCGACGATCCGGACGTCACGCGTTTCCGGGTCGAACCCGCTGAGAGTCTGCACGGCGGCGATGACGGAGGGGTAGTTTTCCGACTGTGGGATGTCTGTGGTGAAAAGGGAATAGAGAAGGGGGGAAAGGCAGGAACCCGGGCGCACTCCTCCTCGATGCGGCGCCGGTCTTCCTCACTGATGACGGCGGAGACGGTGGCCTCCTCGGCCCGCATGTCGCAGGCGTCGCGCAGGAGGGAGCGCATGCGCCGGTCCATTCCGACGATCCGGACGTCACGCGTTTCCGGGTCGAACCCGCTGAGAGTCTGCACGGCGGCGATGACGGAGGGGTAGTTTTCCGACTGTGGGATGTCTGTGGTGAAAAGGGAATAGAGAAGGGGGAAAGGCAGGAACCCGGGCGCACTCCTCCTCGATGCGGCGCCGGTCTTCCTCGCTGATGACGGCGGAGACGGTGGCCTCCTCGGCCCGCATGTCGCAGGCGTCGCGCAGGAGGGAGCGCATGCGCCGGTCCATTCCGACGATCCGGACGTCACGCGTTTCCGGGTCGAACCCGCTGAGAGTCTGCACGGCGGCGATGACGGAGGGGTAGTTTTCCGACTGTGGGATGTCTGTGGTGAAAAGGGAATGGAGAAGGGGGAAAGGCAGGAACCCGGGCGCACTCCTCCTCGATGCGGCGCCGGTCTTCCTCGCTGATGACGGCGGAGACGGTGGCCTCCTCGGCCCGCATGTCGCAGGCGTCGCGCAGGAGGGAGCGCATGCGCCGGTCCATTCCGACGATCCGGACGTGATAGTCACGTCTGTGGTGAAAAGGGAATAGAGAAGGGGGGAAAGGCAGGAACCCTGTGGAACTCCCGCTCTTACAGGTCTGAACCCCGAAGTAGTATTTTCATACCGTACTCGGAATTGTCTACCTTTTAGAAAGGAAGACAGGAGCTCGTTCCAGACGCGATCAAATACCTGTACTACGTCCAGAAAAACTGCCACACAGTATTCTCCCCTCTCGAGAGAATCCTCTTTGAATTTAGTAATGCGGTGTAGTTGGTCTACCGTAGAATGTTTTGCACGGAATCCAAATTGTGCATCTATAATTAAATTTTGTTTGGAAACAATTTCATTCAATCTTTTAATATAGAGCTTCTCAAATAATTTGCTTTTAACTGGCAACAAGGAGATAGGTCTGTATGAAAAGTAATATTGTGAACTACTTTCGACCTAGTATTGAATAATTATTGATTACTAGTGGTAAGGATACTGGACAACACCGAATTTGATGAAGCTCTTTTTTGCATTTTTGCCATTACTCCCTTCAGTTTAGTGTTGGCTGTGCGGAACCATTCAACAAAGCAAGCGTTAAGTAAGGAAGGAGCTACATAAGTTTTTTTATTCCGGAAACTTTCCTTCCACAACTCTGCTATCTCAAACTCTTGAAATCCTGTGGTATTTTTGAGGCCGCACCAGGAGTATTGAGTCCCAATTTCGAAACTGACAAAGCTTTCAATTACATCATTGACCAAAATTTGCAAGCTTGTCCCTCTTTTGCGATCACATACAGCTCTTACTTTCACTTTTAACTCGGGGTCTGTTTTCATGGAATCATCGAATTATTTGAGACGAGGAATGGTGCAAATCGGGAATTGATTCAGGAATGCCTCATCTAGCAATACAAAAGAGGTATTGGTAGAGGTCGTTACGTCCGTCGGTACGCTCATTGAATGGTTGTCAAAATCTCTTACTATATCGTTAAACACCTCTTCCGTTTTCGTTTGTCCTCTTCTCGTGTGATTAAGCTCCGAAACTGCACATTTTAAGAGAGTTACAGATGTGAGGAGGAAGTCCCTATCACTTCTTATTTCATCTGCTGGAGCAGGATTTAATTTGAAACCTCCTTCATTATCACCAATTCTTTTGGCAAAGAGAAACTTTGACAAAATTCCGGAGGGCATGTTGGGACTCGAATCTCGCACCTCCCATGCCGTTGCGCCACAACTCCTGGTAAGACCATGACACGGGAATCCGGGGGGGGGGGGGGGTTGGGTTGTGTCTGAGAAATGCGGAGACGGACTGCGTGAAGTAAGGAGAAGGAAAGCGTTAAAACTCTCGGATTAAAAGGCAGATTCATAGATTGCTGAATTCTACTTTCTTTGAAGATTATGTATATGATGATGTTGTATCGAAACAAACAGATATTGATTATGGTACTTACATGCTTGTGGAGAGAAGCGGTGAATGAAAAAACATTTTGGAGAAATGCTATGGATGCGGACCTCCACTTAAAAAAGAGTCAACAATAATAATATAATAATAATTTATTTATTGTGGATTTGTCACAAAACAAATTATACAAAGTCTAGGTAGAGAAGGTACAAAACAAATTATACAATACAATACAAATACAATACAACGTCCAGGTAGAGAGGGTACATGGTAACAGACACTAGGCCCACCTAGGTTAAAAGTCAATTAGTTACGTTTCTAGATACTCTTCTATTGAGTAAAAAACATTTGATTCACAGAACTCTGTCACCATTTTTTTAAACAATTTTGGATTCTGTGTTTTCTTCATATTCTCCGGGAGCTTGTTATAAATTATGGTACAGTTAAATTTCGGACCTTTTGTGCCAAGTCGTTTGGGATTTTCAGTTCCTTTAATGTCATCTTCCCTCCTGCCTCTATATTCTCCAGTTTCTCTATTGAATTCAAATATATGATTATTTTTATTAATAAAAAGTACTGTGAAATTACTACTTTTTACTATTTACATATACTAGTTACTATAAAAAACAAGTGTGGTCACTCTTTACAGAAATGAAAATATTGTCATCCACTTAGTTCCTATCTACTGAATGTTATTATTTCGTTACTCAGCTGCTACTCCTTTGTCTTACTACCTCATTTGACCCATTGTTTAGTGTTTAAGAACGAGCCCAATGTACTTGGATTTGGCTCCAACCGATGATAAAGTGATTGTACATAGGTCTCTTCTCGTTTCGGGTAGGGTGGCTGTCGACCCTATTCCAACTTGTACAGAACATAATAAAAAACAGAAAAGAAATTATACGCATGTCTCAAATCTCCTTCATTTGATTCACCCTTATTTGAAGCTTGGTAATTCCAAACATGGTAAACGCCACTTTCAATGAATCGGCGCCATTATTGATGTTTTCGAATGGCACCTACCAACGTCAATTCGATGTATTTAAACCAAAAGGAACTATCTTCATTGTGACCAAAACCCTGAGAATTGAGACCCATAACGTCCTGAACAGGACCCATATGTCACAGCGAAGATTGGTCATCTTGATTTTGACACGCCCAGTCATAAATATTTGCATCATTTATAAGTTAATTGGATTGCATTTTGCAAAAAGGAACCAGAAGCATTGCAATGGTGCTAAGATTGTGCAAATTCAGCCGTTGCAGTAACATAACTGAAATCATGAAAAAAAAATTAAATTCACACGGCAGTTTTTGTCTTAAATTCACAGTTTTCAGCGAGTAAAATAGAAACTGTCAATGGATAATCAGGTTTTTTTCCAAGACAAAAGAAGTTGAACAATCTTAGCAACATTGCAATGCTCGTGGTTCCTTTTTGCAAAATGCAATCCAATTGTGAACTACCCGCCGCGTGCATAATTTTCTTAATAAGATTTTAAAGAGAAAACATGGGACGGTGTAATTTAGTTCGTATCTTGTTCAGTGCCTCATCCTCACTTCTTTTAGTGAAGATAGTGGAAACGTGTTTTTCTCGTTCTTTCCAGACAATGTAGATCCCAGCGTATTTTGTACATCAAGTGAGGGGCTTGGAGGACAAGGCGCATAAGTGCAATTTTTGCTATTTCGAAAAGTACGTTTTAAATTTCGAAATTGCATTTATCTTTATGGTGGAATTAAGAAAGGTCGAACTGACTTTTCGATGCCTAAGAATTGGAATTTAGGAGCGAATTTTTCACAGAAGATGCATTAAGACTACTTTCTCTTGAAATCATCAAAACCTCAATTTTTCTTTTAAAAAACTGCACCTATGCGCCTTGTCTTCCAATCTCCTCAGTTGTGTACAGTGCATACGCAAGAGACAAAATCGACAACGCAAATTTTGCACGGGTAAAATAAACGCACCGTAAGTATGACGTTCAGCACATTAGAAGTGCAAAGGGGCAATTCTTTGCACGTTCCTTTAATTCTAAAATTAACATACGTCAGTGCGCCTGCATTTTCGTCTGATACCGTGCAATGCTTCTGTGGCGGAATAGTTGCTCAGAGCGCCTTCAAGAGTATCGTCTCGACTCGATGACGGAAGATCACTATTAATCACCGCTGAAATCACTATCTAGCGCAATTACGCATTCAGAGAACTGTACGAAAAGTGTCCAATTTGATGTCCCAATAACTAAAAATTCAACCATATCTTTTCTACTCGGGTGTTTTTTTTTTTTTCTAGCTGTATCGGTAGCAGGCTTAAAAACTTAATTTGAGTACTTTTTTGTCGGGCAATTATTTGTTTTTTATTTAGAATTATTCTAAGAAATTATCCCGGATGTCACGGCCGTCACATCGATTTGGTGTACCAATAAATGGAAATTTGTCAAATAATGGGGAATGTTCAGAGTCATACTGTTAGACCTTATCAAAACGATGGGACAAAGAAAATCAGCGGCTCAATGTTTGTTTTCAATCTTATATTGCTTTTTTTCCAAGTTGTGCAGATTCTTTAGATTCATTTTCAAAAAACAAACCACAGTTTTTCGTAATTTTAGGATACAATACCTGAATAATTGTATTTTTTTCATAAACATCCAAACGTCCGTCAACAGAAAACCTCAGAAGTTTAAAAATTGACATTTGTTGCATACATCTGACAAAATTGTGACCGTCGTGAAATACGAGGGTCATACCAGAAGTCCTGTGAGTTTTAAAATTGACATTTAAAAACCATTAAAGATAGAATAAATCTAATTAAATTCTTAAATTACGCATACTTTAAGCTTCAATTTACTTAAGCCCAAGTTTTTTTAAAATCGGAATATTGGGACGCTCATTAGGTGATCAATTCTCCCGCGACGTCGCACGACGCACAGTGGAGCGAGTCAATCTCAATAGGTCGGACAAAATTTGGAAACTTTAAGAGCTTGTAACTCCGTTTATACAAAACTTTAAGGCTCTGAAAGTGGTCCCATTGGTTTCCTCGTGAAATTTTCTTCTGGGAGCACCCCTGAAAATTTGAACTGTGATAAAATCAACATCAAAATTTGCTTAGTCGAAAATTTCATGCCCGACCTCCTCTCCTCCTCCTCTACTCTCTCGTTCCACTGTGCGCCGCCGCCGGTGCGTCTCCCGCCACCTCCAAACATGCAATAATGGAGATGTTCCATGTGTGAGGAATTTGCGATTTGACTATTGATTCTTACGTAAAAGTTCGCGAGACACAAGATGGTGCCACTGGTTTTCTCTGAAATCAACTCCCGAGATCAAAAAATGCTCTAAAATTGAGGCCAAAATGGAGGGAATATCCCACGCTATTCTGAGAGTCCACGTCTACATCAAGACAAACTCTCCATGCAAAGATAGGGAGCAAATACATTAGCAGGGCTGCCGTGTTTTCAGTTTTAGAGTCCCCAAATAAAGTGGCATCTTAAAATTCCCTTGACTGGTTTAGGAACGATGGGTAAACCTCCGCACACTTCCAGCAATCGTCACATTTTCCTAGTGAACAGCTTGCAGAGTGCAATGATTGTCTCACCGTTTAACATCGTCCAAAGTGAAAAATCGGAACTATCGAACGAACTTCACAGTGCACTGGTTTAGAAACAGCCACAACTTTCCAACGCACTGCTCCGCACACTTGCAAACAGCACTAGCACACAGCTTTGAAAGGAGAACTGATTCACTGATTGCATTCATCATCACAGGCGTTACAGACAGCATGGTGATCAGGTAGGTGAACAATAATCTGGTGGAAAATGTTAATAAAGATTTTAATTTGATAAGATTTTCTGTCGATTATCTCTGCGACCGTTCGCACATTTTGTTCATCATATTTGGGCTACATTTTGCAATTAGGAACTATAATTTCTGGCCCATCTGAAAAAACACTTCCGTGCATAGGGAAATCAATGATACATACGTTGTTTCTAAATTGAACCGGAATTTGTAGCTCCGAATTGCAAAATGTGATCCATTTATCACGCGCCTGGAGGTGGCGAGAGACGCACTGGCGCACAGTGGATCGAGTCAGTAGGAGAAAGGGGACAAAATTTGGAAACTTTAAGAGCTTATAACTCCGTTTATAATAAATGTTGAGGTTCTAAAAGTGGTTTCACTGGTTTCCTCGTGAAATTTTTCTCAAGAAGCATTCCTAAAAATTGAAAATGTGACGAAATAAACATCAAAATTTGCAGTTTTAGTCGAAAATTTCATGCCCGACCTCTTCTACTTGCTCATTCCACTGGGCGGAGCCGGCGGCGCGGACGAATTGACTTCCTGAGCGCCCTATGGTCCAATTTTACTTAAATAAACTTGAGCTTAAAATAAAATGCGTAAACCGGAGATGTAATTGGATTCTTCCTATTTTCAATGGTTTTTTAATGAGAGCAAAGCGCACAGGACTTTTGGAATAACCCGAGATACTTGAAGGGCTTGGAGGACAAGGCGCTAAAGTGCAGCTTTTGCTGTTTCGAGAAAGACGTGTTCAAAGTTGCGAAATTGCATGGATCCTTCTGGCGGAAAGAAAGTTAAACTGACTTTCTGATGCTTAAAAATTAGAATTTGGGAGCGAATTTTTCACAGTATATGCATTAAGACTAGTTTCACTTGAAATCACTCAATTTTTTCAAAAACCGCACCCATGCGCCTTGTCCTCCAAAATGCGAGCGGAAGTTACGGCGTCAAGCGAATATTTACCGGAAGTATTCAGCTTTTCCGGTTATATTAAGGGATCGCTAGAAACACTATCTCATTGGGTGCGAAAGTTACAAAGTTACAGCATCAAGTCAATATTTACCGGAGATATGGAGCATTTCCGGTTACATCAGGTGATCACCGGAAACACTCTTTAATTTTGCGCGTAATTGTAGCGTCAAGTGAATATTCACCGAAAATATTCATTTGATGTATCCTTTCGCGCGCGATGAGACAGTGTTTCCGATGAACCGCAAATGCCAAACACTTCCGGAAAAAATAACCCATACAACAGTAAACACAAATACAACGGGATTGCGTTTAGCCAGAACATGACCGCAATTTCATAATTGGCGCCTTGTATTTGTCTTCGAAAGGCGGGAACTCAAGAAAACCGCCACAACGTTCTAAAGTTAGTTATCAGCAGTTTTCAGAATTTGAGGTTATGTTGACACGGCAACTTTGTTATCGGCATTGTGAACGATAAGGGGAAATACTGCAGTAAGCAGTAACTATTGGGTAAATAAAAATTGTTTATGTGTAATGTGCGTTGGCATTTTCTCAACAATATCCTCCATTCTTTCTTCTAGTATCGCGAACAGTTTACATTTATGAGATGGAAATATTTTCGATGTCTCTCATTGTTTACGGTCTAATACTTGGTGCTATTTTGCTGATGGTGAGTAGTTATTAGGTTTATTTTCTTAAAATTTTCCTCTTTTGGCCGCAGTTTTTTCTGTTGCTTTATCTTTGGTGTTTCTGAATCACTCATCCATGCATACTCATGGTTCCAAATCATGTCCATGGATGCTTAGGTGGCGTTATACCGAGTCATTAAAAAGTGCAACACTAGTTTCCTAAGTTTTTCAGGTCAACAAATAATGCTATTCCTGTATCACACGATCAAAACAGAGCTTTTGAATTGGGTTCATGTGATCCTTTCTGACCCGCCAAGATCATCAACTCGTCAATCTTTGAGGGTGATGCGACGCCACTTTGAAAGCACACACACTTTAATCCTGTGATTCGGGCTCTACACTTTACTATCTGTTCCATTTGAGTCAACACCCATTATGAAACTGTTTGCTGTCTGATGAGTAGAATACCTCTAAGTAAAAATTAATATGAAAAGTTTTTGATTATAATGCTTCATTATTTTGGACATTATCACATCCCAAGTTCATGTTAAGGACAAAGTAAACGGACCGTAGGAACCATTACAGCAATTTGGTTTAGGTGTAAAAAAATGCTGAAATTTTGGAAGTTTTTTTGCCACACCAGTGAAGTGCATTCCCCAGTGTCAAATTACAACTTTGAATCCACTCTTTTCTCAGTTCGAACGATTTTCTATAGCTGGAAGAATCAAAATGACTTCTCTTTTTCAGACAAAGGAAAGTTAGTCTGTAGTGTGACAAAATCAAGACCTGAGCACAGATTTTTTTTAATAGTATAATGTTAAATATGGATTGGAGAAAGCAGGTTCCGACAACAGATTGATACAGCATCATCATGGCATTTTAGAAGGGTGGCTTGTTACAAGCAATTAGACTTTGTATTCAATCTGTGCTGTAGAATAAATTTTGATGGTGGCTGTTTAATTTCGATGGCCATTTTAATGATACAGGTAGATGCAACCAGTTAAGAAAAGAAGAGGGTAAAGAGTAAGCAGAGAAGAGAGAAGTTTGTCTCAGGTCTACGGACCCGGGGCTTGCAATTTGAAAGGTACAAATAAAAAAGCATCATCTTTTGAGGTTTGTCTATGCAGGCAATAAGTGACCATGCGTAGATACCGCATTACAAGATATTGTCTTTAATATTAATGGCTTTTGATGCAGGCAAGCTGGGGTGCAGACAATTTGTAAGCCAGTATCCAGGTGATAAAAGGTGAGCAAGAAAATGCTTTTTTGAGAAGACATGTTTTGGCACATCGCCTGTCTCTACTAATAGCAGAGAAGAACAGTCTGCACCTCTAGAAGCAGCATCTTATCCGCAAGACTTTCACCATTTGATGTGTCATTCATTTATGTTTTCTGACTTTTTAGCTTGGAATATTTCTTGGGTATTCAGCTCTCCCTATGTGCGTGTAAAACGGTACAGAGAGGAACATTATTTCGTTGATCCAAGCAGCGGAAAGAAGGTTAAGTTTCCATCTCTCCAAGATGACCCCACCGTAACGCTGAGTGTGATCATTCCAGCTTATAATGAACAGGATCGATGTAAGCTATAAATTTTCCTTTTTTCTTTTCTCACTTCTTTATGCGTCAAAAATTCAAGTTTTTTTCTTTCTTAGTACTAAAATCCTGCTAATCTCGGAGAATTTCTCCAGCATTTATTGAGAAACTTACTATCGCCCCTAAAATATCTGACTTCCTGAAGAAATGACAAAAATATGAAATTATGAAATATGAATACTGCTGAAATATGAATTGGATCTTGTCGCGTTCAATTTTTAGCATGCCCAATATTATTCAAAGTTTTAAGCTTGGAAAAGTGAGGAGTAACTTTCTTTAAAAACTAGTCGCAATAAAAGTGAAAGAAAGTGGAACAACTAAAAAGAGACTAACATCCACCTATTGTCTGTAGGTCTGATGCTGAAGTAAAATCATACATTTTACGTAATTGTAATTTAGGGCATATCATGCGAACAACGAACATATTTCACAAGGATCTGAGAACTTACAGGCTGAAGATGAACTTATTGGGCAAAGTGAATTGGTTTGTTTCTTCAGGTTTCTGTTTTACCAATAAGTGTTACCACTCAAACTTTTATTTTGTTTTCCTTTTCAGTACCCATAATGCTAGATGAATGCTTAGAATTTTTGGAGGAGAGGGAGAAGAAAACGCAAGGCTTTACTTATGAACTTATCATTGTCAGTGATGGAAGTAATGATAAAACAGTTGAAGTAGCGTCTGATTATTCATCCAAGTATGGCTCAGAGAAAATCAAAGTCCTTGAGCTTATCAAGAATCGAGGGAAAGGTGGAGCAGTAAGGCTGGTGAGTACGTCGGTTTTCTCAACCATGACCTCTGTTGTAGGGGAAACCAAAGGTATGAATGGGTCTGTTAAAGGTAACGTAGAAATGTGTTGTGACGAATGATTTTTATTATGTTGTCTTCAGTCTGAAAAGGTTGGAAAAAAGACCAAAATTTCTTTGTAAGTAGGATTATAAGTACTGAACAAGTACAGAAGTGTAATGTGCATGTTCATTGGTTTAAGGATGACATGAGTATCACAGCATGTAGTAACAATGAAGAGTAGGAGAGCAATCTGCTAGGGTAACCATTTTGTGAAAAGAGTTGAAATCTTCTGAATGTAACACTTCATTATTTGACATGTGTAGTCAAGAAAATAAGCACATATTTGAGTATTTCTTTTGATGGATAGGAGTTCTAGATTTTTTTTAAATTTCAAAAAATTCTAACATTTATGATTTGTCCTCTTTTCGGTTGCCATTTAAATATAAATGGCAGACTTTTAGGTCATGCATCGTCAACAACAAAAAATAACAAAACACAACAAAAAATTGAACTCAAAAATTTGAAATTAGATATTGTGTTTATTGTTACAAAATTTATTTCAAAGACTGCAAAGTTGGTCATTTAGGACGAACAAAAGAGCAGCAGTATAGAAGGATTTACTCCACTCGATTTTAATCACATGCAAAATTCTTTTTTTCAGCTATTGATTCTCCTTTAATTTTTTGACCATTCATGTTCTCGATGAAATGTCTGAGAGCCTATTTTGATGAAACCTGATTTTGCCTTTATTTTACTCCAGTGCAAACGTACTGACCATGGCCATGGAAGAGTCTATTTTCCAGCTTTGGGTTTTCTCAATTCTCGACACAGTCGTTTACAGACAGCCATTGGAATCTCTTGCTTGCCTTACAGTATTTTTCAAATTTTGATTTTATTTCCTTTTTAGGGTATGCTGAGCGCCAGAGGGGCTATCCTATTGTTTGCTGATGCTGATGGTGCAACAAAATTTGCTGAACTTGAAAAATTGGAACAGTATCTGTCTCTGTTATGTAAAGGTACATGTTTTGAAGTGTTTTTTTAATTTCTCTTACACTGAGAAAAAATATTGACTGTAATGAAGATAAATTAAAGCAGTGCTTTGAATATCTTTTACGGAGGACCATTCCAGAAGAATCCCGAAGTATGCACTTTTTTAAACGAAATAGAGTTTTCAAACTATTGATGGATTTCAAAACTTTAGGGTCCAGAGACTTAAACGAAAGAATGAAGATGTTGCATGTGTGAGGAATTTGCGATTTGACTGTCCATTCATATGTAAAAGTTCTTGAGAAACACGATGGTACCACTGGTTTTTTCTGAAATCAACTCCCAAGCTCAAAAAAAGCTCTCAAGTTGAGGCCAAAATGGAGGAGATATCCCACCCTACCCTGAGAGTCCACCTCTACATCAAAACCAACTCTCCGTGCAAAGATAGGGAGCAAATACATTAGCAGAGTTGCCGTGTTTTCAGTTTTGGAGTCCCCAAATAAAGTGGCAGCCCTGTCAATGTATTTGCTCCCTATCTGTGCATGGAGAGTTTGTCTTGATGCAGACGTGCACTCTCAGGGTAGGGTGGGATATACCCTCCATTTTGGCCGCAACTTGAGAGCTTTTTTTGAGCTTGGGAGTTGATTTAAGAGAAAACCAGTGGCACCATTGCGTTTCTCAAGAACTTCCACATTAGAATCAAATTAATAGTCAAACCGCAAATTCCTCACACATTCAACATCTCCATTGGCTATGGTTGATTATCCTTCATTTTTAAGTATCAAGTACAGATGGAAGCTTTATCCATTCACTTCTGCTGAAATACATTTTGAAATACTTTGAATTGAGAGCCCAATATTGTCTCCAACGTTACTTTATATTCATCAACATTTTCCTATAAATTTCTTTTTCAGCTGACATTATCAAAGATCAAGCAACTATCGCCAAAAAGCATGCAATTGTTTGTGGTTCCCGAGCGCACCTCGAAGAGGAGGCTGTTGCCAGCCGCACCTTCTTCCGAACTCTGCTTATGCATGGGTTTCACCTGGCTGTCTGGTTGTTGGCAACACAGAAAATCAGAGACACACAATGTGGCTTCAAATTACTGACCAGAGAAACTGCTAAAATCTGTTTCAGCAACCTACATGTTGAAAGATGGTAAATAAAACATTTTCTAGATTATTTTGTGACCCTTCACATGGAGGAACAAGCTTTCTAGGGGAGGTTTTTTGTCAATCAATCCGTCATCACTCTCAGTACGGCACATAATTTCTATGCTAAGGAAAAGTTGTGAGGTGGCAATGCTCTCCCATACAAAATACTTCAATTCAATTGGTTTCTGTCAGAACGACGTAAGTTCAAAAAGTACGGAGTCGTAGCAGTCTGCGTAATCAATAAAAGCCAGGGCTCATGATTTCTTAGACTTACACCCATCTAATAGAAACCAATTCAATTACGGATGGGCTGTAAGGAAGACCTGTCCAACCATGGTCAATGATGGTGAATTGTGATAGAATTTGCCAAAACCGAAGAAATAAGCCTGTAAAAGAAAGGGAAATAAGCCTGTTGAATAAAGGATGTACTTTCATGAAGAGTTCAAGTTTGAAGATGGCAATGCTCCTCCCGTTTATAATTCTGGCTTAGCAATGAGGATGCATCATTGCATCCCTATTCATACGTAAGTTTTTTCATTGGAAGGATTTTTAACTTTTTAAACCAGGCAGTTATGCTGGTATGGACATGTGCAAAGAATGTCGGAGGAGAGGTTGCCCAAACAAGTTTTGGATTGGGTACCACCTGGGAAGAGGCGACGGGGACGTCCTGTGAAGGGTTGGCGGCAGGGCGTTGACGAAGAGATGTTGCGGTGTCAGTTGCCCGAGAACCTCTGGGAAGACAGGCATATGTGGCGTTTGGGTGTCGTAGAACGCCAGAGTGCGTTGTAAAGCGACTTAATATATATATATATATATATCTATATGATTTTTAACTTTTTTTCAATTGGTCATGGCTTGGAAAATCGTAGCGAGCAAGTTTCGTTCCCGTATTTAGTAAATTTTGGCTGTTGCCAAACTACAAATAAAGATAATCAACTGAAATCTCTTCCAAGGGTCTAAAAAATAAGAAGAAGCAAGTGTTATTTCTTTCACTGATTCCCTTTTGAATTGCAAGAAAAAAATGATATGCTCCCAATTTATTAAATCTTAAGAAAGGTTGGAACTACACCTTTATGTTACAGGTACCAATAGGCCTCCTGGCATGGTATGAATTAAAGCACTTCGCACTTGTTTTCTCTCCAAAATTTCAAGGAGGAAATAGTTTCTAAAGTGGCAGGTTTCAAAGTAAAGTGTTTGAAAATAATTTTAGTCAAATGATTGTGTAGCATTGTGCCTTTTAAAGATAGATTAAGTATTCCATAGTGCAAGCAAACGACAGTACTGTTGTTTGCTTGCAACAAGGGTGAAAAAATTGCCTTACCAAGTAAGCATCCTAGTTGCATGCTGGTTGCAAGCCTTAAAAAGATTCCTGCAACCTCGTGTCTCGTTTGCAGTGTTTGAAAGTCTCCGTTCAGATTTTATTTCTCCAAAGAAGAACAAATCAACATTGTTCCTTGAAGTTTTCACAAAGTATTCTTCGTACAGAGAAGAAAAATCATGGCAGTTTTCAAGAATAGCCCTTGCGTACTTTTCCACTTAAAAAATAAATTGTGATAGGGAGTCTACAACCTCGCAAACAAAAATACGTGGCTGCGGACTTACACCGTCGATGTGACATTTTAGTGATGAAAAATTCCAACTCTTGGGGTGATAGGTTTTTCCTCTTTTTCTATCCTCAGGTGAAAGTGACCATGAATTTTGGTTAAAAATGGGGAAGGTTGATTGAATTTGGAAAAATGCCTCAAACTTTCTCTACCCCTGGATTGCACCTTTTCATTTTCTAATTCCCCTCAGGAATGATAAAAAAAATAAAAAGAAGGGTAATCATACTGACTGCTCCCATCTGTTAGTTATAAACTTTTTAGAGTGATAAGTGTTCGAATCATGAATCTCAAGTCTTTAATTTTATTTTCTTAGGGCGTTTGATGTTGAGCTGCTGTACATTGCTGACTGCTTCAATATTCCAGTGGGTGAAGTTGCGGTGACGTGGACTGAAATTCCTGGTGAGTCAGTTTTTTTGTTATTTAATTTTGAAGTGTGATAGCTTTAATGGTCTGTAGTGGGAATTAGTAAATGGTAATTCTGACTTCCCAGGAACTGTGATTTGAGGTCATTGAATATACAAGGGTGCATAAAATGCCTGGTCTAAGAAGTTTTTTGGCGCTGGCTCAAGGTCTTGAGCCCTAGTCAGTGCTGAGCTTCTTTTTTAGAAAGTACAGCTTTCTTAATTAAAGTGTTTTTGCTGAATTTAGATTTTTATTTTTATCTCAACCGCTCTTTGAAAATGATAGCTGAGGATAATTTTAATATGAACATACTCAGTGCATGGTTACATACCATGTTCTTTGCTTAAAGAAGTTACAGAATAAAGATAGTGGGAAGAAAAAAATGAGGGGGAAAATTGGAAGTTGTCTTTTACTTGTAATATCAATCATCGTGTTTGATTAGCACCACGGTTCCTGGAAAAGTGGCTATCGATGTGGAAAGAAACCGAAATAAGATTCCTGAGATGTTCATGATCAAACGTCACTTTTTGACAGTTTTATTATTTGTATTTTACAGGGTCTAAAATTGTTCCCGTTCTAAGCTGGATCCAGATGGGTAGAGACCTTGTCCTAATCTGGTTGCGGTACAAGGTTGGAGCATGGAAACTCACTAAAAACCCAGGTGAGTTCCTCTGTCTATTTCATTGTCATGTTTCTCTTCCCGAGAATCGGATAATTTAGAGCAAAATTTTTTGTGCAAGCAATTTCAGTATTTGAATGAAGTTAAATATGTAAGGGTCATTGAAATTAAACTCTAGTGCTCCATTGAAAAACAACAATGCACACAACAGTGCATAACATAGATGGCTCACTTTCCAAAATGTACCACTAGACAAGGTGCAAACTCAAGCATTATGATACATCTATACTTATCACAATTTCATGTAGAACCTTATTTGTACAACGAATATTACTCAAAGTAACTTCTAACCAAGATATCAATGTTTGTCAATGCTTAGATTCAAATTTCCTGTTCATAGAAAAAACAATCCTCTATTCAAGTTGAATTGCACACTAAACGTAACTGTAACAGTCTCTGTGGTATGAAAATGTACCAACTTACATCTTGGTGCTTTGGCTCAGCTATTGCACATTGTTTACACTTCGGACCACACAGGGCCAGGGAGGAACATTGCCAGATCAAGAAGCCTCCCAAATTGTTGCAATGCACGATTTGATTCAAGTAGACTCTTCTCTTCTAACCAATGCTAAATAAAACTGTCATCAGCTTTGTTTGGTCGTCATCAGTTATTTTTGTTGCGCAGAGCGTGTTCCATGTGAGTATTGAAGAGAAAATCTATCAGAAAGCATAAATCAGAATGCATAAATTCGTACCTTGTCTAGTAGTACTTCAGCTCTAACAATCATAAAAAATTGGGTTTACAATGGTTTTCCATCATGAAATCTCTTGTGAATCCCACCAGTGATGCAGTAACTTCCCGCCATGCGACCAGCCTGGCATTCTGACTTGGTCGCATAAAATGGAAGAACTCCCATGAAAGCAGGAAAAAATGGTGGAACACTGTCAGATCTTCTCAAGATTTTTATTATTAAGTTGCTGAACAGTGAAAAAGATCTCAACAATTTTTATAGATCTCTGGTTGAAATTGTTTCTCTCAGGTTCAGTGTGTTTAGTAGTTGAATAGTAAAAGTAGTCTTTCAAAGTCTCTTGGAAGTAGTCTTTCAGGAATGAAATTTCTTTTTTCTTTTCTTTCTTTCAGATTATTCAAAACTGTACGGAGAGCAAGCAACTAGCTAGAGTCTCAAAAAGATTGCTTTCTCCACCAGTAGGAACTGCTGAGGATTTTAATGAAAATCCAAAGAATGATTATCTTGGATTATTCAGTTCTACCCCCAAACTTTGGTGCTTTTGTGGATTTACCGATTCCCCCTCGACTATTTTTCGTAAGATCTCCCTTAATTTTTTTTTCTTACGATTTTTCTCAATTTTTCTCTTACAATTTCTCTTTGTTGCCCTCTATTTGGAGATTGGCAAAGGCCTTAAGTGATATTAGAACGACATTCTGATGCATGTTTTATGTTTTGTTAAATTTGTCTTATAAATCACGAAGTCCCATTGACTGTATCATAATCAGCAAAATATCATCTTGTGCTAAGATTGTTTAGCGCTGATGGCAGATTTCCCCCCCTTCAATTTGAAGGTTACCAAAAGGGAAAAAATAGTGAAGTCGAAGAATCCTAAAGAAAACATGAAAAATTTAGGAATGTTTGCAAGTAGCTAAGAAAATTCAGCGAAAGCAGGCATCGCAATGAGTAATTGTACTTTAGCAGCATTGGTCAGCGTTTCCAAATGATCATAAATAATATAATTCATAAGTGTTTGCTGTCATGTCAGCCTTACTATCGTATCAGTAAGCTGAGCTTAGATGATAAGGTTTATGTGCAGCTGCCTTCTTCTCTCAATACTTCCAATTGCTATATTATGGATATACATCCAATAGCAGAAGACAGTGAGTGATCACCTTTTAGAGGGCATATGTCACTATGCCCACTGATAATTATCAATGTCGATGCAATCACACTGCTCTTAGGTTTCGACACCCTCCTTTTAAAACACATGTGATACAATTTAGACCGCGTCAAAGGCTTGACGCACAGCGGGAGAAGTAAGACAGCCTGAGGAATAAAACACATTCATTTATTCGGAAACACTTGAAAATTCGAACATTGTGCAAGAAGGTCTGTAATTTTCGTTTCATACCATGCTTGTTTTTTAAGATAGCGTTGAAAGTATACAGTCCCTTGGGCATTGATTCGTAGTACATTATTTTCCTCTGGATCGGGATTATGTAGCTAGTATATCTGCAGGCTACCTATGAGCCTGACTACATCATTTTTGTCAGGATTCGCGAGTAAATTTCGAAATTTTGTCACATAAAGTTATTGAAAAATCTCTGGATTTTTCTGTCAAGGAGATCCTGAATTTTTTGAGAATGCACTTGTAAAGTGCTGTAGAAGTACTGACTTTTTGCAAGTCAGTGTTAGTAGACATAGACACCCTGGTATGTGTATATTTAAACATTATCTCAGCGCACTAGAGCACTATACAACTCTCAATCGCCCGATCCTCCCATAGATGATCAGGCAAATGACACCTCCTGATCTCTTCGGCAACGCCCTGCCACCAGTCTTTTACTAGACGTCCATGCCGCCTCCTTCTGAGAAGAACACAATCGAACACTCATTTGGAAACCAACCATCTTCCATCCTCTGCTTTTGTCCATACCAAATCAATAGCTTGATTTTGATACCTGGCACCAATCCATCAATTTTGTAAAGAAGAACACAATCGAACACTCATTTGGAAACCAACCATCTTCCATCCTCTGCTTTTGTCCATACCAAACCAATAGCTTGATTTTGATACCTGGCACCAATCCATCGATTTTGTATTCTCAGCACTGAATGCCCTTGCCCATGTACCTTCACATTCTTAATTGTTTCAAAGAATAAGTTAGAAGCTTTAGTTTTCAATTAGCTCAGAGTACAAAATAGCACCTCATTGTATTATGTAAAACAATTATTTATTTTAAAGTTGACTCCTATCAATCAGCCCCTAAATAATTTCTTCAGGCCCCATGGTCGTGACTGAAGTGTTAAATCACACTTCACTGTTATTTTCGAGATTTTGCTGTGATATTTTGTAATAACCTCGTAAAAGTAATTTCTCATTGTAATGGAATATAATGTTCCATCATGCATTTTCTTTTTTAAGTCTTCTAATTTTTATTTTTGTAATGTATAGTTTAGGCACGTGAATTTGTGTATCATACACTTCAATAATCGAAACACGTATTTAAGAAAGTCTTTTTTTCCTGGTTCATCAGAATAAAAATGAAGTTCAGATCGTATCTTTTTCCAATTATATCAGCACCTTTGAATTTATATTTTTTCCTGATTTGCAGTAAAGTATTTCGACTTCCTCTATGCATTTTTGTAAATGTTTCATTTGTTAAATGTTAATTAAATAAAACCAAATTTTTCTAGTTTTTAACCTCTTGATACTTGATCAACATACCCTACCATTATATTTTACCAGCACAACTGCATTGCACCTAGCAGAGAGGAATGAACGTAATTACTATTGAGGTTTTAAAACCTTACATGATTTTTTCAAGGTCTGACAACATCAAACTTGGGTGAACTAAGAACGAAACAAAAAATTGCACAATCGTACGCCTTTCACCTACTCGGTGAATTTTGAGATCATCAATAAACGTCCAAACGTCTTTTTTCTGGGGTGGTTAATTATTCAAGATACAGAATGGGGGTCCTGATCAAGCCACTTTTGACGTTATATATGTTGTGTCTTTGATGGAAAAACTGTACGATTTGTTTTATTTTTTTTATTAAAATTCGTTTCAGCTAAACTTTAGAAAGACTAAATTATTTCCCTCATTTTTACAGTATTTACATCGTAAAAGACACTTGAATCGTCCTTTTAGTTTAGCTTTAATTTATTTTCAACCCTATGAATTACTGGCTTTCCGCAAGTTCGTGAATAAGACTGAGGCGTGTGTGATGACAAGCTCCACAATTCTCGACTGATGGACTGTGTCTAGAAGAGAGTTTAGACACGATCTTGTATCTTTGAGTCGAAGGACCGTTGGGCCAAACACTATCCCCAAGTTTCCAGGAGACATATTGTTGACTTCATTCTGGTCTGCTACCCGTTTCAAATGTTGCATGATGAACCTCACGGTCGCATAATGGCACTTTGGTAACTTGTTGAGAAGAGATCGCAATTCTTCTATACAATGTTTGCTTTGATCTTTGGTTGGAGTGCAAGGCCAGTTTTTCGCCAGCCTGGAAAATTGGGAAAATATATTTATGGTTATTTCTTGATACAAGTCCTAACCAATTAATAGTATTGAAGGAGAGTTTCTTTTTACTTGTGTCAAAATATCTTTAGTCGAATTATCTTCGTAGGATGTGGCTGTTATTCAATGTAATACTCTAGGGAGAGGGGAGTTGAGGAGAGTGTTACGCCATTTTGTCTTTACATGTTAAAGGATGAAGACCTACGTACCAAGAGTGTTTTGAAGGGGGTGGGATGGAGGAGGTATTTAAGGAGTAATAAATTTAGCCTTACGTTTTTTATGAACGGTTCCTGTATGAAGATTGGATGTGTCTCTTTTTAAAGCCTTGTTTAAGTTTAGGAGGAAGTCCACTAACTGTATGAAGAAGAGATGGGAACAGTTTTAACGTGCGGAGCTTTTGAGCAAACAAGGAAAAATTTTCAAGTCATATTCAATTCACAACCCTAGAACTTTAGAGTCCATACTTTCCATACTGAACATAGAGCAAAACTTAAGGTGCAGTAAATGCAAAGATGTGCAATATTTTGGAATGTAATGCTTGTTTGAAAATTGAAGGATTAAAATAATTCATTCTAGCTGATGTGATCTTTGAGGAGAAAGGATGAGTTCAAGGTTTATAGATTTTCCGAGTTTTATCAATCTTATTTTAGTTTGCCATCTTCCACTCAAACAACGCTGATTCTTTGTCAGTATCATTGCAATTCCCTCTATTTTTTTGTTTGGTTTTTGCATGAAGTATTGTCATTACCAGTAAAATTGTTAAAGAAGTATAAAAAAGTATCCTGTGTCAATGTAAAGAGGGTTGCCCCACTCAGGGAAAACCAGGAAATGTCAGGTAATTTTACAAAGTCAGGGAGAACCGGGAAATGTCAGGGAAAATGACGAAAATGTCCGGGGAAATTTTTAAAATCACCTTCATTTGATTTCTAGAGTGGGTTTGAGGTTTCAAACAACAAATTTTGCCTGAAAATTACTTTCAATTATGCCTTCTTTACCATCCGTCACACCTTCCATTGTCAGGGAAATTCATTTTCTAAATTCTGTGGCAACCCTGCATAAAAATACTTGATCACATACCTTTTGCTCTCCATTTCACTCAATTATTTTTACCAGTTGTCACACTACTCTCAATGACCATTTCAGCTGTGTTAGCCATCATCAGGTGCATTAAAACAAAAACGGTAATAACGAAACAAAAGCCAAAAACAATCAGCAACGAGTTTTAAATATAAACAAACTCACTTGATAAGTTCAGGATAGAGTTGAAATGTAAAGAGAGGCTGAGGAAGCTGCCGCAAGTATAATTTGAGAACGTTCGCTATCACATTCGGATGTACATCGCTGAGATTAACCGAGCATCCGTAAGTTTCGAATTCTTGACATAGTTTTTCCACTTTTGACTTCACCCCTGAGACTCTGTATATACCCTGAAATATGTAAGAGTTTTGCGATTCTTATTTCCTCTTTTACTCACAGTGGAGAATTTGCATGCAAATTTTTTATCATTTCATCTGAAAGTGCCTAAAGAGCTGATTTCACAGTTTTTTTTATATTTTTTTTCTGATATGGGAAATAGTATACAAATATTTTTAAAAGTGAGAAAATGCACCGCCTGGTGACGTCATCTGGCGGCATTACCCATCTAAAGACACGTATTTTAGCAGATTAGATAATTTTGTCATATCTTCTCCAATATTTGTTCAATTCTTGAACCAAGGGTATCCTCGTGTTCAGTTCTTTCAGTAATTCCCACTTAAACACGAAATTTATTAAATTTCAGACACCTGCGAATTCTCTCTTGTAAAGATCACTGCTTCCGAGTGCTCAAAGAAATATCATGAAATATTTAAGTATATATGAAGAGAGGAAAAAACATTAAGTTATTTATATTAAAGGCTACTGCAAAAAAGCATATCGATGGTATAAGCCGACAATCACATAACTTGGTTTGCAATGTCGCAGACTTTCTGTCATACTTTATATTTTAAATGGAACAATTTTTTTAGATGTTGATATAAAAAAATCGGATTCAGAAAAAACATTACAAACGAGAAAAGGCGACAAAATCTTTTATTTCCTGAGAGTATAGTAATTTCTAATTTTATCGTCTTTCGGTGATACAAAAGACAACACCTTTAGTTAGTCGAGTTAAGTGAGTAATTAAACATGCAATCTGGCCTGGAAAGGCGCGGCGCAGAGTGCAATGATGACGAGGACTTAAGATGAAAAGGAAAAGCCCTCGGCGCGGCGGCGCGGTCGGCATGTAACACATATCAGCGCCTACGAGACTGCATGAATACTTCACGCATTGCGCCAAACACACAGTGCGGTCAGCAGCAGTCGGCGTGAAACGCATAACGCCTACAAGACTGTAGGAATACTTCACACATTGCGCCGAACACAGTGCGGTCGGCGCGGTGGCGGATGTCAAAATTAAACCTTATTTGTGTTTGTCTTTTCATAATTTTTTCGTTCATTTCTTATGAATGGAAGGCCTTGTCCACGCAGAGATAAGTTTACGAAACTTAACTTTCGCGCATAGTTCCGTGAACTTCAGCCAGTAGTTTTGACAGGGCTTTCGCAAAAAATGTGTCAAACACGAGTGAGCGTGTTTCATGTACCCCTGTCCCACTGGAACGTTCAGTCGTTCACTTGATGGTTTGTATTGATGTTTCAAAACGAATGAGAAGGGGGCGGTAAAATACATGCGGCCCATAGGAGGCAAGGAGGTAAATCCGGCCTTGGTCCAATTAATGAACTAGGTGATGAGAACACTTAAATCAATAATACTACCTATTTCCAAAAGCTTTTACTTCAATCCTATTTTCATATTTAATAACGCACTTTTCATTCTAAGAAAGTATACTCCCTGATTGTGAAAACATATTTTGAGACGTGATTTACAGTTTATTCCTGATAGAAGAAGAATATTCTGCAGGATTTTCTCCAAATTGATAATAATTATCAATTGAGGGGCTTGGAGGACAAGGCGCATGACCGCAGTTTTTGGAAAAATTGAGATACTCATGAACTCAACAAAAACTAGTTTGAAAGTATATTCTGTGAAAAATTCACAACTAAAATCCAACTTTAAAGCATAAAAAATTAGTTTAAGTAAACTTCCTTTCCATCATAAGTCTCCATGTACCTAATTTTGAAACTTTAAACGCGTATTTCTCGAAATAGCAGAAACTGTATTTATGCGCGTTGTCCTCCAAGCCTTTGAATTAAAACAGTTATTGGAGGAGAGACTATTGGTCCCTCATTATGTTTAAATTTTTATGAGAGGAGAAATGCGGATACCTTAATAAGAATGCCTCGTTCATCTATCTCTTGTATGCATTTTGTTACAATATGAGGAATCGTAGCGCCAGTAGCCTTCAAATGCTGGTCTAAAGGAACCCCGAACGTTGTCAAAGCATCACTGGTCGAGGAGGTGTTCGAAACTTGTCTGTCGGTTTTCTGGAAAAAATATGAATCAAAATTAAAAAATTGTAATTCATGGTTATAGGTCGATATATTCCCCTCGTATTTTCAAAATCATACGAGAAAAGTGTAATTTTAAATACCCGCAGTAAAATTTCAGCGAGATACCCTTTCCCTCCTGGAGAAGCTACAAGCCCTGTCGTTTCCGAAATTTCTCTCGCAGCCTCCTAAGATAGACGAGGGCCCCCTCCTCTGCACCACTTTCTTGTCGAAGGCAACCTGTGGGCTGAAACTGATAGACGAAGAAGACATAGGGAAAATGGAGCAATCCTATTGGTGGAAGCGGGTGGTTGCAGAGGATAAAGGACGTGAGTTAAGAGACTAACAAACGGTAACCCACGATGGACCCTACAGTGAGTCCATCATATTCTTCCCTCGTCTACGATGATCAGCCGTTTCAACCAATAGGATCTCTCCATTTTCCCTTTGTCCTCTTTCTCTATTGCATTGTCTATTCTTGTAATAATCAGCCAGGCTTGCGTATGTCTCTGTTGCTTCTGTCAACAGGGATCCAGCTTCAAATTCTGAGACCCCTCCCCTCCCCCATAATTAGGTTTTGTTCATACCTACATCTCGACATAATCGAATTACAGGCAATGAGGTTAAGCTTGCTGTCACATTTTATGTATAATAATAAAAAAAAAAATATGTTTTCTGTGATTTAAGAACTTTTAAATCTCGATTGATCCTGGTTTCTGTTATACCAACCTTGCACAAAATTACCTTCTCGATTATATGCCACGGCCCCTTTACAACCTTCTCGGAAAATTAATACAGCTCTTGAAGAGACTTTAATCCTATTTACTAGAACCCTTAAAGAAATATCTGGTCTTTCATGACTCACCTTTACATTAATACTTGGAGTGAATTCGAAGTCTATCTCGCCGCTAGTACCCAAAACATATTCTGAAACCCTGAAAATAAAGAGCCATTCATTTTTACAGAAATCATAAAGGAAAAATGTACCAAGTTAGAGGAAAATGTAGCGAAGTTGAAGGAAAATGTAAAAAGACTCGTATACAGTCTGTATACCTATCGACTTAGTTCGTTCAATAAAATACATTCATAGAAAAGAATGATTTAACAAAATGGAAAGATATCAAGAGGTGAGAATTTAGGATGGAAAAGTAGAGAATAGTCTCTGAATAGCGCGGTGTAGCCTAAAGGTACCACTATACGAACACGCTCGTAGGTGTATGGTATCATCGTCAATTGAAGGCGAAATGAAAATTTCACTCACATGAAGCACGTAGCTTTTTCATGACACTTACTAATGTGCTCTGCCATTCCAATAATTTAACCCAACTATACGTTTGAAATTCTCACCAAAAATGTGAACAAATGAGTTTAAAGCACCTAAAAAGTGAATTATTCTGATGAGAAGAAACTTTGGTCCTCACTCCTAAACTACAACGACGGCATCTTCGGAGGAGATAGGCACATGTCGGACAGTCTTCTGTTTGTGTTTTTGCGGAGACTGCGTGTAACGAAAATCATGCACAAAACTTTTCTAGAATTGATATTTTTAATGGATTTAAGCGGAGGATGGATCGTTTTGCCATCTTTACAAAATTGCGTTTGATCGCGTCCTAAAATTTCGGCCCACACCTTTCGCGGTAATTCTCATCGTGATTTTTGAGTCATTTCTGTAAAAAAACAACACGGAAGAAACAACTTAGCGGTGAGCCCCAACAAAATTGCGCCAACTAAAGTCAGTGCCTACACGCAGTAGGGCAGTAGTAGCAGTAAACACTACAGCTTTGCCCGGTCCAACTCTACTGCCTTTAGTTGGCGCTATTTTACCTTGAGTGTTAGAGCTCAGCGCTAAGTTGTTTTTTTTTTTTCAGTGAAAGTTTCTTTTTGCTCCAGCTGAAGTTTGCAACAAGCTCATTCGCATTTGCAAGAATATTTTAATTTGATCATAAGATATTTGACAACATCAAAATGTGCAAACGGAGTTTTTTCTTAAGGTGATTCGTATAGCTCAAGTGACGTGGTCGAACTAGCATGCGATATATCGCATTAATTAGGGCAAACATTTCGGCAGCTTTTGAATTTTTAGAAAAAAAGGACGGTAGCCCCTGCGTGTAAGCCCAAAGAATCATTTTAAACCCAAAAATCGGCAAAATTCAGAGAAATGAAAGCAGAATAGTGTTTGGAAAAAAAACCTCGCATTCGATTCAGTCATCGATTTCTGTATCGAATGCGAGGTTTTTTTCCAAACACTATTCTGCTTTCCATACTCTGAATTTTGCCGATTTGTGGGTTTGGAATGATTCTTTAGGCTTATGTGCAGAGGCTATCTTCCTTTTTTTACAAATAATTCAAAATCTGCCGAGATTCTTGACCTAATCGATTCGATATATCGCATACCAGTTCGACCACGTCACTTGAGTTTGACGAATCACCTTAAGAGTAGCAAGAGTAGAGGCCGTTTCCCTTCTTCCTGCAGAAACTTTCTTCCGTTAAATGTATCGTATCATCGAAAATAGTGGTCTCCTGGCTCCAAAAACTGACGAATTGATTTGGAGCTTTGTGCATGTATACAGTAGAGGACAAGTATTTTTTTTACATTTTCGGAAAAAAGAGCCAGTAAGACTATGGCCTTTTTCTGTAGGAAGCTCCTCTTGTAAAGAGTATCTGGTGCTGTGACTTACCGTATACTAAATGCAATGGCTAGTTCGTCAATAGACTCTTGGATGTCTTTTCTCTTTCCAGAAACCGTACACCCTGAAAGAATGTATCAAGCGCTCTTATTCATTGAACCATACAGGGTATTTTATCAGACATCAAGCCGCCCTCAATGAGCATGAAGGATTAGATGTAGGAAATATGAGAAAAAAATCGAGTGTCAGGGAATTTTTTTGGACAACTACCCGTAGAAATTCCAAGCCGGGTCAAATTTATCCGATTATCGGCTCTGAGGGAGTTCAAAAGAGCTTTAGGTGTAGGTCTACATGTACATCCTTAAGTATAGAATCAGACATCAAATTAATAAAAAAAGAAACAAAATCGAGTGTCAACAGAGCCGAAGACGAATTTTGGCCTCGTTTTTTAACTTTTCTCGCAAATCTGAGCGACATCTCACTAGCGGCATACTGCCGTGCTAAGGAAGAACGCCGTATGAACCTTCAGGCGTTGCCAGATTTCGATTGATGAAACACAAATTTCCTGGTAAACTTATGAATATTTTTCTTCCAATTTTTCAGATAATATATTCCGCAATTGCACCTAAATTTCCTGAAAATTTCAAGGAACAATGTTCATAATTTTCTCAAAAAAGAAACATTTTACTGAGGAAAATTTAGCAACTCTCGAATGTTCATACAGCGTTCTTCCTTAGCACGGCAGCATAGAGCAGAGCATTGCGAGTTGATGCCTCGCGCCATCACGCCTTCAATTTTGCAGATGCAACACGGACATCCATCAAGCACGAATAGTTGTATCTCTGCGCCGCGTCGTCATCAACGCAAGTCCTTTCCCTTGCTCTACTTTCTGTATTAACTGCACTTATGAGCGCCTTGTCCTCCAAGCCCTTCTATTAAAAGACTATTTACGAGTACATTAGTTGATTAATTTGTGACGTCTTCTTACCTTGAGCTAAATTAACCAGATTTTGAGCTTTCAGCAATATCTCTGTCGATTGAAGCACTGGGTAAACCATCAGCATGTGTTTTAAAACGTCCAGCACATCTGCCAAGGCCTCGTGTACGTTGATATCGTTTTTCAAGTCATCTTTATCTAGGATGGGAAAGAAAATTGTCAGTGGGAATTATCTTGTCTCAACTTTTCAGAATTGTCGCGGACAGAAAGGATTATTTGATTATGGTTGTTTAGAAATTATCCTGTCTTAAATTACTAGAATTATTACAGATTAATTGGGGGATGAGATTTATTTCAGAGGAAAAGTCCGTCCATTGATACGTCTGACATAGTGATATTCGTTTTTAGATCACTGATAACGATACGTGGACTTCATTTTGCAGTTAGGAACTAATACTGCAGGCTCGATTTAGAAACATCGTATGTGCTATTAATGTTACCACACAGCACATGCCTCTTGTCTTTTGTCGTCTTCTTCTTCTACTACTTTTCCTCTTTCCCGCCCTGCTTTTCTTCTACCTCTTCTTCCTCGTTTTTTCTCTTCCTTTTTGTCCTCTTTTTCCTTTTTCTCCTCTTCTTCCTCCCTTTCTTGCTCTTCCACCTTTTCTTTATCTTCATTTTCGTCGTTTTCCTCATTTTTTTTCACTCATTTATTTTCTTCTTCCTCTTACTTTTCTCCTTTCCATCTTATTCCTCCTCTTCCGTTTCTTTTTTACCTCTTTTTCCTCTTCTTCTTCTTCTGTCTCTTGGTCTTCCTCCTCCTCTCCCACTTCGATGTTTCTACGCATATAGTGATTTAGCGAACGAGCCAAAAATAGTAGTTCCTATTTGGAAAATGTAATCCATTTACTCTGCAATATATTACAGTAAAGTGCATAGCCCATGCAGATCATCGCCCCACGCCCCACAGTGGATCGAGTCGATTAGAGAGGTCGGACATGAAATTTTTAACCACAACTGCAAATTTGATATTTTTTCGGTCATATTTTAAATTTTAAGGGGTGCCTCTGGAAGGGAATTTCACGAGGATACCAATGGAACCACATTCAGAACTTCAAAGTTTTGTATAAACGGAGTTATGAGCTCTAGAAGTTTCCAAATTTTGTCCGACCTCCCCCATTGACTCGATCCACTGTGCGCCCCATGCGAGGAGGGGGGGGGGGTGTAGTTTGCCTGTTAGATGACATTCATAGTAATTTTGCCTCCTCTTCCCTGGTAAAAGCGAATCAGCCTGACGTCAGGCTATGTTTCATAAACTACCCTGAATCTGACTGATTCATGCTGACATCAGTCTAACACACTGAAAAAAATCCTCGGCGTTTTTACCAAGGTCCGTTGGTACCTTTACCATCTCACTCTTTTTACCAATTATTGGTAATTTTACCAAGACAGACTGGTAAGCTTACCTAAAAACCGGTATTTTTACTGTTTTTTCAGGTAAGAATACCACTTTTATTGGCAATCGATTCCCGGTAACTTTGCCATTTTATTTCGGTAATTTTACCACAGTCAGTAAAAAATATTGGCGTTTTTACCAAGGTCCAGTAAAATCACCGAAAAAGTTCAATAACTTTACCGAGATTTCTCGGTATAATTACCAATTCCATAAATGGTAATTTTACCAAGAAAAAACTGGGATCAAATAGAACCCTGAATTCTTGGTAATTTTACCCTTTCCTTAGTAAATACACCGAGATTTTTTTTTTAGTGCACCAGCCTGAATCAGTCTGACTCAGGATAGTTTATGAAACATAGCCTAACGTCAGGCTGATTCACTTTTACTAGGGCTTTCCGGGTTGAAAATGAAAGCCGACTTCTGACACTTACTTGTTACCCTGGAACAGATGCGCGTTAAGATCTTCAAAGATTCTTTCAGTTTTTGGATGCTGAGCGTCAAAGAAGTGAGCTCCTGGATTTTGGCGATCTCCTCATTTGCCTCCGTGACGTCGGAAGCTTTGGAGGTCTGACCAGCCGTTGCCATGGCGACGCGACGCGACGCTCTCTACTGCGAGAGAACCAGTAGCTTCCAACGCATCCTTTCAATTACCAGTTGCATTATCCTGTGCCGGTTTTTTAAGCTTTTTGAAGCTGTGACACATTTTGCAAAGGGCAAGATCTGATGTGCCCTAAATGTCCGCTCTCTGTCTTTTTGGAAAGGAGCTTTGGTTAGCTGCGATATCGCGTAGAATCAACTTATCTTGACTTAAGTTATTCGAACTTTCGAGGTATGGCAGAATGCAGCTTGCGTATTATAGGGTGTTCTGTTTACCTCCTCTGCTTATTGACTGAAACAAAAACGTTTTCTCAAATGAGGTATTTCTTAAACAGAAAAAGTTAGTAACGTAGCCAATGTGCGTTAAAAATCAGCATAAAACTGAAAATCTCAATACAGAGAGAAAATTCTCATATGAGCATAATTTTCTCTCAAAGAGATGTGCTGTTTGGGTAACACTAGTTACAATTTAAACTAAAATTTTAACTACGATGCAAATAATGACACGTTCCAGTAACAAGGTTCTATGACAAAATCATTTTTGTTTTGAGAGTCTCCAAAAATGTCAAAAATGTCATCATAGTGATCAAAGGTCCAACTACTTAGAAAAATGGCTCACGGAGCGAGCCGAATGTCACTCCCTTGGCGAGTGATCGGGGGTCCGTGACAGACACGCGAAGCGCCCCCACAACGGCTAGTAATTGAATTAAACGGTTTTTACGTAATTAATTCTCGCACATTTTTAGCCCTTTGGCTACATACCAACCTATCAAGTAAATTTAGTGCTTACCAGTATGTTGCAAATTAATGAAAAACTTTAGGTATGTATTATGAGCTTCTTAAGACCAATTCCCGAGACTAGGAGCTCAGCGAAACCCCCCCCCCCCCCCATGTAGGCCTGATAATCAGTGATTTCCATTCCGTAAATATACCACTCAAAAATAAATATATTTGTCAATTATATTGGATACAGCCATCCTCAATTTAGAATCCATATCGAACATTACAGAATCACAATTTTTTGTCATCGCACTTTCTTGTTACGCTTACAAATGAAAAGAAGCTATCTTTATTCTGTATGGTATCAACCAATGAGGGAAAAAGGAGGTGCGAGCGTTTTGTTTATGTGCGACTCATTGTCAGTCCAGCTGACTTGTCACTTTTAGGTTATAATCCACGAGCGAAATCAAACTTACCCCATCGTCTTCAGCCCTGATCCCACCAAACGACACTTCCAGAAAAACGCACACTCTTAGAACAACGATCTAACCGGCTCTTCGGCAAATTATCGTTGAGAAATCTGAACTTGAGCGAAATGTTTACGAAAAACTAAAGGGAGCGAGAAATTTTTCGGGCGTTTTTGTTTTTTCACTCGAGCGGCCACGGGTTCGAGCTTCTCCGCTGCTCCAAGCTCGCCGGGTTATTTTTACCCCGGAGAAGGAAGGAAGGAAGGGCTGCGTTGTCGAGTCTCTGATCCCTCGAGAAACCGGAGAGTGACGTCGTTATATTCTGGCAGTGACGTCATCATGTGTGACGAAGTAGAAAAAAATGTGCCTCCAGGTTGGTCTGGCAATCAGCGCGTCGGAGGAAAATTTGAAAAAAAACGAGGCCTGATTACGCCTTTCCTTTTTTCGGCTGTGTCGCTCACGTAGCATTGAAGCACCACTACAAATAAGACAAACGGAAACTAACACACACAGAATATAGAGTAAGGTAAAGGAATTGCGTTGATGACGGCGCAGAGATACAACTATTCGTGCTTGATGGATGTCCGTGTTGCATCTGCAGAATTGAAGGCGCGATGCGTCAACTCTCAATGCTCTGTTCTATGCTTCCGATGAAATTTTGCTCGGATTCGGAGGAAAAGTTGAAAAAACGAGGCCTGATTACGCCTTTCCTTTTTTCGGGTGTGTCGCTCACGTAGCCTCGAAGCACCACAACAAATAAGACAAACGGAAACTAACACACACAGAATATAGAGCAAGGGAAAGGAATTGCGTTAATGACGGCGCGGCGCAGAGATACAACTATTCGTGCTTGATGGATGTCCGTGTTGCGTCTGCAAAATTGAAGGCACGATGGCGCGAGGCGTCAACCCGCAATGCTCTGTTCTATGCTGCCGATGAAATTTTGCTCGGATTCGGAGGAAAAGTTGAAAAAATTAGGTCCTTTTTTCGGCTGTGTCGCTCACGTAGCATTGAAGCACCACTACAAATAAGACAAACGGAAACTAACACACACAGAATATAGAGCAAGGGAAAGGAATTGCGTTGATGACGACGGCGCGGCGCAGAGATACAACTATTCGTGCTTGATGGATGTCCGTGTTGCATCTGCATAATTGCAGGCGCGATGGCGCGAGGCGTCAACTCGCAATGCTCTGTTCTATGCTGCCGATGAAATTTTGCGCGGAATCGGAGGAAAAGTTGAAGAAATGCAGATTGATTACGCCTTCCTTTTTTCGGCTGTGTCGCTCACGTAGCCTTGAAGCACCACTGCAAATAAGACAAACGGAAACAAACACACACAGAATATAGAGCAAGGGAAAGGAATTGCGTTGATGACGGCGCGGCGCAGAGATACAACTATTCGTGCTTGATGGATGTCCGCGTTGCATCTGCAAAATTGAAGGCGCGATGGCGCGAGGCGTCAACTCGCAATGCTCTGTTCTATGTTGCCGATGAAATTTTGCTCGGATTCGGAGGAAAAGTTAAAACAAGCAGGAAAGCTCCAATACGTTCGTATTAGAGAAAAGCTCAGCTGATTTTCAATGTAGGCGCGTTTTTAGTTCCCTGGAGAAGATGAGCATCATCGAGATTAAAGAAACCCTATTGGGGAATTCTTTTAAATAAAAAAATGGCATTATTTTCATTAAAAGTGAACGTAAAATTTACATGAAAAACAACAGACTATATCCTCAATGTTTTATGGGCTGCAACTTTTCCAACTTTTCTATCCACCACTTTTTTCCCCTTCACAAGACGAATCCCAGTGTGTGCTGTGACAGTGTTCTGCCTTCCCCGGGCGCCATCCGCCAAATACGCCGAAAAATCGGTCCTTGGCGCCTAAAAATCGGGGGAGCTGGGCCGTCGTGGCGCCTAAAAAATTTGACAGATTGAACTCGCATTCGGAAGCAGCGGTAGCGATGAAGCGCTCTCTATACGCTCCGTTCGCAGCATCGCCATGGCCGGTATGCACAAATTTAATTTGGCTCCAAAAAAATAGTAGATGGCTCCTAAAAATTAAAGTTTAGGGGGAAGGCAGAACACTTAATGGAGATGTTGCATGTGTGAGGAATCTGCGATTTGACTTGTGATTCTTATGTAAAAGTTCGCGAGAAACACGATGGTGCCAATGGTTTTCTCTGAAATCATCTCCCAAGCTCAAAAAAAGCTCTCAGAGTGTGGCAAAAATGGAGGGATATCCCTTCCTACCCTGAGAGTCCACCTCTACATCAAGACAAACTCTCCATGCAAAGATAGGGAGCTAGTACATTGACAGGGATGCCGTGTTTCAGTTTGAGAGTCTCCAAACTGAAAAGTGGCAGCCCTGTCAATGTATTTGCTCCCTATCTTTGCATGGAGAGTTTGTCTTGATGTAGAGGTGGACTCTCAGGATAGCGTGGCATATCCCCTCCATTTTAGCCTCAACTTGAGAGCTTTTTTTGAGCTTGGGAGTTGATTTCAGAGAAAACCAGTGGCACCATCGTGTTTCTCACAAAATTTTACATAAGAATCAACAGTCAAATTGCAAATTCCTAGCACATGCAACATCTCCATCGTTAAGGTGTTCGCTGCGAACACCCTGTTTATCGATAATCCTTTTCCATAGGTTTAAATGATAGACCAATCGATACATCGCAAAGCACGCCACGCCACCGACAGGTACACAAAGGATTTCAAGAATTAGAGATGCGCCAAATGGCTGTTTGAATACCACACTGTGAAATTCAGCAGTTATACTCACGGAAATGGAGGCACCATCGTGTTTCTCGCGAACTTTCACATAAGAATCAACAGTCAAATCGCAAATTCCTCACACATGCAACATCTCCATTCCCAGAGCGTTTCACGGATAAGTGCCCAAATAAAAAGAGTTCTAGGACAAATGAAAATTATCCTGAGACATCTGGCGACGTGGCGCAACTGTAGTGCCGATCGGAACACTCCACCTGGAAAGGAACTATTTCCATCCTAGATTCGGCAACCTCCGCCGGGAGCAAAAAAGCCGAGGCCTCTCTCCGACTCGCTCCGATTCTAGTCTGTGTTTTACGTGCAATGTGCATGAATTCGAAAGTTCGCGCGTGACCACAAGGTCGAAGTGATAAGGGTGAACTTATGCTCTTCGGTTTTTTGTTACAGTTTCCGCGCCCCCCTCCACGCGCCCGCACGCCAGAGCTGTGACGTCATCGTTGAAACATCGAGTCCACTATGAAAATCAGGTAAGACGAGCTCATATTTCATCACCGTCACCACACGGCAAACGTGTTTCTTGGGCAGATTGGTATTTCATTGGCTTATGTGATTTTTCAACCTGTTTTGGAGGGAGAGAGGAGTCGTGTAGTTACAATTATCTTTCGATCCGGATCGAGCAAGGGGTGATATTGAGGAATTTTGTTTTGTACTGCTTGACCTCATTTTGGCACAGAACGATCTCAGGCTTGCCGTAGTCAGGGAAAACCGGGAAATGTCAGGGGATTTTCAAAAGTCAGGGAAAATGACGAAAATGTCAGGGGAAATTTGTTACATCACCTTCATTTGCTTTCCAGAATGGGTTTGGGGTTGGGGTTGCATCAATCTTTATGGAAATCGTTTGATCATCGGGCGGACTCACTGACTGGCTTGCAGTAGTGTGGCGTGCTTTGCGATATATCGATTGATATGCTATTTAAACCCATGGGAAAGGATCGATAAACAGGGTGTTCGCAGCGAACTCACTAATAATCGATTCTTTACCATAGCCTCAAATGGAGAAGTATCGATAATCGATAGTTCACGCCACGCCACTGGCTGGCTGGAGGGGAGGGGGGAGGATGAGTGATCGCTCCCTCAACTTTGATCAAAGCTCCCTTTTGACGAAATTTGGAGACCTCATTAGACATGGTTCCCTTTAAGGGGCTTTTAAAATATTTCCGTGTCCTCCCCCTGGTAAAAATTGGCAGTAGAATCTGTGTTCCAAAATATCATAAACCTACAACAGCCGGCTGTAAGATTTCCAATAGCTTCTATAGCCGGCTACACAATTCCTTAAAGCCTTTTATAGCCGATGGCGATTAAGCAACAGCCTGGCGTATAGTGTATGCTAAACGTTAGTAATTACGGATGCTAGGACTTAGTGAGTTTTTGGACTACCGCTCTCTTTTTGGGCCGTAGTATCTTGATTTATTTTGCAAGTAAAGCTCTGTACTTTTGAAGGATGCCTGCCATTCCTAATATGTTGGAGCGCCTTCAATTTCGCATGATACTGTGCAATACCTCTGGTGTGAAATAGTTGCTACAAGCGCCGTGGTACGCGACGGCGCGGCGGGCGGGAAGCCAGCGCGAGACGCGCATTGGCGCCTACAAACCTAACGAGGATACTTCACGCATTGCGTAATGCGTGAAGTATCCCTGTTAGGTTTGTAGGCGCCAGTGCGCCGCCGCTCCGCTTTGTGTTAGGCTCTAATATTTAATCTCGTGGAGTCAGCGTTTTTAAACTCATGACTTTGAAATGTTTGCACACTCTGTATGGATTATTCTCATTTTAGTTGATGAAAAAAAAAAAATATGTAGTGAAGGAAAATATAATTTGCGTTTTGTAAATATTAAGGTGATTCCGTACAAACTTAAGGATTTACAAAGCACACGAATTTCTACACAATTTCTTATAACCTTTTATAGCCGATGGCGAAAAAGCAACAGCCTAGCGATAAAGTGTAAAGCCCGGTGATAGGAACTACAGCCCGGCTGTATAATTTTTTATCGCTTCGTGTAGCCCGGCCGTATGATTTTTTCCACTTTCTACAGCCAGCTATATGGTTTTCTATCGCCCTCTTCAGTCGGCTCTAAGAACTCCTATGGCATTTTGAAACGCGGTGCCTATTGCCAATTTTTACTAGGGCCATCAAGAGGGCCCCTATTGATGGAGGTCACGGAAATAATTTAAAGCCCCTAATATTTTAAGGCCCTTCGATGCCTTTTTTGGTTTAGCCACTGCTTTAAATCCATTAAAAGTGTCGATTTTTAAACGCATGTAAAATATCCACATTTTATCATACAATCTGGCGACCTTGTGGAAGACGCTCAACAGGTTTTGAATTTCTAAATTTATTATAACTTATGAATTAAGCAACTTGCGAATGCTCATGCCTTGTTTTCCCTTACAATGTCAGAAAAGAGCTCCCTTTCGCTCCCACAGATCTTATTCGATAATGATTCGATAAATCGTTTGGTTCAAAACAATAGAACATAACCTCAAACGAAAATTTAAGGATTCAAGTTGGAAAAGCTGGAAATGAGAAAATTCCTAGTGATTATTCACTTGTCATCGCCATTTCGTGCTCAAAAAGGTAAAAAATCCATTGCAAGAAACCTGTTCCCTCAGATTACTCAATTGACTTTCGAGGCCATGTCAACCAAATCGATATCGATACAATCTCACCTGTTCGAAGTATCGACTACGCTCCGTCGTTGGCAACAAGGGAACGCCACGGGCTCTTAGCGGGGCGGCGAGGCGTGAGAAACATAATTTGTTCCCGCGCGATTGGCCCGGGGCTCCAAAAATAAAACGCCTAATGTTATTTATCAAAAAGTTAAGTAATTTTTCCCGCGGCTCTCCGATTTGACATTTTTCAATAGTGCAAGGTCAGAATTAATACAAATATGTTTTGACAGGCCGGTCGGCGGTCGTCAGAAATAAATCGGCTCCGCGATCTAGAACAAGGCGCTTCGCGGCCATTCCAGAAAACGCCATCGCCCCGACGCCCTGTTCCGCGAAATTGTGTCGCGAATCCAGTCGCAGGGGGTGACTCCGAGTCGGTTCTAAAAGGGATCGCCGGAGACATGAAAAACCTGGTCCGCTCGAAACAAACGTCACAAATGTTTCACTTGTTGTTACATAGAACTAAATGGATATATAAGTGGATTGCATTTTGCAAAAAGGAACCACTAGCATTGCAATGATGCTAAGATTGTGCAACTTCATCTTTTGCAATAAAATTTCGGAAATCGTGAAAAACTATGAAATTTAAATGGTAATTTTTGTCTAAAATTTACAGTTTTTAGCGAGTAAAATAGAAACTATCAATGGATAATCGGGTTTTTCCTCCAAGACAAAAGAAGTTGCACAATCTTAGCAACATTGCAATGCTAGTGGTTCCTTTTTGCAAAATGCAATCCAAGTGTGCAATATCGTCGCTTTCCATTCAAAGTGTCACAAGCGCCATGCGACGTTTCAAAATTTGCGCCACCATTTCATTTTTTTACAAAGAAATTGTCGGTTGAATCCGTTTGAAAATTTCACTGAATTTTATCGGCAGTGCAAAGAAAAGTCAGTGAAATTTGCGAACAGCTTCGTTGAATAATTCCTCTGTAAAAAAAATGAAATGGCGGCATAAATTTTGAAACGTCGCATGGCGCTTGTGATACTTTGGTCGGAGGGTGACAATATACTGAGGCTCGTTTTACGGGCCCTCGTGAGTTAATCTTGATAGAGCAGGCTCATCTAGAGACTATTTCAATACCTCATCACAGACTAACCAACCTGAAGATTGGTTAGGAGGTTACAAAATATCTGGTCGCAGCCTCATGCACGGCTCTCATGAGGAAAACCTGAAAAAGCTGTTTTTTGCCTTTACTTGTAAAACCTGACGGGAGAAGGATATTTTCCTATGTTTTTATGTTGGCGGCTGAAACTTTTACGAGGTGGAGGAAAATAATCCTAGACGTGGCCATGTCTTAGCCATGCAACATATCGCATTTCCATGTCCAATCGGACTGTTTTAAACTTTCAGTAATGAACTTGCAGATACTCAAGTTTAATAGGAAACCTACTTTTCTGCGTGACCACCGCCACAACAAGCACAAGCAAGTTAATACAGCATGGAACTAAGAGCTTCATTCATGAAAGGCGTCAATCCTCTGCGCGAAGAAAGAGCAATGTTTCTCCTTCAATTAGCGATGATACCATCCGGCTACGTTCGTGCTTGTTTAGTGGTATCACGCTTCACAGCGTGTACACACGACTTTGCCGTGGAACTCCCAATCGGCTCTCGAGTATTAAGTTGGTATACCGTTCGGAAAACTTAAGTATCTTGGCCAAGAGTGTACGTCAATGAGCGCCCTTCCGGAAAAGTGAGTAAATTTAAGCAAAATACTGAGTCAACTACGATTTTTATTAATCGCTCGCCTCTCCGCGTAAGACACGAATATGCGAGTACCCGATTTGATCCTAGGTTACTCTAGTTTGAATTCAACGTTATTTGGATGTATTTCTGCTAAACGGAACCACAGAGTGTCTACTAAAACAGGCTGGCCAAAAATCTGTACTTATACAGTACTTTTCCAGTACATTTTCAAGAATTTCAGTACCTCCTTAACAGAAAATTTCAGTACTTTTTCAGTACCTTCATTTGACGAAATTCGACAAATGACAAAAATGTTAATTTCTCGCTCAAATTGCGACAAAAATGACCGAAAAGTGAAAGAAATTCCGGACATCCTTGTGAAATTTCCGCACTTTTTCAGTACTTCCGGACCGCCTTTAAAAAATCAGTGCTATTTCTGGACTTTCTGGAAATTCCGGACTTGTGGACACCCTGAACCAGAGACAGGTGGGGAATAAGGAGTGTGCTCGTCAGCCGTAAGAATGAATGGGAATTTAAAGCGCCAGTGACGTCATCGGCGACGTCGCCGCCGTCACGGCCACTCTTGGCCCCCTTTAACTCAAGAGCCCTGTCCATAACGCTCTTGTCACATGCCCACGGGTTATGAGTTAGCGTATAGTTGGCGCCTAGTTTCGTTTGGTAGAATGTAATATCCCGCTTTTCCATTTGCCAAAAAGGAATCATGCCCACTTTCACGTTGTTCCTTGTGCAGCTCACCACAACCACACCTCATCGCCACACCACACGTCTCTATTTCCGTTTAGCAGAATACCTCTATCCTTCTGGCCAAAATATCGCAAGCTACATGTGCAAAATTACCGCCGCCATTTTATTTTTTCAGAGAGATGTTGCTCAACGAAGCTGTCCGAAAATCTCACTGAATTTTCTTCGTGCTGCCGATAAAATTCAATGAAATTTTCCAACTGATTCAACCAACGATTCCTCTGTAAAAAAATAAAATGGCTGCGGAAATTTTCAAACGTCGCATGGCGCTTGTGATACTTTGGCCGGCAGGTGACGAAATACGTCCATAGATCGTATTCGATACACCAAACAGGTGAGATTGTATCGATATCGATTGGCTCAACATCTAAACATAGCCTCAAAAGTCAATTTAGAAATCTGAGGGAACGGCGTCTTTTGTGATAGATTTTTTGAGTACCAAATGGCAATGAAAAGTGTAATTGTTAAACACTTTCTCATTTTTGACTTTTTCAACTGAAATCGTAAAATTTTTGTTTGAGGTCAGGTTCTATTGTTTTGAATCGAACGATACATCGAACCACTATCGAATACGGTCTATTTTACCACGTTGTTTAAACTACATTAGTAGAAATTTGACATAGGCTCGCTGGGTTTGGAAAATTTGTTCGTTACTACTCTCTCGGGTAAGACGGGAGGGTAGATGCGGTTATCGTCTGCCATCCATGGTTGCCGGATGGTGGTCCGCGTCTGGAATGCGGTGCGGCGGACGTGGAAGACGTGGGAAAAGCGCGCTCGGCGACGACGCGGCAGCCTCGGGGAGCGCGCGGGCCCGCCGGGTGGCGAGAGGTGCAGCGGTGTACCCAATTACATATAAGGGCGTTGGCGCGATGCTGGCCTTGCTCCACGTCCACGTCGAGCAGTATAACGTTACCGGCGCCCGCCCGGCCTACGTCACCGCGCCCGCTCATTCATCGCCCGACTCCCGCCAAGATCCCACGGCTCGCTCTCGCCTCCCGATTCGAATTTCCCGCCACCAGTGCTGGCGCTAGGTACCCTTAGAGTCCCTTTATACTGAGAGTCAAGACAATTTGAATCCATTTCTGATTGGTTACCGTATTTTAGGCCTCCACAGTGTCACAAACGGGAATAAAGATTACATTTTTACCAATTGCAAAGATTATAGTCTGGAATGGACCAGGGAATTACGGGTTCGGCAAGGAACAAACGGAATGAGAGGAGGAACGGAGAAAGGCATTTGAGAATGGGCCGATCAAAGATTACGAAAAACGTTCAATTTCTGTAATCTTTATTCCCGTTTGTGACATCCATGAGCCGAATTGTCTTGACTCTCAGTATAAAGGGACTCTAGGTACCCTCCCATCCTACCCCAGAGTAGAGTCCCTTTATACCCAGAGTTACGACATCTCACTTTTGGTTGGGCTGAAAGTGGCCTAAAAAAAATCCAATTCTGATTGGTTCTCGCTCAGAGAGTCACAAACGAGTGCACCAAGATGGCGGTACCTCGAATGTGAACAAAAATAATGATAACATGACCAAATTGTGGTTTATCAAGGGTGAATTGTTATTTTCATCGCGCCAAAATGAAAAAAGGTTATGCAGTTATCCACTAACCAATCTAATTTTATTTTATTGCAATTTCTTTGCTTAGGTTTTGATCAGTTTTGTTGATGTTGTTTTTGGATGACAGACATCGTAGGATTCCTTATCCTTATCCCTCAATATCGTTCGTCCGGGTGCACACTTTTGTGACAACATGGCCAGCCTAGGCCAGCTGATAATCGAGTAGGCAGTAGACACTGACTTATTCTACGCGTACCATCCCAAATATGCTTGCTTGGTCTCAGATTTCTAATTAGAAAAAAATGGTAAGGCCTGTTTAAGGCGCCAATAAATGGAGATGTTGCATGTGTGAGGAATTTGCGATTTGACTAGTGATTCTTATGTAAATGTTCGCGAGAAAAACGATGGTGCCACTGGTTTATTTTCTGAAATCAACTCCCAAGCTCAAAAAAAGCATTCAAGTTGAGGCCAAAATGGAGGGGATATCCCACGCTATCCTGAGAGTCTACCTCTACATCAAGACAAACTCTCCATGCAAAGATAGGGAGCAAATATATTAGCAGGGTTGCCGTGTTTTCAGTTTTAGAGTCCCCAAATAAAGTGGCAGCCCTGCTAATGTATTTGCTCCGTACGTATCTTTGCATTGAGAGTTTTTCTTGATGTAGACGTGGACTCTCAAGATATCGTGGGATATCCTCTCCATTTTGGCCTCAACTTGAGAGGTTTTTTTGAGCTTGGGAGTTGATTTCAGAGAAAACCAGTGGCACCAACCTGGAAAAAATTGGTAGTAGAATGTGTGTTCCAAAATACCATAGACCTACAGCTGGCTGTAAGATTTCCCATAGCTTCTATAGCCGGCTACACAATGTCTTATAGCCTTTTATAGCCGATGGCGATTAAGCAACAGCCAGGCGATAAAGTGTATGCTAAACGTTACTAATTACGGATGCTAGGACTTAGTGAGTTTTTGGAATACTGCTCTCTTTTTGGGCCGTAGGATCTTGATCTTCCTCGGCGAGGAAAGCTCCGTACTTTTGATGGATGCCTGCCATTACTAATATATTAGAGCGCTTTCAGTTTCGTATAATACTGTGCAATACCTCTGGTGTAAAATAGTTGCTTCAAGCGCCGTGGCAGCGGGCAGCCAGCGCGAAACACGCATTGGCGCCTACAAACCTAACAGGGATACTTCACGCGTTGCGCAATGCGTGAAATATCCCTGTTAGGTTTGTAGGCGCCAGTGCGTCGCCGCTCCGCTTTGTTTTAGGCTCTAATATTTAATCTGGCGGACTCAGTGTTATTCAACTCATGATTTTGAAATGTTTGCACATCCTGTATGGATTATTCTTATTTTAATTGATGAAAAAAATATGTAGTAAAGGAAAATAGGAAAAAAAAAGAAAATTAAGGTGGTTCCGTATCAAACTTAACGATTTCCAAAGCACACGAATTTCTACACAATTTCTTATAGCCTTTTATAATCGAAGGCGAAGAAGCAACAGCCAGGCGATAAAGTGTAAAGCCCGGCGATAGGAACTATAGCCCGGCTGCATAATTTTTTATCCCTTCGTATAGCCCGGCCGTATGATTTTCTCCGCATTCTGCAACCAGCTATATGATTTTCTGTAGCCTTCTTTAGCCGGCTATAAGAATTCCTATGGTATTTTGAAACGCAACTCTTATCGCCAATTTTTACCCGGGCACCGTGTTTCTCACGAACTTTTACGTAAGAATCATCAGTCAAATCGCAAATTCCTCACACATGCAACATCTCCATTCTGAGAATGCATGGAGTGCGCTAATATTTCAATCGTTCCGCCGTGTTGCAATCTGAGATACGTTTTTTCGGATTTCAACCGGCTGCCAAACGTCATTGTGACAAAAAAAACGTTTCGCTGTAGAGTTTGTTTTGTTTTCTCAAGTCCTTGAAGAGGAGTAAACATTCGGAGCGCATGAGTAGGAAATTTCGCTCCCTCCTTTCTTCATGGGGCGTGTGACACTTCTTCACTTTCTTTCTCTTTGTATATTTAGGCTCAACATTAAGTTCCTAGACCAGCATGACGCCGCTTTGCGCCGCACCGTAGCGCACTGCTGTCGTGCGGAATTCAACGGAGACCTCCTTCCGAGTTATATAATTTAAATTGACTACTCTCTGCGGAGCAGTGGGCCAACTGCGAGGGACAAGGGATCGTAAATTGATATTTTTGAATGAAATAATTTCACTCATATGAGAACGTGTTTCGATGGCCGATTCCTACTGATCAGCAGAGAACTTTTGAGATCGTGTTTCAATGGTCGATTCCTACTGATCAGCAAAGAACTTTTGAGATCGTGTTTCGATGGTCGGTTCCTACCGATCAGCAAATAACTTTTGAGATCGTGTTTCGATGGTCGGTTCCTACTGATCAGCGAAGAACTTTTGAGATCGTGTTTCGATGGTCGATTCCTACTGATCAGCAAAGAACTTTTGAATTCGTCCAAATGTCAAGCTCAAGTATCATTGTTTTAAACGGAATTATCGTGATATTCTTGTCGCGATGTTCATCTTCTACCTCCTCTTCCTCTTCTTCTTCTTCTTCTCTTCTTCTCCTTCTTGTCCTTCTCCTTTTCCTTTTCCTTCTCCTTCTGCTTCTCCTTCTTCTTCTCCTTCTTTGAATTGTGGCAACGATTGTTTCCTCGTCGCAGTGACATATCTCTAGCTGTAACAAGCCAGCAAACTTTTATCCAAACAGGAAAAGTTCCGTTGTCACAACTCGAATTGTCTTGAGAGTAATCAGTCATTTTGTCCCTCCTCCAACGTTAGGGCGGATCTCGATTTCCTTATGAGCCCCGGAAAGCTACAGGGTGTCTAACATCAGGATTTTCTCGATTCTATCAGGATTTGAGGTCAATCAGGATTTAATCCCGATTTCATCAGGATTTGCGGAAAAATCGGTCGTAAAATCAGGATTTGAGAAAAGTCGGCCATCCGATCGGATTTTTCTATCGAGCTATTTTTGTGAAGTTACATTCGCCAATTTTTCTCCTAATTTTCCTCCGCAAAAAATCAGGATTTGGAAATATTATGAAATCAGGATTTAGCAATCAAAAATCAGGAGTTCTCGAAACGACTAAAAACTAGACACCCTGAAGCGTGACGTCATATGGGAAACAGGGCTCAAGCAAAAATCGAGGTACGCCCTGACGTCAGAGGAGCGACGATTTTCTGAACACAACTTCTTTCCTCTGCTCAAACAAAAACTTCCAGGGAAAGCTGCTTTATTTTAATTATGAACCTCAGGGTTGCCACAGTCAGGGAATACCGGGAAAACCGGGAAATGTCAGGGAATTTTAAAAAGTCAGGGAAAACCGGGAAATATCAGGGAAAATGACAAAAGTGTCGGGGAAAAATTATCAAGTCACCTTTATTTGCTTTTTAGAATGGGTTCGACATTTCGAACGACAAATTTTGCATGAAGAGTAACTCTAATTATGTCTTTTTACCATCTGGCATATCTTCAATTGTAAGGGAATTTCGCCAAAATGTGTCAGGGAAATCAGGGAAATGTCAGGAAATTTCATTTTCTAAATTTTGTAGCAACCCTGGAACCTGATTTTCTCCCCTGCTATTAAGTAGCAGCATCTGAGCAGTGGCGTGGCGTGAATTGCGATGTATCGATTGTTATGCCATTTAAACCGATGATAAAGAATCGATTAATAAAGTGTTCGCTGCGAACACCCTGTTTATCGATCCTCTTCCATAGGTTTAAATGGCATAACAATCGATTCATCGCAAAGCACGCCACGCCACTGCATCCGAGGCAGAACATTCGTCCTAGAATTTCCCTCAGAATTCAGCGAGTCTCAGGGATGCGTGTGCCGAACCACAGTGCGACGGCCGGCCTATCTCTCTCGCCAAAAATATCCCTATGATGAAACCGACGCCTCCACTGGACCCTCCCCCTCTGGCCACTACACTCCTCCCTTCCCCTCCCGCGGAGAATTATGCCTCCGTTTTCCGAACAATAATAAATATTTCAGCATTATAAACAATTCTTGTTTATTTATAGGTTTTATCTTGTTGCTTAGTCAACGCGCTCGCTCGGCGTATGAATTCGGCTACGCTCGCCGTGCGATGCGTCAAGCCCGCGAAATTCGAATATCTGTCCGTCGCAAATCCTTGCCAGAGTCCATTTATACTGAGAGTTGAGACAATTTGAATCCATTTCTTCTCCAGATTCTTCTCCATAGATTTAATCGGCAGATGAATCGATTTATCGCAGAGCACGCCACGTCACTGCTATGGACAGTCGCATAAATGAAATCGATATTAAATTCTTCATCAGCGATTATTGAAAGTTTAAAGTAGCCCGATGCGATATATTGCATGGTTAAGATGGCCATGGTTGTCTTTCCGTGCCAGCATAGTGCCGTGCTAAGGAGGACTGTCGTATGAACCTCCTGGCAATGCCCAATTCCCTTTGATGAAATATCTATTTACTGAGGCTGTTCTAGATATTTTGTTTCAGAAAGTTTTCAGACAATTTGGTTCGCAATTTAATCTAAAATATCTGAAAAATCCAAAAGAGCTTACAGAACGGAGACAGGACTTCAGGAATGGGTTGATCAAGATTACAGCAAACTTCCGATTTGTGTAATCTTTATTCCCGTTTGTGACATCTATAAGCCGTGTTGTCTCAACTAGAGTCCTTGTATACTGAGAGTAAAGAAAATGTGAATCCATTCTTGATTGGTTCCCGTATTTTAGGCCTTCGCAGTGTCACGCACGGGAATACAGATACCATTTTCACCAATTGCAAATATTATAATCTGGAATGGGCCGGGGAATTACGGGTTCGGCAAGGAACAAAACAAACGGAATGAGAGAAGGAACGGAGAGAGGAATTTGAGAATGGGCCGATCAAAGATTAAGAAAAACTGTCAATTTGTCTAATCTTTATTCCCGTTTGTGACTCCATGAGGGGGGTGGGGGGGGGGGGGGGGGGTTGCCTTAACTCTCAGTATAAAGTGACTCTGATACTTGCTAGCAGTCGCGTGGCGTGCTTTGCGATCCATCGATATTTCCCCATTTGAAGCTGTGGTAAATAATCGATTATTAAGGTGTTTGCTGCGAACACCCTGTTTATCGATGCTTTTCCATAGGTTAAAATGGCCGATCAATCGATGGATCGCAAAGCACGCCACGCCACTGCTTGCTAGACTGAAAAGAAAAGTTGTTTCTTGATGCAAAAGGCTTAAAAATCAAAATGAGCGTAGCAGGAAGATTGACTGACATCGGATTGCAGTTAGCAAAAAGGAACCAGCACGGAAACACTGTTTTCAAAATTGTGCAACTTCTCCTTCTCTTTTAAAAATACTTAATATATGTACAGTATTCAAATTTAAACAATCATTGTCCTTTAAAATAAACAATTATTTGGTTGGAAGCTAACTATTTGCTATTCTGGTAGATTTTTGGATAATCATGAAGAAGCAACATTTTCACAACACGCTTTTTTGACGTATGTCCTTATCCTTTACCTCATAAAAACAAGACTGCGTGACGCTCTCCTCGACCCCCACCCCACGAGAGCGTTACGTATTTTATGAGCGGCCAATCGCGTTTTTACGGACAGCCACTTAAAGATAGCGCAATCAAAACTGTTGGCCGTAAATGCAGAGGGGCCGTGCAGGGTGGCAAAATTTCATGAAAAATAAATTCTCGAAATTTCACCTGAAATATTTCCTGAAATTTTAGAAATGTATGAAAGATATTGAAAAATACTGGTTCCTTTTTAAGTTTCGGAAATTCGCGACTTTCTTCTATTTTTGTGTGTTTGACTGCGGGTTGCATACTCCAGCCCTTGCAGCCTGATTGTTGAAATTTTGTGTCCGTCAGCTGGACATAGCGGGTGGAATTTCTGAGCTGAAGCTGAAGGCACCTCTTACGTTTCCGAAAGTATGTCGTCCATTCCACCTGACAAAGGTACGATAAAGCAGCGATAAGATATAGCCGACCAATCACCCCTGGTGAAAATTGGCGATAGGAGCTGCGTTTCAATATACCATGGGAGTTCTTACAGCCGACTGAAGAAGGCGATAGAAAATCATATAGCTGGCTGTAGAAAGTGGAAAAAATCATACGGTCGGGCTACACGAAGCGATAAAAAATTATACAGCCGGGCTATAGTTCCTTTCGCCGGGCTTTACACTTTATCGCTTGGATGTTGCTTTTTCGCCATCGGCTATAAAAGGTTATAAGAAATTGTGTAGAAATTCATGTGCTTTGTAAATCCTTAAGTTTGTGCGGAATCACCTTAATATTTACAAAACGCACATTATGTTTTCCTTTACTACATATTTTTCTTCATCAATTAAAATGAGAGTAATCCGTACAGAGTGTGCAAACATTTCAAAGTCATGAGTTTAAAAACGCTGACTCCACGAGATTAAATATTAGAGCCTAACACAAAGCGGAGCGGCGGCGCACTGGCGCCTACAAACCTAACAGGGATACTTCACGCATTACGCAATGCGTAAAGTATCCCTGTTAGGTTTGTAGGCGCCAATGCGCGTTCAGCGCTGGCTGCCCGCCCGCCGCGCCGCCGCGTACCACGGCGCTTGTAGCAACTATTTCACACCAGAGGTATTGCACAGTATCATACGAAATTGAAGGCGCTCCAACATATTAGGAATGGCAGGCATCCTTCAAAAGTACGGAGCTTTACTTGCAAAATAAATCAAGATACTACGGCCCAAAAAGAGAGCGGTAGTCCAAAAACTCACTTAATCCTAGCATCCGTAATTACTAACGTTTCGCATACACTATATAGCCAGGCTGTTGCTTAATCGCCATCGGCTATAAAAGACTATAAGAAATTATGTTGCCGGCTATAAAAGCTATTGGAAATCCTACAGCCGGCTGTAGGTCTATGGTATTTTGGAACACAGATTCTACTGCCAATTTTTACCAGGCACGCCCCGCCTTTTAACCTATGTCATCTAAGTCTACCCGACGAACACAAAATTTCAACAATTGGGCCGCTGAAAAGTATGAAAAATTTCATAGCCTCGTGAAATTTCCTGAAATATTTCACTGAAATTTCACGAGGCAACATAAATTCTTGAAATTTCACCTGAAATATTTTATGAAATTTTAGAAATGCATGAAAGATATTGAAAAAAACCGTTTCCTTTTCAAGTTTCGGAAAATGTAAAAATAGTGACTTAATAGCGAGGGAAATATTTCATGGCCTCGTGAAATTTTCCGAAATATTTCACTGAAATTTCCAATCTTTCATTTCTTGCTTGCGTTTCATGCCACCCTGGGGCCGTGCCCCCAAGTCACGCTGCCCAAGAGAATGAAAGTTGCGAATTTCCGAGCGCCACCAACCCTCAACCCCCCTTCTTTCCCTGTCTAACCCCCCTTCTTTCCCTGTCTAACCCCCCTTCTTTCCCTGTCTAACCCCCCCCTCCCCCATCCTCCCGCACGAACAGAACTATTTGACCGTGGGTGGACCGTAACCGCGCACTTAGCCCGCCTGCCACAATTCGTCGGAGGGGGGGTGACAGGGGGAGGCTATCGACAGCTGTTGGAGGCGCGAACTGCCATTTATAAATAATGCGACCACGAGAATCGTCTGGGCGGGAGGGGCGGAGAGTATGATTTCATATTTTTGATACATGCCCCGAGCGTCGCGTCGGATGGACAGCGTAGGACGGATCGCTGGTTGTTTTCCCGCCCAGACTTGAAACAGTTCGGTCCAGTGGCGAGGCGTTTGCGATGTATCGATTGTTATAACATTTAAACCTATGGAAAAGGATCGATAAACGAGGTGTTCGCAGCGACTCCTTAATAATCAACTCTTTACCATAGCTTCAAGTAGGAATATATCGATAATCGATCATTGAAGAATTGAGACGTTCGACAGGGATCCAGTCCCAAAAATAAAGTTCTCTCTGACACACGTATCGGGGTTTGGAATGTTTGTTATTTTTCATACTATCAGCTTTTATTTTTTTTTCTGGCGCACCGCATGAAGGCGAAGAAAAAAAGTTCGTAAATTTCGAACACCGAAGGTTTTCGGTTAAGGGTCGTTTAAGTATTACCGGGGTGTCTACAAGTCCGGAATTTCCGGGAAGTCCGGGAATAGTGTTGATTTTTAAGGGCGGTCCGGAAGTACTGAAAAAGTGCAGAAATTCCGCAAGAAGATCCGGAATTTTTCTGTCATTTTTGGCGCAATTTGAGCGAGAAATTCAAAATTTTGAAATTTTTCGAATTTCGTCAAATGGAGGTACTGAAAAAGCACTGACTTTTTCCGTTGAGGAGGTACTGAATTTCTTGAGCATGTACTGGAAAAGCACATAAAAAGTACAGATTTAAAACACTTTTTCCGATTTTTTAACCCCCCCCCCTCTCCCTCTCTCTCCCTCCCTCTCGCCCTCCACCTCTCTGCTTGCAAATTAGAAAACTCGGATGAAATGGAGAAAAGTGATTCCTCTGTGGAGAATTTTGAAAAATGATGCTACTTTGATATCATGGTTCATCTTTATTTCTGTGTGCTTTTTGGTGAAAGATGGAGTTCTTTTCAATCGTCTTTACTTCGTCTTTCCTTCATCTCTTCTCCGTCCCTTCTTCCTTCTCCTTCTTTTCATCTTCTTCTCTTCCTACTCTTCTATCTCCGCCCCTTCTTTTCTTCCCTTTCTTCTTCTCTGTCTTTCCTCCTCGTCTACTTTCTTTTCTTTGCCCTCTCCGTGACTAACCTCTAATCTTCCGACGGGACGACTACGACCTAATTCCGAGAGTAGGATTTATGGTTTGAAATTTCCATTTTTTACTAAGCCCAGTTCACACAATCAAACTTTTCATTCAACTCTTGGATTCAACTTGTCTCATGAAAGTTGGATAGTGTGACACTGACGCGAGAAAACGACAATTTGATGAAAAATTGAACAGACACTTGAATGTAACGTCACATTCAACTTTTCGTTCAACTCTTTATCCAATTGGTTAGAAAGTTGAACGGAGGGTAATTGAATCAAATGTTCTCTAGTTCAACTTTCCATCCAACTTTTCGTTCAATGATGTCGGATGAAAAGTTTGATAATGTGAACTGGGCTTTGGAAAACACAATAAAGTAGGCTGTTCAAAGTGACGTTCCAAATTTCAGGAACTAATCAAAACGTGTATTCCAATACGAGCTACGTATCAACCGATGGCCAACGAAATGATAGTTCCACCGCCAGACGTGATCTCGGTTCGAGGTGGTGCATGACGCTGCGGCGCAACCCTGAACTGAAGTCTTCGGAACCGCTGCACATTAATTTTCATGCTCGTGTATGGGAATTCTGACTGCGAATGCTGAGAACAGACGCTTTATGTTGGACTTTTTGCCAGATATTCTGCGCACTATTACTCATTTTTTTGGCGCGGAGTAACGATCATAACGGAATTGCAATGTGCTAATAGTGCTCCTGCTCCCGAGGCTCTTAAATTGAACGATTTTCTGTCAAACGGAACTATGTGCATCATGACGTGAGCCTTATCATGCGTGTATTCTTATGGGTCTCAAGGCGCATGTCTTAATGCACTTAGTTCCTTTTGACAGAAATACGTCCAATTGAACGATTTTACGCCACAGAGACTCGACGGAATTCCCCATTTGAATATCAGTAACTGAGTCCACCAATTTAAACGAGGGCTCTTTCGAAAATGTGGATAGGTTCATTCGATAGTTACATCCCGTCGCCAAAAAGTAATGCCATCAATTTTCCGAAAGGGCCCTGGTGCGGACTTTTATCACATATACAGTCTTCAATTATGTAAACTCGTACAGTATAAGCGTCACATTTAACTTTAATAGGTCTGTTGGGCACGTGAGATACAGCCAATTAAGTGGATGATCCTCAGCTAAAATCGAACGAGAATGACGTAGTGCGCCTCAGAAAAACGAAAAGCCTACTCTGAAAATAAAAATTATTTACTTTGTCGCCAAGAAATCTTTTTTCTTGAATCATCGATGATGGCACTGAATCTTGGCGTCTAAAAAACTGGGATTCATGAGGGAATGAAAAATGTCAGGGAAACATCAGGGAATCTGTTCCAGAAACGGGAATCTCTTCTTCTAACGCCTGGAGGCCATTTTGTTTTCAAAATTTGTATTGTGGAAATTTTAAGTTTCTGTTGTTATTTGTGTTCATGATTTTGCACCGGAACCACCATTTTTGACCTACTGAAGGACGAATTTAAATCTTCAAATTATCATAATAATAGAGAACCTTTCATTGACCAGATAATATAAACCGCAGGTACCTCCATCTCCGTACGCTGCCGTGTTAAGGAAAAACGCCGTATAAGCCTTCATGCGTTGCCAAGTTTCCTTTGATAAAATACGAATTTATTGGGAAAGTTATGAATATTTATTTCTCAATTTTTCAGACAATATCGTTCGCAGTCGAATACAAAGTATCTGAAAATTTCAAGAAAAAATATGCATAACTTCTTTCGCAAATAAACAAATTTTCGGAGGAAATTTGGCAACTCTCGAATGTTCATACGGCGTTTTTCCTTTGCAGGGCAGTACGTAACTGCTGTATTTCACAGTGTGGTATTCAAACAGCCGTTTGGCGCATCTCTAATCCTTGAAATCCTTTGTGTGCCTGTCGGTGGCGTGGCGTGCTTTGCGATGTATCGATTGATCTATCATTTAAACCTATGGAAAAGGATCGATAAACAGGGTGTTCGCAGCGAACATCTTAACAATTGATTCTTCACCATATGTCTAAATTGTATACCAATCGATACATCACAATTAACCACAGGACAAGGCACGAATTTCAGCATTCTGATCATGTTTTTTAACCAATAACCCCACGTAGAACACGATGCGCACAACAAAAATTATCGAAATCAACTCCTTACGAAGATATTTAAAAATTCCTGATGTATGAATTCAAACCACTCGCTCATTAAAACTCAATGCCCTGCATGATTCACATGGTGCGCTGAAAGTTATCATGACAGTCTCTCCGATATAAAAATCTGGCAACCTCAATCTTGACGCTTTGGCTCAGCTGTAGCAAATTGCTTATAGTTTGAACAACACATGGTGGGAAATGAACATTGCTCGATTGAGAAGCTTGCTGAAACCGTTGTAGTGGGCGATTTGACCCACGTAGAGCTTTGAGTTTCTTATGAGTGAGCAGTTCAAATTCCTCGTAACCAATGTGAAATAAAAACTTTAATATCTTCGTTAGGATTTTGTTTCTTTAGTTTTCGGTTCGCGAATCGTGCTCCATGTGAAATTCTGGGTAAGAAACATGTTTCAGATTGCTTAAATTCGTACCTTGTCTAGTGGTCCATTCACCTGGTTGCTGTTCACATTCAATCCGGAGGGGTAGACTCCGAGAAAATCGGCCGGTTGGTTTCCTTTTAAAAAAACATAAAATGATTGGAAATTTGCAACGTCAAAAACAAAGTTGCGCATTGGTCAACCACAGCCATCAATTTGCTTTTCATGCCCAGTATACTAAAGAGGAAAGGAGAGAAACTCAAAACTCTTCGATGATTGTAGCTTCAGAAGAAATCTGTGCGATTCTGCCGCGACGCGCCTTCATTTCCATGCGACACTTCCCGCGTCGTTGCGAAGTTGATTTAGTTGCGTGACCTAACGTAACCTAGCTCGAGTCTACTGTTTGCGGTTCTACGCCCTTGCGACGAAGTTGAATCGGGTCGTAATCATCAATTGAAGTGGATCAATACCGGAAGTAAAAAAATACGCAGATACGAAACATATTCTGCTGCATTGTTGATTTCTTTTCCGATTTTCAATTAAGAGCGAGAATTGTACGCCTTCAAGCGTATATTAACCCAATATTACCCATCACACTGGAAAAAAAAATCGCTTAGATCTAGAGTTCAGACTCTTGAGAACAATGGCAAGAAAAAATACTCTTGATTCAACCGACTTTTTGCTTGAATCAAAAGGAAATCCGCTTAAACTAAGAGACTTGGTTCTCGATTCAAGCAAAAATCCAATTCAATCAAGAGCTTTTTTTCTTGTCGAGTTTTTAAGAGTCTGGACTCTAGATCCAAGCAACTTTTTTTTCCAGTTTAAAACTGTCAATGTGCGCTCCAGGTTATCGGTAACTAATGTTTATAAATGGGCTTCTCGATCGCAACATCTATAAATCTTTGAGTGTGCTCTTATCTTTCTTATTTCTCAAAGAGGAGACTGGGCGAAAATTTCAGATAGGCGTTTCAAGGTGGAAGTAGTCGAAAAATAAAGTAATCATTTTTCTTCGAGTTTGTATTACGTCAATTCTGGGTGGTTTCTGGGATCTAAAAACATGATATTAGAGAAGCTTTTATCGACCAGATAAATGAAACGTCAGGAACTTTTTCGGCGTTTAAACTGTGTACGTGCGCCAAGCATCGCCTGAAAGATGAAAATCATCCGAGAACCCTGGGTCCCTGATGGTATCTTCACTATCCTCATAGAGAGGGAACCATGGGACCGTTTATACAGGGTTGGTTAAATCGAACGGTTAATTTTCAGGTTTGCATGGTTTCGGCCCTAGCTGAGGTTTTACGAATTATATTTTTGGGGAATCAACAGCTGAAGCATGCCTCAAGGTGTATTTTGCATGAATCCATTTTTCCTGAAAATTCAGTCCAGGGTGTCTAGCATCAGGATTGTCCCGATTTTCCCGATTCTATCAGGATTCGAAGTCCATCAGGATTTGAGGAAAAATCGGTCGTAAAATCAGGATTTGAGAAAAGTCGGCCGTCCGATCGAATTTTTTTATGGAGCTATTTTCGTGAAACTAAAGTTTCTCCGCCAAAAATCAGAATTTCATCAGGATTTGGAAAAATTATGAAATCAGGATTTAGCAGTCAAAAATCAGGAAAAATCAGGATTTTATCAAGACTTCCCCAAATGAAAAAAAAAACTAGACACCCTGTTCACGGAGAAACCAGTGTTTGAGTAGATTTTGTTCGATTATTCTATGATTACTCAAGAATACCACATTTACCCCTTTCTCGCTGAAAATCTCATTTCATATCCAGGTCTGAGAGTCCTCCTTCCTGTTCTGACTTTTCATTTCCACGATTATCTTCGAGTTCCCATTATTGAGAAATTTTGTATCGGATAACTTCCTAGGCCTGATCGTAAAGTTGGCAACGGCGAGTGCCTGTAGGGAGTCTTGCGACAAATTGTCCGCCCGGTCAAATTTATCATCCTTCAGCCTCCCAGCGTTGCCAACCCGCCTAAAACTCCCAAATCGTTTCCGCCATTCAGATCCACGCTCGATTTTTGTTTCAATCGTTATTCCGAAGCGCGGGGCTTCTTCTAATCCGGAGTTTACTCTCTCGATTAAAAGTGAGTTTTCGCAATCCTCGTCTACTCAGTCTTGATTTAAAGCGGATTTCTTCGGATCCGCCGGCCCCGACAAATCCGTGACATGTGCAAGCGAGTGTGGGCTAATTTTCGGTCATAACTTTATTGGAGCGGCAAGCGAGATTGCCACTCTTACCCTGCCTTATAGCATACGGAAAACAAGATTGTTTTCTGAATATCTCACTCTATAGCCCTGGATAGACGATCAAATTCCCGAACCAATTCCGATCAAAGTAGCATCAAAGTGTCGGAAGTCATCAGTCTTAAACTCATTAATTTGCTTCATTTTAAAATGAAAACTTGGCAGAAATGTTTCCTGTGGCAGGAAATGATGAATGGTGGCACTCCGTTCTGATCTTACTTTGAACGAAAAAGTGCGGCCCGTCAAAATTTGATGGTAGATGGTGACCACCAGTCATCAGCATGTCTACTTTAATCGGAATTGGTTCGGAATTTGATCGTCTATCCAGGGCTTATTCTTTCAGGAACAAGTATTTTGTAAATCGTTCAACAATTTTCTCAAGTCATTGCCGGAAAAACTCGGGCTCTAGTAAAAGTTTTCGAAATGTTAAAAAAAAGGTTTTATGTTTGGTTTTAAAAGTGAGAAATCAAAATATTCTAAGAATATTATTAAGACACCCGTTTTTAAAAACTTTTTCGAAGTGTAAAACGAGAGAGGAAGAGAGAGGAAAAAAAGAATTCAATAACTATTTTTTTATCCATCCCGTAAATATCACAAAAATGTTTTTTTTTCAATTTTGAAAAATTTATTTAAAACTTGCAATGTCTTTAAATCGCGTTTAAACCTTTATGAACAATTTTAAATAATTAAAAGGATGACCGTAAAATATATTCAAAACACATGTGTCACCATCGCTCATACCCTCAAATGTTGCAAAGTCGTTTTTTAAATATTTTGGTCGCTTTCTCGTCTTAAAGACTCGCCTGTAAAATAAATCATTGGTTTTAGAGGAAACTATCTTTTAAAAGTAACGGTGTTTTAGGGTGAGAATTTGAAAGTCTTGCTGTGATGTTTGTCCAATCAGTGCTTTTTTTGTTCGTGCTGATAACCCTGTAACGAGATCTCTGCGGTAGGTGCGATTACACTCTAAATATCTCAGAAACCCAGCATGGCAGCTGGCTTCCCACACCGTGAAAGTTTTTTCGACGGTCCACGCTATTTCTCGCATATTGATGATTGATGAGCAACAAGTCCAGCAATTTGTTCGGCTACTGAGATTTAGTTTGACAAACTTCCTCTTCAAACTTCTTAACGTGATTTGCGTCAAATATTTTTGCTCCGTCTGGACTATTTTCGACTCTGATTATAGAATTATCAACTTCATAAACTTTTCAGATAAAGTGGGCTCATTGCAAACTTGAACGAAAGCAAAAAGAAGAGATGTTTATGATAGAAAACGGTTGAAAATCACGATGAGCGCATCGGAGAATACACCCTTAACTTCACAGTCTGCCTTAGAAATATGCGTTTTTTAGCTTCCCGCTTTGGAAACGATATACTATACTGCCTTGCTAAGGAAAAATGCCGTAGGAGCCTTTAGGCGTTGCCAAATTTCCTCCGATAAAATTTAAATTTTCAAGGAAACTGTTTAACATTTTTCTTTAAAGTTTTCGATCAATTTCGTGCACGGTCTAATATATCTGAAAATTTCAAGGAAAAATATGCGTATACCTTACCTCAAAAATACATGTTTTATCCGGGGAAATTCGGCAAATATTGAATGTTCATACGGCGTTTGTCCTTAGCACGGCAGTACAGCACAGGTGAATATTTCGTAAGAGGAGTCGTTCCATCCAACCCTCGCGCACTTGAATGCTGCACAATATTCAACATGGCTGACGCTTTCACGCGCAAATGGACAGTAAGGACAGTGGTAAAAAAAAAAAAACCTCTTGGTTCAAGAGTGCAGTTTCTTGTCGCCGGATTTAAGAGTCTGGACTCTTGTTTCAAGCGGATTTTGAATTGAATCAATGCAAAATCCGCTTGAAACAAGAGTTCAAGATTCTTTTAAATCCGGCGACAAGAAACTGCACTCTTAAATCAATGCACCGCGGCATTGGTCCAAGAGGTTTTTTTTACCAGTGCACCATGGTCAACGCCAGGAATATGTAAATATAAACATCCTGACTCGTCACGAGTGTTTTGTGCTTTCCTTGCGATTTTACGTTTGTATAATTGATTCATATAATACGTAACCATAACCCTCGTGTGCAACAGAGCTGTCTCAAGCACCAAGATTAATATGGTGCTCAATTTCTCTTTCTGTCTTGTGATCCATTAACGTAACAATCCATTGCAAATAGCCGCAGGTTTTACAACAATGCCCGCGACGTTCCCGTCGTTAACTCGTCGTCAGATCATGTTCTCGATTTTTCATCGTGTAAACCCAACAAACCTGACATTATGCCCAATTTTTATTGGCATTTAAGACCCGAGCTTCAATCGGAAATTGATGTTGTCGGCCACTAAAACGGGTGTTACAGACATGCGGGGTCAGTGATCCGGAATGTACGAAAGGTTGTTGTCCCTCTAAGTTAATTCGATGGTGTGAGTCGGCAATCACATAACTCAGTTTGTGACGTTGCAGACTGCCGGTCATACTTTATTTTTTAAACTGAAAACTACCCAACGGCAATTCTTTAAAACTGCCGTGATTTTTTTTCGCTGTGCGAAGAAAATTCTGCAAAAACTTCAAGGAATGATGTCGATTTGTTCTTTTTTTTTTAAAAAAAAAAAATCCTATAGACGGAGATTTGCAGACACCGCATACGAGATGTGTGATTGCGGACTTACGCCGTCGAATTGCACTCCAGTGGGGCGTCGCTCTTTTCGGTGGATCGATTCAACTGCCATTTAAACCTATGGATAAGGATCAATTATCAGGTTATACCTTTATGGTCGATTATTTTGAATATTAAAGTGGGCAATATCGCGGCAGCCGATGATTTACGCTTCGTCACTGATTATTGATATAAGACTGTCAATATCACTGTTTTCTTCTGTGACAGTAGGGAGTCGAGTACCTCTAGGTAAACATCACAAACGCCTTTGAAATTAAAAATTATAGTGTGTGTCAAAGAATCCGCTGAATGATGAAAGAAATCCGATTAATTGCGCGCACCGTGCTATGCGCGCAATGCGTGAAGTATTCACCCAGTCTTGTAGGCGCTTATACGTTCCACGCCGCGCCTCGTCGACTGCACTGTATTCAGCGCAATGCGTGAAGTATTCACCCCGTCTTGTAGGCGCTAACAGCTTTTCATACTAGACGCACTGTTTTGCGCGATTATTCGAACTCGCGTTAGAATAATCGCGCCGTCGAATAATGAAGCTTATAGCCCATTTTGTGTTAAGACGCAGTAGGAGCGTTCAAACATTGCCTCGTTCCTCCCGATAAAATATTTTTTCTGAGAAAAGTAGGAAAGTTTTCCATGCTTGCATTTTTAGATTGAATAGACCATTTAAGAAGGTACAAATTTAAGTATTCGAATACGTTTTTTGTTTTCAAAATTTAAGTTGGAACATAATTCGCCCGATGAAACTTACTGAAATTAACTCGTAAAGAAGATACGAGTATTTAATGTTTCTTGACGCATGATTTCGAACCTCCCGCTCATGAAAACACAATAGACTACGTGAGCCAAATCACACACTAAACGTTGCCGTGGCAGTCTCTGCGGTACAAAAAAATGGCAGCCTCAATCTTGACGCTCTGTTTCAGCTATAGCAAACTATTTACACCTTGCACGAAAAAGGGTGGGAAAGGAACAATGCTTGATTGAGAAGCCTGTCGAAACCGTTGTAATGCGCGATTTGGCTCACGTAGAGAATTGCGTTCCTTTTGACCAGTCAATTCAAATTTCCCGTAAAAAATGTAAAATTAAAGTTAAATTTTTTTTTTATGAGTTGTTTTTGTGATTCTCGATGCAAGATTCGTGCCCTACCGCGAGAAAAAGTGGATGCTAACTTTAAAAAAATGTGCGACAACTCACAAACCGCTGAGTTAACCGCCTCAGCAGTTGTTATAACCATGCCAAGATGTAAAACTAACTGCTGTGGCGGTTAACTCAGGGTTTTGTGAGTTGTCGCACACTTTTTTTACATCCAAAATGTTATGTCAGCATCCTTTTTTCTCGTTGTACGTGAATTTCTGGTTAAGAAAAATGTATCAGAATGCTTGAATTCGTACCTTGTCTTGTGGCCTATTGAAAATCGTTAAGAAGAGTCATTGAGTCAGTCGAGAGCACCAATTGAACGTATTTGAATATAAAAGAACTATATGTATTTTGAAATTAGCCCTGTCATGCATGTATTCTAATGAATCTTAGGGCTCATGTCAGAATGGATATAGTTCCTTTTCATTTTCCTTTAATGTTAATTTTTTATTTAGGAGTTGTTTTTGTAATGTTCGATGCAAGAAATGTGTCCTACGTGAAATTCTCGTTCAAAAAAATGTATTCGAATGCCTAAATTCGTACCTTGTCTAGTGGCCTATTGAACATCGATAAGATGAGTCAGTTCGTGAGCACCAATAACTGGACGTATTTTAATAGAAAGGAACTACATATGGACGGATCTCTGTCAAACGGAATTTTGTGCATTATGACGCGAGCCCTGTTATGCATATATTCTTATGGGTCTCATCAGGGTTCATGTCTTAATGCACATAGTTCCGTTTGACAGAAATACGTCCATATATGTGATTTGACATGAACTGATGAGCCCTGTCATGCATGTGTTCTAATGGATCCCAGGGCTCATGTCAGAATGGATATGATTCCTTTTATTTTCATTTAATGTTAATATCTTAATTAGGAGTTGTTTTCGTAATTTTTGCTGCAAGAATCGTGCTCTCCGTGAAAATCTGGTTATGAAAAATTTATCAGAATGCTTAAATTCGTACCTTGTCTTGTGGCCTGTTGAGCATCGTTAAGATGAGTTAGTCGTGAGCACCAACTGAACGTATTCAAATAAAAAGGAATCATACGTATTTTGACATGAGCTTTGTCATGCATGTATTCTAATGGATCTCAGGGCTCATGTCAGAATGGACACGGTTCCTTTCCATTCAAATGAGATCTCGATCGCGACTGGTTGCCTGCCAACAAGTGCACCAAGGTCCAGAGGCTGCGTGCCTGGTGGCTCGCATTGATGCAACATTAATAGCCCCCTGCCACCGCCCCCTCCTCCTCCCCCTCCCCCTCCCCCTCCGTGCTACACTTGAAAACTCCCAGGTGGAAAAGCCCGCGTATAACGGTCAAGGCATTGTTCTTTGACCTTCGAGTTAAAGCTTCCATCTTGGGTCTTCAAGTTCGGACACGCTGTCATTTTGACACACTTTTAGATTGGGATAGAGTAGAGCACCTAAATAGGGAGAGTATGGACATGTCGAAAGATGAAGGTGTAAGGGCCCAAAAGAGCAGAAAATCATTGAAAACGAAAAATACTACTGCCAATCTTCAAATTCTAATATCGAACCAAGACGGTCAAGAATGTTCATTGATGAGCTTCCTCCCGGAAAAATGAGTAAAAAGTTAAGTCCCTTTATAGAGAGAGTTCAGACAACTTGGCTTATGGATGTCACAAATGGGAATAAAGATTACACGAATCGGACGCGCTTTGTAATCTTTGATCAACCCATTCCCGAACTCCTGTATCCGTTCCCTCTCTCATTCCGTTTGTTCCTTGCCGTACCCCCAGTTCCCCGGTCCATTCCAGTTTATAATCTTTGCAATCGGGTGAAAGTGTAATCTTTATTACCGTTTGTGACATTGTGGAAGCCTAAAATACGGGAACCGATCAGAAATAGATTCGCTTTGTCTTCCCTCTCAGTGTAGAGGGACTCTAGTAAAGATCAAAGAACTGAGTAAAATACGTGCTTTAAAAACGTTGGGTCGTAACAATTGTAATAATAAATTATTCTGAATAATTTGAGTTAGACTACTCTTTTGGGCTCCATCACCTAACCTGAAAATTACCGATATGTCCGTATGTCATGGAGCTTTAAGGGCTCAAACGAGCAGCTTCCTTATGAACACAAATTATCCAGAGTGAATTATTAATACAATGGATCTGTTACACGCAAGAGATACAGCCAACTGAATATATTTTCTAAGGATAAATTCGCCCGATAATTACGTTAGACACGTCAAAAATTCGTATTGTCCTCTAGTTCAAACCATGCTACCTCCTTTATTATGCCAATTGAAAAGCAAATCTAAAATATTGATTATTAAACTTTATAGAATTATTTTGATCGATAAAGTCCACCCGCGCAGTGACGAACGTTAATCGACAAACAATCCGTTGAGTTGAAGTTTCAATCATCGGTCCACATTTAGGGAACGTTCCGAATCAGAAAGAGATCCACGATACATTCGGAGATGGAACTAAGCGCTAAATGCATCAATGCGGAACTTCAACCTGCTACTATTTCTAAGAAGATGGGTGTTCACTGCGCTAGAAACAAACAAAATCATCTCATCTTGCGTCTGAAATGCAGCTTTATTTTGACACTCTGTTTAAGATGCTGCTTGAGTAGGTGCATCTCGACGGATTTGCTCAGTTCGAAAGATCGTGCGGAGAGAGCTATTTTCGGAAATAATGCAAATATTTTCGCGGTTTGGTATTCGATTTGATTTTTTAATCAAAGGAGCTGAGATAGGAGCATTCCAGTAAACTAATAGGGAGAAACCACGTATTCAAATGTTGGTAACCGGAGGCTGCGATTTGACGCGCTTTTGCGTAGATTCTGAAGATGTTCTACTTACAACCTGCAATAGTGTACAACTGTCTATTCAGGAGCGGTATGATACAGAGTGTCCAGGAATCTACCTGAATAAAAACTCTGCTCTACACTGCCGTGCTAAAGAAAAACGCCGAATGAACATTCGAGAGTTGCCAAATTTCCTCCGATAAAATGTTCATTTTTGAGGAAAGTTGTGATTACGAGTATTTTCCCGTAGACACTCTAAACCAAATTACAAACAAAATTATCCGAGCAATTGAACAAAAAATATTCAAAAATTTTCCTGAAAATTAGTGATTTGTCTAAGGATATTTGGCGAAGTGTGGAAGTTCATACGATGTTTTTCCTTACCACGGCAGTACAGTTGTATCGTGATATGCGTTTTTTCCCCAAAACTTTCTTTGCAGATATAGACCTGTTTTGTTTACACGCGTCTGTTTTTGCGATGAAAGATAAAATACGATCCAATGAAATTGCAGTGAAAAACAGGTTCGGCCATTAAAACCCCCGCTCGGGTCATCCAACGGGCGACAAGAAGACACTTACTCCCCGTTAATGACCGCCCGATCCAAGCGACGAAAATAAAAAGCCGAGATTAACGGAGCGATGACTCAATTTTCGGCAAAATCCCCCGTTTTCGCGGGTCGAGGGTCGTTTGTCGTGGGAGCATTGCGACGGCTCTACCGTGCTGTGGAAGAACGCCGTAAGTGCATTCCGATGTTTCCTAGCTGTCTTCGATCACTTACCTATTTTTTTAAAAAAGAAATAATGAGTATGCTTTTCTTGACATTTTTAGATCCAATAGATAAAATGGAGGGTAAATATTCGCGAAAAAGATTTAAAAAAATGTTTTACAAAATGTTTAAAACAAAAAAAAAAAAAAATAATAATGAGTGTGCTTTTCTTGAAATTTTTAGATCCAATAGATAAAATGGTGGGTAACATTCACAAAAGAGATTTTTTAAAAAAATGAGTAGGCTTGCTGGAAATTTTTAGATCCAATAGATAAAATGGAGGGTAAATATTCGCGAAAAAGATTTAAAAAAATGTTTTACAAAATGTTTAAAACAAAAAAAAAAATTATAATGAGTGTGCTTTCCTTGAAATTTTTAGATCCAATAGATAAAATGGTGGGTAACATTCACAAAAGAGATTTTTTAAAAAAATGAGTAGGCTTGCTGGAAATTTTTAGATCCAATAGACAAAATGGAGGGTAAATATTCGCGAAAAAGATTTAAAAAAATGTTTTACAAAATGTTTAAAACAAAAAAAAAAAAATTATAATGAATGTGCTTTTCTTGAAATTTTTAGATCCAATAGATAAAATGGTGGGTAACATTCACAAAAGAGATTTTTTAAAAAAATGAGTAGGCTTGCTGGAAATTTTTAGATCCAATAGATAAAATGGAGGGTAAATATTCGCGAAAAAGATTTAAAAAAATGTTTTACAAAATGTTTAAAAAAAAAAAAAAAATAATGAGTGTGCTTTTCTTGAAATTTTTAGATCCAATAGATAAAATTTCGGATAATGTTCACGGAAAAAATTCATTCCCTCTGCTGAATGAGCAGAGTGTGCTATATTTCTCATAATGTTCTTTCTAATGTTGTAAATAAAAAAAAAATACCGCCTTACCGTGATATGACGTCTCCGTGACGTAATGGCGGGATTGGCGTGATTGACGTGATTCTGATGACGTGATGGGCATTTCCCATTTAAAACCTTGCATTTTAGTAGATTACGCCTTATTGTCGCATTATCTCCTCCAATAGTTCTGTTGTTCGATTTAAAAACCAAGGACATCCTCGTGCGTAGCTAATTTATTAGTTTCCGCTTACACGCATTAAATGTATCGAACTTTAGATACACTGGGAAAAAACATATTGGATCTAGAGTCCAGACTCTTGAAAACATTGACAAGAAAAAATACTCTTGATTCAATCAGATTTAAGCTTAAATCAAAAGGAAATCCGCTCAAATTAAGAGGCTGGATTCTTGATTTAAGCTTGAATCTGATTGAATCAAGAGTATTTTTTCTTGCCGATGTTTTTAAGAGTCTGGACTCTAGATCCAAAGTGTTTTTTTTTCCAGTGTACGTGCAAATCCATTGCAAGTAAAATTCTTCGGAAAATTCCACGAAAACTATTCGCTAAATTTTTGAGGAATTCGTATTTTCTCGACAGAAAAGCAACATCCCAATGCTCATATGGCGTTTTTCTCTCAGCACGGGCAGAGTTTGTCTCTCCGTTGGCGTAGGAGCTTACCTAATTCCACTTTAAGATGAGCTCTGTGTTCCGTATGATTCTTTGTTTCCCGGAGCTCATGCGAATATCGAGTTATGTTTTTCTCTTGTCGGACAAGTTCATCGACTCGCGCCGGATGTCATTACGATCGTTGTGCCGGAAATGCACGTTCAGGAAACACGTCAAGCGCCGTCCGAAATTGATCTCCCCCGAATTTGTTCCCAAAGTCCGGGGATTTATGAGCCTACCAGTACGACATGAGGACGTTTCTGACTCGTCACGCAGCTCATGTTCAATGCGTGGGTGGGATGAAAATGGTGTAGGAGGTAATCTGCCGTGCTAAGGAAGAACGCCGTATGAACATTCGAGCGTTGCCAAATTTCCTTCGATAAAATGTTTATTTTTGTGATAGGTTATTAATATTTTCCCTTGAAATTTTCAGGAATTTCAGGTCAAATTGCGAACAAAGTTACCTGAAAATTTGGAAGGAAAATATTCATAAGTTTCCCAGGGAATTCGTATCTTATCAAAGAAAATTTGGCAACGTCTGAAGGTTCATACAGCGTTTTTCCTCAGCACGGCAGTAATATTTAAAATGCAATTTCTGTCCCGGAGTCAAGTTCAACGAGACCAGTGGCGATTTTGGACGTTGGCAACACTGTTTTAAGCCATTTTTGTGTTAGAGTGGCGTGCGATATATCGTATCGATTTGTTCCATAATTTCAGCTACTTGTCATTTTTTTTCGAATTTTAAGCGATCGAACTTCTATTGTAATGAGACTGAAGAATTCATGTACCTTTGAGGAAGAAATTCAACGTAATGAAGGCAGGGTTTTTTTTAGAGAAAAAATATCGCATTCGAGTGCAGTTTCGATATCAGTATCAAACGCGTTATTTTTCCTCTGGAAAAAACTCTGCCCTTATTACGTTGGATTTCTTCGTCAAATTTGGTACATGAATTCTTTAGTCTCCTGACAGAAGAACCGCGATCTCAAAATTCGAGAATAGTGGCAAGTAGCTGAAAAAATGGACTAATCGATGCGATATATCGCATGTCATTCGACACAAAATGTAGCGTCCATCGAATCACCTTAACAAAAAATTTGTTCGATCAACCAAATCATTTTGGTTCATCCAACGATCTTGAAACTATACATTGGGTGATCCTATGCTACGTCAACAGTGAACTTCGTAACACACCAGGAGCAACAATTAGGTTAGGACGAGGATGGTAAGTTTCCATGGTCTTTCATGGGACTGTAAAAAAATCTGAACGATCCTGGGATCGCAGGCTCGCTGTGCACACTGGTCTAAGATTGTGAACACAACAGACGGTAGGTCTTACACCGAGAAATTACGAATATTCAACGATTGAGGCGCGCACCGTGGCTTACGCGCAATGCGTGAAGTATTTCTACAGTCTTGTAGGCGCTAATGCGTTTCAAGGTAATAGCACCAAGTTTGGCGCGATTAATCCGCAGTACGTGTTTGGCGCAATGCGTGAAGTATTCCTACAGTCTTGTAGGCGCTAATACAATTTTCACGCTGATCGCAGTAAGTTTGGTGCGATTATTGGCGCGATTAATCCGCAGTGCGTGTTCGGCGCAATGCGTGAAGTATTCCTACAGTCTTGTAGGTGCGAATGCACGTCTCAAGCTGATCGCACTATGTTTGGCACGATTATTGGCACGATTTATCCGCAGAACAGAGCATTTCTCAACTTTCTGTTCAGGCTGTTTAATTGCATCAATGCCAAAGCAACTGTCTAGAAACTGTAGATAGGTTGATCCTATGCTGCGCCAACAATGAAATTTGTAACAAACCAGGAGTAGCAATCAGGTTAGAACGTGGATGGTCGGTTTTCATAGTTTCTCGTAGGACTGTTGCTGAGTAAGGACTCATATCAAATTCAGAACCAACTGTTTGACCATCAGTGTCCGGATATGAAAAGCCATTCTTCAAGTGAGTTTGCGACACAAATCAACGCTAAGTCATTTATTGTAAAAACTCCCGTAAGATTCCATGTTATTGATGCTATGACGAGAATATAGTAATTGGACGTATTTCTATCAAACGGGACTATGACGTGAGCCCTGTTATGCGCATATTCTTATGGGTCTCAGGGCTCATATCTTAATGCATATAGTTCCGTTTGACAGAAATACGTCCAATTAGACAGTTTCACTCTCCGCCAGCCTATCGAACAACCGCTCCACGTGTGTTACTTTGTAGTCAACCACCAATCTACAGTTCCCAAATCGTAGGGTTCATCTGACCAAAAAACTCAAAGTAACCCAAAGTCACCATAAATGGACTGAGTTAAGCAGAAAGGAACCAACCCACATTTTGGAAAAAATTGAGTTATGAGTGGTTTTGAACTCAACCACTGCTCTACTATCTATCGCCAAAAATTGAAAGTTTTTGTTGGAGCAAAGTTTGCAGAAATTGAACTCGAAGTTTATATTTTACATTGAGTCTTATGCAGGAGCTAAACTTTAAACCTCTTTTCCTCGGTTCGATCCCGATGTGGCTTGGTTCCTTTCTGTTTAACTCCGTCCAAATACGGAAGTTCATTTTGTACCGGACTTCATCTTGCAGGAGGAAATTGTTCAAGATAGGCTATAAGTAACCACAAAAATGGTCAAAATGGTCTCAGTCTAAAATTGTGAAAGAACTTATCCCTAAATTTCTCTGAAGTACATATAAGATATGAAAGTTCAACAAATTTCTGGGCGAGACTGGCAAACTTCCCAACCACTTTCTCAGCTGGAGAGATATCATACTAAAAGTACCTATATCTGCTTCTGCAGACACTTTATCCCGCCTCGAGACGGTCGGCTTTAAGATTTATACATTTTTTAGCGATCTGCCGCGCAATCTGAGTCTGAATTAACATTCGCGCTGAATTTGGTGCAAATCCAGTCCTTCTGAAATACTCACGGTGCGGTGGCGGAGTGAGAATGATCGATTATCGATATTTCTCCTATTTAAACCTATGGTGAAAAATCGATTATTAAGGTGTTCGTTGCGAACACCCTGTTTATCGATCCTTTTCCGTTGGTTTAAGGTGATTCGATGGACGCCATATTTTGTGTTAGAACGGCATGCGATATATCACATCAATTGGTTCAATTTTTTCAGCTACTCGTCATTTTTCTCCAATTTTGAGATCGCAATTCTGTTGTCAGGAGACTAAAGCACTCACTTACCAATTTTAACAAAAAAATTCAACGTATTAAAGGAGTGGTTTTTTCAGAGAGAAAGTATAGCATTCGAGTTGAAAAAATGGAACCAGATGATAAGATATATCGCATGCCGTTCTGACACAAAATATGGCGTCCATCGAATCACCTAAGGTGTTCGTTGCGAACACCTTGTTTATCGATCTTTTTCCGTTGGTTTAAAGGGAAGATCATTCAATATATCACAAAGCACGCCTCGCCACTGGTGGAAACCCGTGCTCGTTTCTGATTGGTGCCGGATGATGTCATTGGGTTCGGTGCGAAAATGGGGCGTTTTTTTGCGGAAAAGTCGCGCTTATTGAACCATGTAGTTCTCGGTTTCTGAGTTAATTATCGCATTTTTAGTACGTGCGCGTCGTGTCCTACTCGTCATTTACCTTTGACAAAATGTATTCGCAAGTCAAAATCCGTTCGTAGTTTAGTGACCCATTCACGTATCAAATTTACAAAGCTGAGAGAATAAACTGAACTCATAACATGGCATGGGATTAGAATGAATATTCGACTGTAGACACACAGTAACTGCGATGTCCCACTTAAAAAGCGACTAAGTCCATCCGATACACCGCCCGGCTAAGCAGGAATAGCTTATCTCCGCGGGAAACTCCACGTTGATGCGTGCTTTTTGTTCAAAAGGGCAGTATTGACAATCGGATTTTTGGCACAAATACCTCGTTTTTAGCGCCTCTCGGCGCATTCCGCTGTGAGCTCTCGGTCGAGAAAAAACGCTGAAAACTCTCCCGTGCCAGGGAAAAACGTCGTATGAACCTTCCGGCATTGCCAAATTTCCTTTGATAAAACACGAATTTCTCGGTAAACTTATAAAGATTTTCCTTCCAATTTTTCATATAATTCTGTTAGCAACTCCACTTGGAGCTCCCTGAAAAGTCAAGGAAAACTATTCATAACTCTGCTCAAAAATATACTTTTGATCTTCAGAAATTTGGCAACTCTGGAACTTTCGCACAACGCTTTCCCGTAGGACGGCAGAATCGTCGCGGGCATGCGGAGTTACACCTATTTTATTGGCAGATTTTCATAACTCCGGGAAATAAGATTGGTGTTGTGCAGAGAACGGGGAGGACTTAATCATTAATTTGGTTTGTTAGGCCGGTACAATGTTGCGGCCGAGCTGAATAACGGCGGGGTTTAGTGCCAGTTGACCGTGGGAGAAAGTGTTTATTGACGGGAGGGGAGAACACAGTTGCGGTCGTTAAGAGAAGAAAGATTCATAGCAGCTAATGAAAAAATAAGTTACGTCACTTCAATGAAACGAACTTTCCGTTACTTCTAAATGAAGAAGGGTGAAAAAAAACTTTCGGTAGTTCTAAAAGTCAAAGATGTATAGACGTTGATGGAAAAGTATATCGACGGTGAAACTACCAAACCACGTATCTCGTTTGCGGTGTTTAAAAATCTGCGCTCACATTTTATTTTTTTGAAGTAGACCAAATCAATATCATTCCTTGAAATTTTCACGGAATTTTCTCCGCACAAAGAGGAAAAATCACAGAAATTTTCAAGACTGGATGTTAAGTAGTTTTTCATTTAAAAAATAAAGTATGACAGGAAGTCTGCGACGTCGCAAACCGAGATACGTGGTTTGGTAGTTTCACCGTCGATATGGTAAGTACGAAGTACGAACGAACTATTCGGTACTTCTATGAATGAACCTTTTCCCTCAAACAACTTCATTTTGAACATTATCGTTTGAACATCATTATGAACTTTAACCGGCCGCCATTTTGAAACGGTTTATATTGACCGCGGATTTCCGCGAACAGTTTTCTTTTTTTCTTTCGAACGAGGTATCACAAAGGGGGTCTTCCCTTTTGAAAGAAAAAGTTGGGGGTCCGTTGCCCCCTCAAGGGGCCTACCTGAAAATTTTAGGAAGGCTGGAAAGTAGCTCCTTCTGACCTTCGAACATGCCCGAAGTTTCAAATCTTTACCTCAATTAAGTAAAAAGTTAGAAGAGGTGAAAGGGACTTTTGGAACACCCCATTTTCCTTTAGCTTTATTTCTCCGTAGCTCAGTCTATAAATTGAACGTATTTCTGCCAAACGGAACTATGTGCATGATGACGTGAGCCCTATTATGCATATATTCTTATGCATCTCAGGGCTCATGTCTTAATGCACATAGCTCCGTTTGGCAGAAATACGTCCGATTTCAATAATCAGCCCGCTGCACTGAAAAAACTCCGGCCGTAGAAGCCATACTTACTGGCTATATAGACGTACCGGCCGCGTTCTGGGCTCAGGAGCCGGAACTTCCGAGCGTAGCGTCCGGAGCAATCGAAGCAACAGCTCCAGTACCCGGAACTTCCGGCCTCTGAGTCCGTAACAGACGGTATGTCTATACAGCCCGTAACTTTTTTCAGTGAATTTTTCGCCAAAAATTGAAAATCTAACCTGCACTCTTTTAAAGTCTCGCCGATGTTCCGGAAGCCGGAAGTTCCGGGCATAGCGTCCGGAGCTATCGAAGCTACGGCTCCAGTACCCGGAACTTCCGGCCTCTGATTCCGGAACAGACTGTACGTCTATACAGTCCGTAACTTTTTTTAGTGAAGTTTTAGCTAAAAATTGAAAATCTAACCTGCACTCTTTTAGAGTCTCGCCTCCGGAAGCCGGGAGTTCCGGGCGTAGCATCCGGAGCAATCGAAGCTACAGCTCCAGTACCCGGAACTTCCGGCCTCTGATTCCGGAACAAACGGTGTGTCTGTGTAGCCCGGAACTCTTTTTTCGGTGAATTTTTCGCCAAAAATTGAAAATCTAACCTGCACTCTCGTAGATTCTCGCCGATGATTCGATGCTCGGTAACTTCCGCTGTAAATTATCCCTAATTGAGAATCGAAGCGTGAGTCGACGGGCAAAGGCGCATGAATCTTTCAGCTCACCTGCGCCCGGTCCAGGAGGGATGACTCGGGCTCTAAAAATAATCCCTGACACGGCTAATCAATGAAACGGCCCAAGTGTCGGAGTCACACATCGGACCCATGAATGAAACACCTGTTGCCGCGGTGCGCGGGGTTCCCGCCCGGAAACTTCGGGGAGCCCGGCCGGTTCCCCCGGCGCTGGCAGCGCTGTGCGTAACGGATGTGACATCCGCCAAAATTTCCCGGCCCCGCGGGGCGAGGGAGGGGAGGGGTCGCCCCTCCCGTTGCACAATTAGCAGTTTCACGATCCGATCGGCGGATTACACAATCGCCGGAAATGACTAACCGGAAATGGATGTAAAGGCTCGGCACGCTGAGCGGCTTTGCTCTTTAATGGGACAATACGGGGCCGCGTCCCCTTGTCGCTACGCGGTCCAATCACGCTGCCGTGATAGCGTAGAGTGCAGTAAGCACTGGAAAAAAACACATTGGATCTAGAGCACAGGCTCTTAAAAACATCGACATGAAAAAATACTCTTGATTCAATCAGATTTAAGCTTAAATCAAGAACCAAGCCTCTTAATTAGAGCGGATTTCCTTTTGATTCAAGCAAAAATCCTATTGAATCAAGAGCATTTTTCTTATCACTGTTTTCAAGAGTCTGGACTCTAGATCCAATGTGTTTTTTTTCCAGTGCATGTCTGAACGCATATATAGTTCCGTTTGGCAAAAATACGTCCATTTGTGCGGATTTCTTCGAAAATTTTAAGGAATTTGCCACGTACTATGGAGAAAATTCACTGAGACTTGCCCGAAAATCCGCACTTCCGTTTTTCTGGAAAAAATTAAATTACCCAATTGAATTTGGCAATAGCTGATGCGGCTTGATCTGTTTCTGTTTCACGCGGTCCATTTATGTTTGAGGAAAGCTATGCGTATTATCCCTTGAAATTGTCAGATATTACAGATCAAATTGCAAACAAAATTGTCCGAAAAATTTGAAGAAAAATACTCACAATTTTCCCAGTAAATTCTATTAAAGGAAATATGGCGACGTCTGAAGGCTTTAGGGCCCAAGAAGGCAGCCAACCTATGAAGTCAAATTATGTAGAGTGATTCAGTGTTTCAATTGTAACGACACGATTTCGACATGTCCGTACTCTCCCTATACAGGCACTCATTTCTGACCGGATAATGTCTCATGAGCATCATAGCTTTCACGGAGAGAGTGAACTTCGGGTTCCATGAAGTTCCAAAGATTATGGTTCAAATAAACGAAGTTTGCGAGCATACGAACCGAACTCTGCCGGTTCAGATGACCACAAATCGCGGATAAACGGTATACTCTGACAGGCGCAGTATAGGCAATATGCACATCGGTGCATGTGTGTAACGGTGTAGCATTGGAAGTATTTGTCGATGTAGAAGGCGCCATGCATGTTACGCGCGGGCCGCCTTGTTGGCGGATAAGGGAGTGCATCCAATCAGAAATGCCTCATTTTTGCTGAAAACTGCGCTAGAACCAAGCCTCTTAATTTGATCGGATTTCTTTTTGACTTAAGCTTAAATCTGATTGAATCAAGAGTCATTTTTCTTGTCAATGTTTTCAAGAGTCTGGACTCTAGATCCAATGTGTTTTTTTTCCAGTGAGGGTCAAATTTTCGAAATCGAGTTTCCTTCAAAATTCGTCTACACTCGTTTAGATGAAATCACTGAAATAGCTAACACAGCAAAATTCATCTTAATTTTATAAAAAAGAGACATATGAAAAAGCCGCGAGTGTGCAAAAAAGAAGTAGTTTCAGGCAAGACAGCAGTAAGTGACAATATTCCTCCAGAGAGCCCATGAAAACAGTGCTTTTAAGTACAGGGCCGCCATTTTCTGCAAATTTCTAACCTGCAAATGTGTTTGTTGTACGTCCAAAACGCAACCACGAAAGCATGCAGAAGATAGCACTTACGGCTGTCTTGACTGACAATAACCTAGCATGAAAATGAAAAATACCTTTTTCATGCATTTTCCGCACAAAATCTGGGATTATGACGTTTTTATACGAAGACTGTGATTGATGTTTCCGCACAAAATATGTCCCGCACAAGCTACATCTGACGACGTAGCTCGTAGAGGGTGTATAAAGATGAAGGGTGACATACCCAAGATGTTCACCTTGGATGCCCAGAAGAGCGCAGGAGAGGGAAAATTTATTCCTAAAGAGGAAGAAATAGGGGAAGTCACATTTGAAGCCAATCTTCAATTTTTGGTGGAAAACCGCCAGATTGTGTTAGCTGGTGGAACCTTCAAATTAGCTCTCAAAATTTTTTTATCTGAAATTTTAGCCTCACGTTTTTAAGAACGGCTACCGCATCTATCTAGTAACTTTTTTCCTGACCTCAAAAGATGAAAAACTCAAACTTTCCTATTCGGTACTATCTTTTACAAAAAATGTAGCTATCTCCGATGAACCGAGGTTAGTAAAATGTTTCCCTCTAAATCCAAACTTTTTTAGTATATGGATTAAGAGAAATACAATTCAATTATCTGAGCTGTGTTGCCAAATTGTGCCATAAATAAAGTTTTGTCGACTGATTTTGTGCGGAAATTTCTTGACATGCATTATGACGTAAGCCGTGTTATGTATATATACTTATGGGTCTCAGCGCTCATGTCTTAAAGCACATAGTTCCGTTTGCCAGAAATACGTCCAATTGTTGGACCGAGTTTTACAGAAACGCGCTTTTTAAGTTCGATCCGATAAGAAAAGGTTTTAAGTTTTATGTATCCGTAAAACTCTAAGATAATGACAAAATTTAACGACTATATCTCTTTTTCATCTTTAATTTTTCTTTCTTTTGTCCGACTTTGAACTTTTGACAAGAAAAAATTGACGAACTACATACAATTTTGCAAGATGCGACCTTTCTGCCCGTTGATGCTCAGATGTCTTCTGCGTATTGCACAATTTTAAATCGAAGCGCCTGATGTACACATGTTAATAATAAAGTATTGACTCACCTAGAGCCCAGGTACCATAACGATGAAATGGCAGGTGTATCAAAGTAATTACAAAGCCGGGTTGTCTCCAACACGAATGCAAGCGAAATGAATCATCCGCTTTGTAATGTCGGATCATGCTTCAGGTGAGAAATTCATCGTGCTGAAATGTGTGCGCGCCTCGACAAAGAGACTGTCGCATTTGGCTCCCGATTCAAGTAGTCGGAGCCACTCAGAATCAGCTTATTTAGTGGGGGTTTTAATTTAGACGAAGAAAAACCAATTAAAAGCATTTTACATGCATACAAAAACTGCTTTGTGCTCGCGTCGCCTGAGCTCTCGGATTTCTTCACACTCCAAATTCTGCCCTCTTCAAAGATCGTGCCTCTTCCCTCTTCATGGTAACCCCCGTTATCACTTGTTAGCAAACAAAAAATGAGAACCAAATCGCTCAGGGTGACCAACTAAACGTTGGCAACAACATACTGGCGCGAAAATTCTCTAACCTCAATATTACGACCGCCATGATGCATATCCGGAGTTACCCCATTGCGGGTGGGGTAATTCCGTATGGAATGGGGTAATTCCGGACGCTACAAGGAAATTCACCAAAACATTTTGACATTTTTTTCGACAAAAACTAGCTTAACTAGCTCTCCACAGTATGTGGAGCTGGCTGATTCAAAAAAATGTTGAATTCAATCAGTTTGACTGACGGTCCAAACCAAAGGTCGCACATAGCGCTTGCAGGCAGAGTACCTTTTTAGACAGAGTATGGCCACTTTTGTGCCGGTTTTTCATTGGTCGCGAGAGAATAGGCTGACACGAGGTTCTTACGGCCGTAAATAAACACAACAAGATGGCTATTATCAGCAAGCAAGTTTGAGATTATGCACATCTTACATCCTCCTGTGATAAAGGCGAAAGGCGATTCAACAGTGTTTTCATATGTTTTACATGTGTTATTCGTAGCTTAAATTGTTACTGCCGTATAATATAAATTTTTTGTCAAATTTTAGCTTCTTATCAATGGTATGGTGGGTTGCCATCTTGTTTCTTTATTTATGGCCGTAAGAACATCATGAAACCTTTAAACTCGTTGACCAATCAAAAAGCGGCACAGTTTTCCTGTAGTAAAAAGGTACGGATGGCCATACTCTGTCTCTAAAGGTAAAGGTACCCTAAATTTTTCGACGGTACAAATATCCGTACGTCGGAGTTTTTTGCCAACATGCGTTAAAAATTCAGCATAAAGCTGAAAATCTCAATACAGAGGGAAAAAGCTCACTTGAGCACAGTTTTTCCTCTAAGAGATATGCTGTTTGGTGCAACACCAGTTACGTACAACACTAGGACGTAACTATAGTGTTGCACCAAACAGCATATCTCTTCGAGGCAAAACTAAGCTCAAGTGAGCTTTTTCCCCCTGTATTGAGATTCTCAGCTATATCCTGAATTTTTAACGCACGTTGGCAAAAAACTCCAACATACGGATATTTTTACCGTCGGAAAATTTAGGGTACCTTTAGAGACAGAGTATGGCCATCCGTATCTTTTTACTACAGGAAAACTGCCGCTTTTTGATTGGTCAACGAGTTTAAAGGTTTCATGATTGACTGAGGTTGGCAAAAATTTCCAACATACTGTCTTAAGACCCGTGCGTCCACCGCAATCGTGTTTGTGTAAAAATATCCCCTCAAAGAACGATGGACTGCTCAATCGACCACCCTAACTGTGCCTTCGGATGCAATTTTTTATTCGGCGAGCGTTAATGGCGGGGCGGCAGGAGGGCATTTATCGTTCGACATGGATTTTGACCTCATTCACACCTATGGCGCGCCCGTCACCGGTTTTATGGTTCCGTTTTGGCATTGCCCTCTTTCCCGGGCGAGCGATGGAATAATCACTGTGGAATTGGGCAATAAGCGCGGTAATGCCTCCCTGCTTTCGATCGTAACTCATAAAATCCTGACATCTCTCAGCCGTTACGCGAAATTCCCGCGCCCCGCCCCGGCGCGGAATCGATATTCGCAAATCGATATTTTTCAACCGTTTCTCATAGCGATTGGCTTGGCGCGCTTGTCGATATGTCGACTCCTCGTTTGAATCTGTGTTAAAGAATCGATCATGAAGGTGTTTGTTGCGAACACTCTGTTCATCGATTCTTCTCCATTGGTTTAAACGGCAGATAAATCAATTTATCGCAAAGCACGCCACGCCACTGCCATGAGCCCTGTGTCCACTCGTCAAAATGGCGTCAAAATGGAAGCTCAAAATGAACCGAAAAATACGATCTGCTCGCGATTGTTGATCAAAAAAGAGTTCCGCCGCTCTATTTTGAGATGCAACACTCATCAATCGCATCAAGTCCCGACTTTGAGCCACTTATCGTTTAAATCGATTCACTTTGAGCTTCCATTTTGACGAGTGGAGACAGCGCTATATGGACAGCCGCAAATGAAATCGATATTCAATTCTTCATCAGCGGGCCGATCATTGAAAGTTTGAAGTAGCCCGATGCGATATATTGCATGGTCAAGATGGCTATGGATGTCTTTCCATGCAAGCATAGTGTCGTGTTAAGGAGGACTGTCGTATGAACCTGCTGGCATTGCCCAATTTCCTTTGATAAAATATCTATTTACCGGGAAAGTTATAAATATTTTTTCTTTAAAGATTTCAGAAAATTTGGTTCACAATAGAGATGTTGCATTCGTGAGGAATTTGCGATTTGACTATTAATTCTTATGTAAAAGTTCGCGAGAAACACGATGATGCTACTTGTTTTCTCTGAAATCAACTCCCAAGCTCAAAAAAAGCTCTCAAGTTGAGGCCAAAATGGAGGGGATATCCCACGCTATCCTGAGAGTCCACCTCCACATCAAGACTCTCCGCGCAAAGATAGGGAGCAAATAATTAGCAGGGTTGCCGTGTTTCCAGTTGTGGAGTCCCCAAATAAAGTGGCAGCCCTGTCAATGTATTTGCTCCCTATCTTTGCATAGAGAATTTGTTGTTGTTTCGGGAATGGGTTGATTAAAGATTACAGCAAACTTCCGATTTGTGTAATCTTTATTCCCGTCTGTGACATTCATAAGCCGCGTCGTTTCAACTCTCTCCAGAAAGGGACTTTAACTCCCTATATGAGTACTCTAGCCGTCGCCCTCCCGACGTGAAAATGTAACAACCCTTGGCGATGAGCCTTGTCGCCCAGCTAACTCAATGCTCTACCGGGCTCATCTCACAGTGCACTTACGACCTTTTATCAGGCAAGCCCCGAAGTGCCACGACGACAACGATTGAGATTCGGGAGCCATAAGTCAGTTTTCGCGCTGAAGATAGCAAAAGTCGTCGTTCCTCTTACATGAGAGCGTAGGAAGGAACGGCACGGCACAAACGGAATGAGAGAAGGAACAGAGTTAGGAATTCGGAAATGAGTTGATCAAAGATTCAGAAAAACGTTCACTTTGTGTAATCTTTATTCCCGTTTGTGACATCCATAAGCCGCGTCGTTTCAACTCTCTCCAGAAAGGGACTCTAACTCTCCCTATATGAGTACTCTAGCCGTCGCCCTCCCGACGTGAAAATGTAACAACCCTTGGCGATGAGCCTCTTCGTCCATCTAACTCAATTCCCTCCCGGGCTCATCTCACAGTGCACTTACGACCTTTTGTCACGCAAGCAACGAAGTGCCACGACGACAACGATTGAGATTCGAGAGCCATAAGTCAGTTTTCGCGCTGAAGATAGCAAAAGTCGTCGTTCCTCTTACATAAGAGCGTATCTCAGTTTCAACGTGAGCCCTGTTCTCCATGTAACCCTACGTTTTGTGGGGCTCATCTGGAGATGGAGATACGTCCTTACGCCAGAAGAGCGCCGACGTGTGAGCTCCACGGAGCGGAAGCAGCCCCGCGGCTGGCGTCCGGCCAGAGGCGACTCGAGCGGCCAAGTCAAGTCCCACAATGCACATTCCAACATCTTAGGTCGAGAGAATGGAGCCACATTCCCTGTCCTCTCTTCGAGCGTAATTTCCCTTTTCCCTGCAATAACCATTGCTGCTCGCTGCCGTGATAGCGAAGAGAGCGGTAAGTGTCAAATTTTTGAAAGCGAGTTTCCTTCAAAAATCGCCTAATCTTTTAGATGAAATCACTGAAATGGAGATGTTGCAGGTGTAAGGGACTTGCGATTTAACTGTTGCTTTTTATGTTAAAGTTCGCTAGAAACACGATGGTGCAACTGGTTTTCTCTGAAATCATCTCCCAAGCTCAAAAAAAGCTCTCAAAGTGAGGCCAAAATGGAGGGGATATCCCGCCCTACCCAGAGAGTCCACCTCTACATCAAAGCAAACTCTCCATGCAAAGATAGGGAGCAAATACATTATTGACAGGGCTGCCACTTCATTTTGGGACTCCAAAACTGAAAACACGGCAACCCTGGTAATAAGTATTTGGTATTTGCAGTATTTGCTCCCTATCTTTGCATGGAGAGTTTGTTTTGATGTAGAGGTGGACTCTCAGGGTAGGGCGGGATATCCCCTTCATTTTTGCCTCACTTTGAGAGCTTTTTTTGCGCTTGGGAGTTGATTTTAGAGAAAACCAGTTGCACCATCGTGTTTCTCGCAAACTTTTACATGAGAAACAGCAGTCAAATCGCAAATCCCTCACACGTGCAACATCTCCATAGCTGAAACAGTGAAATTCATCTTTGGTTGAGAGGTTGGAGCCACATTTCCTGTCCTCTCTTCGAGCGTAATTTCCCTTTTCCCTGTAATAACCGCTGCTGCTCGCTGCCATGATAGCGAAGAGAGCAGTAAGTGTCAAATTTTTTGAATCGAGTTTCCTTCAAAATTCGTCTTAACTCTTTCAGATGAAATCAATAAAATAGCTGAAACAGCGAAATTCAGCTTAATTGTATCCAAACGAGGCATATGAAAAAGCTGTAATTGCGCAGAAAATGACGTAGTCTCAGGCAAGACAGCAGTGAGTGGCAATATTCCTCCAGAGAGCCAATGAAAGCAGTGCTTTGAAAGTAACCGCCTTCTTCTAACCTGAAAATGCGTTTCATCAATTGTGACGGAAGCAAAATGGAATTTGTTGAAACTTGTACTAAATTTCCTTTATAATTTTACGATGCTGAAAATGAAATTTTTTGGAAAATGTACTTAATAGTAGACTAAACGAAAAAAGAGAGGTGGGGGGGGGGGAGGCGAGGGGACTTTTGATTCATTCCAATTGGACCGAGTTCGTCAGAAAGGAACCGACCCACATTAGGAACACACAACAAGAGGTTTGAAGTTTTATTCCTGCTTAAGGCTCAATGTAAAGAGTAAACTTTAAACCCTCTTTTCACAAAAAAAAAAAATTTCGGTTCAGTTTTTGGCAGAAGAAAATATGCGGCTAGTGCAACTCAAAAATAATTTTATCTAAATTTTTTCGAAAATTTGGGTTGGTTCCGTTCTGATAAACTCGGTCCAATTGTTAGTCAACCCTTGATCACCCCGTACGTGAATTCCCGCACACAAGGTCGTCTAACCGTGAAATCCGAGCCGGTTCGGTCCAACGGAGAAGAGGAGAAGCTCTGACGACAGATGATGGAGCTGAAGCGAGCCAATCGTCGAATTATCGGATGACCGCCGACGAGTGGAGTGCATTTTAACACCTGCCGCCTCCACTGCGCTGCACTTAGTTGCCATGCCCAGAAATATGCGGGGGAGAATTTGCATATCGGGCCCCACTCTCCTTCCTCTCTGTGCAGACAAGGCATCGACAGCCGAATCGTCGCACAGTGAATATATTCGGAAATTGCAATTTTACAAGTCGAGGGCTAAGGAACAATACCCCGTAACTGACAATGGAGATGTTACATGTGTGAGGGATTTGCGATTTGACTCTTGATTCTTATGTAAAAGTTCGCGAGAAACACGATGGTGCCACTGGTTTTCTCTGAAATCAACTCCCAAGCTCAAAAAAAGCTCTCAAAGTGAGGCCAAAATGGAGGGGATATCCCACCCTACTCTGAGAGTCCACCTCTACTTCAAAACAAACTCTCCATGCAAAGGTAGGGAGCAAATACATTGAAAGGGCTGCCACTTTATTTGGGGACTCCAAAACTGAAACCACGGCAACCCTGCTAATGTATTTGCTCCCTATCTTTGCATGGAGAGTTTGATGTAGAGGTGGACTCTCAGGGTAGGGTGGGATATCCCCTCCATTTTGGCCTCAACTTGAGAGCTTTTTTTGAGCTGGGGAGATGATTTCAGAGAAAACCAGTGGGACCATCGTGTTTCTCGCGAACTTTTACATAAGAATCAATGGTAAAATCGCAAATCCCTCACACATGCAACAACTCAATTGGACGTATATATGCTAAACGGAACTATGTGCACGTGGAAAGATGGGGTGTGCTCGTTAGTGGTCGGGCCATAAGAATGAATGGAAAATTTAAAGCGCCAGTGACGTCAGCGGCAACGACGAGGGAAGCAACGATCGGGAAGGCGGTCTTTAACTCATGAGCCCTGTCCACAAGGATCTGGTTACATTCCCACGGCTCACGAGTTAGCGCTCAGTTCCTTTTGATTTAATTGAAAATCCCGCTTTTCCATTTTCTCGAAAGGAACTATATCCACTGACCACATTGTTCCTTATCCAGCTTCCACAAGCATACCCCATCTTACCACTTGCACATAGTTCCTTTTAGCATAAATACGTCCAATTTTGCCAAAAAGGAATCAGCAACTTTGCTGCATTCTACCTCATGAAATACGCTAGCTGAAGTCCTTTGGTTTTTTCCACTTTCGCATGGGAGTGCTATAATGAAGCTGTAATGCATATAAAAGAATTGTAAACACAAATTTGAACAGAGATAATAGATATAGCTAATCCTTGAATAGAACTGAAGAGCCGGACGCATTCCTGCTGAACGGAACCGGAGACAGGTGGAAAAGAAGGGGTATGCTTGTTAGTTGAGAGCCGTAAGAATGAATGGGAATAATAGAGTGCCAGTGACGTCAGCGGCGATGAAGTCGATTCTCGGTTCAAGCTTGAAGCGACTCGATGATACAGCTCTGTTCAATTCGGTTCAATTCATCTGTTCAAGCGGAGGACATGATCCAGTTTGTTCCGCCTTCAAAAAAGAAGGCTGCAATTTTATGCACTCCGGAGTTAAAATAGTTATCTCGTCGCGCCTGATCGCGACTGCGTTCTAAAGCAGATACCGTCCAGCTCCAATCCTCTGAGCCACATCTTCACCTCTCACTTTTTCTCCCTCTCTTTTTTCCCGCCTCCGACCTCTTCTTTTTCATACTTGATGTCAAGCAACTAGTTTTTAAGTACATTTTGGGTCATGGAGAGATTGGTCAAACGGAGAGAGGTTCGTACCGTTTCGTAGCGTCACCCGCCTAAATCTTTAGACAGTGGTGATTTTGCAAGGTGGCTACACTATATTTTCTCCATTTAAATCCTTGGAAAAATCAATTTTAGGTATAAGGCATAGGATCATCAACTTCGGAGCGATTATCCTTAATCCTGTCGCAGTTTTATTTCCATAAAATCCCGCTCGATGAAATAGATTTTTTATCTGAATTTATCACGACTTTTTGCTCGATGTTATCATTATTTTTAAACATCGCATGTCGCTTGTGATACCTCGGCCGGATAAGGTGACGATTTGACGCAGAAAGTTGGCATCCAAATGGACCTTGTTTGTTTAACTAACCAATGAGAACATGATTCAGTGACACGCGCAACTGACCAATCGCAAATCAAAACGTCCCGGACCTAAACTTTGAGGGAAACCCGCGAAGCAGGTAAAGCGAGACTGCTGCACAGCGGGAAAAACTTTACAAGATGTCGTTCTATTTTCGGTTCGACATGATGCTTCGGAGAGGATGAAATATAACGATTACTTTTATCAATCGTAAAAAAACACGGAATTAAACGGCAGCCCCTCAGTTTTACAGCCACGCGAACGGGTTTAAGTGTGGTCAGATCCGTGTTTTAAATAACTTTTCATCGCGGATGACACTCGTCCGAGGGATCAAGACTCCTTTCGCCTGACCGGATTATTTCATTTTCTTTGTTTTATGTATACGCTTGAATTTACTATATTTATTATTTGTTTTATATTCGCATTGGTATTCGCACGCTCGCAAAAACATGAAAAAACAAATCCGCGTTGATAATTTTGCATCGCTATATTAGCATGGTGGTAACTACGAATTCGTGATTTATTTGTTTATTTTCATTCCAATATTATTTTTGAATCTCTATGTTTATTTTTAGTACCTCCAGGTGTGGGAGAAATTTTGAACGGAGATTGAAGCCGCAACTACTTACCAAATTTTGACACCATCAATAGAGATGTATATTATTATGTCTCCGTAATATTACTGTTGGCACAGACATACTATTATGAGCATGGTTATGCTACTGTGCTCATCAATAATATTACCAAAATCCACGGTTCCACGGTAGTGGAACCCTGTGTGACATTATTACCGTAGTAACCGACGAATAACCGTGTTTTGTTTCTCCGTATCCTTTTAGCATGAATACGTCCATATAGCCAATACGCATGAACATTAACACTCCTAAATTCCACAGAAACTCGGCAGAAAAGAACACTATCGGGTTTACAACACACATTAATCCACTTCTGAAACTCGAGCAGCCGTAGCCTAACCTCTTAGAAAGCCAGCAGAGCAGCGTATCCAACTTTCAAGCACACGATGTCCTCACGTACATTGTTTTTGCGAAGAATTTGGATGCAATTTGGAAACCCCGCGGTCGAATGACGCGCGGGAGTTCAATTAATACTCGATACAATATACCAGAACGCTTCCTCCTCCCCGCCCGCCTGTAGGCGCTTTCCCGCTAATCAGAGTAAAAAATGAAGGCGGCAAATTGTTTGAGAAGGAAATGGCGGCGGGATTAATTGGCTGCTGCGACGGTCAGCGAAAGGCACGGCCCAGTAAACTTTTCAAGGTTTGCGCCGGAATGGGGCTGTTGCAAACTTTTGCTACACGGAAAAAAATTAAATGTTGATTTAGCATTTATACTGTTAAAAAGATGTTCGACAAGTTTCAAATGCTGATTTTACAATACAGAAGTGCTAACATAACATTTTAATTTGTAGGATTTGCATTGGGCGTAGTTACGTTAGCATTTGTTAAAATGTAAAATCAGCATTTGAAACTTGGACATCTTTTTAACAGTATAAATGCTAAATCAACATTTACTTTCTTTCTGTGTAGAGCAAAAATAAGAGTTGTTTCCATCAGTATAAATGTCTCAAAAATCACGATGAGCGCATTAGCAAATTTTGAAATGCACTGCTTATACTTCATAATTTACGTGAGATTTGCGTTATTTCGAGCTTCCCGCTTCAGAAACGATACTACGGCACAGGTGAACATTCCGTCAGAGGAATCGTTCTAGCCAACCCCTGCGCACTAGTATACTACATAACAGTCAACATGGTTGACACCAATCCGCCAAAACACGTGTGTCTGGTCGGGATTCTAACCATTTGTTAACGACATAGCGTGTTCACATTAACGATTTATTCGCGTTGATAAAAATCCGCTTCGGTTGACCTTGTGCCCCTGATTGCGATTTGCGCAGGGAAAGCGTCAGCCATGTTGGGTTTCGCTATTGCGAAAGGGTTGATTGGAACCGGTAATCCAGAATTGCGCAAAAGGTCTAAGTAAATATGTAAGGATTGTGCGAAAAAAACACATGGATTGCGCGAATAGAAATCTCAACATATGCTACAGGAATGCGCGAATTTTAAAATGAAGTTAATTTAAGGTAGAAGTTTGGCAAAGCAGGAAACAATTGGAAAATAAACGCATTTTCATGTTACGCTAGTTTAGGTTAATTTGTAGACACATCATCGATGTCTTACCCTCTGATGATAAATGAAATGATATATTTGAATATTGGTCGAAGGTATAAAGAACTTATCTGAATTTTCTCGGAAAAAAATATTTAATCGGGAGAAACGAGGCAACGTTGAAATGCTTATGCGACGTCGAAATACAACATGGGCCTTTCAAGTTCGATTATTCGATGCCGCGATTGCAACGGGAGTTCGAAAAATTGCGCCAAACAGTGCAGCTGGCGTTAAACGTATATTAGCGCCTGCAAGACTGTAAGAATGCCTCACGCATTGCGCCAAACAGTACAGCCCATATCAGCGCCTACAAGACTGCATGAATACTTCTCGCATTACTCCAAACGCAGTGCAGTCGGCCAGTTGGCCTGAAACGCATATTAGCGCCTACAAGAATGTATAGAAATGCTGTTGGACTGCGAGTCATCATATTTGACGTTCTGCCTAATTTTTAATCATAATTGAAGGGAAATGTATATCCTCATTGTAACGATTTAGAAATTCAGATGATATTTAATTTTGTTTTGGTTACATTAAAAGAAAATAGAACGAACGAAAAACGTCGAAATATTCGATACTTTTATTTGATATCATTTTAGTATATTCGCGGAAACTTTTCAGAACAACTGTGTGTAGCTTTTTAAAAACGCATATTAAAAATAAAACATGAAAGTGGTGCATAACGTTGCAAATCAGAGATAAATATGATACGCTTTTCTTTCGGATGCACCCGTCGGGTTTTGAACCCATTCATCTCCTAAAAAAGTTGAACATGGTTGTTCTACTATTTTTTACTTATAGTTTATTTCCAGTGGTTGGTGATCTGAGGCCCCAAGTTCAATTTTTAAATGTCTACGAAAGCTCTCCGGGCCATTCCTGCAACGAGGGCTACGCTATCCATCGAAGAGAGACATGTCCGTAAATGAATAGGGAATGCTACTTGGTGAAGATCCTCGTACTTTTTCAAGACCTCCTTTAATTTTAATATTGTATTTATTATGAGTGAAGTATTCATGAATATCTCTCCGTTTGTTTCAGGTAAGAAATACTGCAGTTCTAGCCGTCCATCGATTCGTGCACATACGCACGTGTCGCACGTATTCATGTAAAATTGTACGTATTGTATTTCCTATATTCTTTCCTTCAAATTTGTCTTTCATAATTTCGTTAAACCTTTAATTCTCTCTCGCCTTCTATCCTGCCGTGCTTAGTAAGAACGCCCTATGAACGTTCGAGAGTTGCCAAATTTCCCTTGATAAAACATGTATTTTCATGCATGACAACATTCATGAATGTTTTTCCTTGAAAGTTCCAGATATTTTAGATTAAGTGGACCGCGTTTAACAGAAAGGTACCAAGCCACATCTGCTATTGCCAAGGTTATATAGTGAGGATGTTTTTGAGCGAGAGAATAGAATAGACAGGTGTGAAACTCCGAAAATCCGTCAGGCCTTCTCCGATGCCTCCGCGAATAAAGTTAGGGCCCAAAAGAGCACTGTTGTGATAGCGAAGAGAGCAGTAAGTGCAATAATGAAGTTTTAAGAAAACGGGTTCAGAGGCTTCTGACCGGAAAATTATGTTGATAGAAGCCTCCGTGCTTTGTCAAATTGCCACTTATCATCCGGAAGACACTTAGAAAGTGTTTGGATGATTTTAAGTCGACTGATTTTATTTCAATTATATATGTAGAAACGGTATTTTTCATTGTCATGTTTGGTTAGTGTTTGCAAGACAGCCGTAAGTGCTATCTCCTGCATGCTTTCTTGGTCGTGTTTTGGACACACAAAAATACATTTTCAGGCTAAAAATTGGCAGAAGAGGGTGGCACTTTTCTTGAGAGCACCCTTTCCATTGACGCTTTGGAGGAATATTGTCACTTACAACTGTCATGCCTGATATTACGTCATTTTTGCGCACTTAGGTATACGGCTTTCTCATGTGGCTCGTTTTGATACAATTAAGATGAATTTTGCTGTTTTAGCTAGACGAATTTTGAAGGGTATTTGATTTCGAAAATTTGCACTTACTGCTCTCTTCACTATCACGGTAGTACGAAGATACCCTTTACACGGAGAAAAGAACCTCGTGCGTGGGACCCGAAGTTTAGGTCATATGGATCTCTGAAGTTTTCAGAATTAGCATCTGTACACTTTAGATCTAGCTGTCGAGGTTCGGATCACACATCTGAAACTTCAGTTTTTACATCTGAAGTACTTCAGATGTGAGAACCGAAGTTTTTCGGATATGACAACCGAAGTTTTTCGGATATGACAACCGAAGTTTTTCGGATGTGAAAACCGAAGTACTTCAGATGTAAGAATTGAAGTTTCAGATGTGTGATCCGAACCTCGACAGCTAGATCTAAAGTGTTCAGGTGCTCAATCCGAAAACTTCAGAGATCCATATGACCTAAACTTCGGGTCCCATGCACGAAGTTTTTTTTCTCCGTGTAGACATTAGCCATCAATATCTCCTTTAAAAGTGGATTTCTAGACTTCCTGTCCTGTGATTTGTTTTCCTCGCGGAATTCTGAAGATAAAACATTGTGTAACAAAACTCGCGTAAAGACACCGTATCACCATAAAGGCTTTAAACTGTTCCTAATGTTTCCTCCCCTTTACACCTCCCCTTTGCTCTTGGCAAAAGAAAATAATTACTCTGGTCCGCGATGGAACGAGCGGGAAACGAGTCTGACTTGCCAAATTACCGAGTGACTGATAGCGTCACCTTTTGAGATGCTCCCCGCTGATGGGCCCGTAATGCCAACGTTGACGACTCTGATGATATCATTACAATGTAAATTATTTTCAACTCTCTTTTATCCCGCCCCAAGTTCATCGAGAAGTATAAACAGAGGTATCGTCAGAAAGTTGCCTGAGCATTCTGTACTTCGTCTGTCTCTTGGGCTTTGTCTCCTTGGGACGTTTTCATGGGATTTGTCCCAAATTCGAATCGCAGGAATGAAACCTCTGGGATTTTTCCCAGTTACCGTCTCCACGGGACGAGGTTCATACGGTCCTGCGACTAGTTTGCGCGGGAAGATAAATTAGATGAAGTCGAGTATTTAATCGGGATCAAAATAATAATTGCACTCAATTGACAATTAGACACATTATTTTAACAAAACAAACATGAACAATGGAGTGATCAACAAAATATTGCACAGTTCGTTTTCACTTCATCTGAATTCCTCTCTCAGTGGGTCTTAGAGGGGTACAAGGACCATACTTGGTACTAGGAAAAATATTGATTAATTCAATATTTTTCCCAACTTTGTAAGTGGGATTTTTCCCCGGGACGAATCCCGTGAAACGGCCCGTGGAAACAAGGCCTTAGAAATGGAATTTTTGCGTGCATTGATGGTACTGGCGCGGCGTTTGAGAGCTCGATTCTCGATTTTGTTGCTCTATTTGGCGTCAGCCTCAAGCCCGATAGATACCTTGCATGTGTGAGGGATTTGCGATTTAAGTATTTTTTCTTACGGTAAATTTTCTCGGTTCAAGGCCGCCTTCAAATATTGTTTATGCAACACGCGTATCCCTTGAGCACGAATAGTTGCATCCTTACAGCGCTGAACCTTGCTACAAACGACGCTACTGTGCACATTTGCTCGCTGAATGCAGATGTTGCATGTGTGAGGAATTTGCGATTTGACTGTTGATTCTTATGGAAAAGTTCGCAAAAAACACGATGGTGCCACTGGTTATTTTCTGAAATTAACTCCTAAGCTCAAAAAAGCTCTGAAGTTGAGGCCAAATTGGAGGGGATATCCCACCCTACCCTGAGAGTCCACCTCTACATCAAAACAAACTCTCCATGCAAAGATAGGGAGCAAATACATTAGCAGGGTTGCCGTGTTTTCAGTTTTGGAGTCCCCAAATAAAGTGGCAGCCCTGTCAATGTATTTGCTCCCTATCTTTGCATGGAGAGTTTGTCTTGATGTAGAGGTGGACTCTCAGGATTGGGTGGGATATCCGCTCCATTTTGGCCTCAACTTGAGAGCTTTTTTTGAGCTTGGGAGTTGATTTCAGAGAAAACCAGTGTCACCATCGCGTTTCTCGCAAACTTTTACATATGAATCAACGGTCAAATCACAAATTCCTCACTCGTGCAACATCTCCATTTCAAGAATCAGCCCGCTGCTCCTTATTCTTTCCTCGATCCCCTCCCGTCTTTCGCGCTCCCTGACCGCGCTTTTCAATGAAACCGAGCGTACTCAAAGGTAACCCCTCCCCCGAATCTGGGGAGGGGGGATGGGGTAGTCTCGTAGGAATCGTGACGCGATGTTTGTTGATTCACCGTTGCTCACCGATGGCGTCGCCGGTGAGGGGAGGGGGAGCAGAGGGGGGTGACCGGTGGATTCGCCGCTAAAATTAGATCATCATAATTAGAATAGATAAGCCGTTCGGTTGGAGCGGGTTAAATTTAGCCGAAGCAGCGCCCGTCGCATCAGCGCGGCACCGGTCACACTGTCAGTCCGACTACACTGAGCGACCAGGTGTATTAACCGTGCATTGGAAAACAGAAGATGGATTATATCTGTGGTGCTTTCTCAGTGTCGTAAAAAACCCCTTTCCGTTCCGTTTATGAAGGTGCGTCGCTGTCTTTTTAGCGTTTTCTAATTTTTATCATTTGACCCGGAGCGTTTTGGTTTAGTATCTTCGATTGTTTTAATTTTTGTCTAACGATTTTTCGGGTTGTGAGTGTGCGAACGGCCCAGGCCGTTCGGCTGTTGTAAGTTTGAAAGTTGGGAACGTAGAACCGTAAGTAGAAAGCATTTCATTATTCTCCGGTCCGATCTGATGCTGGAACACTGGAAGAAAAAACCACATTGGATCTAGAGTCCAGACTCTTGAAAACATTGACGAGAAAAAGGACTCGTGATTCAATCAGATTTAAGCATAAATCAAAAGGAAATCCACTCAAATTAAGAGGCTTGGTTCTTGATTTAACCTTAAATCTGATTGAATCAAGAGTATTTTTTCTTGTCGATGTTTTTAAGAGTCTGGACTGTAGATACAATGTGTTTTTTCCCCCAGTGAATCAACAAACCATTTAAAGATCACGAAGTTTGACCGCTGGACAGGACAATATTTAAACCTTCACAAGAAGCTTTGCCTCGCCAAAATTTGAAGTAGAACAAGTCAAACACGTCAAAAATTTCCGAAATTTACTCAACACTAGGAGGAATCAGTATTTTTTACACTGAAAAAAAAATGGTAGATTCTACTATAATCCGACACAGTGATCCGAGTATGGTAATGAACACCAGACTCTATCGTTGCATTTACCATATTATGGTAGATATCACCAGAGGACTGGTGGATACTACTATAATTGTGTTTATTTCACCAAAAAGTATCACAGTAAAAAATCAAGTGGACTTATAGTAGCTGTTACCATACTTTTTTTCAGTGTAGATTACTTTGAAAACAACCAATTCCAACGTCCCGCTTGTTCAAAAATAACGTGGTTCATTTAAGGCATCGGAAAGAATGTAATCCGATCGGCAAATTAGCAACGTTTCGTTCAAGAGGATTTCTATCGTTTTCTAAATCATGGAGTTCCATAAATGTATATAAAAAAAAAACAAGTTCAGCACACGAAAACATTCTTCAATCGTAAAACTTATTTAAATTAGGTTTTTGATCGCTCACCCTCGTAAATTCTAGTTTTTTTGTGAGCAATGAATATGAATTAACGTTCAAGGATGACTGTTCTCTTCCACTTAAGAGTAGAACTTGGAACTTGTTTTTGTTTTGTAAATTTTTGTGCTCATAGGATTCTTCTTGAAATTTTGATAAATCACATGTTTTGCGGTGGTTAATTTCGTAATCTATCTATTGGTTTGTTCGGGTGACCATTTACGAATAGATTTATCTATTCCCTTTGCCCCATTGATGAAACGCGTCACGCAGCTAAATCTGGCGGGTGTTTCAACTTTTAAGTACTTAAATTTATCGGATCTTTTGTTACTGTGTCTGATCAACGGTAATACCTATAGAAAAATAAACAAACTCATTGTTTTGTTTACGTGTCGGAATTTGATAAGTTTTCCAATCATAGAAAATGCGCTCAATGTAGAGATGAAGGCCACTTCGAACTCAATTTAATCTCAATGAATGGGTCAGTTGCGCTGGTCACAGAATAGTGTTTCAATGCTTGATTCTTGTGAATTAGCTAAGAAGAATAAGATCCGTCCAAACAGTAACTTTCTACGCTCAATATTAATCGAGATATCGCCCTTTTAAAAGTCGGGTTTTTGACGTCATCCACCGCGGTAGTGACACCCTTGGTTTCTTCCACTTCGCTTTCATCCAAGTTCCACGTTGAGTAGCCAGTATCACTGATCAAAATTCACTGATTTCGTTTTCACTGAAAGCAAGGTCCAAGAAACCAAGGGTGTCAGTGTCGCGTTGGATGACGCCATAAATCAAATTTTTCAAAGCGCGATATCTCCGTAAATATTGACTGGAGAAATTTCTTGTTTGGACAGATCTTATTATTGAGCTGCTTTACAAAAATCAAGCATTAAAGCACGATTCTGTGACCAGCGCAACTGACCTACTGAGCTGTTCGGCGCAACACAAGTTACGACCAGTTGGACTGCATTTTGCAATTTGGAACTATAGATTCTAGCCTTGTTTAAAACAACGCATGTGCCATTACTTTCCCTATGCACATAAGCGTTTTTTTTTTTTTTTTAGATGAGACAGAATTTATAGCTCCAAATTGCAAAATGCAGTCCAGTTAGATGCATCCGACTGAACGGTTCCCGCTGAAAATGAGACTTTCTTGAAACGAAACTATAGGTATATAGTGCTCAACGGCAAAGAAAGTTTTGGAAGAAAATGATTTTAAAAAAGTCTGGTTGACATCATAAATTATCCGGTTCAAACTCTCAGATTTCTATCGGCAAACAAATTCACAATTTTAAATCGCCGCGATGAAAATTTCCCTCATTCGCAGTCGTATTTCAGCCTTTCCTCTCAAAAATATTTGTTTTTGGAGAAAGTAATGAATATTTGCACAGCGTTAAGCAGAAAGGAGCCAAGCCGCATCAGTTATTGCCAAATTTAGTTGGGCAATTCAATTTTTTACATGAAAACAGTTGTGCGGATTTTTGTGCAAATTTCAGTGAATTTCCTGCACAGTACGATGCAATTTTTTTAAAATGTTCAAAGGGATCCGCACAAACGTTCTCTTGTAAAAAATTTAGCAATATTTGATGTGGCTTGGTTCCTTCTTGCTTAAAGCAGTCCAAATTGTCCATACAGAGTGCGGGGGGAATGTTCACGACAGCCTCTCCTCAATTCGCTTTTTGGCATAACTTTTCTTCAATAGTACTCGAAATGAATCTTTTCACGGCTTTTTAATGTGTCGGTTTGGTACTACCTACAAAGTAAGGGGGGGAGGGGGGGTATAATACCCGATGAAATGTTACAGAGATCGCTGAGTGTCAATCCTATGATCGACAGAACGCTATCTGAGGGTGTAATCATATTACCCTGTTTATAAAATAAATCTGTACTAATTTTTTTGAAAAAAAAAATTCCCCAATAATTGGTAATTTGATGTTTACTGCTTTTGTTTTCTGCAAATTAAAATAAATGGGCCTTTAACGGAGTAAATTTTATTCACACGCACCAAAGATCCATAAAAAAGAAAATTAATAATAAATAATTAATTAATTAAAAAAGCTCATTCATATTTTACCATATAAAAATCGCACAATTTATTTATCAATAATTGTTTTTTCAAAGAAAAAAACGGTATTGAAAATAAGGCACCGGTGCCCAAAGTCTTTCTTATTCAAGTATTAAATTTTCAAATTTCAAAGCACGCATGGTGTTTCTATAATGGGCCAGATATAGTGGTTTCTTATTGCAATATGTACTCCAAATTTGCCATACAAGCCGGAGATAATTCTACCCATCCTTTAATGATTTTTTTAAAGAGAGCCTGTATTTTTACCAGATCGGCTTACATTTGTAAACCTCAAAATCAATGTTTCTGTTTCCCTCAGTGCACAGTAAAATTTCCGTATTACTTTTACCATCGATATTACACAAATAATTTTCTGACTTGTGTTAATATTGACCAAGATGTAAACTCTATACTTTAAGGCATAAACCGAGGCAAACGTCAAAAACTCTATCGATTGACTTGAATTAGAGAATTGAAAATGTTTCGATCGTTAACTAAAATTAAGTTATCCCAGACTGCCCATTTTCATTTTGATTCACGTTCGCGTTGTTGACGGCGCAGAGATACAACTATTCGTGCTTGATGGATGTCCGTGTTGTATCTGCCGAATTGAAGGCGCGATGCGCGCATCACTCTAGTTCAAAATACAACGTTACTTTCTCCAACAAAAGTATCAATCAACTAATCTTTCTATCCATCCTGCAATATCTACATTCGATGTACAGATCCATCCGGCCGATTTTCGTGAGTTTTGCGGCTACAAATTAACGTGCGGTTAATGATATCTTGATGAGCCTGCGCTCTTTAAATATTTGAAATATGCCTCAAAAAATGACTCTGTAGGGGTGCTATAGGGTCACGCCACTTTAAGGCCAGGGGTTTCACCTCCTACTACACATGGATTATATTTTACAAAAAGGAACCAAGAGTATTCCAATGTTGCTAGGATTGTGCAACTTATATTTCTGCAATAAAATTTCTGTAACCTTGCAAAAAATTAAATTTACAAAGATAATTTTCGTATCGAATGTATGGTTTATTGAGAGCAAAGATACAGAACTTGTCTAGATAATCAGTTGGATTGCATTATGCAAAATGGAACCAAAAGCATTCCACTGTTGCTAGAATTCTCCAACTTACATTATTTGCAAAATATTACTGAAATCCTGCAAAAAATTATACCTATAATGGTAATTTTTGTCTTGAATTCATACTTTATTGGGAGTGAAGACAAACTTTGTTTACATGATCAGTTTACATTTGCAAGGTAAAGAAAGTTGCACAATCTTAGCGACATCGGAATGCTCATGGTTTCCTCTTGCAAAACGCAATCCAGTTTATATTTGCAAGGCAAAATAGGTTGCACAATCATAGCGACATTAGAATGCTTGTGGTGCCTTTTTGCAAAATGCAACCCTTTCGTAAATACTCCCTTCCTTTTTCTGAATCTGTCTTAAGAAAAAGCCGGCCGTGAGATAGGCGTATTTAGCCGTGGATAGACGAACAAATTCCGAACCAATTCCGATCAAAGTAGACATGCTGATGATTGATGGAGTGATGGTCACCATCTACCATTAAATTTTGACGGGCCGCACTATTTTGTTCAAAGTAAGATCAGAATGGAGTGCCACTATTCATCATTTCGTCACCTTCCAGGCAAAGTATCACAAGCGCCATGCGACGTTTAAAAATTTCCGCCGCCATTTTATTTCTTTACTGAGAAATTGTTGGTTGAATCTGTCCGGAAATTTCACTAAATTTTATCGGCAGCACAAAGAAAATTCAGTGAAATTTTCGGACAGCTTCGTTGAACAATTTCTCTGTAAAAAAATAAAATGGAGGCGGAAATTTTTAAACGTCGCATGGCGCTTGTGATACTTTGCTTGGAAGGTGACGATTTCCTGCCACAGGAAACATTTCTGCCAAGTTTTCATTTTAAAATTATGCAAATTAATGAGTTTAAGACTGATGAATCCCGACACTTTGATGCTACTTTGATCGGAATTGGTTCGGAAATTTGAGTGTCTATCCAGGGCTTTTAAGTATGAAGGGATTATTGAACAGAACTTCACGTTGGGGCGACTGCATTTCTCTCCAAGTTACGAAGTCACCTCAGAGTACCCTTAGAGTATCGAGAGGTGCAGCGCTCAAAAAACGAACCCCTAGTTCCACTATTTTTATTCCGCAAACCTAGAAATATTTGTCCCTGAAACCCAACTGCGAGCGAAATTCATCAGTCCCGTTTTTATCGGTCTGTTTAAAGCTAAAGATTGGTCTCCGTGCCCGGAAGCGTTGGCAGATCGCGCTGAAACTCCCCGATTCCGCTTTTCTCGGGCGAGGAGAACGGGGCTTTTCTCCGCCACCCTGGCAACTAGGATGACCGGGCAGGCGGCAGCGCGGCACAATGTAAGCGCTTCGTTCCGTCCCGAGTGCAAAGTGTTTCTTATTAGAGGGTATTTTTAACTTTGGCATGCGGTGAAATATCACGGCGCCCATAGTGAGCACGCGTTTAATACAACCCGAGTTGCCAAATCCGTCGATTACGCGGTTCGCGAAGAATCGTCTTCTGATGGTTGAATCTCATCCGCACTGAAAAAAAAATCTCGGTGTATTTACTAAGAAAAGGGTAAAATTACCAAGAATTCAGGGTTCTGTTTGATCCCAGTTTTTTCTTGGTAAAATTACCATTCATGGAATTGGTAATTTTACCGAGAAATCTCGGTAAAATTATTGAACTTCCTCGGTAATTTTACTGGACCTTGGTAAAAACGCCAATATTTTTTATCGACTGTGGTAGAATTACCGAGATTAACTGGCAAAGTTACCGGGAATTGATTACCAGTAAAAGTGGTATTCTTACCGGGAAAAACAGTAAAAATACCGGTTTTTAGGTAAGCTTACCAGCCTGTCTTGGTAAAAGTACCAATGATTGGTAAAAAAAAGTGAGATGCTAAAGGTACCAACGGACCTTGGTAAAAACGCCGAGAATTTTTTTTCAGTGTGTAGCTGGCGATTTTACCTAAAATTGGGGAGGGGGGGCTTGGCTCTAGGTGGGGCCAATTTTGGAAATCAAAACCTCGTACAGGTAAAAAGACTTATTTTGACTCTTAGAACACGCTTCCGGCGCCTAGCGGTTTCACACTGATAAAAAGATAGGTAGAATTTACCATTCCTTCAAGCTGTGTTTCACACAACGTCAATTTAGAGCCAATTCTGCCAGAAGAAAGGTAAACGTTACTATTTACTGGTACAGGTAACCATTCCTCTGGCGGAATCGACTTGAAGATTGGTAGAATTTATTTTTTATACATTTAAACCTATGGAAAAGAATCGATAAACAGGGTGTCCGCTGTCCGCAACGAACGCCTTAATAATCGATTCTTTACCATAGCTTCAAATGGGGAAATATCGATAATCGATCATTCACGGCCTGCCACTGTACACTCATCGTAAAATTCGATCATTTTAATGTCAGATTCTACAGCCATGAGAAGGGTGGTCTGACGATAACTGTAATAGTTTTGTCGCCGTAACAGACAACACATGTTTCGGTCATATTTTGAGTAGTAATGATAATCGCTCGAATTTCTATGCATTAATCTACACAGGGTTACGTGTTATCACACTTTTCAAAGATTTATTGCTCTACTTTTCAATTATAATATATAAAGAGCCAAAAATGCGCTGTCTGTTATGCTGACTTTTTACCGCGTAACAGACAGCACATTTTCGGAATTTTACTTAATGTTAATTGAGAAGTAGAGCAAGAAATCATTAGAAAGCGTTATAATACGTAATCCTTTGAAGATTTATGCGAGAAAATTTGAGTGATTATCATTTCTATTAAAAGTATGACCGAAAAATGTGTTGTCTATTACGGCGACAAAACTATTCCAGTTATCGTGCACTGGGAAAAAAAAACACATTGGATCTATAATCCAGACTCTTGAAAACATTGACAAAAAAAAGGACTCTTGATTCAATCAGATTTAAGCATTAAATCAAAACGAAATCCGCTTAAATTAAGAGGCTTGGTTCTTGATTTAAGCTAGATTCTGATTGAATCAAGAGTACTTTTTCTTGTCGATGTTTTTAAGAGTCTCTCTAGATCCAATGTGTTTTTTTTCCAGTGCAGAAGCAGTGTCGCCAGGTTGCATTAAACTCCGGCCGCTCCTCGCAGGAAAATCGGGGTGCGCTGGCAACGCAGGGAAAACTTGCATTCGCGGTCTGCAATTACTACCTAATCAACATCGGAAGTTGGAAAAATTGAAACAATTGATGGGCGAGGGAGGGTGTTGACTGTTGAGAGTCGGGGTTCCGTGAAGTGGTAAGTTATTGCTTCCCGCGGTTGTTTTGAAACCAAGCGGCGAGTGACCCAATTCGCGAGGGTGGTGACGTCACTCTGGAATTTCCACCCTTGCCAAATTTCGCGAGACTTTACCCTGTGAATCTGTTGCAAACACGATCTCACGATCTGTTGCGAACAGATTCAGTCGACACTTTCTCCGTTACAAAATAAAATGGCGGCGGAAATTGTTAAACGTCGCGTGGCGCTTGTGGTACTTCGGTCGGAAGGTGACAATATTTTGGAGACCCCGATTTTTGGCTCAACAAGTTGCGCATCAATCATCATAAGGCGGAAAGTAAAACGATAACCTCAACTTTTGCCTCGTCCGTTTATATTGCTTTGATTTGTAATTGCCGCGTCTCTAAAATATATTATCTGCCAGAGAGAAATGGATTACATTTTGCTATAAGGAACCACTATTTCTGGCCCATTTTAGAAACAACATACAAACCATTAGTTTCCCTATGCAGGTATGTGCTTGTTTGGGAGAGCAAGGAAAAGTGGTTCCTTATTGCAAATTGTAATCCAAATGTAAGTAAACCTAAACTTAACAAACAAATAATCTCTGAAACTGTTAAAAAAATTCCTCACGAATGGTTTTAAACATTTTGAGGTATTTACACTCTATTTTTTTTACATAACAAGCCAAAATCTAACCTTAAATTTAGGGCACAGCGAATGGCTATCCCTCTATTAACTGATGCTGAGATAGAACGGTTTAAAAAAAAGCTGTAAGTTTTCGATTAAACTTATTTTTATTTTGAGAATTATTTTTCTTCTTCTTTTTTTGTACAAGAACACGGACACAAATCGTTCAATCTTCTTGTGAGTGGAATGAGGTCAAGTGAGAGGTGATCTTTGACAGATTTATCCACGTTTGAGCGAACTGTTTACATAATAGAAGTGGTCATACTGACCTATTTGCAGAATCTCGTTTGTTTAATTTTGCAAAGAGGGTTTCCTCAACATCGGAATGCGCGCGAGCTGCTTGGTCTCAAACCCACATGAAATCTTGTTTGTAAACCACTCGATCTAATTTAATGGATGTAATTTTTTGAGGAAAATCAGAAAATATCAAGACCTATAAACTCAAAATATTCAAAGCATAAATATTCCCCTTGGAATACATCGTATTTCACAGTTCCAACTATCTCACGTATATCGGGGAATTGACCATTTTTCGGAGACTTAAACGCTGAGTAAGAAAAAAGGGCTATCACCAGAATTGAGATGAACGTTTTTCTTTCGGTTTTTAAGGAGAAATCTTTAGAGATGTTACCTAGCAGTTTCCATATTTTTCATCTCTCTTATCTCCTCGTTATCTTTTTAAATCGCTAGTTATGATGACATGTAGTAGACTTAAATTACATTGCGTACACCGCTTGAGAATTTACACGACAAAATTATATTGTTTCATTTGAGAGTTTTCAATTATCCACTGGAAAAAAAAACACATTGGATCTAGAGTCCAGACTCTTGAAAACATTGACAAGAAAAAATACTATTGATTCAATCGGATTTTTGCTCGAATCAAAACGAAATCCGCTTAAATTAAGAGGCTTGGTTCTTGATTTAAGCTAGATTCTGATTGAATCAAGAGTACTTTTTCTTGTCGATATTTGTAAGAGTCTGGACTCTAGATCCAATGTGTTTTCTTTTCCAATGTACCCTGAGAGTTCATTTCTATAAGAAGAGAAACTCTCTATGCAAAGATAGGGAGCATATACATTAACAGGATTGCCATTTTGTTTGGGAACTCCAAAACTGAAAACACGACAACCCCTGCTATTTTATTTGATCCCTATCTTTGCCTAGAGACTTTGTCTTGATATGTAGAGGTGGACTCACGCGGTAGCGCGTGGGATATCCCCTCTATCACGGCCTCAACTTTTAGAGCTTTGGAGTTGATTGCAGAGAAATTACCTCCTCGAGTTTCTTGTGAAATATTACGTAGGAATCAGTGCTTAAATTGCAAATTCCTGATACATGCAAGAGTTTCCATTATAACACGGAAAAAAAACGGATCGCTGATTTAACAATTAATTTGTTAAAAAATTATGTCCGACATGTTTAAAATGTACATTTTACAATATTGGAAGGCTAATTTAACCACGGGGATAGTTATGAAATTTTTTTCGTAAAATCGTGGTTGTAAAATTTACATTGAAACATGTCGGAATCTTCTTTTAACTACAAAATTGTTAAATCAGCAATATCATTTTTTCCCGTGGAAATCACTGAAGAAGCTTATCAAGCCTTGTCAGGGATTTTTGATAAGTTCCAGAAGATCCTACATCTCAAAATACCTTCATTTTTCAACTACTCGAAAAATTATACGGACATCGTGCTCTTTCTCGGTCGCAACGTGTGTGTTCAACTTTGGCCGGTCGCACGGAGTACAACTCTATCGTGCTACAGAAAAACACCACATAGGCATTCGAAGGTTGCCTGATTTCTCGTGATAAAACATTTATTTTGGAGGAGTTTGATGAGTATATTTCCTATATTTCAGATACTTTAGATTGAATGGGTCAGTTGCGCTGGCTGGTTGTAGAATCGTGTTTTGATGCTCGATTTTTGTGGATTAGTTAAAAAGAATAAGATGTATCCAAACTGAAACTTTCTACGTTCAATATTAACCGCGAGATATCGCCCTTTGAAAAGTCGGATTTTTGACGTCATCCACCACGGCAGTGACACCCTTGGTTTCCTCCATCTTGCTTTCATCCGAGTTTCACGTTGAAATACCAGTGCACATGCGCGTCACGCTGACTGATGAAAGCAAGGTGGATAAAACCAAGGGTGTCAGTACCGCAGTGAATGACGTCAAAACCCCGACTTCACAAAGGGCGATATCTCGATTAATATTAAACGTTTACAGGTGCGGTTTAGACAGATATTATTAGTTGTAGCTTATCTACGAGAATAAAGCCTCAAAGCACAATGGAGATGTTGCATGTGTGAGAAATCTGCGATTTGACTGTTGATTCTTATGTAAAAGTTCGCGAGAAACACGATGGTGCCACTGGTTTTCTCTGAAATCGACTCCCAAGCTAAAAAAAAACCCTCTCAAGTTGAGGCCAAAATGGAGGGATATCCCACCCTACCCTGAGAGTCCACATCTACATCAAGACAAACCCTCCATGCATAGATAGGAAGCAAATACATTGACAGGGCTGCCACTTTATTTGGGGACTCCAAAACTGAAAACTCGGCAACCCTGTCAATGTATTTGCTCCCTATCTTTGCATGGAGAGTTTGTCTTGATGTAGAGGTGGACTCTCAGGATAGCGTGGGATATCCCCTCCATTTTGGCCTCAACTTGAGAGCTTTTTTTGAGCTTGAGAGTTGATTTCAGAGAAAACCAGTGGCACCATCGTGTTTCTCACGAACTTTTACATAAGAATAAACAGTCAAATCGCAAATTCCTCGCACATGCAACATCTCCATTCTGTGACCGCAGCGCAACCGACTCATTCGCATTTTATTAAGGGAAATTTGGCAATGCCTGGAAGCGCATACGGCGTTTTTCCCTCGCACGGCAGAGCTGCCGACGAGCCCGAATCAAATTGGTGACAAAATAGTTTTACGAGATAGATCAGATCCCCGCGGTCCGCCCACAGGGCGAATCCCTGGTCGGGAGATCTGGCCGGGGGCCAGAAAGCAATTAAATGAGCTTTGCAGAATTGTTAAGTTCACGCAGTGTTGCCGAACCTCCGGCGGATCCTCGTCGAGCTCCCCGGATTCTCGCAAGATCCGGCATCAAGGCTCCGCACTATCGGGCGGAGACGAAACGTGGGTTACTGCCGTTTTGATCAATAAAATTCGTGAGCGTTTGAGAAGCGCTGCAACGGTGTCAATTTATGGGATCATCGTTTTCTCCCGAGGGAAGATCGCCCCGGATCGAGGACCTCTAAATCCCGGTGTCTGTGGAGCAGCAGCGGATCCAGCAAGTTGGCACCATTGTTTGTCTCCATCTAAACCTATGGAAATCAGGGTTGCCATAGTCAGGGAATGCCGAGAAAACCAGGATTTGTCAGGAAATTTTAAAAAGTCCGGGAAAACCGGGAAATGTCAGGGACAATGACGAAAATGATAGGTCAGGGTGTCTGCAAGTCCGAAAAGTCCGGAAATAGTACCGATTTTTTAAGAGCGGTCCGGAATTACGAAAAAAGTGCGGAAATCCCGGAAGGAGTCCGGAATTATTTTTCATTTTCCTGGCAATTTTATCGCAATTTGAGCGAGAAATTCAAATTTTTGAAATTTTTCGGATTTCATCAACTGGAGGTACTGTAAAAGTACTGAATTATTCTGTAGAGGAGGTACTGAATTTCTTGGGAATTTACTGAAAAAGCACGGTGAAAGTACTACTTTTTGGCCAGCCTGTTTTAGTAAGCACCCTGTAGGGTAAACCGGGAAATGTCAGAGAAAATGACGAAAATGTCTGGAAAAATTTGTTACATCACCTTTATTTGCTTTCTCGGATGGGTTTGAGGTTTCGAACAACACATTTTGCCTGAAGACTATTTGCAATTATGTCTTCTTAACCACCTGTCATATCTTCAATTGTCAGGGATTTTCACCAAAATGTGTCAGGGAAATCAGTGAAATGTCAGGGAATTTCATTTTCTAAATTCTGTGACAACCCTGGGAAATGTATCGATTCTTGGAGGGGCCAGGTGCTCCGACGAGAATCGATTATTGAACATAGGTTTAAATGGGTGGAATCCGGTGTTGCCAAATGGGTCAGTTGCGCTGGTCACAGAATCGTGTTTTGTTGCTCGATTCTTGTAGATTAGCTAAGATTAATAAGATTTGTCTAAACAGCATCTTCTTTCCCAGCCGTTTCTGGTTCCTTTAAACAGAAATATGGCCAGACGACCACCAGAAAAGGCACGAATTTCAGCTTTCTGGTACATGTTTCCGAACCAGAATTTCACGTCAAATACAATTCTTGCATCAAAAATCACTGAAATCAACGAAGTAAGATATGGACATTTTAATTTTACATTGGTTACGGGAAATTTGAATTGGTTTCACAAGATTACCTACAATACTTTACGCGAGTCAAATCGAACATTACAACGGTTTTGGCAAGCTTCTCAGTCAAACATTGTTCATTTCCCACCCTTTATCGTTCAAAGTGTAAATAATTGGCTATAGCTGAGACAAAACGTCAAGATTGGGGTTGCCATTCTTTTGTATCGCAGAGACTGCCACGGCAACGTTTTGTGCGATTTGGTTCACGTAGTCAATGGACCACTAGACAAGGTACGAATTTAAGCGATCTGATACATGTTTCTTAACCAGAATTTCATGTAGAACACGATTCACACAACGAAAATTACTGAAACCAACTCCTAACGAAGATATTAACGTTTTTATTTCACATTGGTTACGAGGAATTTGAACTGCCCGCTCACAAGAAACTCAAAGCTCTACGTGAGTCAAATCGCGCTCTACAACGGTTTCAGCAAGCTTCTCAATCGAGCAATGTTCATTTCCCACCATGTATTGTTCAAACTATCAGCAATGTGCTATAGCTGAGCCAAAGCGTCAAGATTGAGGTTGCCAGATTTTTATATCGCAGAGACTGTCATGATATAACGTTTAGCGCACGATGTGAATTACGTAGAGCATTGAGTTTTCATGAGCGGGTGGTTTGAATTCACGCATCAAGAATCATTAAATATCTTCGTAAGGAGTTGATTTCGGTAATTTTCGTTGTGCGCATCGTGTTCTACGTTAAATTTTGGTGAAGAAACATGTATCAGAATGCTGAAATTCGTACCTTGTCTAGTGGTCCATTGTGTTTTCATGAGCGGGAGGTTCGAAATCACGCGTCAAGAAATATTAAATATCTTTGTTAGGAGTTAATTTCAGTAAGTTTCATCGGGCGAATTATGTTTCAACTTAAGTTTTGAAAACAACAAACGTATTAGAATACTTAAATTTGTACTTTCTTAAATGGTCTATGCAATCTAAAAATGCAAGCATGGAAAATTTTCCTAACTTTTCTCAGAAAAAAATATCATCAATTCATCGGGAGGAACGAGGCAATGTTTGAATGCTCCGACTGCGTCAAAACACAAAATGGGCTTTAAGCTTCATTATTCGACGGCGCGATTATTCTAACGCGAGTTCGAATAATCGCGCAAAACAGTGCAGCTAGTATGAAAGGCTTTTAGCGCCTACAAGACTGGGTGAATACTTCACGCATTGCGCTAAATACAGTGTAGTCGACGAGGCGCGGCTTGGAACGTATAAGCGCCTACAAGACTGGGTGAATACTTCACGCATTGCGCGCATAGCACGGTGCGCGCAATCAATCGGATTAATCGGATCGGATCATTCAGCCGATTCTTTGACACACACTATAATTTTTAATTTCAAAGGCGTTTGTGATGTTTACCTAAAGGTACTCGACTCCCTACTTTCATGGAAGAAAATAGTGAAATTGACAGTCTCATATCAATAATCAGTGACGAAGCGTAAATCAGGTCATGATTGAAATTGCCATATTTACGTCTCACACGGAGTGCCACGGTAACGTTCGGTTTGCGATCTGACTCACGTAGACCATTGTGCTTTCATGAGCGGGAGGTTTGAATCCACGCGTCAAGGACTATTGAATATCTTGGTTAGGAGTCAATTTCAGTAATGTTGTTGCACGAATCGTGTTTTATGTTAAATTTTGGTTAAGAAACATGTGGATTACATTTTGCAAAAAGGAACCAAGAGCATTCCAATGTAGCTAGGATTGTGTAACTTACGTGGTTGTAATAAAATTACTGAAATTTTGAAATGGACCACTAGATAAGGTACGAATTTCAGCATTCTGATACATGTTTCTTAACCAAAATTTCACGTAAAACACGATGCACACAACGAAATTTACCGAAATGAACTCCTTACGAAGATTTTAATGATTCTTGATGCGTGAATTCAAACCACCCGCTCATGAAAACTCAATGCTCTACGTGATTCACATCGCGCGCTAAACGTTATCATGACAGTCTCTGCGATATGAAAATCTGGCAACCTCAATCTTGACGCTTTGGCTCAGCTATAGCAAATTGCTAATAGTTTGAACAACACATGGTGGGAAATGAACATTGCTCGATTGAGAAGCTTGCTGAAACCGTTGTAGTGCGCGATTTGACTCGCGTAGAGCTTTGAGTTTCTTGTGAGCGGGCGGTTCAAATTCCTCGTAACCAATGTGAAATAAAAACGATAACATCTTTGTTAAGAGTTGGTTGTCACATGCCCACGGCTCACGAGTTAGCGCTCAGTTCCTTTTGATTTAATTGAAAATCCCGCTTTTCCATTTTCTCAAAAGGAACTATATCCTCTGACCACATTGTTTCTTATGGAGCTTCCACGAGCACACCCCATCTTTCCACTCGCACATAGTTCCTTTTAGCATAAATACGTCCATATAGGTGTTGATTTCAGTAATTTTCGTTGTGTGAATCGTGTTCTACGTGAAATTCTGGTTAAGCAACACGTATCAGATTGCTTAAAGTCGTACCTTGTCTAGTGGTCCATTAAAGACAAAATTTGGAGTTTTAATGAAAAATCTCAGTGTCCGATCTCCAGCAGTGGCCCCTCCCACCGTATGGCACGGAAGGGGGTTGAAGGGGGGCGGAATCCGCGACACCCGTGCGGAATCCGGCGGCGGAATTGGCTGTCACTCAAAATCCCGCGGCGGCGGCGGTCGAGCCGAGTGCCGAGTCCCCGATCCCGGTTCAACGATCGCGCCTCCATTTATCGCCCTGCCCCCCGCCCCCCACCTCCCCCCGCCCCCTGCTCCCGTGTCCAAGCCTCCTTGGATTAGCACCGACGGGACGGGGTGGACACCGGACGGCGCGTGAGGTCCGCGCGAAAAAAAGAAAAATGGACCGCGAGACAGGATGAGAAATGAAGCACTGCGCCACTACACGGCCGCGCTGAGGCAAAATGTCGTATCGACATTCGAGAGTTGCCAAATTTCTCCGTGTAAAACTTATATTCTTGAGGAAATTTATGCTTAAGCGTCCAGCCCACCTGCAAACTAGGGGCTTCAAAGAGGCTCATCGATGGAACTGTTCGCGGAGAAAAAAACTTCGTGCGTGGGACCCGAAGTTTAGGTCATATGGATCTCTGAAGTTTTCGGATTGAGCATCTGAACACATTAAGGTCCAGCTGTCGAGGTTTGGATCACACATCTGAAACTTCAGTTCTTACATCTGAAGTACTTCGGTTTTCACATCCGAAAAACTTCGATTCTCACATCCGAAAAACTTCGGTTCTCACATCCGAAAAACTTCGGCTCTCACATCTGAAGTACTTCAGATGTAAGAACTGAAGTTTGAGATGTGTGATCCGAACCTCGACAGCTAGACCTAAAGTGTTCAGATGCTCCAATCCGAAAACTTCAGAGATCCTTATGACCTAAACTTCGGGTCCCACGCACGAGTTTTTTTTTGCTCCGTGTTGACTGTTGCCTTTCAAAGATCGTCGGCCCGACGATCTTTGAAGGTAACGATGTGTTCAGGACAGTGCTCCAAACTCACAGGCGCCAACGCGCCAAATGCGCTGAAGACATCGGTAATGGCGCCTAAAAAATAATGGTTCCAACGTGGCCCCTTAAAACTGCCCCCCCCCCCAAAAAAAAAAAAAAAAAATCCTAATTTTTCTGTTTGGCTGTGTTTCGAAAATTTCCCCCAATCACAAAAAAATGAGATAAATAGTCAGATCTCTGAGATAATAAAAAAGATCATGCCAGATCTCTGAGATAATATAAAAGATCATGCCAGATCTAATAATATAGTTGATTTTAAAAGACCGGGATCCTTCATTCAATGATTCTCGAATAACGTCCCGTCATCATTGAAATATGATTACTCAGTACTTAATATGATCGCCGACCAATCAGAGAGCGCTACAGCTACACTTTTCCTGTGGTAAAAGGATTGAGGTGGCAACACTTTTCCGTATACAGGTAGTCTAGTTATGCATATTTTCCCTTGAGACTATGGCATACTTTCGTGCTTTCCAGAGTTTACTGAGAACTTGCGATTTTTCCATACGATCGACGCACAGTGGATCGAGTCATCGGGAAAGGTCGGACAAAATTTAAAAACTTTAAAAGCTGATAACTCCGTTCATACTAAACTTTGAGAAATTAAAAGTGGTTTCATTGGTTTCCTTGAGAAATTTTCACTAGGAGCACCCCTTTAAATTTGAAATGTGACGAAATGAACATTAAAATTTGCAGTTTTAGCCGAAAATTTCACGCGCGACCACTCTTATTGACTTCATCCACTGTGCTTTTCAGAGTTTACAGAAAACTTGCAATTTTTCCATCAGATCGACGCACAGTGGATCGAGTAACGGGAGAGGTCGGACAACATTTGAAAACTTTAAAAGCTGATAACTACGTTCATACTAAACTTTGAGATTTTAAAAGTTGCTCCATTGATTTCCTCGAGAAATTTTCTTCCAGAAACACCCCTTAAATTTTAAAATGTGACGAACCGAACATCAAAATTTGCAGTTTTAGTCGAAAATTCTACATCTTATTGACTTTACCCACTGTGCGAGGGATCAGAACGGGGAAATTCGGATCCGTGAAATCCCGGCTGCTTATCGCGCGGCTTTCGGTTTACTATCAAAATGAGTCATCGAGAAAGGTCGGACAAAATTTGGAAACTTTAAAAGCTGATAACTCCGTTCATACTAAACTTTGAGATTTATAAGTTGCTCCATTGATTTCCTCGAGAAATTTCCTTCCAGAAACACCCCTTAAATTTTAAAATGTGACGAACCGAACATCAAAATTTGCAGTTTTAGTCGAAAATTTTACATCTCATTGACTCCATCCACTGTGCGAGGGATCAGAACGGGGAAATTCGGATCCGTGAAATCCCGGCTGCTTATCGCGCGGCTTTCGGCTTATTAACAAAATGAGGTCGCGCTCTAGTAATCTCAGCGTCGACTTGAAGAGTGTCTAGAGAGATTATAAAATTTCCTCCCACTGAGATGACCCACTCTCCGTTGTCTACGATTCACAAGAAGCAATCATCGTCGAGATGAAAGCGGAGGTGAGGTTTCCTCAAGAATCCGTGTCAAATACGTTTTGAGAGATGTGTTATTCCACGCGCAGTTCCTCGACTTTCGGTCGTAAATAATCAAGCTTTCGTTCGCGGAACACTGCCGTGCTAAGGAAGAACGCCGTATGAGCCTTCAGATGTTGCCGGAATTCTCCCGATAAAAACCGAATTTATTGCGAATATTATTGTCCGAAAATTTCAGACACTTTTGTAAGCAATTTAATCTAAAATATCCGAAAACTTCAGGGAAGAACATGCATGAATGTTGTCAAAAAGACATGTTCAATCAGGGGAAATTTGGCAACTCTCAAATGTTCATACAGCGTTTTTCCTTTAGCATTTGTCGGCCTCCCGTGGTGTAGTGGTTGTAGCGCTTGCTCTACGATCGGGAGGTTTCGGGTTCAATTCCCGGTCAGGTGACTATAGAGTTTGATGGTCTCAAACAAAGGTTACCTGGGTTTGGCTTGATTAGGGACGGAGGGGGGATGGGGCTCTAGGGATTGTAAAGCGCAGGATTATCCCTCGTGGGATTCTTGGACCGCGTTAAACAGAAAGGAACCAAGCCACATCAGCTGTTGTCAAATTTAACAGGGGAATTTGATTTTTTACGAGAGAACGTTTGTGCGGATTCCTTTGAAAATTTTAAGGAATTTGCTTTGTATTATGGAGAAAATTCATAGATTTGCACAAAAATCCGCACAACCGTTTTCATGTAAAAAATTAAATACCCCGATTAAATTTGGCAATAGCTGATGTGGCTTGGTTCCTTTCTGTTTAACGCGGTCCACTTGAAGTTAAAAAAAAAAAAAAAAAGCATAGCAGGATAGGTCGGCAGTGTGCTTGCTGAAAGATTCGAGGAATGGTATGTACCTTGTTTTCACAACCTCCTAAAACCCGTGGCCCGTGGTGTACAACTTGATGTAGGATACAGTCCAGTTTGATTCGCCTTCAAATGGAAAAGCCGGCAATTTTAACTACAAAGAAGTCGAAATAGTTATCACGTTGCGCCTGAGTAACTACATCCTTGTAAATGATCTTTCGCGTTGACTTTGTCTGATGTAGACTATGAGAATTGATTTTTGGCCGACGATCTTATCGAAATTCTTTTAAATCCTTTTTGTTAGTCCGAGGCCGTGAGTGCCTACTGCCAGGAATGGAAAATATAAACGATTGGACATTCTCGTGGAATATCTTATGAAATCCTTGCCGCAATTCTTTTAAATCTTCATTTGCTAGATTGAAGTGGTGACTGCCAGGAATGAAAAATAAGAATGATTGGACATTCTCGTGGAATATCTCATGAAATCTCACAAACAGTGAAACATATAAAAGGTATAAAACTTATTTTCAGAGGTTGGGTGTGCAACACGCACTAAACCACACCGTTAAACAAAAACCATAAGCTTTTTCTTTTTATTTCGGAAAGTATTTTCTTAATAGTCTTCATAAATCCCTGACATTTCACAAAATATTTCACATGATTTAAAGCTTTTATTTTTCATGAAAAACCACCTTACCTGATGATCCCCGCACTGAAAAAAAAAATCTCGGTGTATTTACTAAGAAAAGGGTAAACTTACCAAGAATTCGGGGTTCTATTTGATCCCAGTTTTTTCTTGGTAAAATTACCATTTATGAATTTGGTAATTATACCGAGAAATCTCGTTAAAATTATTGAACTTTCTCGGTAATTTTATTGGACCTTGGTACAAACGCCAATATTTTTTATCGACTCTGGTAGAATTACCGAGGTAAAATGGCAAAGTTACCGGGAATTGATCACCAATTAAAATGGTATTCTTACCTGAAAAAAAACAGTAAACACACCGGTTTTTAGGTAAGCTTACTTGTCTGTCTTGGTAAAAAAAGTGAGATGGTAAAGGTACCAACGGACCTTGGTAAAAACGCCGAGAATTTTTTCTCAGTGCGGCAGGAGGCGCTGATACCACTGTTTGTATTTCCGGGTGTAAAAAAAGCAAGTCGCTAATCAGTGGACAGCCTCTTGAGTTATTCGAGCCCCGCAGCAGCGTTGCAAAATTGTCAAAAGAATTTAAAAGTTCCGAATAAGAACCAATTGAATGGATGTAAAACATGTTTTCAAATCGATAGCACTGTTTCATAATCCCTCCCTTGCGGACCATTCCGGCTAATCAAATCAACACTTGGTATAAGCATACCTCAAGATGCATATTTGAGCCCATTGCCTAATGTTGCCGGGTTTTTTCATATCGCGTTGATCCAAGTTAGAATAGCAATTATCCAATTTGTGGGATATTTGACAACGGTGTAGGCAATGCCGCCAATCCATGTGTATTTCGCATTGAAATTCCAGGGATTTGTAGAGCGATTTGGCGACGGCAAATGCACAATTGAATCCGAGCCGGTATGCAACGTATGACAAGGATGCAACCCTACAAATTGCGACGTGGGATCGTGTCTGAGGTATTCGGAGCAGGCTGTTCGGAAGTCCTTGTTCTTCCCTCGAAATTTCAACCCGCTATGAAAAGGTCATGGAAAACTAAGCCCTGCATCACGACTAGTGGCGTGCTTTGCGGTATATCGATTCCTCTCCCGTTTAAACCTATGGAAAAGGATCGATTATCAAAGTGTCCGCCACGAATACCTTGATAATCGGTTCCTTACCACACCTTCAAATCGGGGAAATATCGATAATCGATAATTCACGTATCGCGTGTTTTGGCTGATTGGCGTCGGCTATGTTGAGTATTGCGTAAAAGCCTCGTGAGCAGGGGTTGGATGGAATGACTCCTCTGACGAAATGTTCACCTGTGGGCTGATTATTGAAATTAATAGACAAAGCGATAGACATAGGAGACAGGGGAAAACTGAAGCTATCCTATTGGTTAAAATAGGTGGTTGGATTGGACAAAGGAGGCAAGTAATAGACTAAGTAACGGCAACCCACGCGAAACCCTACAGTTAGTCCGTCATTTCCCCCCTAAGTCTATGAGAAGCACTCGTCTCAACCAATAGGATCGCTCCATACTCTCTTTATCCTCTTTGTCTATAGCTTTGTCTATCAATTTCAATAATCAGTCCCCTGTGCCATGGTATCGTTTTTGAGGCGGGGAGCTCAGAAAAACGCAAATTTCTTACGCAAATTGCGAAGTGAGGAGTGCATTCCAAACTTTGCCGATGCACTCATCGTGATTTTTGATACACTTTCTATGCGTAACAACTCTTATTTTTACTCTAGCAAATGTTAGCATCAGGCCCATTTTTTCTACCCGTTGTTTTTGAAGCACATATTTGACTTAGTTTTCGCATAAATCTACTCATTTTTGCGGAAGGAGGGTCATTTATAATCATGCTTAGCCATCTTGGTTTGTTATTGGAATCTAAAAATTGGCGGTGACATTTTATGTGTTAGACGATTGGATGCCGATTTAGGCCCTGCATGAGAGCTCCTTTTTTCGACATTTTCGAACCCTTCTTTCATAGGTACTGTGGTCTTGAGTATTTTTATCTACAACGTTTTCTCTTCATCAATCGAATTATTCGGCCCAAATTTTGGCCAAAATTCTCGATTTTGGCCTCGAAAATTAGTAGTGACATTTTTTGTGTTAGACGGTTGGATGCTCATTTGGGCCCTGCATGAGAGCTCCTTATTTCGACTTTTTCGAACCCTTCTTTCATAGGTACTGTGGTCTTGAGTATTTTATCTCCAACGTTTTCTCTTATCAACCAAATTATTCGGCCTAAATTTTGGCCAAAATTCTCGATTTTGGCCTCGAAAATTGGTAGTGACATTTTTTGTGTTAGACGGTTGATGCCCATTTGAGCCCTGCATGAGAGCTCCTTATTTCGGCACTTTCGAACCCTTCTTTCATAGGTACTGTAGTCTTGAGTATTTTATCTCCAACGTTTTCTCTTCATCATCTAAAGTATTCGGCCTAAATTTTGGCCAAAATTCTCGATTTTGGCCTCGCGTGGGGCAGGGACGAGACTCGCCGACGGCAGGTGTTCAAACTTGCAAGTTGCAAGTCTGTCGCTGTTTGCTCAATTTGGAGGCCCGCCAACAATTTTTTCTATCATTTTGTGTCTCGTCCTCGGGTTTGCTGCCACACGACGTTCGAAAACCATCCTCTCTCTCTATTTGAACAACGTAAAATCAGGGAATATTTTAATAGACCTGGAAACAACACCAGTCGACTTTTCCACGTTAAGTGTGGAAATTCTCATATTTTAGGTTCCTTTTTCCATAACAATGAATTGCTAGACAGTGAAATCACTTACCTATATAACGCAAAAGGTGAAAATTTCTTGAAAAATCTGGGAAACCAGGATAAATTACAAGGATTTCCTGAAGAGATAAGACCGGTGTTTGAAACTCACCTTTGAGTTTCAGGGGCCATTTGGCGCATCAAGCTCGATTTTTAGGGGTCATTGAAGATTTTTTAGGGTTCAAATTGACTTTTTGCCTACATATCATTGGCACATCCAGTGAAAACGTAGACACGAGATGTTTTAGTTACAAAACTAGTAGCTGTGACTTAGGGGAACAATCGAAAAATCAACAAACAGAAAATTATTCAAATGAGTTGATCTAAGTCTCAATCAATAGAAGAGCATTATATCTTTCAAAAAACGAGACCAAGATCAAGTTGCTAGGTAGCTTCGTTTTGAAATGGCAGCATCAGTCTCTTTACTTTTGGGACACCCTTTGTAATTCTGTAAAAACATTGCCCGAAGGTACACAACTTTTTCTGCTATGATACGTTGTTTCCGAAAGTTGTAAAATGGTGCTTACGGCGTTTTTGCGTTGCACGGCAGTTTTGGCTACACTTACCCCGTGCCCCATGGCCGGATCAAAAAGGATCTTGAACCTAATGCCGGCGTCCCCGGTTCAAGGCCCCGGCTCTCAGCACCCGGCTTTTCACGAGGCCGCCTTCACCCCCTTCCCCTTTTCCCGCGCGGGAAGGGAGGGGGCTGCGACCCGCCCCCCGCCCCCACCTCCTTTGTGGGTATTAATGGGCGCGCATTTCTCGGACTGATCGGCACCTTGATCCGTGACATTTTTTCGACGGGTCGCCAGGTGCGATCGGAGGCCGCGACCTTTGATTCGACGGTCACGGTTGAAATGTTTAAAGATGTTTCAAAATGAAACCGAGCATCCTCATTTTCCCACGTCAAAACTGAAGTTTTTCAACAATTTTACGTATTTTCACCTCTTCCCAAGTAGCAGTGATCGCGATAAATAGCAATTTTATCGGTTGGTTATTGCGATTATATCGGTGGCAATATATCGAAATACTATCGCATTAAAAATCGCGATAGAGGGCGATTAAATCGCTACAAATCGCAGTTTTTGGTTCAATAAAATCGTGATCAATTTTTGTCGACAAAATCGGAATTGAATCGCCATTTATCGCGATTTTTATATCGAAAATATCGTGATAAATTGTCGGGCAATAAAAGCGCGATTTCATCGCGATGGGATCGAGCATAATCGCTCAGATGTCTATGATCCTGGCGATTTCATCGCCGATAAAATCGCAATATATAGCAATTTTTCCGGTGAGAAATGCTTCTTGGGTTATCAGACATTTAGATTTTGTGTCCAATTTTCACGGGGCTCAAGAAGTGGACAAATATCGTGCTATGGAACAAATTGATCAATTATGAAATTTGAAATTCATATTATATTTTCAATGAGTTTAAGTAAGTACTTTGATTATGCGAAAGCTCATGAGCTCAATCGTGAAAAAAATTAGCATCGAATTCAATTGACTTTCTTTATTCGCCACGGATATCTATGAACAAGTTTTACACTTGAACCTACAAAAACAAACAGTATCATTGCAATTATATTTAACGCGATAGCCGCTCCGTCTCAAAGCTTCATCGCTACAAAAATTATCGCAACCTTTATTGCACTTATCGGCGCTGAAAAAATCCCAGTCCTTTGACATTTCTTTTCCGCCAACACAACTTGTTGTTATTAAGATAATGAGTAGAAGGCTCAGATAGACGCAGAGTTTATAGTCCATATTCAAGGTCGATGAAAGTGACGATTTCGTTGATTTCGTTCGAAAGTGATTTGGTCCAATTCTCCCTTTGGTCCTAAAAAAAAAAATGAAAAAATTAAAAAAAATTAAAAAAATGAAAAAAAATTGTAAAGAAACTGAATAAGGCACTTAAAAGATTTCTGTCCTCAGCATCTGCTTCTTAATTATTTACACGAATTGAACAATTCTTCGCTTTAAAAGACAAGAGAGCACGATGGCAAAGCAGTCACGAGGGATCAGAACGGGGAAATTCGGATCCGTGAAATCCCGGCTGCTTATCGCGCGGCTTTCGGCTTATTAACAAAATGAGGTCGCGCTCTAGTAATCTCAGCGTCGACTTGAAGAGTGTCTAGAGAGATTATAAAATTTCCTCCCACTGAGATGACCCACTCTCCGTTGTCTACGATTCACAAGAAGCAATCATCGTCGAGATGAAAGTGGAGGTGAGGTTTCCTCACAAGAATCCGTGTCAAATACGTTTGAGAGATGTGTTATTCCACGCGCAGTTCCTCGACTTTTGGTCGTAAATGATCAAGCTTACGTTCGTGGAACACTGCCGTGCTAAGGAAGAACGCCGTATGAGCCTTCAGACGTTTCCAAAATTCTTCCGATAAAAACCGAATTTATTGCGGATATTGTTGTCCGAAAATTTCAGACACATTTGTGAGCAATTTAATCTAAAATATCCGAAAACTTCAGGGAAAAACATGCATGAATGTTGTCAAAAAGGCATGTTTAATCACGGGAAATTTGGCAACTCTCGAATGTTCATACAGCGTTTTTCCTTAGCACAGCAGGATAGGTCGGCAGTGTGCTTGTTGGAAGATTCGAGGAATGCTAGTTTGTTTTCACAACCTCCTAAAACCCGTGGCCCGTGGTGTATAACTTGATGTAGGATACAGTCCAGTTTGATTCGCCTTCAAATAGAAAAGCCGGCAATTTTAACTACAAAAAAGTCGAAATAGTTATCGCGTTGCGCCTGAGTGACTACATCCTCGTAAATGATCTTTCGCGTTGACTTTGTCTGATGTAGACTATGAGAATTGATTTTTGGCCGACGATCTTATCGAAATTCTTTTAAATCCTTTTTGTTAGTCCGAGGCGGTGAGTGCCTAACTGCCTACTGCCAGGAATGACAAATATGAACGATTAAACATTCTTGTGGAATATTTCATGAAACCTTTCCGAAATTCTTTGAAATCCTTATTTGTTAGTCTGAGGCGGTGAGTCCCTACTGCCAGGAATGGCAAATAAGAACGATTGGACATTCTCGTGGAATATTTCATGAAATCTCACAAACAGTGAAACATATAAAAGGTATAAAACTTGTTTTCAGAGGTTGGGTGTGCAATACGCACTAAACCACACCGAAAAACAAAAACCATACCCTGCTAAAAATGATGAGTAGGCTATTCAGAATTCGCCGACTCGCATGAGTAGAATTTCCTACTCATATGAGTAGAAATCCTACTCATATCACTAGAATATTCTACTCATATCACTAGAATATTCTACTCATAAGAGTAGAAGAGTTCAACTCATATGAATTCAATTTTTTTCATTTTTCAGAAGGGGTGTCCTTGACCAGGACACACCGGAGTAATACGTAAATTTGAAAAATAAGAACATTTTATTCTTATAATTTTTTTGATGCGGTGACTAGTTTCTGAGATATCGGACACGGTAGATTCAACGCTGAACTCATGTGAGTTGAAATCTCTAGCCATACGAGTTGGAATCTCTAGTCATATGAGTCGGCGAAAAGTGAATAGAGAAATTCTGCTCATATGAGTTAAATTCTATTCATTTAAGTTGAAATTCTATTCATATGAGTTGAACTTCTATTCATATGCATTGAAATTCTATTCATATGACTTTGATTTTCTACTCATTTGTACTCACCATTTTTAGCAGGGTAAGCTTTTTCTTTTGATTTCGGAAAGTATTTTTTTAATCGTCTTTATAAATCCCTGACATTTCACAAAATATTTCACATGATTTAAAGCTTTTATTTTTCACGAAAAACCACCTTACTTGATGATCCCCGGCAGTAGGCGCTGATACCATTGTTTGTACTTCCGGGTGTAAAAAAAGCAAGTCGCAAATCAGCAGACAGCCTCTTGAGTTATTCGAGCCCCGCAGCAGCGTTGCAAAATCGTCTTAAGAATTTAAAAGTTCCTAGTAAGAACCAATCGAATGGATGTGAAACATGTTTTCAAATCGACAACACTGTTTCATAATCCCTCTCGCATGGACCATTCCGGCTAATCAAATCAACACTTGGTATAAGCATACCTCAAGATGCATATTTGAGCCCAATGCCTAATGTTGCCGGGTTTGTTCATATCGCGTTAATCGAAGTTAGAATAGCGATTGTCCAATTTTTAGGATATTTGACAACGGTGTACGCAATGCCGCCAATCCACGTGTATTTCGCATTGAAATTCCAGGGATTTGTAGAGCGATTTGGCGACGGCAAATGCACTATTGAATCCGAGACGGTATGCAACGTATGACAAGGATGCAACCCTACAAATTGCGACGTGGATTCGTGTCTGAGGTATTCGGAGCAGGCTGTTCGGAAGTCCTTGTTCTTCCCTCGAAATTTCAACCCGCTATGAAAAGGTCATGGAAAACTAAGCCCTGACGACTAGTCTCGGGCTTTGCGGTGTATCGATTCCTCTCCCATTTAAACCTATGGAAAAGGATCGATTATCAAAGTGTCCGCAACGAATACCTTGATAATCGATTCCTTACCACAGCTCCAAATTGGGGAAATATCGATAATCGATAGTTCACCTCTCGCGTGTTTTGGCTAATTGGCGTCGGCTATGTTGAATATTGCGTAGTACACTGGGAAAAAAGACACGTTGGATCTAGAGTCCAGACTCTTAAAAACATCGACAAGAAAAAATACTCTTGATTCAATCAGATTCAAGCTTAAATCAAGAACCAAGCCTCTTAATTTGAGCGGATTTCCTTTTGATTTAAGCTTAAATCTGCTTGAATCAAGAGTCCTTTTTCTTGTCAATGTTTTCATGAGTCTTGACTTTAGATCCAATGTGTTTATTTTTTGTTTTTTTTTTGTTTTTTTTTTTTTCCAGTGTATCCTCGTGAGCAGGGGTTGGATGGAATGACTCCTCTAACGAAATGTTCACCTCTGCCGTGGTATCGTTTTTGAAGCGGGAAACTCGGAAAAACGCAAATTTACTACGCAAATTGTGAAGTAAAGATTTGAGACTTTTGAGACTTTGCCGATGCGCTCATCGTGATTTTTGATACACTTTCTATGAGTAACAACTCTAATTTTTGCTCCAGCAATTAAAGTTTGCATCAGGCCCATTGTTTCTACCCGTTGTTTTTGAAGCACATATTTGACTTACAGTAGACTCTGGATTATCCGGATTAATTGGTGCCGGGCCCGATCCGGATGAAAAAGAAATCCGGATAATAATAGTAAACACAAACACCACCAACCAACACCACAGTATTCTTATTATGTATACATCATGTACATACCAACACGAATTTAAAAGGTTAACGCCAAACTGAACGACTCAATGGTGATTGTGAATAGTAGCCGACAACGATAAATTACAATGCAACGATTAAAGCGCACAATGCGTGAAGTATTCATGCAGTCTTGTAGCCGCTAATGTGCGTTTTAGACTAACTAACCGACTGCACTGCGTTTGGCGTAATGCGAGAAGTATTTATGCAATCTAGTAGGCACAAATGGGTTCCACGCCGACCTCACTATTTGGCGCAATGCGTGAAGTATTCCTTCAGCCTTTCAGACGCCAATATGCCTTGCGACCGCTTCTCCGCGGATCCGCTCACTTATCGGAATGCGTACGCAGTTACATGGTTGCAAAATCGATCCGGATAATCCAGAGTCTACTGTAGTTTTCGCATAAATTTACTCATTTTCGCGGAAGGAGGGTCATTTATAATTATTCTTAGCCATCTTGGTTTGATATTGGAATCTAAAAATTTGCAATGACATTTTTTGTGTTAGACGGTTGGATGCCCATTTGGGCCCTGCATGAGAGCTCCTCATTTCGACATTCTCGAACCCTTCTTTCATAGGTACTGTAGTCTTGAGTATTTTATCTCCAACGTTTTCTCTTCATCAATCGAATTATTCGGCCTAAATTATGGCCAAAATTCTCGATTTTGGCCTCGGGTGAGCCAGGGACGAGACTCGCCGACGGCAGGTGTTCAAACTTGCAAGTTGCAAGTCTGTCGCTGTTTGCTCAATTTGGAGGCCCGCCAACAATTTTTTCTATCATTTTGTGTCTCGTCCTCGGGTTTGCTGCCACACGATGTTCAAAAACCATCCTCTCATCATTTGAACAACGTAAAATCAGGAATATTTTAAACGACCTGGAAACAATACCAGTCGACACTTCCTTGTTAAGTGTGGAAATTCTCATATTTTAGGTTCCTTTTTCCATAACAATGAATTGCTAGACAGTGAAATCACTTACCTACATAACGCAAAATATACAACGCACACGGTGAAAATTTCATGAAAAATCTGGGAAACCAGGATAAATTAGAAGGATTTCCTGAAAAATCTTGGAATTTAGCAGAAAAGAGCTCTCAAAATGTACCTATATACGTTGCAAGTAATTAGTCAAATCAGGCATTTTATCAAATGTCCAGACCAGTGTTCGAAACTCACCTTTGAGTTTCAGGGGCCATTTGGCGCATCAAGCTCGATTTTTAGGGGCCATTGCAGATTTTTTAGGGGCCAAATTGACTTTTTGCCTACATATCATACATACGTATCATTGGCACATCTAGTGAAAACGTAGACACAAGATGTTTTAGTTACAAAACTAGTAGCTGTGACTTAGGGGAACAATCGAAAAATCAACAAACAGAAAATTATTCAAATGAATTGATCTTGGTCTCAATCAATAGAAGAGCATTATATCTTTCAAAAAACGAGACCAAGATCAAGTTGCTAGGTAGCTTCGTTTTGAAATGGCAGCATCAGTCTCTTTACTTTTGGGACACCCTTGTAATTCTGTAAAAACATTGTCCGAAGGTACACAAGTTTTTCTGCTATGATACGTTGTTTCCAAAAGTTGTAAAATGGTGCTTACGGCGTTTTTGCGTTGCACGGCAGTTTTGGCTACACTTACCCCGTGCCCCATGGCCGGATCAAAAAGGATCTTGAACCTAATGCCGGCGTCCCCGGTTCAAGGCCCCGGTTCTCAGCACCCGGCTTTTCACGAGGCCGCCTTCACCCCCTTCCCCATTTCCCGCGCGGGAAGGGAGGGGGCTACGATACGCCCGCCCCCACCTCCTTCATGGGTATTAATGGGCGCGCATTTCTCGGACTGATCGGCACCTTGATCCGTGACATTTTTTCGACGGGTCGCCAGGTGCGATCGGAGGCCGCGACCTTTGATTCGACGGTCACGGTTGAAATGTTTAAAGATGTTTCAAAATGAAACCGAGCATCTTCATTTTCCCACGTCAAAACTGAAGTTTTTCAACAATTTTACGTATTTTCACCTCTTCCCAAGTAGCAGTGATCGCGATAAATAGCAATTTTATCGGTTGGTTATTGCGATTATATCGGTGGCAATATATCGAAATACTATCGCATTAAAATCGCGATAGAGGGCGATTAAATCGCTACAAATCGCAATTTTTGGCTGAATAAAATCGTGATCAATTTTTGTCGACAAAATCGAAATTGAATCGCCATAACGAAAATATCGTGATAAATTGTCGGGCAATAAAGGCGCAATTTCATCGCGATAAGATCGAGGAAAATCGCTCATACGTTGATGATCCTGGCGATTTTATCGCCGATAAAATCGCAATATATAGCAATTTTTCCAGTGAGAAATTCACTTGGGTTATCAGACACTTAGATTTTGTGTCCAATTTTCAGGGGGCTCATGATAAATACACACAAGAAGTGAACAAATATCGTGCTATTGAACAAATTGATCAAACATGAAATTTGAAATTCATATTATATTTTCAATGAGTTTAAGTAGGTATTTTGTGCGTGCAAAAGCTCAAGAGCTCAATCGTGAAATTTAAAATAAGCATCGAATTCAATAATTGACTTTCTTATTTATTCGCCACGAATATCTATGGACACGTTTTACACGTGAACCTACAAAAACAAACAGTATCAGTGCAATTATATTTAATGCGATAGCCGCTTCGTCTCAAAGCTTCGTCGCTACAAAAATTATCGCAACCTTTATTGCACTTATCGGCGCTGAAAAAATCCCAGTCTTTTGACACTTCTTTTCCGCCAACACAACTTGTTGTTATTAAGATAAAGAGTAGGAGGCTCAGACAGACGCAAAGTTTATAGTCCATATTCAAGGTTGATGAAAGTGACGATTTCGTTGATGAAAGTGACTAGATCCAATTCTCCCTTTAACCCTAAAAAATAGAATAAAAAAATAAATAAATAAATAAATAAATAAATAAATAAATAAATAAATAAAAAATTGTAAAGAACCTGAATAAGGCACTTAAACGATTTCTGGCCTCAGCATCTGCATCTTAATTATTTACACGAATCGAACAATTTCTTCGCTTTAAAAACGAGGGAATGCAGCATGCATAGCCAGATTAGCGCTCAGAAGCCCAGGACTGATCATTGGTTGTCCCAAATGTTAATAGCCCCATCACACGAAAAATTCCAGACTTTAGAACTTTCTAAATCTGTCTTTTAGACTGCAAGGGCTCCCAGAGGATCTGGAACTTAAGGTGATTCGTCGAGCTCAAATGAAGTGGTCGAAGTGAGTGCGATATATCGCATCGATTAGGTAAAAAATCTCGGCAGATTTTGAATTTTTAGCGAAAAAAAGGACGATAGCCCCTGCGCATGAGCCTAAAGAATCATTCTAAACCCAAAAATCAGCAAAATTACGAGAAATGAAAGCAGAAAAGTGTTTGGAAAAAAACCTCGCATTCGATACAGAAATTGATGGCTGAATCGAATGCGAGGTTTTTTTCCAAATACTATTCTGCTTTCAATACTCGAAATTTTGTTAATTTTTGGGTTTAGAATGATTCTTTAGGCTCATGCGCAGGGGCTATCGTCCTTTTTTTCGCTAAAAATTCAAAATCGACCGATATTTTTTACCTAATCGATGCGATGTATCGCATGCCAGTTCGACCACGTCACTTGAGCTGGACGAATCACCTTGAAACAAATTCGTCGAGGGGGGTTCGGGGCGCTACAAAACCCGATGCCCTGGCTAATCCGGCCTTATTCCAAGGTTGCAACATTGCCTCAGTCAATCTCACTATTTACTTGAATATGGCGCCGCAGTTCCTGTTCAATATTTTGGTAATTTTTGCATGCAACGATTCATTGAACGATAAACGAATTTTGAGTTGCGAATACATTTTATCACAGGTAAATGACGCGTAAAACACATGTGTGACATTCATTAAACGTGAAAAAGTAACTCAGGAATTGAGTTGAAGTGTGGAACGTGGATTTTTCCATGTGGAAATGTGGTATTTTTACAATTTATTTTTATTGACAATGCGCTGAACAAACGCAAAAGTCACCACTTTTGAAAATTGCTTCATATCCCAAGATTTACCTGACGGTTGCCGCGATCCACGGATCGCATGATAGGGCATTTCGTCGCTTGGCTGACATAAGGGCGTAACTACACATTGAGATGAGCCCGGAGAAGCATTGAGTCATATGGAGGACAGGGCTCATTGCAGGGTGTAGTTACGCCCTTATGTCAGGTAGACGACGGTTTATTGCATCCTTGTTGAGAGGTTTCTTTTTCGATAATATTCGAGAAGTTAACTTAAACAACCTAAAGCCGCCAGAGTTCAATTGGATTACATTTTGCAATAAGGAACTACTATCTCTGGCTCTTCTATAAAAGCACCTTTCTGCATAGAGAAACCAATGGCATATATGCTGTTTCTTCAATGACCCAGAAATAGTGATTCCTTCTTGGAAAATGTAATCCATTCCAGTGGCGTGGCGTGCTTTGCGATATATCGATTTTTATGCCATTTAAACCTATGGAAAAGGATCGATAAACAGGATGTTCGCATCGAACACCTTAATAATCGATTCTTCACCATAGGTTTAAATGGCAAAACAATCGATACATCGCAATTCACGCCAAGCCACTGATCCATTCCGTCGTTCGTCTCAGGAAAGAGCGTTACCACACTTCAATATTTCCGAATTCCCCCTTGCATTTTGCATTTGTACCAGAAGAATCTGAGGCATTTCTAATTGAAAATTTCACTGATTTTCCGTCTGATCTCACACAAAAATCGGACAAATTTTTGACAAGAATTGCAGTTACGTTCTTGTAAAAAATAGGATTGTTCGAGTCAATTTTGCAACCTTGGAATGAAGTTACGTTCCTTCGTCCAGGAAACGCTGGATTTTCGATTAATGACTGAGAATCATGGGCGGAAATAGGGGGCGGGGGGGGGGCGTCCCCCACAATGCTGCTAGGCCCCTTCCAAAAAATGTCAAGGACCCAAGCTACTAAAGCTGAGGTAAAAGGCGTACGGAATGTAATAAATATGAGCTTAATCCTAATATAATCGATCAAAGATGTCAGAAACTGAAAATTACTCGCAAAAAGAGCAGCTTCCTCCGAGTAAGGAGCATGGAATGTAGTTTGACTGTATCCGGTCGTGGTTTTACGCGCATTTTAGCGCAATACTTGTTTTCATGAGAGTTAAATTAAGATCAATTCAATTAAAACCCACAGTAAGATATGATTTTTTTTTTTTTTTTTTTTGGGGGGGGGGGATTTTGTGGCTTTTATTCCTTTGTTCAAATTTTTTAGGAATCTACAGTCATCTATAGACAAATGGGGTTATTTCGAGCTGAGATATGATATTTCTAAAAACTAGTCAGCAAAATTTCTGTCATCTGCGATATTTAATTCCATTTAATTTGTCATTGAGAATGGCTTTAAATCGCTCCTAAGACGTTCCAATTTTCAAGAATTTTCCGGGGGAGGCCCCTCGAACTCCCCCCTGCAGCTGGGGGGGGGGGTCCCCCCAGATACCCCTTAGCCCAAGTTCTATATCCTTCCGTGCCCCCCCCCCCCCCCACAAAAAATTCCTAGTCCCGCCCATGCTGAGAATAATTCCTAAGTTCACTCAATACGAGAAAAAATCAGACTTACCGCTCCAAGAAGAGGTGAATATGAAAACGGTGCACACCAAACGATCGAACTTTCGAGAGGTGGCTTAGTAAATAGAAGAATGGCAATGGAGCCTTGACCGTGGCCGTAGTGAAGCTGCAAAGGTCGGGTTCATCTACCTATATAGGTTAACAGTGTTTTCGATGATAATCCGTCCGCTCCGTGACGTCAGAATCATTTTTTGCGAGCACATGAGACAGTCTCGAATGATAAAGATGAACCACAGCTCAAAAAAACCTATCGATTATGGGGTTTCCCCGCGATATCGCAACCGCCGGCTTTATAAATACAAGCGATTATCATCGCTCAAAAGTCATAGTGAAAGTAGAGAAAGTGCACGACGCAAGTTCGTCCAAATTCTCTCCAAATTTTAGACATAACGTGAGTACTCACTTTCCTTTCATTCTAAAATCACCTTTCATTTAAAAAAAAAAAAAAACTTAAATCGCTCATCTTTTTAAGTTTCCTCGGAATCTGAGATGCAGCAGACATAGTCTTTATCTAACTCGACTGTTTCTATTTTAAAAATTATTTAACTTCTTCTCATCCTTGCGCAACTTTCTTTTTGATCATACGGACAGGTCACATTCAAATTTTGATTAGAGCACACTGGAAAAAAAAAAAACACATTGGATCTAGAGTCTAGACTCTTGAAAACATTGACAAGAAAAAATACTCTTGATTCAATCGGATTTTTGCTTGAATCAAAAGGAAATCCGCTTAAATTAAGAGGATTGGTTCTTGATTTAAGCTAGATTCTGATTGAATCAAGAGTACTTTTTCTTGTCGATGTTTTTAAGAGTCTAGACTCTAGATCTAATGTGTTTTTTTTCCAGTGTATCCTATTTGTGTAGGTAAAAGGAGGAATATTTCGATGGCCGAAGTGCGAAACCACCTAAATCTATTGCGGCGTTAAAGAATTTCCGCTTCTATGATTTATTTTTTTCGTGGAGAAACAACCCAACTTAATGGCTTGGAATTTGCACGGAATATTCTGCTAATTAGGAAGAAATATCAAGTATATTTTTAAGTAATTACGTTGATTTAACTTTCTATGAAAAAATAAAGTATGGCAGGAAGTCAACTACGCCGCAAATGGAGATACCTACCTACGTAGTTTCACCCTTTAGCCATCGATTTCTTGTTTCCCAGACGAAATAACGTAACTATATTATTTCAACGTTACAAATTTCCACACGTAGGCTGTATTTTCACCAGAAAACCATTGCGCCTTTTCACTCGAAAATATCAGGAATTATACGCAAAAAGTTGCAATTTTTTTTTCCAAGTTCGCTCAGTCTTAATCTCTTAAAGTATTGAAATTTTTGAAATCAATTTTGTAATCTTGCTTGAAAAAAAGTAATGTACCTCCTTCTGGAGAAACGATACGGATTGAGAGTAAAATTTTCTCTGACATATGTCAACTCATACCTATTTGTGTTTATTTGTTCCGGCAAGTAACGTAAAGGATGTGTCCCATTAAGGAGGGTATTTTGGCCCTAACTTTGGTCGAAAACTGAAACAGCTCAGAATAATGTCATGTATGGTCAAATCAACTATTAATCATCTATCCTGTGAGAACTTGTCCTTATTTGAGATGTTTTTGAAAGGTTTTCGCCTGATTTACCAGCGCAAAGTAGTGAAGTTTTGCAGTTTTCTCGAATAATTACTCACTTTCGGTCCTAAATTAAATAGTTTATGTATGAGCACAGGCGACTACCACTTTCATATTTGAATATGTTAATGTTTAGTACACCCGTCACAACATATTTAAATGAGAAAGTGGTAGTCGCTTGTGCTCATACGCAAACTATCTAATTTAGGACCGAAAATGAGCAATTATTCGAGAAAACTGCAAAATTTCACTATTTTGCGCTGGTAAATCAGGCAAGAACCTTTCAAAATACCTCAAATAAAGATAAGTTCTTGCAAGGTAGACGATTAAGAGTCGATTTGACCATACATGGCATTATTCCAAGCTGTTTCAATTTTCGACCAAAGTTAGGGCCAAAATACCCTCCTTAATGGGACACATCCTTTTACATAGTGGTAACTTTTATTGGAAAGACGGATACGAATCACATAATTTTTACTCATGATTAACTTTGACCACTAGTCTAGGTGTGAGTTTAACCATCATGATATCAATGACTAAACTGTGAAACCACGTACGTAGTATCGCCGTTTGAGACGGTGTAGACTTCCTGTCTTACTTTATATTTTCTTTGGAAAACTAGTCAACTTAGTTTATTGAAACAGTTCATTGTTTTTTCCTCTCTGTATGCAGCATATTCTGTATAAATTTCAAGCCATAAAGTTGACTTGTTTCTCTTCGAAAAAACGAAGTAGGAGCGGAAATTTTGAATCACCGCAATGGAGATATGCATGGTTTCGGTTTTTAGCCATCGATGTATGCCTGCGCATCAATCAAATACTATCCATATCGCAGTTGTATTCGTTGCGCGAATAATATTCTGAAAGAATTTGAGAAGAGGAAACATATATCAGAATATTCAAAGCCGTGCCAAGGAAAAATACCATATAAGCCATCAGGCGTTGCCAAATTTCCGCCGAAAAACAACGAATTTTCAGGAAAATTTGTGAATATTTCTCCTCGGATTTTTCGGAGGATTTTCTTCGAAAGTTGATCTAAAAATTCTGAAAATTTCAAGGATAAATATTCCTAACTTTCTTCAAAAATGGATATTTTTGGAGACGAAATTTGGCAACATTTGAATGCTCATACGGCGTTCTTCCTTAGCACGGCAGAGTAGTACCTCTAATTCTAAAATTCCAACGTATCAGAATCAGTGGCGTGGCGCGAATTGCGATTTATCGATTGTTGTGCCATTTAAACCTATGGTAAAGAATCGATTATTCAGGTGTTCGCTGCGAACACTCTATCTATCGATCCTTTTCCATAGGTTTAAATGGCATAACAATCGATACATCGTAATTCACGCCATGCCACTGATCAGAATGCTTAAATCCACACCTTGTCTAATGGTCCGCTTTTAGAAATCAAGTGAACACTTTTTTTTTACGAAAAACTAGGGGGTCCGCGCATCGGTCGCTCCGCGGCCCAACCCTCTCGCTCCAAAACGATGGGAATAATTCGATTTCTATTTTTCAGTCTTCTAGATCCAACCGTGCAAATTCTAGACTCGAGATAGGAATTTTATCGGTGGTTCCGGTCAAGATGCTATTAGGCGTAATCGTTCTCGTCACGCTGAACATTCTCAGCGTGATCGGAAAAGCTACTCCGAACGTGGACGAAACCAACGAGGGTGCATCAATTTACGGCTCCGAAATCCAATCCTCTCAACAACTGGGCAGATCCAAACGATCATTACCGAACCTCTACAACATGATGGAAAGGACGCTCCCTTGTACTAAGGGTTTGAAAGGATCATTTGTCTACAACGGGCATGGCAATTGGTGCGGTTCCGGGGGTTCTGGCAATACTATCGATGGGATCGATGAATGCTGTAGGGACCATGACTATTGTTACGCCAACAAGACTAGGTGTGGCTCCTCCTTGAAAGAATACACATCGAACTACGACTGGACCTTATCATATGGTAGTAGACCTGACAGTCTCATCATAACCTGTAACGACCGAGACTTTGAGTCTTGTAAGTTCATGCTGTGCGAGTGTGATGTAAAGTTTATCCGGTGTCTTCAAAAGCAACCGTGTCCCTAGGAAAGAAGGATATCGCACAATTGCATAATTGGACTGCATTTTGCAAAAAGGAACCAAGAGCATTTCAATGTTGCTCAGATTGTGCAACTTAAATCCTTTCAAAAAAATTACAGAAATCACGAAGAAAAATTACATTTACGGAGGTAATTTTCGTCGTAAATTTATAGTTTACTGGGAGTAAAGATAAAACTTTTTTAAATGATCAGTTTCTATTTGCAAGGTGAAAAAAGTTGCACAATCTTAGCGACATTGGAATGCTTGTGGTTCCTTTTTGCAAAATGCAATCCAATTGTACAATTTCGTTGGTGGATACAGCAAATTGGCAACGCTGTTTTTCTAAATTTAGACCCATGGAAATGTATCGATTCTCCAAGGGGCCAGGTGCTTTGACAAGAATCGATTATTAAACATAGATTTAAATGGAGGGAATCCGGTGTTGCCAAACTACAGTATCCGCCTCTGTACAATTTGTATTGTATAAAACAAAGACTCGGAAAATATCATGAAAAACTTGTGACGAACGAAGGCAGAAAATATAATGAGTTTGAAAAATATTTGTATTAGTTTTCGATTTCACATGTCGTCACCTTCCGGCCAAAGTATTACGAGCGCCATGTGACCTTTAAAAATTTCCGCCGCCATTTTATTTTTTTACAGAGAAATCGTTAGTTGAATCTGTTTCAAAATTTCACTGAATTTCATCGGCAGCACAAAGAAAATTCAATGAAATATTCTGACGGCTTCGTTGAACACTTTCTCTGTAAAAAAAAAAAAAAAAAAAATAAAAAAAAATTAAATGGCGGCGGAAATGTTTAAACGTCGTATAGCGCTTGTAATAGGTACATATTTCTCAATTGAGGGATGACCTGAAAGCCTCTGGTTCAAGAACCCTATGAGGGCGAATTTTTTCTATATGTTTGTTTTAACGCTAGGACAAAACTTGTAAACCTCCAGCCATTATTTTCTTGTTTACTTTAATGAGATAAATAGTCGCACAATTTGATGGGATTTAATTGACAATTCATTTTTTGTCCTCAAATGTTCTGCCATGATCGATCGGATGCTGAAAAATGTTTCTATCTGAAACAGAAGGGGGGGGGTCCCATTTAATCATTTTTGCACCAGATTTTTCAAGTTTGTTTCAGACAGGATTTATGGCATTTTAATTTCTGCATAAATATGCGCAAGAAATGCACTGCTTCCTCTAGGAGGATTGAAGGGAAAAAAAAAAAAATTCTAACATGTTTATTGTCAATCATAGGCACCTGAATAACTAATAGAACTAGCATGAGAATCAGTGGCGTGGCGTGAATGATCGATTATCGGTATTTCGCCATTTGAAGCTATGGTAAAGAATTGATTACCAAGGTGTTCGCTGCGAACACCCTGATAATCGATCTTTTTTCATAGGTTTGAGTGGCGAATCAATCGATATATCGCAAAACACGCCACGCCACTGATAAGAATCGTCAGCAGAAGTCAAGCATTATCTATTGCTGGGCAAGATTTGTAGACAGTACACAAATCCTCGAATAGGCAACTATTACCGCACGGAGGATGCTGTCTAGCCTACCTCGAAAATTGAAGGCGAATCGGTGATGCGCGTAACCTCGATACACTCGCCGTATCGTGTGGACTCACTGCCGTTTTGCCTGTAGTGACGTCAATTTTTGCACACTTTTTACTCACTCATAAGTCTCGAACATCACAAATAAAACGAATTTTGCTGTAATAGCTGAGCCAGTAAGTTCATTTTTAATTGATTTGTCGTCTTTTTTGCGCACTTACGGCTTTCTCATGTCTCGTCTTGATACAGTTAAGGTGATTCGATGGACACCATATTTTGTGTCAGAACGGCTTGCGATATATCGCATCAATTGGATCCATTTTTTCAGCTACTCGTCATTTTTCTCAAATTTTGAGATCGCAATTCTATTGTCAGGAGACTAAAGCACTCACTTACCAATTTTAACAAAGAAATTCAACGTAATAAAGGCGTGGTTTTTTTAGAGATAAAATATCGCATTTGAGTGCAGTTTCGATATCAGTATCGAATGCGATGTTTTCTCTCTGGAAAAAACCACGCCTTTATTACGTTGAATTTCTTTGTAAAAATTGGTGAGTGAGTTCTTTAGTCTCCTGACAACAGAATTGTGATCTCAAAATTGGTGAAAAATGACGAGTAGCTGAAAAAATGGAACCAATTGATGCGATATATCGCATGCCGTTCTAACACAAAATATGGCGTCCATCGAATCACCTTAATCTATAAGAGTTTAGACGGATTTTGAAAGAAACTCGATTTCGAAAATTTGACACTTACTGCTACTTCACTATCACAGCAGAGTGTACCTGCGTTTTTCTTACCTTGGCCTTGGTTCTCGGCGACAACGAGAGCGCGCCGTCTACTGCGCCGCGACGCACAGTGGACCGAGTCAACCAGAGAAGGCGGACATGAAATTTTTGACTAAAACTCTAAATTTTGATGCTCATTTGGTTACATTTTAAATTGTAAGGGGTGCTTTTAGAAGAAAATTTCAGGAGGAAACCAATGGTACCACTTTCAGAACCTTACAATGTTGTATAAACGGAGTTAAAACCTTTTAAAAGATTCCAGTTTCCGTCCGACTTCTCCAATTGACTCGATCTGCTGTGCGCCGGGCGCGGGGAAAATAGGAAAATAAATGCGGTGACCACAATTCGGTGTTAACAAGAAGAAAGAGGTTAAGGCTATGTCGAACACGAGAACACGGCGCGGCGGTGCGACCGCTAAAAATAGGCGCCCAACCCACTTACCAAGTTACGCGACACGTTCGCCAACCGCGCCGTAACCCGCGCTCTGACCAACCGGCCCGAAAAATCTAAAATTCCCGTGGTATTTGTTTTTTTGCGTCGTTTTTAGGGAAATTTTGAGGACCGAAATCAAGATTTTTCCTTTTTTTTCTCTTTTTTTTACCACAGCTTCAAATGGGAAAATATCGATGATTGATCATTGATACCTTGCCACCGATCTAAATCCATTGATAATATCGATTTTAAGAATCGACTGTTTAACATACATTTAAATGGAGGAAAAACAGTATCGCCAACTTTCAAGAGTCTGCAGAAGAGCATGTCGACGGTGGTGTAAGTCGGCAATCACATAACTCGTTTGCGATGTCAGAAAATCTCCACATCTATGTTATTTTTTTAAAAGAGAACGAATTGACATCACTCCTTGAAGTTTATGCAGAATTTTCTTCGCACAGAGAAGAAAAATCGCAGAACTTTTAAAGAGTTGCCGTTGAGTAGTTTTCCGTTTAAAAAATAACGTACGACAGGAAGCCTGCGATGTCGCAAACCGAGTTATGTGATTGCCGACTTACAACGTCGATGTGCTGACCGTGGCTCCTACATACTTCAAGCGGGCCGATTATTAAAATTGATAGACAAAGCTATAGACAAAGAAGACAAAAGAGATATGGAGGGATCCCATTGATGAAAGCGGGCGATGGTTGCAATGGACGAAAAAGGTAGGTAATATACCAATTAACGGCAACCCACGAGAGACCCTATAGTGCCTGTAGTCAGTCCATCATTTTCTCCCTTAGCCTATTTCAACCAATAGGACCGCTCCATGCTCTTTGTATGTCGCTTTGTCTATCAATGGGTCAGTTGTGCTGGTCCCAGAATCATGTTATGATGCTTATGGGATCTGTTCAAACCACAATTTTCTACGTTTAATATTAACCGAGATATTGCCCATTAAAAAGTCAGGTTTTTGACGTCATCCACCGCGGTTATGACACCCTTGGTTCCTTCCACCTTGTTTTCATCCAAGTTTCACGTTGAGTAACCAGTGCATCATTGACTGATGAAAGCAAGGTGAAAGAAACCACGAAAGTCACTACCGCGGTGGATGGCGTCAAGAACCCGACATTTCAAAGGGCGACATCTCGGCTAATATTGAACGTAGGAAGTTGCGGTTTTGACGGATCTCATTATTTTTAGCTAATCTGCAAGAATCAATCATGAAAACACGATTTTATAACCAGTGCAACTGACCCATTTCAATAATCAGATCGCAGGTGATTCATAGACTATCTCACCTAGAATCGATATTCATAATGAGATGTTAATAATAATACGTACAATGATGATTATCATGATGATACTATATTTATTTTTTGAATGGAGGAAAAGCATTTTTTGCGAACTTGCGAGTAACCCAATGAGATGTTAATAATATAGCACGTGTAATGATTTTATATTTATTTTTTTGAATCGAGAAAGATCATTTTTTGCCAACTTGCGAGTAACCCCACTATGCTCGCACAGTGGATCGAGTCAATTAGAGCACTGGAAAAAAAAACACATTGGATCTAGAGTCCAGACTCTTGAAAACATTTACAAGAAAAAATACTCTTAATTTAATCAGATTTCTGCTTAAATCTAAAGGAAATCCGCTCAAATTAAGAGGCTCGGTCCTTGAATTAAGCAAAAATCCGATTGAATTAGGTAGAACCCTACATAAAGCTCTCAAAAAAATTCTAAGAGATGGCGCCACAGTCGCTGATCTTAAAACATGCCATTTTTTGTCACTTCTCATTAATTTGTGAAGTCAGGATTGAATATATTAAAAATGTCTCAACGTTACTACAAAGTACATATCCTCAGGATTATGCAGCTATAATCGATGTTAACCTTAAATGAAAATTAGTACCCGAAAATATGCACGCCGCAATGAGAGTCTTCACTTTTGCGCTTATTCAAACGGGCCGCGCGCGCGGGAAGTGCCACATTTCTTTCAAAAATCACGATACTCCATTGAGAAAAGCGGATTTAGGCACCGATCGTGACGGCTCGGACAAACGTTCGAAATCCCCTCTTCCGAGAGTCGGTGCAGTCCGAGGGCTGATTCCCCCTCTCACCACTGATCACTCTCTCATCTTTTCTCTCCACTGCTCCGCCACCACCCCGCACGCGGCCAGTTTAGACGCCTGGCAGTCCTGCTGGCTGCTTCGATGACATAATTTCTCTCCTACGCAAAGGCGCCTGCCGCGGGCCGCGGGGGTGTGTGACTTTTCCACTCCAGCCCCTCTCTCCTCCCTCCTTCCTACCACACTTGCTAGCAGGTACCTGCCACCTAGCCGTTGCTCTTATTAGCTGCCTCTTGGTTTTGCCGCATAAAAGCGGATCCCAGAGCGGATCCAGACTCTTCGAACCGGGAGGGAGGGGGTGGCTGGCGGAAGAGAATTCTGGTTCTGGGGTGCTTGCCCCGAAAATATTTCCAAATAATTCCAAAAACTCCACGGCTAACATCGAAGTCTTCATTTTGCCCCCAGGCCGCCACAGCCCCCCTAGGGGAGGATGGGCCTGTTGCAATGAAAAATTTCACTAAAATGCAAAAAGTCACAAAAGAGCTTCAAACTTAGCATCGAGTCCGAGTACAACTTCTTCCTAATGTTAACGCGGACACAGCCTATGAATTAAAAGAGAGTATTCAAAACTCTTAACCCCCTGCCCCCCTTCATTTTTGGTTGCGGAGCGGGAAAAACCGGGAAATTCGGCAGAAATAATGCCCGATCTATTGTCCAACTTGACGAGGACCCTTGAAACGTTGCGACCAGTCGGAGGACTGCAATACAGAGACTGCAACCCACTTCAGGGAGTACAACATCCATAAAACCCCCGCTGCCCCCCTCATTTTTCGTTGCGGAGCTGGTAAAAACCGGGAAATTCGCCAGAAATGATGCCCGAAACTACTGTCCAACTTGACGGGGACCCTTGAAACATTGCGACCAGTCGGAGGACCCCGTTCGGGGACTTCCGTCCTCTTGAGGGACGAAATCATCATCCATAAAAAACCCTGTTGCCTCCTCATTTTTCGTGGCCGAGAGGGGAAAAAACGGGGAAATTCACCAGAAATGATGCCTGAAAGTAACGTCCGACTTGACGAGGACTCGTGAAACGTTCCGACCAGTCGGAAGACTGCAATACAGGGACTACCGCCTACTTTAGAGACGGAAACATCCATGAAACCCCCAATGCTCCCCTCATTTTTCGTCGCGGAGCTTGTAAAAACCGGGAAATGGTTTAAGTTGGACACTACTTTTCGGCATCATTTCGGTCTTCTTTCTCCAGGAATTCTCTTTATCGGAGTTGAAAAAAATGGGCGTAGGAAGAAAGGAGAGATCTTTCAATATTCACAACTTCATCCATGTTGGACAAAACGTTTTTAAGAAGGCAGCGACTGGTATTAATACTCGTCCATTCTCAGGTAACAATAAAGAGGCAAAAATTGAATTTGTCAAGGATAACGAATGAAATTCAGGGGGCAGCGGGGATTTTATAGATTTATCCGTCCCTAAAGTGGGCGGCAGTCTCTGTATTGCAGTCCTCCGACTGGTCGCAACGTTTCAAGGGTCCTCGTCAAGTTGGACAATAGATCGGGCATTATTTCTGCCGAATTTCCGGTTTTTCCCGCTCCGCAACCAAAAATGAAGGGGGGCAGAGGGTTAAGAGTTTTGAATACTCTCTTTTAATTCGTAGGCTGTGTCGCGTTAACATTAGGAAGAAGTTGTACTCGGACTCGATGCTAAGTTTGAAGCTCTTTTGTGACTTTTTGCATTTTAGTGAAAGGACCCCGCACGGTTCTTATGGAAAATTGCCCTCGGTCAAATGCGTTGAAACTTCAGTATGTTGTGCAGCATGTCATCATGAACAAAAGTTCCAATAGGCCAAACAAGATCCCATGTGCGGTTTTCGAGATATTCGCCGTTTTATGTGCGTAAACGGAGGTTTCGCGCGCTCCCGCCGGAAGCCATACCATTGTGCGGCGCCGCTCGTGCCCTTCCCTCCCAGTCACTCTCCGCTGCCCGCCGCCCATACCTTGGCTCCTCTATCTCTCCAACTACGACGCTCACGCGGCTGCGCCCATCATTACCGGACCGCGCCCGCACGCCGTCTTCTTACGCGGCCTCTTCTTCGGCCATGTCGCCTCTTTTTCTCATCGATCCTTTCTCTAAGTCTTCAGAAACGTTTAAGAAGTCCATTTTTACTAAACATGATAATGCTAATAACACAAATAATACAAAAAGAAAGGAAAAACAAATGATAATCCATGCGAAAGCACGTAGGAGAGTTGGAATGCCTAAGAGACGTTAAATAAAACAAACTTTTTTTTATTTTCCTCCCTCTTCCTTTCTTTCTTTTTTTTCTTCATTTTTCTCATGTGGAAGCAGTGAAAGTAACTTTCTGTTGGAAGATGATGTTGATGTTTTTTCTTTTTTTGCTTTCTTTCTTTCAATAATGACGTGACGGAGGTTGAAGGTAATTAGTCGGCTGACGATGCCAAGTAGGAATTAAGTTTGCTTTATTCTGACTTAGCTGAACCGCACCAATGGAGGAGGAGAGAGGGATCATTAATAACTGAACTCAAGGAAGAGAGATGTCCATTTAGGCGTAAATGGTCACATTTTAAGTCGCTCCAACTTGCAGCACCACCTTATCAGCCATCTTATTATCTGCTGATCGTATCCTCTAATCAGATCGTACATCCAAGACAAAACTCCAAAGAGATGATGAAAAGAGTTGCAGGTCGATCGTAACATTCATGCGCTTACGCGGCTTTTTTGCGAGTACGAGTTTACGATCGGCGATCAGAACCCTCGACCATCGAAAGTTACTTAGGGATTTTCTTGCAATGGTCTTCTAGCCGCATCTTTAATGTCTTTTTTATGGAACCTGGAGAAAACTCGTACTCACAAAAAGCCGCGTACGCGCATGAATGTTACGGTCGACCTGCAACTCTTTTTCGTCATCTCTATGGAGTTTGTCTTGGATGTACGATCTGATTAGAGGATACGATCAGCAGATAATAAGATGGCTGATAAGGTGGTGCTGCAAGTTGGAGCGACTTAAAATGTGACCATTTACGCCTAAATGGACATCTCTCTTCCTAGAGTTCAGTTATTAATGATCCCTCTCTCCTCCTCCATTGGTGCGGTTCAGCTAAGTCAGAATAAAGCAAACTTAATTCCTACTTGGGCATCGTCAGCCGACTAATTACCTTCAACCTCCGTCACGTCATTATTGAAAGAAAGAAAGAAAAAAAAGAAAAAACATCAACATCATCTTCCAACAGAAGTTACTTTCACTGCTTCCACATGAGAAAAATGAAGAAAAAAAGAAAGAAAGGAAGAGGGAAGAAAATAAAAAAAAGTTTGTTTTATTTAACGTCTCTTAGGCATTCCAACCCTCCTACGTACTTTCGCATGGATTATCATTTGTTTTTGCTCTCTTTTGTATTATTTGTGATACTAGCATTATCATGTTTAGTAAAAATGGACTTCTTAAACGTTACTGAAGACTTAGAGAAAGGATCGATGAGAAAAAGAGGCGACATGGCCGAAGAAGAGGCCGCGTAAGAAGACGGCGTGCGGGCGCGGTCCGGTAATGATGGGCGCAGCCTCGTGAGCGTCGTAGTTGGAGCGATAGAGGAGCCAAGGTATGGGCGGCGGGGGCAGCGGAGAGTGACTGGGAGGGAAGGGCACGAGCGGCGCCGCACAATGGTATGGCTTCCGGCGGGAGCGCGCGAAACCTCCGTTTACGCACATAAAATGGCGAATATCTCGAAAACCGCACATGGGATCTTGTTTGGCCTATTGGAACTTTTGTTCATGATGACATGCTGCACAACATACTGAAGTTTCAACGCATTTGACCGAGGGCAATTTTCCATAAGAACCGTGCGGGGTCCTTTTTCATTGCAACAGGCCCATCCTCCCCTAGGGGGGCTGTGGCGGCCTGGGGGCAAAATGAAGACTTCGATGTCAGCCGTGGAGTTTTCAAGGACTCTTTGAAAAACATGGCGTGGAACTCGATTCCGTGGAAGGGGCCGATTTCGGCCCAAATCGCAACACCTATCCTTTCTTTGGTTTCATGTCACCCTAGGGCACAATTTTTTTGAAGAGATATCGGTGTGGTTGGAGAGCGGAGTGGAAGATTAAATTTTTAACCGGCAAAACGTGGGCGGATCCAAGGGGGTCGTATAGTGCATACGTGGTGTTCAAAAAGTTACCGGGCTGATGCCGCCTTGGCCTTAAAAATGATCCGATCAAGCTCAACTGGAGCTCATTTGAAAGCTTATACTCTCACGAGTACAGTGGTTTTGAGTTTTTTTGAAAAATATTTATTATTTTTCGTACAACATCAATTTTACGGCGGCATGTATGGCCCGCTCAGCGATTTATGTATTGGAGGGCCGAATCATCGAGATCCATAAGCCCTCCATAGACGATCAAATTCCCGAACCAGTTCCGATCGAAGTAGCATCAAAGTGTCGGGAGTCATCAGTCTTAAACTCATTAATTTGCTTCATTTTAAAATGAAAACCTAAATAACCTTTGGACCCCCCTAACTTTTGATGGGGGGAGAGGGTCGGATCGACTTCCGGTTTGCGCCAAAAATTTTCTTTTTTTATGCTCTTTCTAAGGATGTACGAGGGCTGTCCCAAAAGAAACCGGACTTTTGTCATAGAGGGCGAACCGAGCGTCGTAATGAAGTTTTCTTGAGCTTGTTTGAAAGCTGATAAGCTACTGGAGATACTGGTTTTTACAGAATGCAAAAATTCGTCTTGGTAAGGAAACTACACGCTTTGGAATTCAGGAAAGTCAAACTCGAGTTGCGATTTTTGTCTTTATTTCAAGAAAAATTTAGATACAACTTAAAAAAACCCAGGTTTTAAGTTAAAAACTTCGTTGCTCTCATTCAAATGCTTAAAAATAAGGAAATTAACATTTTAAGCAGCTTACCAAGTCATCACCTATCCCCTTCAAAATACTAGCTTTGTCGATGCATTTTTGCCACTGTTTCTTCAATTGGGAGAAACACTGTTGGAAATCCTCAGGTTTGAATGATCGCAATTCCTTCAAGGTGAAACTGTCAATCGCGAATATTACAATGGTGTTCCAAGACGATTAAGCGAAAATGTCCGCAGAAAAAGGCCTGAGCTTTGGAGAGAGAATTCCTGCTTTCTGCATCACGATAATGCACCTGCCCATGCATCCCTCCAAATTGGCGAATTTTGTGCAAAGAATGCCATGAGTGTCCTCCCTCATCCCCCTTATTCACCTAACCTGGCTCCGCGTGATTTTTTATTATTCCCACAACTTAAATCTACCTTGAAAGGTCGACGTTTTCAAACCATTCCGGAAATTCAAGAGAACACCTTGAAGGAATTGCGATCATTCAAACCTGAGGATTTCCTACAGTGTTTCTCCCAATTGAAGAAACAGTGGCAAAAATGCATTGACAAAGCTGGCGAGTATTTTGAAGGGGATAGGTGATGACTTGGTAAGCTGCTTAAAATGTTAATTTCCTTATTTTTAAGCATTTGAATGAGAGCAACGAAGTTTTTAACTTAAAACCTGGGTTTTTTTAAGTTGTATCGAAATTTTTCTTGAAATAAAGACAAAAATCGCAACTCGAGTTCGACTTTCCTTTATTCCAAAGCGTGTAGTTTCCTTACCAGGACGAATTTTTGCATTCTGTAAAAACCAGTATCTCCAATAGCGTATCAGCTTTCAAACAAGCCCAAGAAAACTTCATTACGACGCTCGGTTCGCCCTCTTATGACAAAAGTCCGGTTTCTTTTGGGACAGCCCTCGTATGACATGATGGCGGTTGCCGTTTGAAATTTTTGAGTTGCCCCCCGCCCCGTCACCCCGTGGGGGGGGGGGGGGGGGTTAGAACTAAAAAGTACCTCAAAAAGTTTCCCCCTCGATATGAAGATGGACGCCACAAACCGAAAGTCTTTATCGTAATTATAGAACTGAAGTTATGGCCAGTGGTGCGTAACTTTGAATAACCCTGTATACACTTATATTTTTTTTACAGATCACCCATAAATACGTGCATGATGTTTCCGAGAAAATTTTGATTTGTTCTGATCAGATATTCTAATAAAAGGTGCAGTTTCTGAATGAAATATTGTAAAGGTTGATAAAATTTTAATGCAGAGTATGGAGGACATACGAGTAAAACACCATATCGACGGTGAAACTACCAAACCACGTATCTCGTTTGCGGTGTTTAAAAATCTACGCTCGCATTTTATTTTTTTGAAGTAGACCAAATCAATATCATTCCTTGAAATTTTCACAGAATTTTCTCCGCACGATGAGGAAAAATCACAAAAATTTTCGAGACTGGACGTTAAGTAGTTTTTCATTTAAAAAATAAAGTATGACAGGAAGTCTGCGACGTCGCAAACCGAGATACGTGGTTTGGTAGTTTCGCCGTCGATATGCACTTACATGAACGCATACATTAATTTAGCACCTCTAGTTCCGATAGGTCAACGGCCTTATGAAAGAAATAGGGAATTCCATCTTTGGTCTAACTTGGGTCGGCGTCTAAAGCAGCGACCGAGACCCGAATTGGGTCCTTGACCTGCACCTGTTCATCGGGAGGACAAGGAAAGAGCGAAAGATAGGTGTCACTTCGACTGCTAGAGCTACCAGGCCTTCCTTACACGTCCGTGGGGTGATGACACTTCGCGTCGGATCCTGAGGTGCGCGCAGGCACAGAGTAAGGGAGGCCTGAGATAGAGAGAGATGAGAGGGGAGGGAGAAAGAAAAGGACAGAAACCGGAGAGAATTGCCAGGCATGAGGATTCGGACCCCCACTCCTTTCGATAACCGGCCGAGATTGTAAAGGTTTGCGCGGGCATTTTGAAATGCGCAGAAATCGGAACTTTCATCGCGGCGTGCATAGTTTCTCCGCAAATAATGATCGCAGAAAGAAGCTGATTGCACATAACTGTTCAGCATACTATAATCTTTGTAGTAACGTTAAGAAAATTTCGCAAGTCTGGCTTATGTCTGAGCAAATCGCCCGGATGCATCGAAAAAACATGGAAAAAAAACGACAGATTTCGGCGAAGAAGCGCCACGTGGTGGCGGTTTTCTCAACTACAGTAGTAGGGATCCACCTAAGAGTATTTTTCTTGTCGATGTTTTTAAGAGTCTGGACTCTAGATCCAATGTGTTTTTTTTCCAGTGAGAGATCGGACGTGACATTTTTTACTAAAACCGCAAATTTTGATATTTATTTCGTCACATTTTAAATTTTAAGGGATACTCTTAGAGGAAAATTTTACGAGAAAACCACTGGAACCACTTTTAGAACCTTAAAATTTTGTATAAACGAAGTTTTAAGCTTTTGAAGTTTCCACATTTGTCCGACCTCTCCTATTGACTCGATCCACTGTGACTCGGTTCTGACGTGGGCGGGAAAGCTGGAGACATCTCGCCGATTGAGGAGACTGGGATATGTCACATGTTACATCGGAGACGAATCCCGAATGTAATTTGAAAGTTGAGAGAACGAATTTCGGCGAGGTCGCCTTGACAAAACCTGCTGTTTATCATCGTGCGTTGTCACGATGTTTTGCCATTCGCTCTCATTTTTCCCTGTTTCCCCGCCCTCCGTTGTTGTTAGATGCCGTGCCGATAAAAATAATTTTCTAGCAACTTTTTTTTATGTAGGTAGCCACTTCGTGAAAAGCTATCTTGTACAGAAATCTCGTGCCCCCCCCCCCCCCCCCCCCAGAAAAACGGGATCCTCCATTCCTCACCCCCCCGCTCTCTTCACCACGAGAGGTGGTCCCATGGCCCCCCCTAGAGAAATTTCCTAGCTACGCCCCTGATCGCATCGATTAGGTAAAAAATCTCGGCAGCTTTCGAATTCTTGGTAAAAAAAGGACGATAGCCCCTGCGCATAACCCAAAAATCGGCAGAGTTCAGAGAAATCAATGCAGAATAGTGTTTGGAAAAAAACCTCGCATTCGATTCAACTATCGAATTCGAGGTTTTTTCCCCAACACTATTCTGCATTGATTTCTCTGAATTCTGCCGATTTTTGGGTTTAGAATGATTCTTTAGGCTTATGCGCAGGGGCTAGCGTCCTTTTTTTTTTACCAAAAATTCAAAAGCTGCCGAGATTTTTTACCTATCGATGCGATATATCGCACACCAGTTTGACCCAGCACTTGTGCTAGACGAATCACCTTAAGGTTTCCAAATTCTTTCTGTAAATTTCATCAGAATATAACTGAAATTGTAAGTGAAAGGGTGATCCAGTGAATCAAGTGAAAGGGTGACGACAAGGAGTTGTTGACGAAATGGGGGACTGCCAACTCATTGAAGGGGTCTGGGAGGATAGGGAACTTTGGCGGCTGAGAGTCGCAGAGCGCCAAAGAGCGTTGTGGAAGCGGCTTGATGTAATGTAATATAACTGAAATTTCCATCCAAAAGTTTTCTGCTTTTTGCGTGTGATTAGAAGGCAAAGTCGTGTGATTTTTGGCTAGAAACGCCCAACGGACAGCATTCAATTTACGAGTGGGAAATTTGCAACAGCGGAATATAGTTATTTTTTTTGTCCCGGAAACAGCGAAATGTAATTAAGAGGGATCCACATATGCGAGTAACATGAGTCAATAGCCTCCAGATGAACCCGCTCTCTTTACATTTTTGTTTAATGATGAAGAAAAGGTCATTTAAGGGGTCGGTCACCAGAGGCGGATCCAGCAATTTGGCAACCCCGGATTTCCTCCCTTTAAACCTATGCTAAATAATCAATTTTTTTCGGGGCGCCTGGCCCCTCCAAGAATCGATACATTTCCATAGGTTTAAATGGAGAAAACACAATGTTGCCAACGTGCTGGATACGCCAATGTCGGCACAAGGCGTGCCTCCAAATTATATTTTTCTATATGGCTAGACAATTTAATGTATAATTTTGTTCCGATCATGATTATTTTCTGTCGTGGCGCGAGATTATCTCTCTTGATATCCCATTTAGTGAACTTTCCAGAAAAGCAAAAGGAGGTCATTACACTAAGGTCAAGGTCAACACATTTCGTCGTTTCTCCATTGGCGGATCCAGCAATTTGGCAACACCGGATTTCCTCCATTTAAACCTATGCTAAATAATCGATTCTTATCGGGGCACCTGGTCCCTCCAAGAATCAATACATTTCCATAGGTTTAAATGGAGAAAATTCGGTGTTGCCATATTGCTAAATCCCTTTACGCGTTTCCCGCAAGAGAGAATCCTACCGAAGACGGGAGCGAAGTCACGTTTGAATCAGTCTGTATCAGCTGGCGAACTCGATGCCGAGTTAATGCTAACGCCTTGATGCAACTATTCTTGCTTAAGAGTAGCCCGTGTTGCATATCTCAAAAATGAAGGCTCTATCGTCTTCATCGTGAGTTACTCATGCGCGCAGCAGCGTTCTGTTGCATAAGGGTCCGCTGGCGGTAAATCACTCACACGAAAAAAGGTAATGAGGATTTCACTATGGGTGGTTACCGGATAATTGGAATAGTTCTGTCGCCGTATAGCAGACAACACCATTTTCGGTCATATTTTTAGTAGAATTGATAATCACTCGAATTTTTTCGCATCAGGTAATCTTCAAACCCCGGTAAAAATTGGCGATAGAAGCTGCGTTTCAAAATACCATAGGAGTTCTTATGGCCGACTGAAGAAGACGATAGAAAATCATATAGCTGGCTGTAGAAAGTGGAAAAAATCATACGGCCGGGCTACACGAAGCGATAAAAAATTATACAGCCGGGCTATAGTTCCTATCGCCGGGCTTAACACTTTATCGCCTGGCTGTTGCTTTTTCGCCATCGGCTATAAAAGGCTATAAGAAACTGTGTAGAAATTCGTGTGCTTTGTAAATCCTTAAGTTTGTACAGAATCACCTTAATATTTACAAAACGCACATTATATTTTCCTTTACTACATATTTTTTTTCATCAATTAAAATGAGAATAATCCATACAAAGTGTGCAAACATTTCGAAGTCATGAGTTGAAAAACGCTGACTCCACGAGATTAAATATTAGAGCCCAACACAAAGCGGAGCGGCGGCGCACTGGCACCTACAAACCTAACAGGGATATTTCACGCATTGCGCAATGCGTGAAGTATCCCTGTTAGGTTTGTAGGCGCCAATGCGCGTTTTGCGCTGGCTGCCCGCCCGCCGCGCCGCAGCGTACCACGGCGCTTGAAGCAACTATTTCACACCAGAGGTATTGCACAGTATCATACGAAATTGAAGGCGCTCCAACATATTAGGAATGGCAGGCTTCCTTCAAAAGTACGGAGCTTTCCTTTTAAAATAAATCATGATACTACAGCCCAAAAAGAGAGCGGTAGTTAAAAAACTTACTAAGTCCTAGCATCCGTAATTACTAACGTTTAGCATACACTATATCGCCAGGCTGTTGCTTAATCGCCATCGGCTATAAAAGGCTGTAAGAAATTGTGTTGCCGGCTATAGGAGCTATTGGAAATCTTACAGCCGGCTGTAGGTCAATGGTATTTTGGAACACAGATTCTACTGCCAATTTTTACCAGGGAAGGGTATATAACGTATAATAACGCTTTCTAATGATTTATTGCTCTACTTCTCAATTAGTATTTTGTGAATTCCGAAAATGTGCTGTCTGTTACGCGGTAAGAAGTCAGCGCAACAGACAGCACATTTTCGGTCATTTATGTATTAAAATTGAAATGTAGAGCATAAATACGTCCAATTGGACCTCTCCTCGCCCAAGACCAACTAGACCACGGTTAGCAGAAAGAAACCAAGCCACATCAGCCATCGTCTTTAAGAAGAATGTTTTTCCGGAATTCGTTGAAAATTTGAAGGAATTTGCCTCGTACAGTGCAAAAAATTCACTGAAACTTGCACATGAATCCGCACAGCCGTTTTCATGTAAAAAATTAAATTACCAAATTAAATTTGGCAATAGTGTCTTGGTTCCTCTCTGCTCAACGCGGTCCAATTGGATCGCGTTAAACAGAAAGGAACCAAGCCACATCAGCTATTGCCAAATTTAATCAGGCAATTTAATTTTTTCTATAAAAACGGTTGTGCGCATTTTAGTGCAAATTTCAGTGAATTTTTTCCATAGTACGAGGCAAATTCCTTAAAATTTTCAAAGAAATCCGCACAAACGTTCTCTTGTTAAAAATGAAATTGCCCAGTTAAAATTGGCAATAGCTGATGTGGCTTGGTTCCTTTCTGTTAAACGCGGTCCAATTAAAATTCGCTTACTTCGCAAAAGAATGTAGATCAAGCGAATTTTCTCCTCTCATCCGTGGGGATTCATCACCGCCGGCCGGTGGAAACATCAACGGTGGCTGTCTGGATGTAAACACAATGGAATAATGGGGTCACGAGCCAGAAACCTCAAACGCCAAAAATAATATTTTCCCACACTCGCGGGTTCGTCCACTTTCATCCCGATCGCTCTGGCGCTCCACGATGCCAAGTTACAGAGTGCAGAGTACGATATTTCCCCGAAAATTCGGTGGAATACCCGGAGAAATGGCAATGGTGTAGTGCTACAGCATCTTGGCTGCTGCGACGCCAGCTAGATACTTACAGATGGACCGTAAAATGAGTCAGGAGTAGTTTCGTACTCAACTAGTCGTAAAGGGACCGTACCTAAATTGGACTTCATTTTGCAATTTGGACCTATAAATTCCGGCCCGGTTTAAAAACAACGTATGTGCCATTAGTTTCTCTTTGCACATAAGTGTTTTTTCAGATGAGCCAGAATTTATAGGTCCAAATTGCAAAATACAGTCCAATTATGTAACGCCCCTCCAGCGTTACGCGGCGTTACAAGGGGTGGAGGTATAGAGCGAAGCGTTACGAAGCGAGTTTAATTGATTTTTTTTTCGAGTTTCTGTTGAATTTTTCCTCAGTCGTCTTAAGAAGTTTTGAAGAATCTCGAAAATATTCTCTGCGATACTTTTCACTTTCCCTCACTTAATATATGTATTTCATCGTTTAAAAATATATTTTCGAGAAAGAGCAGCTGAGATAATAAGCTTCTAGACGTAATGGGTCCTAATTTTGCCGAAGATAGCGATAAACTAGTAATTTAGTAAAATTTGTTCGATATTTTGACGTTTGTTCACTCCCGCTGTAACCTCCCTTTTCATAAAAATTCTCCATGAAAAAAGGTACACTTACAAATACTCCAAATTAAACTTACAGATGGTATCAGCATTTATTTTAAAAAAAAATCAGGCTTCTTGCTTGATGACAGACCAATGTATTCTTGTGTCAAACTGCGCACCGAACCAGTTTCAGTGCTGTTTGCGATGTAATGATTTTTTTTAGAAAGCTGAATATATTTAACAGTTTCGGAAGGACCGTGTTTCAGCGGCCCGATTATTGAAACTATGTCAGCCCGACACGACAAGACATAGCCCTATCTCAACCATGCAATATATCGCAATTCGATGTCTTATCGGGCTGGTTTAAATTTCAATAATCGGCCCGCAGAGGAGAAAGATAATTTTTATGGTACACCGAACTTTATGAATTTGCCAAACAATAAGTTGTATTTTTCAGTGACCGATTTGAGCTACATGCTACGTCGAGTTTGGTCTTTTTTTGGAAGTGGGGGGGGGGGGGGGGTTGAATTTCCTAATTCTAATCATTTGTACATTGTCTACGAATCCTAGGTGAAATTTTGATGAGAAACTATGATACGTGTTACTTAGATTTTTACCCTGTCTAATAGTTCATTCATTTTAAAGTGAAGGAAACAAGTTTCTGATCAAAACTGAAGTATCAAGTTTCTACCAATAAAGGGAGAAAATTTGGCAACGCCGTGAAAAAATTACTTTTATGACGCCAAGGGGTCGGCGGCCCTGGTCTTTTTTGCTCTTCCTCTGGATGACCTTGAAAATTACCGCAGGCTTGTTGCGTTCGGTGTACGCGGTAACGGCAGAACGCCGTCAGGTGTATGATGCGCCTTCAAAATCGCTGAACGCTACAAATGTAACAGATGCATCGCATTCATGCACTCACCTCACACGATCATAATTACCGCATACTGTTTTGCCCTGTGTATAAACTAAAAGGAGCCTCTTCACTTCTTTTCCCTTCTTCAACTTCTTCTTATTTTTCCTCCTCCTTCTCATTTCCATCTGCTTCTTTAAAGTTTCTGGCTTTTTATCCACCTATTTAATGAAAATAAGAAATTTAAAAAAAAAAAAAAAAAAAAAAAAAAAAAAAAGTTATATGGGTTTTTCATTTTACCAGGTTTGGGTATTATTACCTGTAAGTTATCTTTTCGTCCTGGTTTTTCTCGATTAATTCCTGTCTTAAGCGATGTACATTTCGGAAAAATTATTTTCTTCTTCAGGCCACAATTTTTTATTTTTTATTTTTTTATTTTATTTTTTTTTTAAATTTTTTTTTTTTTTTATTTGACTAGCACTAAAACATTGTGCGCGTTCGAAATTGCGAGACACGTTAAAATATTAAAATCGGAGAAATAAAAACTAAAACACACGTAGACTGAACAAAAATTAATTTACCATGAAACCGCACGGGTCGCGACCGATTTATTACTCAGTAATAAATCGGTTGTAAATAATTAATAATCGGTATTACTAATAAATATTGGTAGAAATCAATTCCACTAAACAACAAATTGAAATCTACTATGATTGGCGAAAAACACAAATGCCCGTGTTCAAAAGTATTTGTCGAAGATTAAAAACAGAATATTCTCTGACTACAAGTATCTCTACAGCAACTAACTGTCTGTGACAAATGTCAAATATCAGTCTATTTACATACTTTTCCTTTTTTCCCATGTAAAGCATCATTCACGACCTACCGCGGCTAAGAATTCCTTTTAATTAAATTAAATAATCTGCGTCCACTTGGCAGTAGTGGGAGAGAATGAACTGAGAGGGGAGACGATGTAATAGAGAGAGAGGGGAAGATAGGATGCCCATTAGTGCAAGAGAGATAGCGGAGGCGTGACCCGCCAAGCGTTTAACAGCTATAATTTCCGCCGCCGCCTCTAACCGGCGCCGTGGCTTAGTTGGTTAAAGCGCCTGTCTAGTAAACAGGAGATCGCGAGTTCGAATCTCGCCGGTGCCTTTTTGTTTTCATTGGAATTTTTTTTTACTATTTTTTTTCGAAACAGTTTCTACGTGACTGCTCTATTTGACATGTTCATTAAAATTTCGTATTCACATTTATTTCTTCTCATGTGCCATTAATAGGAGTTTTAGTCCTCTTTTCACAAATTCACCGTACCTACTAAAATAAAATAAAGTAAATGCGCCTCCACTCGATACAGTGTAGATTTCCGGATGAAGTGTATCTGAAATATTTATGTGTAAAGAAAATTAAAAAAATAACATTATTATCACATTTACTAGGAATAAATAAATATAATTGAATACCCAAACGGTTCATAGAGAAATCAAGGCACTTAACTTTGCCAACGCTCCAATAATTCGATCGTTTTTACTTAATGTCTTCCTTCCTTTTTTTCCAATGAAGATTTATAAATTAATATTCCATCGGTAAAACATTTCTCTTCTTCATGTCTTCCATTTTTACATGTTTTACTTCTTTTGAATTTAATTTTATTTTTAAATAATAATTTTATAAATCATTTTGGTTTCTATTGTTTTTTTTTACTTTTATTTTTTTTAAAATTACTATTCGCCCTCTATTTTTTACATTTTTAAAATTTTCTTCGGTTTTATCGCTATACTTGATATTATTTTTCCCATTTTTTTTTTGTTTCGTATTGTTAGTATTCCCTTCATTTTTTATTTTTTCATTTTCTTCACTGCATCTTTTATTGTACATCTTAATTAATTTGATTTTTTCTTTATCTATTTTTTTTTCATTCATAGTTTTTGTCATCCTCCAAGAAAAAAAAAGAAAAAAAGTTGAAATTTTTTTATATTGTTCATTCCTTTCCTATAAATAGAGAGTAAAATCCTGCATTTTCTCTCTCTCTCTTTTTTTTTTTTTTTTTTTTTTTTTTCAAATGCTCGCTCAACGCAACTGGGATTCTTAGAGTCTCATGAAATGTTCATTATCAAAATTGCTGCGTCCACTATCGTCTAACCGTTGGCGCCGTGGCTTACAATTAGTTGGTTAAAGCGCCTGTCTAGTGAAGAGGAGATCGTAAATTCGAATCTAGCTGGTGCCTCGTAGTTTTTTTACACCTAAGCAGATGACAACCTGTGATAATTCTTGCGATTGCGATCTGCCGCTGAAAAAAAAAAAAAATAAATGAGAGGATCCCTTCGCATTGGATTTAAACAATTTGTGAATCGGCATAAGTAGCTGAAATATATTTTGCGGGGGGGGGGGGGGATGAGAAGGGGCATCACTCATCGGAAAAATTTTTCTGACGTAATTTTTTAGACGACTCCTAGGTGAAGATTAATTTTACTCCTCGAAAATAATTTTGTACTTTAAACTTTCCATGCGAAGTCATGAAGTTGCATGGCTTGCAAGTTTTGTTATCTAGCATACACCGCGACTACCATCACGGAATCCGTGCGAAAATAGAGCATAGAAACTGATCCACACCCCACACTATGAGAAAAAGTGATTTTCACTTGAATCGTGCGGCGCCGTGGCTTAGTTGGTTAAAGCGCCTGTCTAGTAAACAGGAGATCGTGAGTTCGAATCTCGCCGGTGCCTTTTTTATTACATTTTGCACTCTCTGATCGGATGAATTCTCACGTGGAAAATGGTCCGATTGAAAGACGTTAGAAGTTAGAAGTACATGCTGGCTTCGGGTTATACTGCCGTGCTAAGGAAAAACGCCGTATGAACATTCGAGAGTTGCAAAATTTCCTTCGTTAAAATTATTATCTTTGAGGAATGTTATGAATATTTTTCCGAGAAATTTTCAAGAACTTTAGATAAAATTTCGAACAAAATTACCTGAAACATTGGAAGAAAAATACTTCCAAATTTTCCCGAGAATTATTGATTTACCGATGGATATTTGGCAACGCCTGAAGGCTCATACGGCGTTTTTCCTTAGCACGGCAGTATAATATGTTTGCAGCTCAACGATCAATGTCGAAATTTCCCTCAAAAAAAAACATCATGCTGTTGCCATGTTGAGATCATATTGGTGAATGACACACTGTTCCGCATGTTGATACCAACACGGTATCAACACGTGGTCTCAACATTGTTCCATGTTGACACCATGTTGGCCACTATTCGGCAGGCCGACCAATTCGGTACTATGTCGGCGCCAACACGGTGCTATGTTTCACTCTTCAACATGGTCCTTTTTAGCACTGACTTCACGAACCATATCGACACGCGCAGTTCTAAGATCCACAACCGATATGATTCCACGATCCCCGTACCGGTATGGCTGCACGAAATTACAAACCATAGCGATATGATTCCGCGACCCGCGTATTTTGTGGCTTCGCGATCCACACCAGTATACGATTTTACGAACCGAACGTTTAAGATATGATTCCACGATACATATTCACAATCTCACGTGGCTCCACGATCCATACCCACGTGTTTCCACGATACATACCCACATATTTCCACGATCCTTACCCACGTGGTTCAACGATCCATATCCACATGTTTCCACGATCCATACCCACGTGCTTCCACGATCCGTACCCACGTGGTTCCACGCTACATGCCCACATACTTCCGTGATCCGTGCCCACGTGGTTCCACGATCCATATCCTCATAGCTCCACAATCCATACCCCTCATACTTCCACGATCCATATCCACATGGCTCCACGATCCATACCCACGTGGTTCCACGATCCATAATCCATATCCACATGGCTCTGCACAATCCATACCCCTCATACTTCCACGATCCATATCCGAACGGCTCCACGATCCATACCCACACGGCTCCACGATCCATACCCACGTGGTTCCACGATCCATAATCCATATCCACATGGCTCCACAATTCATACCCCTCTTACTTCCACGATCCGTATCCACATGGCTCCACGATCCATATCCACATGGTTTCACGATCCACATCCACATGGCTCCACGATCCCCACACCGTGTGACCCTACGACCCACACCTACATGGGCCGTCAGATCCTTATCTCTGAGGCATCCGTGACTGACGAACCGTGGTTTACGTTTGTTTGCAGGTCGACTAAAGCGGACGATCGAGCCTAGAAGACGAATCCGACTGGTGCGCTCTGCCTCCGACCATCGGGGAGATGGGGGTGGCAGAAGAGTTCGCGCCGAGCTTCACGCAGAAGCCGCAGCTGAGACAGGAGGATGACGGGAACCGGCTCGTGTTCGAGTGCAAGCTCCTGGCCAGCCCCAAACCAGACATCACCTGGTTCAGGGGCGAGACCCAGCTTAAGGAGGACCATAGGACGGTGATGAAGACGCAGACCATCGCCACCAACAAATTCGTGGTCGTCCTCGAGCTGGAAGACGTTGTCGAGACAGACGCAGGTCTCTACAAGGTCAAGGCCAAGAACAAAATGGGCGAGGTTGCCGCATCCATCAATCTCAACTTTAGTCGTGAGTACTTTTCACTTTGTCAATTTTATCGAGACGCTTTCTGCACCAGAGGATGGGAAATTGTTGAAAAATATATTTTAAAAAGAAGGAATCTACCACCTTATATCGTAATCGAAACACCTATATTTTTGCAAATAATGTCTTTTTGTCCTAACTCCTCCGATACATCTTCAGGTGATTCGTCAAGCTCAAAAGAAGTGGTCGAACTGGCATGCGATATATCGCATCTTCTAGGTAAAAAATCTCGGCAGATTTTGAATTTTCAGCAAAAAAAAGGACGTTAGCCCCTGCGCATGAGCCTAAAGAATCATTCTAAACCCAAAAATCGGCAAAATTAAGAGAAATGGAAGCAGGATAGTGTTTGGAAAAAAACCTCGCATTCGATTCAGCTATCGATATTTGTATCGAATGCGAGGTTTTTTTCCAAACACTATCCTGCTTTCATTTCTCTGAATATTGCCGATTTTTTTTGGGTTTAGAATGATTCTTTAGGCTCATGCGCAGGGGCTATCGTCCTTTTTTTTTGCTGAAAATTCAAAATCTGCCGAGATTTTTTACCTAAAAGATGCGATGTATCGCATGCCAGTTCGACCACGTCACTTGAGCTTGACGAATCACCTTCAATATAGAAACCAGGAGTAGGTAACCTAGCTCTAATGCAGTTCTCGTAGAGGTATCAGCTATAAAAACTGCATCATTATAATGGGAACATAAATCTTTGCCTGAAAACAGGCAAGTTTCTCCCGAAAGTATTGAATATCTGCGAGTGAAAGTAAAGTAATCAGAAAACTTCATTGTTGGTCTTTGCGCGACAACACCTGTGGAATATATATTTGTAATTTCGCGGGTTAATTTAAAAATTCTCCTAGCTATTGGCAGTTTCTCCAACCCTTGCAAAAGCCAGCACAGTGAGAAAGTTGTTATTTAGCCGACAACATTGTGAACTTTAATTTGTTATTAAATGATAATCGTTAATTTTAATTAAAATAATTGTAGACTTTTTTCCGATTACCCAAATATTTCTATACAAAGAGATTTTAGGAAATGCTAATTCCAAAGATATTGTTAATTCCTAGTTAATTCTAACTTCACTATATTTGGGCTGGCTAATCTGAAAAATTTAAATCGCCTCCCCTCCTCCATGTTTCCCGCCACCAAAGAGAAAACCACTATCGCACTTTAAGGTTATGTTTACAATTTAAAATGCAATTGCAAGACATGAAGTGCAGCAAAGTGCAGGAGTGCACGAAAAACATGGGTCAGCACTCAGATTCTTTACAATTTCTTCGTTTTCTACAACCAAGTAACCATGATTGGTTATCCTCTTTTGGATTTCGGCGTGAGTCCGAAGATGTTCGCGTTTTGTATCATTGGCGAACTGTAAACCATCAAAAATAGAGAAGTATGTCTTCTTTTTACTAGTGTAAGACACCTCACAATCCTAAAAAACTGCTGTGTATTTTAAAGAATATGATAATTTTCTAAAATATAATGAGCTGTAGGTGGTTCAGCTTAATTCCTGGCAAAAAAAAATGCATTTCTTTCCTGTATGATGCTATAGATTCTCAGATCACTGCAGCCTTTGCTTTGTGCCCTTTGTAATTTTAATTTTCCTTTTTTTTTTTCAGCCGCCGACGAGCCCTCAGAAAAGTAAGTTCTTTCAAATTTTATTCTTTTTTATTATATTTCTCGATCTGTATCATTATTTTCACCCTTAGTATTCATTGGCAGATCTTTGAACCCTGGGCTGAAAACAGTTTCTCGCCTCCTGGGTTCTGAAAGTGATGACCCTTGAAGGCTTGAAAAGTAAGGAAAAAGGTCATAACTCTTGAAATCTGCCGCTGCTACTCTGTAATTTGTGGCCAATGTGCATCTCCCCCTTTCAATCAAGCCTTGATAGCATTCACATTTATCGATGAGGAGTTAAAATCGTTAGCTAATTTGAAGACACTTATCCATCGGTCATCTGGCCCCAATTTCTATTGGGCCTGTTGCAAATTTTTGCTAGAGCTATTATAAGAGTTGTTACTCACAGGAAATGTCTCTAAAATCACAATGAGCGCATCTGCAAAGCCTGAAACCAACGCTTTACTTCACAATTTGCATGAGAAATTTTTGTTTTTTCGAGCCTCCTGCCTCGAAAACGATACCATGGCGCAGGTGAATATTTCATCAGAGGAGTCATTCCATCCAACCCCTGCTCACAAGAATACTGTGCAATATTCAACATAACCGACGTCAATCTGCCAAAACACATGTGACGAGACGATGATTCTAACCACCTAATAACATTCGGCGTGTTTACATTCACATTTTTCTCGCGTTGTTAGATATGCACCTTGATTGACCTCGTGCTCTCCTCAACTTGCGCGCGGAAGCGTCGACCATATTGAGCAGGGATTGAATGGAACGACTCCTCTATCAAAATGTTCACCTGTGTCATAGTATCCTTTTTGAAGCGGGAAGCTAAAAAAACGCAAATTTGTTACGCAGATTGTGAAGTTAAGAGTGCATTCCAGAGTTTGCCAATGCACTCATTGTGATTTTTGAGACATTATCTGTGAGGAACAACTCTTATTTGGACCGCGTTTAATAGAAAGGAACCAAGCCACATCAGCTGTTGCCAAATTTAATCGGGCAGTTTAATTTTTTACGAGAGAATGTTAGTGTGGATTCCTTTGAAAATTTTAAGGAATTTGCTTCGCACCATAGAGAAAATCCACTGAAATTTGCAAAAAAATCTGTACATCCGTTTTTATGTAAAAAATTAAATTGCTCAATTAAATTTGGCAATGGCTGATGTGGCTTGGCTCCTTTCTGTTTAACGCGGTCCATTTTTGCTCTAGCAAAAGTTACTAACAGGCCCATCATCATTCTGTGATGGGAATCGAGTGAATATGACCATCAATGATGTTACTTTTAAAAAGTGACCATTGCCTCACTCAATTTTGTAGCATTTATGATCACAGTATCATCCAGCTTATCCTTTTAAGTGTTGGCCGATAATATAAAATAAGAGTAAGTAAAGGAAGGGAACCCTTATCTGAGAGAGGCCCCTCATTGCATCTCTTATTCAATGCTATGGGAATTTGAAGTTTTCACACATCATGTGAATAGCAGTCAAGCTACACACCCTACTGCATAGTCAGCCTCACCAAAAGGAGAGGAATCTTTCAGGAGGCATTGTCCTCATAATCTCTACGATCCAATTGGATGGAAGATACATTAAGAGGAGCTTCTCTCATTTTCCCTCTTTGCAATGAACATGTTTAAATACATTCCCCCTTGCTCCTATCAATAACATGGTTTTTCCATTTTTCCATCACTAAATTGAGTCGTGTTTGTTTTGCAGACAAATAGATGGACTCGCACCTACATTTTCGAAGAAACCCGCAATTAGGCAAGAAGATGATGGCAAACGATTATTATTTGAATGTCGAATACAAGCCGACCCCCAGCCGTCTGTCTTGTGGTCACATAGTGGAACTCCAGTTAAAGAATCAAATAGACACAAAGTAAGCTCGTTTTCCACTTATCATTGATCAAGCAACCTTCGCATTAAATTTTTCTGGAGGAAGGGAAAGTGAACCGATGGTTTGTGACAGACATTTTTTGTCCACAACATTAAAGAGAGAATTGACCCCCTTCCTGGAGTCAGGTTTTTCTTGCGGTGATTTCTTCAAGTTAAGTGAAATATTTCTGTATAGTTGCCTTTACGAGCACTTTCTTTTTTAATCCTACGTTGATAAAAAAAAAAATGTACGAATTTGTTATGATCTGGTTAAGTAAAAGTGAATACATGCATTTCATTGAAATTTTTATGGAATACTCTTCTTGATGCTACAGTGCTCCATAGCGCAAATTCTGGAAAAATCACCTATCACTATCGACAAAAAGTCAACCTTAAAATACCCTAATTCTTGCAACCAGTGCCTCACATTTTGAGGGAGTCATGCTTTTGCCGTCTTAGTGAAGCCCTCATTTTGTATTGAATTTTATCCTATTTTTTTTTTTACTTTCAGTTAACAATAGAAAAAGATGGCCATTCGTATTTTGCAACTCTAGAAATAAAAAATGTCACGGTAGAAGACGCGGGGAAGTACAAAGTGACCGCCAAAAATGAATTAGGAGAAAGTAATGCTACAATTAGTTTAAATTTTGACAGTAAGTTCTCAGTTCTCAAACATATTCTCGTCTTCATTTCTTGTTGGCTTGCTTTGGCAGTAGTGCTTTGCCCACCCTTGTAATTTATTGTTGGACAACGGTGGTTTCAATGTGACTTTTGCTCAGTTTGATTATCATTTTGCTTTTACCGTGAATTATAGCTTTAATAGCACTAAGACTCAGCTAGCTATATACTTTGATTCTTATGATTTCTGTCAGAAACACATGTTATAATTGATCAGATTTAATCAGAATTAGCTGAACTACATTTCATGTTGCCTAGTTTTCTGTCAGGTTTTATTTTTTCAACAAGGAACTGAACTAATCAATGCTTGTAAACTCAGTGAATTTACCTGAGATCATGAAGAATGTACTCACAACATTTTGAGTTTCAGTTTTGCTAAGATTTCTTTTTTAAAATTAAAACTTCCAAGAAATTTCGGCAATATCTGATCTAGCTCAGCTGACTTTAGTTAAATCTGTCCAATTGGACTACACTTCGCAATCAGGAACTACAATTTCTGGCTTGGTTTAGAAAAAGCGTACGCACCCTTTAGTTTCCACATGTATGCAAGTGATTTTACAGATGAGCCAAAAATTGTAGTTCCTTATTCAAAAATATAGTCCAATTGACGTTTGTTTCTTAATATGTTTTATCTTCAAAAAAAATTTTGAAAGAAATTCTTGACCAAGAACTATTAAGAGGGACACAATTTTTTACAATGAGCTTTCGCTTATGTGAAATGGATAAACAATGTCATGCCCCCCTCCCCCCCTCCATGTTGGCTTCTGTCAAGTTCACAAGATAATTTCCCAGTTTTGTATTGAACTCTAATGAACTGAAGAACTTTTTTAATGAATGGTTGACTGTTACATTAATTTTTACATGAAGAATTAAAGAGGGAGAGTGCTGTAATGAATGTACGCTCTGACATCTCTTTCGTTTATTTTTTTTACTGCACATTTAAACTACATACCTATTTAATATCTTAGTTCGTATGCTCTACTAACATTTGAATGCCCCGCGCAAGATCATAGTAAGTCCTTAATTTTTCGGATTTTACTGACGAGTTTATCAGATTGCAGAATTTGTTGATTTGGATAGCTTGAAGCCTTTGAAGGGACCGGAAAATTGATCCGTTAAAGTGCTATCTGATAAATCGAGGTCTCACTGTAATTTTATGAAGCCGTTTACTTTCGTCTGCATGTTTTTCTCTAAATATCTCTTATATCCCGATCCTCCGTTTTCTATCTTCTTACCTTACTCTACTCTTTTTATTTCATCTATATCTATCCATTTTACCCAACCAGTGTCCGTCTTCATCGTCCCTTTTGCGAAAAAATAAAACTTAACATCAGAAAATTTTAGCCCACTTTTAATTGAGTCTACTTTATTTCTTGTCAAGTTTGAGAAAAGACCATCAGATCCTCACAGTATTTTAGATTCAAGATTTTGTGTATTCGAAAAATCATAAATAATATGTTATCCATTGCAAATGTAATCCCAAAGTAAATGGAAATTAATCATTTCAAAGAATAGCTTCGCTGTAACATAAGATTTTGGGTTTTCAGCTATTACACTCTTCTTTTATCCCCTTTTTCTGTTTTTTTCTTTTTATGTGTCTCACATCTGGAGGTTTTTTCGTTTCATTAAAGGAAAAGATTAGTACCTACATTTAGTTTTAGTGGTTTTGAAATTATCGAGCTTATTTATTTAGATCAGAGGATTCTTTTTCTTCTTCTTTTTTTCAAGTTTTGTGCAACAGGGAGGTAGTCAAAGTTAGTCAAGTTTTTTGCTAGGTAGAATATCTTATGTTTCCAATGGGTGTTTTCTCAAAATTAGTGGCATTTTCTTTTAATTTTTAAAGTTTTTGTGTGATTTGCTGATTTGCCTGTCAAGCCTTTGCTTGTTACAGCTTTTGCAAATCGCTTTTTGTGGGTTTCTTAATAAAACTAGAAGAGATATTCTCTACTTTATTATTGGTTCATTTCTGATGTGTACAATCATATTTTTTCAATCTATAATTGTATAATTCATCTGTGCTGTGTCAATCTACAGCCGCTATTAGAGACAGGTTCTTTGAAAGTGCTTTAATCGAGTTTCATTTTATTTTACAATACTGTTCGTGTTAGATCTTCTGACTGAGGCAACATTTCTTCTTTGGGGTTAAAAACCTCTGCTCCTTCAGATTAGTGTTCCTTTTAAAAACTGAAGCCTAATTTTTAGTATAAAATATAAAATTATATTTTGTTTTTTGAAACTTGCTCCTACACACTATTTTGCTAATTTTTTTCCACTTTTACCCTATTTTCAGCATTTTGTTGATAGATCCTCTCTAGGTTTTTTAATCCTCGGTTTTTTTGTTTTTCAGAATCTCGTACCCTGTTTTTTTTACTCCAGAGTTTTTAATAATTTGGAAAAAAAAAATATTAATTTACCATTCCTTTTTACTATCCAGGTTTCCGGTGAAATTTTTGGTCTTTTGGATTTCTTTTTCTTCCCTTTTCCTTCCGATTTTTTCTGTCTCATATTTGAAGGGGAATTGAGTAGTAGCTGATCACCGCAAAATCCACCCTCTCTAGTACTTTTAGGAAGCATTCTTCTAAAAATATTTTATTGTGTACTCCAACCTTTGTACTATTTTGACCTGAAACCAATCCTTCCGTTTGGACTCCCCCCCCTTTACCCCTTTGTTTTAAAGTTTTCTCTCAGCCCTTTATCTTTTTTTTTTTCAAAGTCATTCCTTTTGATTTTGCTCTTTCTTTTTTCAGTGTAGCTAGAGAATTTCATGACCTCAGTTTGAGCACTTTGAATATCGATGGTGTAAGTCGGCAATCATATAACTCGGTTTCCGACGTCGCAGACTTCCTGTCATACTTTATTTTTTAATTGGAAAACTCCTCAACGACAACTCTTTAAAAATGCCGTGATTTTTCTCCTCTGTGCGAAGAAAATGCTCCATAAACTTCAAGGAATGACGTGAATTTGTTCTCTTTTATAAAAATAACATAGAGGCAGAGATTTTCAGACACCGCAAACGAGTTATGTGATTGCGGACTTACACCGTCGATATGTTTTATTTTTTCATGAAAACTGGAAATGCCCCTTTGAATAGATGTGAAAGTCAACGAATTTGCAATTGACTTTTTTTAATCTGTTGGCAATTATTATTACTCTCTCTCTTACATCATCTTTTTCCATTTTCCCCGTAGCAAATTAATTTTTCTTCAAATTTTTCATATTGATGAAATTAATGAAGAAGAAGATGAAAATAATGGTTTCATTAAGTTTGTATGAATTATTTTTGAAATGAAAATTCCAGACTAATTTTTTCAAAAGTGAATATATACTTTATTGCCTTTTTATTCCTAAGTAGTCAAAAGTTTAGATGCAAATTCAAGAGTCGTAAGTTTTGTTGCCTCTCCAGTTCTCCATAAAAATTCGTCCTGAAGTTCTCTATAAATATGTTTCCCTTTTACTTCCTAATTTAATCTCAATAACCGCTCTATACCTCCTCTTTCCTTCACAAGAACCAAAATAATTTTTTAAAATTAATCCTTCAGTGATCTGTTTTTGTAAATATGTATCTTTAAGAGCTATACGTGAATGCATGATTCCCGTGAAAATCTCAGTATTTTAATGGAATTTCCTAAAATCTAAGAATGTGGGAAAGATTCAGTCCCTTTTCTGTGATAAAGAGCTTGTGCAGCCTAAAGAGCTAAAAAAACCTAAAAAAGCAAAAGTAAAAAATTCGTCAGAGATGAAGATATTCTTCTCCTTTCAAATTTATTCGGAATCTAATGAAAAAATGTCAATATCTTTTTACCCCTCCCCAGCCAGCACTGCAGAAAATAGCAGAATATACCCAAAAATGATAAGTTTTTTCTTGAAAAGACTTAGGCTTCTAAAGTTTTTCTTTAATTTCTTAATGGACGTGGGATCCAGCCAGTATTTTACGTACCCCCGCAATTCTCAACAAATCTTTTGAATTAAAAATAAAACTTTCTAAACAGCAGTTAACTTGATCTATTCAATTCAAGCCTCTTCACTGATAGTTTTATTTAGCTCTCCGTTCAAAGTTTCCTCTTTTTAGCTCAAGCCAAGGAATTGAATTAATTCATGCAATTAGATGCAATAGGTCCAAAACTAAAATTTCTTCCAACTTTAAAACCCTGAGGTTTTTATGTGGAGCATTCTATTAATTTTACACAGAGACGCTCTTTTGAGTATTTAAAGTGTTTTCCAGCATTTTCGAAAAATCAAGAAAAGCTTTCCCATTAAAAAAGTCAGGACCACAAAACTTAAGTAAAAAATATATTTTGTAAAATGAGAAAACATCTAATTCCTTAATGTTATTGAACGCTACTACAAATATCATTTCGAAGCATGTCAATTGAAATATTTTCAATGTTTCGTTTTTAATCATTGAAAGTCTGTCCATGTATTCATTCAACAGAATTCTCGTATTTTTCTTTTCCTTTTTTAAAAATTCATCACGAATCATTGAGTTGATAGAATTTTACCTAAGACCTAAATTTTCTCTCTTGTGCATCCTGAGGCTTTTCTTGGACTTTTGAAAATGCCTATTTTCTCTCATCTGTTGCGAATGATCCTGCCTTTCAACTTTTGCTTTTTTTGCATGCCTTTTACTATACGAGTTAACTTTTTTCTCATGATCTGACCAGTTGACATCGTCATCTAGTCTTTTGTAGACATGATACAGGTTTTAGAATATGTTTTGACCAGGTGATGAAGTTCCTGTACCTGAAGATGGAGTCAAACCTACCTTCACGGAAAGACCAATCACAAAACAGTCAGACAATGGAACTGACATAGTTATTGAATGTAGACTAATAGGAGATCCGAAACCTTCCATATCATGGTAAGTTTTGTTCTCATACCAACGTTAAAAAATAGGGTTTAGACGTTTGGAGGCACTGGCTTTAGGATACAAGCAAAATTCATGTGCACACTTTAAAGAATTGTCTAATGAAGAATAAATTCCTGGAAAATCGAGAAGTATCATATCGAAAGCTTTTACACATGGATTGCCCAAGAAAGTCGCATCGTCAAATTTTAACATGAAATTTGGCGTACACTCTAAAAATTTTCAATTTTCTAAATGAGAAAATTTTTTTGTCAAGTATGTTAATTGCCCACAAAAGAAATCGTTTCAAGTCAAATGGAGCACCAAAAAAATTTCAGCAAAATAAATGTACAATATCAGATGTAGTTTCTTAAAAGTCTATAAACTATTTGAGGTATCTATTTATCCACTGTCAGCAAGTTGTTCCTGAAATTCCATCAATTTTCTCACTCATTTTTTGATGATTGTTATGTAAGCCCAAAAAAGTAAATCATAATTCAGCAGCCCTATGAGATTATTTACCTCAATAAGGCGGTAGGTAATGGACGACTCTGACAAAAAAATTGACTTAGATTCCTGACACCAGCTGGTTGTTCATTAGAACTTCATGACACTAGCATGACTTGAATGATTTGCATTAATTAGGCTCAATGAATCTAGGGACCATGCTTTGCTACTCTTGCGCACATAATTTTCTAATCGATGGCAATGTTTTTGTTTGTTCAACGCAGGTTTCATAAAGGGAAATTAGTTCAAGATGATAGTAGACATAAAACCTCAATAGAAATAGATCAAAAATTATATCACATAGCTAGGTTAGAAATTCTTAATGTTCAAATTATCGACGGTGGAGAATACAAAGCCGTCGCCAAAAACAAACATGGTGAAGGAACAGCAACAATCAATCTCAACTTTGCCAACGACGAATCAGGGAAACCAAAGTAAGTATATTTACCAGTGAATTTAATTTTAATAAGGTGTGATTGGAACAACACCATTTTAATTTGTAAATTTGAATGAGAACCAAGGTGTTGTATTGAATATTTATTAATTACTGAGGCACCTTTCGGCTTACGCCATCTTCGGAGTACATATTCATCGGAACATAAATATATCACAGTTACTTTACATTAGTTGTCACAAGCTTAACAATATATACATCGTGGACATCATACAAAAAGTCTAAATTACAAGAAAGTAAAATAGTTCAGAGCTTTACTCCTGATAAAATCGTAAACATTCGAATCAGCTACATAGCTACGAAAAGTCTAAATTACGAGAAAGTCAAAGCTTGAAAGAATGAACACAATTCACACAACGAAAATTACTGAAACCAACTCCTAACAAAGATAGTAACGTTTTTATTTCACATTAGTTACGAGGAATTTGAATAGCCCGCTCACAAGAAACTCAAAGCTCTACGTGAGTCAAATCGCGCACTACAACGGTTTCAGGAAGCTTCTCAATTGAGCAATGTTCATTTCCCACCATGTGTTGTTCAAACTATTAGCACTTTGCTACAGCTGAGCCAAAGCGTCAAAATTGAGGTTGCCAGATTTTTATATCGTAGAGACTGTCATGGTAACGTTTAGCGCGCGATATGAATCACCTAGAGCATTGAGTTTTCATGAGCTGGTGGTTTCAATTCACACATCTAAAATCATTAAATATCTTCGTAAGGAGTTAATTGCGGTAAATTTTATTGTGCGCATCAGGTTCTACGTGAAATTTGAGTTACGAAACATTATCAGAATGCTGAAATTCGTAGCTCGTCTAGTGGTCCATTGTAACAAATACTTCAAAATCAACTCTTCAAACACTCTTAGATGAAGTAATAACAAATTTGCGATCAAATTCTCCATTACTGATAAACTTTGCTTCAATTATTTTTTCAGAATTCCAGATGGAAAACCCCCTCGGTTTCCGAAAAAACCAACAATTCATCAAGAGGGGGACGTTTTAGTGATGCAATGCATTTTGGAAGCAAATCCAGTGCCAGAGATAACCTGGTTTCAAGGAAGCAAAGTCATTTTGGACACGGGTAGAATTAAAATGTCCAAAAAGGCCACTGGCAAAGACACATATCTTTTAAAATTAGAAATTTCCAACCCTACACAAGCGGATGGCGGGAACTACCGCTGCAATGCATGCAACGTTTGTGGAGAGAGTAATGCCAACATTGCTCTCAACTTCCAAGGTATACCAGGAACAATTTTTCTCAAATCTAAAGAGGACAACATTGAGCGATATAAATACTCATAGTGTTTTGTTGACATGGGCGAACTTACCCTGAACCTCAGACGAAATAGTTCAGCGAACTGAGCACAGTCACTTTGATCAACTGGTTGTAACTCAGTTGAAACTTGTTTGATGAAGTGAAAAATAGGGTTTATTTGATTATGCTTGATTTTAGTTAGAGTTTGTCATTGTAGTTAAGCGGAAGTTCGCCCAGGTTGATAAAGACAAGTAACTCACAAAATTATGTTAAAATTATAGCACTAACAAAAATCTGAAGCTAGTGCCCATGTAGAAAAGGCCATAATTAAATCACTTTTTGATAGGTTTCCTCTTTAAAATTTCAGGAAGGTACAATAAAACTCTTGAACCAGTAATCGCAATTCATTTATATTTATTAAGTAAAAGAAAGCAATGATGTCATCTGCTATTCTCATTTTTTCAATTATCTTAGGTCATTGTCGATTTTGATATCTGGCTCAGGAGTTTATGTCCAAAATTTTGGTTGAGTGTATCCTTTTCTATCTAAAGTTTTGAAGAGGAACTTGTAATTAAATGCCTTAATTCTGACTGATTAATCACTTTCTATCCTTATATCTCTGTTTAGCCTCTTTGGCATGGATAATCATAAGTAGCAAATTTTAGCACTTGTCACCAAGATTTACACTGCAAAAAGATAGATTGTACGTATTGCAAATTTGTTGTCCCCTTTAGATAAAAGTTTTAATACCGCCAGAATACAGAATAATTCGCCCATCTATCAATGCAGATCAAATCTTTTATAAAATCACAAAATAGAGTGTGATTCGAAATTCATTTTGATAACGGCAATTTTCCCTAATCTCTTACATTTCTTTGCTAATATTTTCAGGTTGCAGCTTTTGTACCTAAATCTGTCGCAGTGATTTTGTTGTCATCTCTTTGTCCAAAAATTGTATTTTCCTCAGCTTTTTCGTCTGAAATGTTATATTTATTGTGATATCTTTGTAGCAAATCTGCTATTACAATGTATATATCTCCCATGATTGATAACTCATTTAATGTGCTGTTACTGTAGCTGTACATAATTTTACTAATAATTTAAAGTGTATGTTTTTCAGTGTATCTTCCAAGCGCTCGAGTCGTCATCTCCTTCGAAAGTTATCTAACCTACTTCGATCTTCTCAAGTTTACTCCTCAGCCAAAATTTGTCAATTCTTTTCTTATTTTTTAAGCTGTTCTTGTATAAATTCGTTTTAATACTTAACAAACTAAACATTCTTGCAGGATTTTTTAAAATTAATTTTCAAAATTGCTCATAACCAATGCTGTTTTTTTTATTTTATTTATTTTTTTTTTTTCCAGGAATGTCATCAAATTTTTCCTTCATCGCTTCATCGTGATTAGACATTTTATCTCATATCTTTTTTTTCCTTCCTTTTCTCTTGGGAAACATATCATTTGATTTGCTCTCTAGTTTTAACTTTCTTACATTTATCTCTTTCAATTTAAAGTGGAATTACTGTGATTTTAAAAATTATGGAGGATATGAACATGATCAATTCGTAATTAATTCCATTTTAAGACCATTGTTTTAAAATTTTTAACTGTCTTGTTATAATGTGAGTTATTGACAGGAGTCACTTGCATTGCAACATCGTGGATTGTAATTTACATGTGTGATCTCCTAATTTGCGCACTTTTTTCAGCTCAGCAGGGTCCTGTCTTCATGATGAAATTGTATTAAGTGTCATTTTTTTTCTTCTTTGTGCTGCTGCTAGAATTAGAGAAAATCAAATTTCTCGCACATATCTCTATGTATTGGATGTTTTGTTTTTTGTAGGTGGTGAAAATGGAGCCGGATTTGCTCCCTCTTTCATCGAGAAACCCAAAATCATTCCAAATGAAAGTGGAACTCTGATTGTCATGAAATGCAAGTGCACTGCCAAGCCAACGCCCACATTCACATGGTACAAAGGCACGAAACAAATCAAAGAATCTTCTAAGATTAAGATGAAGATGACCAGCCAGGAAGATACGTACGAAATTGTTATGGAAATCTCAGTAAGTACTGTAATATTTAATCTCTTTTACATTCAACCATCAAATACTGTAGCCTGATTTCAAAATTTCCTTTCATATTTCTTAAGGTGATTCAATGGACGCTATATTTTGTGTCAGAACGGCATGCGATACATCGCATCAATTGGTTCCATTTTTTCAGCTATTTGTCATTTTTCTCCAATTTTGAGATCGCAATTCTGTTGTCAGAAGACTAAAGCACGCACTTACCAATTTTAACAAAGAAATTCATCATAATAAAGGCGTGGTTTTTTTAGAGAGAAAACATCGCATTCGATACTGATATCGAAACTGCACTCGAATGCGATATTTTCTCTCTGAAAAAACCACGCCTTTATTATGTTGAATTTGTTTGTTAAAATTGGTAAGTGAGTGCTTTAGTCTCCTGACAACAGAATTGCGATCTCAAAATCGGAGAAAAATGACGAGAAGCTGAAAAAATGGAACCAGATGATGCGATATATCGCATGCCGTTCTGACACAAAATATGGCGTCCATCGAATCACCTTAAACTCAGATGTCATTGAGTTTCCACGTTTACATCAAACGCCAAACCCGCTTTCAGGGAGATTTTTTGTACAATTTTGGTCTCCACACACCCATCAGAGGAACCTCAAGGTAACATGAATTGAATGGACTACTAGACAAAGCCTGCATTTAAGCAAAGGGAATTTTTTTTGGCCAAAACACTGTACATATATATGAGGTATATATATATACCCTTTGACCTATATCATGGCTCAGATAAATGCAAAAACTCTCAATGAATTTAAGCATTATGATATTTTTCGTCTCATACAAATTTCAAGCTGATCAAGATTTACTTAAGAGCAATTCTTGTAAGTAACTCCTAACTAAGATATTTATGCAATTTAATGCATAAAGTCAAACTTTCTGCTTGTATGAAAGTATAAAAAACCATAATCTACTAAGCAGTTTCTGCAGTATGAAAATGTGGTAAACTTAATCTCTCGTTGTCATCAAGTGAAGAACTTCACACTAGTAATTAATTTTCATAAATATCTCTCAATCATTACAAACTTTAGTGATCTCTATTGTAATCAGATGCTTACTATTGAGTTGAATTTCAACTAATTTCAGGATCCCGTAGGACCGGACAGTGGCACGTACCGCTGCCATGTACAAAACGAGTACGGTGAGAGTAACGCTAACCTAAATCTTAACATCGAAGCAGAGGCGGAGCCAGAAGGCGACCCACCAACCTTTGTAGAAAAACCAAGGATACGTTCAGAAAATAAGGGTAAACTAGTCATCATGGACTGTACGGTGAGGGCGAAACCGAAACCCGACATTGTTTGGTACCACGAGCGAACGGTTTTGAAGCAGACAACCAAGATATCATGGAGGGTCGAGGAAAAATCTAGCGAAACTTATTATATTCGACTGGAACTTAAGGTATGTTTTGGATTGTCTCCTCAATGCATATGGAGCCTTTTATGTATAAACAGCGGATGTTGCGTTCATAAGTTTTGAGAAAATTGCATTCAAGGTTTTCGGAGCTGTGCGTTTCAATGTCCGTGCAGCAAATAGGTTTCAGTCAAAAACTTTATTATAGAACGGATCTTTCTCTGAAAAATGAGCTTTAGAATTTTAAATTTGAAGCAAATGTCAACAAGGTACAGTGATTTTAAAAAAAGATCACATCCGCTGTTTCTACAGAGAACTTTTTTCAAGGCATAAAATGAACTATCTAGCTAATGATGTGTAAAGAGGTAGAGCGATTGGTATCGATCAAATTGTGATTGCAGTTACGATTTGTAATGGTTTTTCGAAAAATATAAATATTTAGTAACTTCCAAAAAAAAAAGGACAATCTATGTTATCAGTCTTTTAAAATAGGGAAAAAATTACAAATGGTGAAATGGTGCCATCTTCCAAGGACTTACATACAACAGGTCTCATTAAGTTTTATTACTTTGCAATGTGCTCATATAGACGAATCTTAAGGAGATTAATGAGCTTTTGCAAATTATTTAGCTCAATATTTATTATTTAAATGGATTCTGACATCCCCTGTTTTTACATGTAACACAGTTTTTTATTCATATCTTAATGAACAATTATACCAGCAGCCGGATTGTTGAAACTTTAACTGGCTACGTCGGCACGATAAGACAAGACATAGCCCTATCTGCGCCGTGTAATATATCGATTTTCGATTCTTGTCGTGCCGATATAAATTTCAACAATCAGGCTGCAGAAGTCTGAAACTTGGTACCATCACTCATGAAGGTTAGCGGATCTTAAAATTCTCTTAGAAATATAAGAGGGTTTGAAAACACATATTGGGTAAGTTTTGAGGAGGAAGCAAGCTGAAAAACCAGGGGGAAATGCATCATGTTATTCATAGAAGCCCTTGCATTTCATCTGGATTTTTACCGTTTCTTCTATCATACCCTTATTCTTGCAGGACCCTGGAACAGAAGACTCTGGCCTCTACAAGTGCAATATAAAAAACGTGTGTGGCGAACTAAACGCTAATTTAACCTTAAACATTGAAAGTAAGTAGTCATTGCTATCATTATTATTCATTCTTATGCACTTTAGCCCTCACGCCCTACCACTGCTTATCATCAGTCATTGTAATGTTTGAAATCACCATCACAACGCTGCTTATCCATGCCAAATTGCACTCAATCCTTCAATGAATATCACATGTAAAATTTTTCATAGTATGCTTAACTGCACACAGCATGATGCAAAATAAAAATTCAGGATTGTCCAATTCCTTTACACCTATATATACAGGATGATCCAAGAGTCCCTCACCACGAGCACCAGACACCAACCTTGTAACTTTTGGACAAATTGAGATACAGACTTGAAATTTTTTGATTGGTCCAAGATTAAATGAAACGACTTTTAGAATCCCTCAAAGTTTCTGGAGTAGAAACCCTAGAGGTTATATGGGTGGTGTAGGAATTTTGGATCACCCTGTATTACGGTAATGTAAAAGAAAGTGCCCTTCCCTCAAAAAATCCTAGGCTTTTTCAAATTAAGAAATGTGGAATGTATTAATGTTTGTATTTTAAATTGGATCCGATAAGATTCCGAATATGGGAACTGAACAGAACCCATAGAATGGATGTGGCTTTCGTTTGCTATTTCAATGCTGATTGTCTTAGGAGCCATGGTTTCCAAAATAAGAAAAGGTCTTTACCTTGCTTTGCCCCAAATCACTTCTGAACATTCCGCGGAAGGTCACATTAAAAGTGACAAATTATTTTTGCCTCGGTGAAAAAAATCTTTATCAACTGCTTTGTGCTGAAATGCTCAGATTATCCTTCTTTGACAGTGAAAATCAAAATGCAGACTGTTTTAAAGAAATTTTTAGGTGTTCGAAATTGTATTTTAGTTTTGAAAAGGACCATAGGTTAAATGAAGTTGTTTAATGTTTAATCGTTAAGATTAGTATGTTTACAATTATTTCCCCAATGGAAGTGGTCAAGACAAAAATAATTGCTCTTTCCAGACACAAAGATTATATTTTAGGAATTTTCAAGCACCTTTGATATAATGCTGATCAATCTGATGATGTAAGTAGTGATGACTTTTCAACCCAGTTGAACAATAATGCTCACCACAACATCACAAAAAGGCAAACAGGGTCCAATCGTATATTTTTACTTAACTATGTAAATGGCGCAATAAATTCGCATTTTTCTTTCTGCCTTCTTTTCTCAAGAGGAGAGGTTGTTCTAACCTTACAGTAGCTCTATTTTCATTTTTCCTTTTCAATAAGCGTAATGTATGAATGAAAAGAAAAATCTGTATTCATTTGTAAGATGTACCTGACATCGTCAAATTTTCAATTTTCATCTACGATAGCCATAGTCATGATACATATCCTCGAATTTATCCTGTGGTCAACGCACCTCTCAAAAGTTTTTCTATTAAAGTTTTTTTGCTTTGAAGTATGAAAATTTAAAAAAAGTTCCAAGCTAAATTTGCGATTTTTCAGTAAGTTATTTTGTGTTACACTAGGGTGCATAGCTATAACTTATGATGGCGATCACTTAAACTTTTTGAATCATACCATAATATTGTCATTTATGCCAAGTATCTGTGAGTTAATCCCAAAGCCAGTATGCACTAACAATCTGTAACCGTTTTTAAAATACCCATGAGTTGTAATAAAAATAAAAATCATGCCCATATTTTTTATAGAGTTAGAAATTTCTGGGTAAAATTTAGCCCAGGAACATTTAAAACTCGTCATTGTTCACCGGAAAACCCCACTGATGGTGCTAAACCTCATTGACACAGGATCTATTTGCGTCTTGCATGAGGTTTTCCATGGTCATTCTTTCCAAAATCTTTTTTTCAGTCTCTGCAATACCTGAGCATATAGGAAACTTCATTGCTTGTTTCAGGGTATTGAACTGAACCAAAAAGCGAAAAGCCTCGGGGGTTTTTCAGTGAACAATGGTACGGCCAGGACCCCTCAGAAATTGCTAAAGCGGACAGGGACTCTCTTTTTGATGAAACACTTTTTTCAGAGGAAAGTCTACTCTTTTGTAAATCTCAGCCTTTTGCTCCTCATCATATACTCTCTTGAATTATTTGAACCGTACTAAGTATTTTTCTTCATTGAGTTGTCAGCCCCCTTTTTGAATTTTTGAGTAACTCTGTCTTTTTGACCTAAGAAATGCTCTGTACAGTATGTAACAAGCTTTGAGACTGGTCTCAGAATACTTTTGTTTTGAGCTCCACAATTTTCGCACTTCAAGAAATTCTAAATGATCCCTCAGACTTTGGAAGTGCTTTGGATTTTTCAAGATCAATAACCGTAATGTTACAATTTCTGGTATTGATTTTAAGACCCTCAAAATCTTTTTTACTCCATGAAAATAGTTTACTTTTATTATTTTCAAAAACTTGGATCCAAAGAGTATAATTTTGTCTCAAGAAATTCCTTCTGAATTTGAGATCTTGATGCCATTAAATAGTGAAGCTTTCATCTGTTGCTTTTCTCCTGAGACAGATAGCCACCCTCTGTTAATTTAATTATTTGAAATCAGAGCGAGAAAAATCCAAAAACTGTCTTAAGTCATAGCAATTTCTTAATTTCTATCTTTTATGTAATAATAAATAGTTCGAGTAATTTCCGTTCTAATCCTTTTTTCCCTCAATTATTATCGTGTTTTAAAAACCTTACTGTGTGATATAAAATCATAAGGGTAGTGCATAACGCCTGAGGGACGAATCATTCAAGGGGTATAGCCTCTTAATTTAGTTTATAAATGTGGTCTCCAAATCTTTTTTTTGGGCTATTTTGTAATAATTTCAAACTTAATCACAAAGATATCGAGAAAAAAGTATTGTTGCAGTATTTTGTTCGTGCATATTTCCGAGTCAAGAACATTCTTCTGTAGTTAGTGTGAAGTTTTATCTCAGTATTATTATCTCTCTTTTATTTTATCTAGTTTCTAATATTTCTGTTACCTAACCATTAGATTTTCTAGTTTCTAGTTTTGTTCAGTCGATTTTAAGTGGGATTAGTCCTCGTATCAATGAATATTTGTCGTAAGGTTTTTTGCATTTTTCGATTTAGTGTCAAGTATTCGACTTAATCAGTATTTATTACAATTTAGTTCAGTCCATGAATGTTATCATAAAATAACTTAACTTAGTTACCTCCAGTATTCCCTTCATGTATTTCAAATGCCATTTTACATTCTTTTTCAAACGAAACAAGGAACAATTTAAGTATCCCCATTCAAGTTTTTCAATGAGTTTTCCATCCTCCAAAAGTTCTTTTCACTTGTATGCATGTCCGTCATCTCTATTCAGCTCTGATTAATGCCCCAATAATCAGTATTTTCCCATTTTTTAAATCCTACAGTATCTCTCACTTGTTCTTTTCTTTCCAACTAGAATTTTCATTCATCTCTCTTGCACTCATCTCAATCCGTTTAATTTGATTGAGACAGCCAGTCCATTGACAGCGTTCCATTAAAATTGAATTTAACGAATGTGTGCATGCATTCCTGTAATCAATAAATATTCCTGAAAATGCATTTCAATTTCTGCTCGTCATTTTGATGGTTGCATTTCATCAAACTATTCTAAAACTTCCGAAAACCATTCAATGTGTCTTGTAATTTTAGTTTCAAACTTAAGTTTTAAAGTGCCTAAATTTGCCAAACACTTTTTGGGCCCCTCATCTTATATCTTTGACTTCTGTCTACGTATCTTGATCCATTCCGTGTTTTTTCATTTCTTTTTTTAACTCGTCAATCCTTCTGTGACGTATGGAAAGTGTGTTTCCTGTTTTTTTATACCTTCTCACCCACCCATAACTGAAGTAATTTTTCCTTTGATATATGTAGTGTTGAGTACTCGCATTGGAGTGTTACTGAAAGACTTTAATCTATTCTTTTGATCCCTTTTTCCCAAATAATTCTACCTGGATTGACTGAAAAATCGTTGAAAGGATATCAGTATGATCATCATTTTAGTCCAACCTCATTCTAACACCCCTCCATTGATGAAATTCTCCTTCCTTTTTAGTCTTTCAATGGCATTCCGCTTCTTTTATCTTCTTTCAACCACATATTCTTACATTATATCCTCATACACTTCAACAGAAAATCCAAAATGAGTTCAGATTCATTAGGAAGTACCTATGCACCAAGGAATGTGAGTCTTTTAATTGAAGGAGTTTTTGTTACAATTTTCAAATATTTTAGATAATTTTTCAAGGAGGAAAAATAAATTTTCATGTGCACTCTTTCTTGGCCATTACTCTTGATTCCATTTTCTTTATTTTGAGAAATTGCCTCTATCATTTTTTTCTGCAATATTCATGAACTTCTCTATGTTAAACCACATTTCAAATAATACTACACTTCCACTGTGAACACTTTCTTATTCTTCAGCATTGTCATTTATCTCTTGTATTAGGTATATTTAAAATTTTTACGTATGTATTCTAAACTCTTTTGTTTTTCTTACCATTGAGAATATTTTTACTGTATGAGTTTCGTCTCTAGTTGGTCAATAAATTAAGCATGAGTAATTTGCCAACTTTTTTTTCAATCCACTGACAGACTGTCGTTGTTACTAAAATTTATCTTTGGTTTAATTTATTTTATTCCGTTGAAATTTTATCTGAGCATTATCAGTACAAAGCATTTCACTTTAGCAGAAAACTGAAGTATTTAATTAGCTGTTGTTGTACGTTAAATTTTACAATCTTGAAAAAAGTTGGTTGCCTGGATTTTTTCGGAGAATTCCAGGGGTGCAGAAAGTTCTCTGCCATCTCATTTTTCAAGCTGGCTTTTCAATTCTAAAAATCCATTTTTACCTTAAATTTTCAAAGCTATGATCCCTATTTTGTCCATTCATTACCTCCTCTATTTCGTAAAATTTGTACACACCACCAAAATCTCTCATCATTAGATGTTTAGCTTTTTCTGCTGATTCATACTAAAATATCTGTCAATATGATCATTGAAATGATTCTTCAACCCTTGCCCATTACTACATTTCACAACTGATGTATAATGTACAAAATCTGAGGTATTGTGCATGAACAACAAGTCGACAATGAAACTGCAAAAATGCTTATCTCGGTTGCGGTGCTTCGAAATCCCCGCTTTTCTTTTCACAATCGCAATTCGCTCGTAATTTTCACAGAATTCTTCTAAAAGAGAAAAAAACTCACCAAAGTCATCAAGAAATGATGTTGAGTAATTTTCCTTGTAGAAATTAAAGTGTGACAGGAAGTCTGCAACGTCGCAAACTAAGTTATGCGTTTCTGCACTTTTCCATCGATGTATAAAGAAATGTATGTACAAGTACTTGAAGGCAAATTTTTTTTATTCTAATCACTGTATCTTGATTCAAGGCTCCATACATGAATTGAACATATTTCTGTCCAAAGGAACCATGTGCATTGAGACATGAGCCCTGAGATCCATAAGAATATATGCATAACAGGACTCACATCATAATGCACATAGTTCTGTTTGGCAGAAATACGTCCAATTGTCTAGATTAATCCTCAACTTGATAATATTTGCAAACTTTTCATGCTGGCTTCCACTAAAAAGCTGTAGCTTTTAATGTCAACGTTAAAACTACCAGACAACGTATCTCGGTTTGCGTCATTGCAGACTTCCTGTCATACTTTATTTTTTAAATGGTAAACTACTTAGCGTTCAATTCTTGAAACCTTTCGTGATTTTACTTCTCTGTATGAAGGAAACTGTGAAAACATCAAGGAATGATGTTGATCTGTTCTCCCTCAAAAAAATAAAATGTAGGCGGAGATCCGCAAACACTGCAAACGACATACGTGGTCTGGTAGTTTCTCTGTCATTGTGCTCCTTTCTCGTGTCAAAAGAGTTTGGTGCACAAGGCGCCGAATCATGTGTGTATGGTACTTTTAGAAGCTAAAACATAATTACTTCTTAACTAAAAATGAAAAGACCGAATCAAATACAGATGACATAAAATCTACAATCACCCAGGAAAGTTGTCAATAAATGATCAGAAATCATATTAGATATGAATTTGCGAAGCCCTCACCTATACTGCCGTGCTAGGAAAAAACACCATATGAACATACAAGGGTTGTAAAATTTTCTATCCGAAAATGTTCATTTTTTGGGAGAAAGTATGAATATTTTTCCTTGATATATTCAGGAACTTTAAGAGAAATTACGAGCAAAATTATCCGAAAAATTGGAAGAAAAATATTCACAAGTTCACCAGGAAATTCGTGTTTTTTCAAAGGAAATTGAGCAATGCCTGAAGGCTCATATATCGTTTTTACTTAGCAAGGCAGTCTACTACAGTGTCATAAATTTATCAAGAGTATTCAAAAATGAATCGTTAAAATTTGGTTTTTTCCATAATGTTTTGCTTTGCCAAAAATGACCTGCCAGTTCACAATGAAGATGTTGCATGTGTGAGGAATTTGCGATTTGACTATTGGCTCTTATGTAAAAGTTCGTGAGAAACACGATGGTGCCACTGGTTTTCTCTGAAATCAACTCCCAAGCTCAAAAAAAGCTCTCAAGTTTAGGCCAAAATGGAGGGGATATCCCACGCTATCTCAGAGTCCACCTCTACATTAAGACAAACTATCCATACAAAGACAGGGGGCAAATACATTAGCAGGGTTGCCACTTTATTTGGGGACTCTAAAACTGAAAACACAACAGCCCTGTCAATGTATTTGCTCCGTATCTTTGCATGGAGAGTTTGTCTTGATATGGACGTCAACTCTCAGGATAGCGTGGGATATCCCCTCCATTTTGACCTCAACTTGAGAGCTTTTTTTGAGCTTAGGAGTTGATTTCAGAGCAAACCACTGGCACCATTGTGTTTCTCACAAACTTTTACATAAGAATCAATAGTCCAATTGCAAATTCCTCACACATGCAACATCTCCATCGTCAAACTGTTTTGAAATACTTCTAACCAATCAGGTCCACTCAATGACCATATCCATAATTGAAAATTCTCATCAAAAACCTAAAAATAGAAGTATTAACCACCATTATAACTATTACTTTCCTTTTAGTCTGCCTTCGCTCCGAATTGCTGTAAGAGCAGCATCTTCAATTTTACAATTGGTGCATCATATTCAAAAAGTGTTCCAGTCTGAAAACGCAAAATCATTCAACACTCTAAAATCCGTACATGCTTCAATAATATTTAAGTAATCCTAAACTAGTATACTGAATCTGTCTAAAACTCTTAAAGTTTGTGATTTTTTATTTTTTCAGTAATTCCTGTGATAAAAGAAAAACCCAAAGTACGCAAAGTGGTCGAAACAAGAACTGTAGTGATTGAATGCAAAGTACAATCTGTGTTCGAGCCCATTGTTGTTTGGACCAAGGAAAAGAAGGTCATCAAAGAAGATCACAAGCGAAAAACAGTCATCGAAAGGACAAGAGATGTAAGGAAATCATATTCTTAGCTCAAGTTTTTATGTCTCCTTGAAACTGAGCATCCCTCCAAAAAACTCCTCCAATCAATTTTAATTGTTCAGTATAGTATTCTTGAAATTTTCTCCCACTTTTGGTCGTAAATAAAAAGTACAAATAATTCAGTCTCTGATAATTTATTTTTTGGACTGTGAAAAATGTAAAAGAATCCGATTATTAAAATGCGTTTGTCAGAGTAGTTGTATACATTACTGATGTACACCTGGAACAGTAGAGTTCTTCTTCCTTTTTCTTTCTAAATTATGGTTTCTTTTATGATCAGGAAGAAAGGTCCACGTCTCGCAGTTCAAATAACTGCCACTGTGAAAAGACAATCATGTCGTTGTTTTTTAGATGAAGGAATGTAACCCATTCCAAGGTTAAAAAATGGACCCAAACAATTTAATGTTTTACAGGAATGTGCATACACAATCTCTGTCCAGAATGATGGCGATTTTTGCGTGCAACCAGAAGATTAATGTTTATTTAGTTATGCCTTTAAGTTTCTCAGTAAAAATATAATTTGCAAGGAAAATTTTTGCAGCATTAAAATACACTTATATTCCTTCATATACAGGGCTATTCAAAAGTCACGCACCACTGGCCATAACTTTAAGTTCTAATTATGATATCGACTTGTGGTTCAAGACATTTTTCCTCACATTGAGGGTTAAACTTTTCAAAGTACTTTCCAGTTTTTGATTCCGTGGGAGGGCGGGGGCCAACTTAAAAATTTCAAATGGCCACCCCTTCTCATGGTGAGTGGTGCGTGATTTTTGAATAACCCTGTATGTAGAAAACTACGATATCTTTAGTAAAATTTTAAGAAGATAGTAATAGTATTGACGGGCTCTGTCTGAAGGGCTGATTGATGCTGTCGAGATTCCTCTCTTTGTATTCTCAGTTGCACCGATAATAACCTATTCTTTCATCCATTATCACCGACAGATGATCTGCAATTTTGATTTTTTTGTTAATTCAATGTTTAATTTTTTGTTCCCTGGTTAACAAGGGATTTGAAACTGCCCTATTTATCTCTGGAAAGTATCGAAATTATTCCAATGGAAACTCAAGCACTGATTTAGTAAACTGTCCTGTTTTAAAGGCAACTCTTAAAATGGTCCTATTAAAATAGTACCATTTTCCAGCCCAGAAAAAAGATCCAATGAGACAAAATTACCTATTTTGCAAGTCTATTTGTACTCTTTTTTTTTTATTCTACGCCTCCAGTTCATTGTGTTCTTGTGTCCACTTTCTTTGATTATTTTAAATGTTATTTTTTAGGGTGAATATTCCATCAAATTGGAGGTGGCTCCTGCTGATCAGACAGACAAAGGTATTTATCAACTAACAGTCAAAAATGAAAAGGGCGAAGTAACATCGGAAACTGTGGAAGTGACGGAAATCGCAGAAGAAAAGCAGGAGAAAAAAGAGCCACAGAAACCAGAGGAAAAACCGCAAATTCTCCAAAAACTTCGCTCAATAGTAAGGGGATTTTCATCATTTAAATTAACTTCCTTTTTTTCTTTTCTTTTTCTTTTTTTTCTTTTTTTTTCATTAAGTGATAATCTTGATGATTTTGTTTATCTCTTTCTCTCTCTTACTTTCTTTTTTATCTTATCATGATCTGTTGATGGAAACAAATTCATGAAGATAATACGAGTATGCACAAAGTCACAATATAGTCAAGGGAGTTTGAAGATAGAATTAAGGGAGCTATCCCTCTGTTGCAAGTCTTTTGAAATTTTATCTTTTCTCTAAATATGCATTGATTGCACCGTAAACAGTCTCAACACTTGTGCTGAAGTAGAAAAAGAATAGATGGGTAGTTGATTTTCTTTGAACCCAATTCAATTTGGCCTCCTGTGGTATAGTGACTGTAGCGCTGGCCGTATGTTCAGGAGGTACAGAGTTTGATTCCTCGCAAAGTGACCTGAGTTTGATGAGGCAAAGGTCACCTGAGAGTGGGTGTACGTATAGGTTAAGTACAGGAGAAGACTTCTTGAAATCGGTAAAAAACGAAAAGAGAAAAACAATGCTTCATTTTGTGAGTATTTCAGGTACAGTGGCAAATGGTTTTAATAGCATATTTTTTAAATACACAATGCAAAAATCAATCTCGCAGGAAATGTCTGGAATAGAGAATTGAAAAGGCTTTGGAGCACTGTAAATTCAACAAACAGAGACAAGGAAATGTTTCAGCCATTTATTCCTTTGAAAATCGTCTTGATTAGTTAAACTCAAAAGGATTCGTTTTTATTCCTAAAAATATTGTGCCTACTTATTTTTCAGGTCATAACAGAGAACAAGCCGGCAGAATTTGAATGCAGCTTGGTTAAAGTTGACAAGGAAGTAACTGTCACTTGGTACAAGTAAGTTTTGCTCATCCCATTCCATGATTTTGTCATCTTTCGGTCAAGAATCATAAGTGCAATATACACTTTGTTTTAACTTTTCCTCTGAAACTTTCAAGAAAATTTCAAGGAATTAATCTTAAAAACGAAAGAAATATTAATATCATGATAACAAAAAGGAAGCCTCTAACTTTTTCTCAATTTTTTCCTCCGCAGCAGCATGAGCCTCAAAAGCATTACAAAAGTGAAAAAATTTGAACCCAATAGCCACAAGTAGATGTAAACTGAGGTAAAATTTGATCGCAGTAATCATGAGGCAGTTGAGACATGCCCTACTGGGAGGCAATCTTAAAAAATGATGACCTTCTTTAATTTTTCATTTTAATTTTTATTCTCAAAGTATTATGAGAAATTTTCATGCTAGTGCTTTTGAAAGACACTCAGGTGATTTTAAACTTCAAAAACATTGAAGGAAACAAGATTCGAAGGATATTGAAATAATTTGCAGAACATTTTGAAGAGAGTACCTAGTTTATTTCAGGCAGAATATCAAAATACTTTTCTTAAATTTCCAAAAACCTCATGCATTTGGAAAATCAACACTTTAAATTTTCCTTGCAGAAATGCCAAAGAACTGAAGGCAACCAAAGAATACATCCAAACCTTTAACGGAAAGACTGCACGGCTGAAAATTTTCTCGGCCACTCCTGACACTGCTGGAATGTACAAAGTCATTTTCAAAAATTCTGCTGGAAGTGACGAATCATCAGCGGAACTCAAAACAGGTAATAAAATAACAAAATTTCTAAATCATCAGATTTTCTCTTCACTAGGTTTTCTTTTCCTTTTTTTCTTTTTTTCCCTTTTCTTAAGATATAAGGGGAAAATGATAGAGGGTATAAGTTTCAAATGTATACAAGAGTGGGAATCCTCACTTTAAAATAGAATCTTAATATTTCTGTTAAAGGTAGATTTCTTATTTTCTTATTACGCCTTAAGGCATCTTAACCTCCCCTCACCCCACCCTAACTAGTCCTTTACTTAAAATGCAAGCAATTTCCTCATTCACATAAAAATTACCAATTCGGCGGCTGGATTTAAAGAGTTTCTAGCAGTGTAGAGAAAACCAAATGAAATCATGTCATTAAATAAAATTTTGAGATGCCATGAATGCCTTTTTTGAACTTAGAAATGGATTTTTGACTTGGTCAACACACTTTTTGGATCTTAAAAAGAAAAATACGTAAAAATTTGTACAGTATACACCAAATGAGTTTTTTGAAACACTGCATTCAAGATAGCTGTTTTTCTAGTGTAACCCTCAATATCACTTTGTCATGCCTCTAAAATCTTTCTCCGCTCTTTTTGATTAAAAGTTTTCTTTTATTTTCTCTGTTTCAGAAAAACGCACATGGACCGTAAGTTTTTCCTCTTTGATCATTGACTTTAATCATTCTTTTTCTCGTTGGATTTCGTATAAAATTTGCGCGAAATTCCAGAAACCTCAACTTGAAAAGGGGGCCTCATTACATACTAAAAGATGTTGTCTCTCTGTAGACTTTAAATCTTATTTTTATACGTTACCATTTTTAGTGTACAGGATTCATGAAGTACATACTTAGTTTCAACATTCTATTTGCTTTTATTGAGATATTAGAAGAACTCAAGTTCTATCTTGAGCGAAGTCAGTGGTGACTACTTTTTAGCTAACAGCTTAACCGTGTGAATTGGATTGCAGGATTTCATGTGTAAAAAAAAATGGCAGGTCTTTTTATTTCTCACTATTCTGTAAGCATCCGTCCTCAAAAGAAGATTCTGTAAAGTATAATTGACCGTTGAAGGAACAAAAAACCAGAATTTTGAATGTTTTATCTCCCCTCTGAATTTTTCATTGTGAAGTCTTACTTCCCATACGTTATGATCGTGGAACATTTTTTGAGGATGATTTTTTTAAAAGATTCCTCTAAGTGTTGCAAGTGAACTCTCTCCAAATTACGTTTTACACATCACATCAAAACAGCACATTATTAATCACAAATTATTTCTCTTTTCAAAGCCAATTTTTTATTAGGTGCAGCATACAGAGAATTTTGGTGAGTCTTTAGAGCTAAAGCAAACAAATCAAACCTATAGTTTTTGTTTACCTCTTAATCAGCGGGATCAACACATCATATTTTGTGCATTTCCCTTTTTTCCCCCAATTTGTTCGGCATGGGCACTATCCCTCACCTCCACGCGTACAGTATATGTAATGTATTCCAAACATATAACAAAGTACTCCAAAGCTGCAAATTTCCTTGTTTACATCCTGTCAAGTCATAATCATCAAATCGTCGCCTTTCTGACGTAAGAGCGTAATTACACTCTGCAATGAAAACCCTGCCGTCCATGTAACTCAATGTTTTTCGGACTCATCTCAATGTATGTAGTTACGCTCTTTTGCCAGCCAGGCAACGAAATGTACATACTCACACAAAATTCACGCACTCTCAGGTAGCCATCCACAGAACATGTTCCCACTAATTTTTGACGGAACCGCGACACATGTTTCTCTACATGATGTTTTCATCTATCTTTTTACGTTCCATCTGTAAAATTGTACATAAAATATGTTGATTTTGATTTTTGTTCTTTTTTGCATTCAGTGAAGTAATTTTTATTGCATTGAAAGGATGTCATTAATGTGTATCCCATGAAATATATTCAAAATCGTTTTCCCCCTTATTTTTAATGTTAACCTTCCTTCCGTCTTGTGAAACAAATTTCGAATTTAATACATTTAAATTTTCCCTCCTTTGTTCGTATACTCCTTTTTTTAAATATTTCTCTAACTAGGCCCTCAATTTTCTTTTGCACCTCCTGTAAATTTTCCCTCAAATCCAGTAATTTTTTCAAACAAAGAAGAAAAGTCAAAACAATCGCCCTTAATGAAATATTAAACAGAAGCTTTAAGTCGGTGTAGAAAGAATCCTGAAATCATCAATATTTTATTTTTCATTGTCTGATCTGTTATCCCCACCTTGACACTAACTTTTCCTGTAATTTTAATCATGTTGCATGGTAGGATGATGAGGAAGAAGAAGAAGAAGAAGTTTCAGAGCAAAAGTCAGTCGAGGAGAAACAAGAAAGAAAACAAAGTGTCTCTACTAAGGTAAGTTTGTAGCTTCGAATTCAACCTCTGGTTTCATCAAGAAATTACCAATGTTGATACCATGGTTTTCAGCATTCTGTATTAGTAAAGTTAATTCTTGCGAGTCGTGGGAAGGTGCATACTTGTTTTCTGTTAGGATTCTGTTTGGCAACTGCACGAGCGAAGAGGTCCTTAGTATCAATGCAACCAGACTACTAGAGTAACATCAGAGGATAATATTGTGCCTCAGAAAATGAAAAGAGAACAACTAAAGTTGTTTATTTAATGGAGAAACTTTAAAATACAAGCATTTTTCAATGGTAAAAAATGTAAATTTTGTGAAGAGTTTGTTGCCAAAACAAGCTCTAAACTCAAGCTAAACATTTTTGTGAAGCATTGGACGTATTTACGCGAGAGAGAACTTTATAAATAGGGTTTCTGTGCAAAATAGTTCTTTTTAGAGTAAATGCAACCAATAGTTCAATCGATTGTTAAGTTTTGTTTTTGGATTTGAACGGAATCCCTGCACCTCCATGAAGGGGCACAAAAATGTCTCCCAGTGCGCCTGCGCTCAGGCTCCCAAAGTGTCCATATGTACATAATACAATAAATATACATCTTAAAGCATCATTAATTTCTAACAAACCTCTGATCTGTTACATTTTGCATCTCTGTCTTACCTTCACAACACCCTCCATTCTAACTCTCTCCTCTTCCTTCTTTTTTCTTTTTGTAGAAGGAAGAAACTGAAGAGTCCGAAAAACGATCAGTGAGAAGAAAGTCATCCGTCAAACAGGTTTGTCCCCGTTTCGCAACTCGTAAAGTTAAAATTTGTCTTACCTTTTGTACACCTAAAATCTCATCAGTACAAATCCATGCAAAAATCATTGGGCATCTCACATTGTCCTCTTACTGTCTCTAAATGTTTACAGCAACGTTTAAGGATGAAAAAAGTAGGTAACCGACAAGGTAACGTTTATTACTAGTGTCATATTTGTAGATGTCTCCTATCTGATACCTTGTGAATGTAGGCTTTAGATTGCGGTAGTTTTGTTTTGCCTGCATTTGGTCTTTTGACAAATGGGTCTCTTTTGTTCCCTTTTCTCGTGTCTGGTACCTATCTATGTTCGATTGAAAAAATCCCCACCTAGAAGTAGCTCTCATATTTGTTTGCCAAAAACTTCCCTTTGTGAATTCTTTCTGTACATAGTCAGCGTAGATATGTGTTGTGCATGTCCTTTATTTGTGTCTGAATGCTAATTGGTGTACATATTTGTAGATAGAGGAAATCGTTGAAACTCAGGAGAGGCTGACAACTAGACGCAGGTCCTCGGTCAAACAGGTAATTTTTTTTATGCCTCTTTTATTGAAACTAGTGCTCAGTCTTGATGAATAAAAATTTTGATCGTACTCAACCTGAGAGTCGAGTTGCGTCCCCGATGGTGGCCAGATAGGCCACCATCGGTAACAAAACGTGAACAGTGAACAGTGAACAGTGATCGAATAGTTTAGAAGTATGGTGTTGTAAACAATTTAAAAAAAGAAATAAAACAAATGTATTAGCCCACCACACGCATCAGCATCAATAGTTCTTATTTTTGCGTTTAGCGGGACCCTGGGACAGGCATGTCAAAAATGCAGAAAAGTTTCTGTACAAAATTACCGCAGGTGCCTGCAGATAAGCTGCTCCCTTATTTTGAGCTCCTAAAATCGAGGGAAAAGTCATTCTTATCTGCCGACGCCAATGGTCCGAGATTTTATTGAGTTGATGCACCCCCTTTTCTGGTTTTTTAATTGCTGCTCCCTGGTTTTTTTTGTATCCCATGTTTTCTCCTTAGTCTTTAGTATTAATACTTTTACACTCCGAGGACTATTAGTGGTTTCACAATCATCAGAAAGATTTGAAATATCTTCAAAATCACTCATTCATTACTTTTTTCAACTGAGAACAAAATTCTGGAGCCTTTCTAAAAATTCATTCTTTTTTTTTATGTAAAAGAGGAAATTATTAGATTTTCTGGATTCTTGACCATCTTACTTCAAACTAACCTCTATTGAACAAGTCAAATAGTATAAACCACTCTTCAAGTGAAGGAAAGAAATCACTCTCTAAACATATCACTATCACAATTTTAAGTAACAGCAAATGATATGCTTTAAAATTTCTACATCATCTGTAATCTTTGCATGCGCAGTTTGAAACACAATTTGAGGAAAATGAAGACAGTAAGTCAGGAACACAATCTCGCAGAACATCGACAACAGTAAGTTTAATGCATCCACTGTATTTAATTCAGTATCCCATCTGTCTTTTTTGTAGAAGTATTAAAGGCTTTAATGCTGCCTTTGTATTAGATGTAGTCGGAAAGTTAGAACTTTAAACGCAGTGCATTCCGTCTCTTATCGCTACTTTGCCTGCAGTTCATATGCATGGATCCCTTTGACTTTTCTTATCTGAATAGTGGCATCTGTTCTAGTCCCTTTCAATTTCACATATCAGGGAACCTCATAGCAAAATAAAGGTAATCTTCAGTTGTGCTGTTGAAGCAAGACAAAAGTTTGATTTTATTTTCCACCTTCACATGGTACAAGAGATTCTTTCTCCTCAATACTCATTCTTGATATTTTTTTATTTGCTAGCATAAATCTTAGGAAGTAGTAAATAAAACTAAAATTAAACTATTCAGTTCAATTAAGTTCCTAGGTGTATGAACAATATGCAACATATAGGAGTCATTCTCTAAAACAGTTTATCAAAGGTATCTTTACTTCATCGTCGACACCAAGTATTTTAATCAGGTAGAACATAAAATTTTTTGAGGCTGTATCGTTCTCATGCAGTGATTTATACATATAGCAAAATAAAAGTAAAAATACTTTCAGTTGTATAAAAAGTAAAATTTGAATGAAAAATCCTTGATTTTGAAATTAGTTCAGTTCTTTTGCCCAAGGAGATTTTTTGTGTTGGATTTTTAGTTGAGATCCCCTCTAGTTAGAAAAGAAGTAAACTCTTACTCCCGTTTAACAAGTGTTGATTCTTTGCAAAATAGAGAAATGAAACAACTTACGAAGAGGAAGTAACCCATCCGGAGAGGAGGCGAAGATCCAGTGTTAAACTCATTGAAATGTTGAAAGTGAGTAAACATTAGTTCCCCAAAATCTTCTTCTTTTAAATTAATTGTAAATATTCTGCTCAACTCTTTATATTTGAATTCTCCATGACTGAAAATTTTAGAGAGAGGAATTAAGTGAAATTATTGGTACCTATCTTGAACCGCTGAGTGTTGTTGGAACAGTTCCAAAATCAGAATCTTAATGAAGCGGAATTTTTTAAAGAGTAGGTACCTATCTTGCAAGCACCTCATAATGTTACAAAGTTAGGTTGTAGTCAGAATTATGTCCAGAATGATTCGTATTTATTGTTATTATTAGGTAATCTACTGTAAATATGACTACAATATTAGATCAAAATACAATACTTTCATCATTAATCAGCAAGCTCCTTCATAAATTCAACTATATTCCTAACTTGCCATTTTTATTGGTAAATTATTTAACTTTGCCCTCCCAGTCGAAGGCTCTCCTGCATTTTTCCATGAGAAAATAATTTTCCCCTACCATAAATTCCAGGAATAATTCCCCCCCCCCTTTTTACACTTCTTCAGTTTAGATTCAAGTTTAATACCATGCCTCTTCTTTTCCCTTCCCTCAACTTCCTTTTTCAGAGGAAAGAAAGTGCAGGTTGTTTAAAGTATGATGAAGAGGAGTCCGATTCAGAATATTCGTCCCAACCTAAGACCGTTGTTAGGAAAATGATAACAACAGTAAGTACAAATTAATTTTGTCAGAATTGCCCAGAATTTAGCTTAAAAACATATTCCTTGAGAAATGAAGCTCCGAACCATTAGTGTATTGATTTCACAATATTTTTCTCGTCTCAGTAAATTTGAGTTTCAAAAATATATCATAGACTTCGGTACCTCTATCTTGTTTGGATTCAATGATGTACCATTACTCAACTTTTGTCGATTTTCTCAAATCATTAACACGCCCAAAAAAATTGAAACCTTTATTTTGTTATACCCAATTTAGAAAAGAGCTGTTTTAAGTAAAAAAGGTGTAAATTGAGGACATACTTTTTTAATATCAGCATGGTTTTATTTCTCTATTCCTCTTCCATGACTCATTTTGCATGTATTATAATGATTTTGCCTGGAATTCCGTTGACAAATCATGAAAATTCCACAAAAAACATAGTACTACCGTGGGTTTTGAAAACATGGAATGACTGCAGAAGTTCAGAATGCCAGGATTTGCTCTCACAATTTTCACTTAAAACAGTTCAAATCATTGTATCATTTTATCTCAATTCTTCTGGGAGCGAAATCATTCTGATCATAAATTGTCTAGCTTGTATATCTGTAGATCAAACTGTAAATCAATTTCTTCTCATTTGCACTTTTCCCTTTGTTTGCACTGCTCCCTCTTATCTATTTGCATAAAAAAGAATCTTAGAAGTCAACCATTGGTGATTTATCTTGGCTCTCTATGTAGACTTTGTAGCTTATCTTAGTGGCAATATTCCGCTCAAAGTTGCGACTTGCCCTCTTTCTCTTCTACCTTACTTTCTTCTTAGCTAGAATTTTGTTTGTTAATGCATGCTTTCCTGGAACTTTTTTCTCTAGACGGAGGATAGCCATCACCCATCCACAAAAACACGTAAAACCTCCAAACATACCGAGCGTGAATCTCACGAATATAATAGAAAAAACACTCACTCACTTTACACAGAAACGTCAAGCGATGAGGAAACATCTATCTCTCGGCGGTCTGTTACAAATGGTAGTAACACAATAACGCACAAGATTCGGCAAGCAGACGATGAGAAGTCGTACACTAGGAAGTCCTCAGTCAGCAGCCAAGCGACGATCATTGATCAGGATTTATCCTCTGATGACCAATCATCCATTCGTGAAGTTACAAAGAAAACACGATCTTCGTTGGCCGATGTCCAAGAGGACTCAGTTTTGCGATTGCGGAATAGGAGAGACAACTCCAGTGATGAAAATTCAATTTATGAAACAGAAAAAACAACAAAAACCAAAACTAAAAAACGATCTTCAGTTTCGGATAATCAGGATGATTCGGAAAGGACGACTAAAACAAAGAAACGTTCATCCATCTACGATGATGAGGATGACTCGGAGTACTCTCGTAATGTTCGAAGAACATCAAAGGTCACAGAATTTCAGGAATCTAGCGATGAAGATTCATCAAAGAAACAGTCCAAATTGCTGAAAAAGAAACGTACGTCTTTAACAGATGTTCAAGAAAACACAAAGCAAGAGCAAGAAACATCGTTTTCAAAGGACGTAAAAGGAAAAGTCGATGAAGACTCGTCAGTCAAGAAAGTCAAAAAGATTTCCACCAGTACATCAGTTGATGACAAGACTGTTCGTCGATCTGATAGTATCACTGGAGAAGTCGACCAGGAAGAAAGTCTTGAGAATAAGACTTTGTCCTTGAGGCGAAATTCCAGAAGAATTTCCAAAGATGAAGACGTGAATGATCTAAAAAAAGTTGTTGATGTCTCTGATGATAAAAAACCGTCTCCAGAAAAGCCGAAAGAAAAGAAAGTCTTTGGCAAACCGGATGTCACAGCTCATTTATATAATGATGTCGAACAAGCTAGAGCAAATTTAAAACCTTTCCGGAAGTCCATCAAGCGGGAAGTTAAAGAGGTGGAAGCTCCAGAGGTCACAATGCCCAAACTGGAGAAGTTAAAACTTCCAAAACGGGGAAGTCTTCGACCTGGTGAAGATACGGAACGAAGTCCGGTGGTTTCAGATGAGGAGAGTTCAGTATCAGAGATTTCAAGAAAACCGTCGCCAAAAACGGTGTCAAAGAAGCCAAGCTCTGACAGAAAGTCTTCGCTCAAACCAGACGACGAAGCGCCGGAAGAAATAAAACCAAAAATTATCCGCAAAAAATCGGTAAGAACCAGTGAAACTGACGGATCTATCCCTAAAGAGCCGAAGAAAAAACTAGACGATGAAGCGCCAGAAGAAATAAAACCAAAAATTATCCGCAAGAAATCGGTAAAAACCAGTGAAACTGAAGGGTCTACCCCTGAAGAGCCGAAGAAAAAACCAGACGATGAAGCGCCAGAAGAAATAAAACCAAAAATTATCCGCAAAAAATCGGTAAGAACCAGTGAAACTGATGGATCTACCCCTGAAGAGCCAAAGAAAAAACCAAACGATGAAGCGCCAGAAGAAATAAAACCCAAAATAATCCGCAAGAAATCGGTAAAAACCAGTGAAACTGATGGGTCTAATCCTGATGAGCCAAAGAAAATAGTTAAAAAGAAGTCTGTATCCAAATCTGAAGATGGCGATGCGCCAAAACCAGTGAAGAAGTCATCGCGGTTACCGAGTGAGGAGGTAGATGATATTACACAAAAGACATCAAGAAAGTCATCCATAAATGATGATAAACCAGTTGCAGCCAAAAGACCGTCTGTCTCTGAAAATGGTTTATCAACTGTTGATGATGTGCCTGAAACTCCCAAGAAAGTAATTATCAGGAAAGGGAAATCGTGTGTTAGATCTGCTGATTCAGACCTTACCAGTGACGAGGATGCACCAAAATCTGATCGTAAAACTTCTATCGACATAGAAGAAACCAGTGCTCTTCGGAGAAAACCGTCTATAAATAACCCTGAGCCAGACTCTGCATCTGTTGATGAGGACAGACCTAAAGTCTCTCGAAGACCTTCGCTGAAGAAGGAAAAAACGGTTTCTCCTCTCAGGAAATTAAGTAAAACAACTGAGCCCGATGCTCTCATTGCAGATGAAGGTAAACCAGTTTTACCGAAGAGAAAATCATCTGTGAAAACAGATGAAACCAATGGTTTCACCATTAGTGAAGATAACCCAGTTTCTCCGAGAAAGAAGTCATCTGTAAGCATAGTAGATGAGGATTCTCCTATTTCAGATGAAGATGAACCAGTTTCTCCGAAGAGAAAATCGTCCGTGAAAACTGCTGAGGAGAATACTCCTGCTCCAGATGCCGATAAACCAGTTTCTCCGAGAAAAAAATCATCCACAAAGCCAGTCGCTTTGACAACAGATGAAGACAGACAGGTCTCACGAAAACCATCCATAAAAGAAGAAGAGACATCAGGACCCAAGAGGAAACCGTCGCTGAAAACAATTGAACCAGACAACTTGTCTGCAAACGATGACTCGCCAAAGGCAAGAAGATCTTCCATCAAAGAAGACAGTCCAAAGCGAAAGCCATCTATCAAGAAACCATTGGAAGGAGATTCAGATGTTCCCACCTCTAGAAAACCATCTACCAATGAGTCAGAGACACCAAACTCCGTAAGGAAACCCTCAATTGCACCGGAAGATGAGCTTGTCACTCCAAAGAAGCCTGCCAGTAAAACAGATACAATTGATGGTAAGCAGTCACCTAGTAGACGATTATCTACCAAGAAGGACGAAGAATCTCCTATTAAGAGGAAACCATCTCCGAAAATAATTGAACCTGAAAAAGAGTCGGTCCCCGAGTTCCTTCAGAAAAAGTTAAAGAAACAGGAAGAAGATGTGCACCCATTCCTAAAGAACAAATCGCCGGAGCCTGAAGAAAGAGCTCCAGATTCTGGATCAGATAGGTCCAGATCCGCTAGTCCATACCCATGGCGCAAAACGTCTCTCAAACCAGAGAATCCAAGCTCGGAAGATGTCTCTCCTGCTACTTCTCGCAAATCGTCTTTGGCCGTTGAGGAGCCTGAATTATACGTAAGGAAGCGATCCCTAGCCTCAGGACAGGAAGACTGGCGAACTCAGGACATTCGGTTGAAACCCGTCAGGAGAACCTCGGTGAAAGATGAGCAGAAATCACCCAGAACCAGTGTCCAATTAGAGGAGTCCCCATTGAATGTTAAGCTTAAACCGGTGCGCAAAGAGTCTTTGACCGTCGAAACCAAAGAGACCAAGGACAGGAAACCATCGCTGACGATAGATGAAAACGAACCGCTTGACACTAATACACTCAAAACCAGAAAAACATCGAAACGCGTACACAATGACACACAAGACTTAAATGGTGCCCCTGTAGTTAATGGCCAGGATGAAGAAAAGGTAATGGTCAATCTTCTAGTGAAGATTTCATCACTTTTTGTCAGCGTTGATAATCAAATTGTGCCGTCCTGCCTTTGTCTGTTTCACTGCCAATTTATTTACACAGTTTTATCGTGCAGGTGGACTTGCCTTTGGTTATTCGGGAACTGATAGAAATTTTTAAATGAATCTTCGGTGGTAAGCTTTATTTTGTTAGAATTAATGAACTCCATCAACGGTGTTGTTGTCGAAATCGGCTGCCATCGTCGGAAATACTAGAGTTTTTTCTCTGTGCTCTCTGCTCATTGATCAGCCTGTATCTTTTAGATCTCATGGTTAATTGAATGAATATATTTGGTGACGGCTCAGTTTTGCCAGCTCTCAAAATTCTGATAGTTATGGGCAAGATTCCTTTAATTGGTTCTGCACGCTTTTAGATTTTTTTAAACTACCTAACAAATAACCAAGAGTTTAATCAAACTGAAATAATCAGAAATTTGTAACATATGAGAGTGTATACCAAAGAGTAAGTTTTTGTATTTTATATCTCATATACTTAGTAATAAGCTTTTCATGTGCAACTTTCAAACTCGTAAAAAATATCAATTTCATATTTTTTCTGAGTTATTTTACAAGGTTTGCTACTGAAGTTTCCCTGGTCTATCTCAGTTCTTGAGGTATAAAATGGAATACCTTCCTTTGGGTGCACCCTCGTTTATTTTGATTTTTGTAGGCATGACGCTTTCAAATAAAAAAGAGAGTAAAAGGTGTAGCCACAATATTTTTTAGTTTTTTCAAAAGGTTTCCCCTATTCTTTTCTCTCTAAAATTTTAATTTTATCAGTGTCGGTATTACGAAGAAGGCTTAAACAAAATATATGCAAGGCTGCTGAATATTTTCTTAAAAATAAAACTTAAATTTAAAAAAAAAGAGTAACATACAAATTTTAGGTCTTGCTCACGATTCCGCTAGCTTCAGGTTTTCTCTGTTTTTGTTTATTTATCTGTGCGAAGCTTTATTTTCTTCAATTTTTTTTGCACTCTTTTAGTTCTCATGCTTCTCTTTCATAACTTTGAACTTGTCATCCTGCAAAAATAATACATTTCTTATTTATAATTGGTGGATTTTGACCTAATTATGGTTACATAACAAAAGAGAAGTTAATTATATTCATTCATTGATTTTTATATAAAGGACGGGCGGACATTAACCTCATATCATTCCGTCAATAACAAAAAAGAGTAAAACCTCATGTTGCAGCCGCTAGTAAAATACTCGTGTATCTTAATACAAAAATATAACAATAGAGCCTCTATCATCACAATTTGCTTTTTTTGTTTTAAATGACTTGTTTAAATCACACTCAATTGTGGTTTTTTCACATTTGATGATTTCTTAACCGTAAGCTGCCTTTTTTTTCATCTATACATATCGTCACCTTCCCGGCAAAGTATCACAAGCGCCACTTTGCCAAAAACTGAATTGCGACCGTAAAAGACGGATGTTTGGCTTGAAACTTGAAATATAGATCCAGCACACCTCCCTGCTTCGAATTTTAATAAAATTTCTTTAAAAAAACGGGTTTTTCTTTGAAAATTGGCGCTTGTGATATCGGCTTCTCGGGGCACTCTGAGAATCTATTGGCGCTTGTGATACGAAAGCCCATCAAATTTAACGGAGTTTTTTCCATATTTCTTCATTTTTAATCTAAAAAAAAATATTATTTTCGTATGTAAATGCATCTTATTAATTCAAAACTACCCATAACTCAACTTTAATAAAAATAGCGCTTGTGATACTTCGGCCGAAAAGTGACGAATCGCTCCAAGTCATTCCAAAAGTTGTTGATACTAATATCGAAAATCAATCTCAAAGATGAGCGATTATTCCCAACTTGGCGCTTGTGATACTTTTCTCTTACATGGCGCTTGTGATACAAAAGTTCGTCAACTTCAATGGAGTATTTTAAATATTTATTTATATTTAGTCTAAAAAAAATATTATATTCGAAATAACGAGATGTAATTACATGCGAAAATAATTTAGTTTCAAGTCATTCCGAAGACTGCCGTGACAAAAATTGTAAAACAATCAGAAAGGTAGGCGGTTGCCGAACTTGGCGCTTGTGATACTTTTCTCCCAAATGGCGCTTGTGATACGAAAGTACATCAACTTTAATCGACTTTTATTCATATTTCTACATATTTGTTGTAAAAAAAATGATTATTTTCGTATGTAAATGCATCTCGTTATTTCGGAACTATTCATAACTCAATTTCGGTAAAAATGGCGCTTGTGATACTTTGCCGGGAAGGTGACGATATGTTGGTGCAAGCCTCTTTTCTTTCAAAAATATTTCTGTTTTTATTCTTCATTTGGAAAATTTCTCTACTATTATAAATTTATTCCTATTATTCTATATGAGTCAAATTTTTTCATAGATAGCTGAAGTAGAAATTGAGAAGATACATTTTGTCATCTCTTTTTCACTTAATGATCATAAAATCTTTTCCATTGACAAGTCAGAACACAGTTACATTTGGACTTTATTTAACAGAAAAGCCTTCAGTCGACTTTTGGGGAAAACAATTAATTAGGAGTAGTTTTGAATTCAACTAGCCCTACATTTTTCTTTGTCAGAATTCAAAGTCGAAAGAAATGTTTTGAGGGTGATAATAGTTGGTAAATTTTTTCCCTCATGTTGAGTCTCATGGAGGAATCGAAACCTATATTTACCTTCTTTGCTCGGTTCATATTAGATGCGACTTGGTCAGGGTTGCCACTGTCAGGGAATACCGGGGAATGTCAGGGAATTTTAAAAAGTCAGGGAAAATCTTGAAATGTCAGGGGAAAATTTTCGAGTCACCTATTCTTGCTTTTTCAAGTGAGATCGACATTTTGAGCAACAACTCTTGCAAGAAAACTACTTCTAACTGTCTTTTTAACAATCTGGCATTTGCTCAGTTGGTCAAGAGAATTCACCAAAATGCGTCAGGGAAATGTCAGGGAATTTAATTTTCTAAATTCTTTGACAACCCTGCTTGGTGTGTCTCTGTGATTTTTGGTCTATTTAATGGCAGCCACTCGAAAAAAAAAAAAAAAAATGGCCTGCTCGTCAATTAACATTTTATTAGTAAGCTGAGTTCATTTGTAACTTAATTTCTTTTATTCTACGGCTACGAAGGCTTTATATCAATTTTTCAAAGATTTTATTGAGACTCCACCCAAGCCCTCGATTTCTCAGTTGCATGACTTTTGAGTCCTCTCATTTGTTGAGGTGCAATATTTTTTCAACCGTTCGGAATGCTGAATTTTATCGCATGACTCAAGGCTGTTGTTAAGGCTTCCAACCAATTATAAGCCAGAATTTTGACCCTTGACTCTCAGGAATGTCAGTAGTTTCACGTGTTGACGATATGGTAAATGACGTCATCAATGATGTAAGTGATATAAAAATAAGCAAATTGAATGCAGTTGTTCGTATATCAAAAGTATTGGCTCCGTGACCGTTGATTCAATCGTAGGTTTTTTTTCGTCCTTCCATCCTTAAAATCATGTTAAAGATCTCGTAAAATGCAATTTTACTCTCACACATACCACAAAACTGTATTTTAGACTCAAAGTTCTATCAATATTGTGGTCCTCTGTCTAGAGAGTAACATTAGGAGAAAGGTGTGTGCTCTGCATGCAAATCCTTCAAAAACCTGGTGAAATGAAGCATGAGCTCAAAATCTGAAGATTAAACAAGAATGTGTAGACTTTTCGACCCTCTTGTGGTGGTAGTTTGAAGACCTTGTTTGTTGTTCTTTAGATCAGTGATTTTGCTTGTCAAACTGTTTTACTGCATGTCAAATTTACGTTTTTAGGTCAAGGAACCAGAAGTTAACAACATAGCGGAGAAAACTACAGATAAGCTGGTATGTTTTTTCCTTTCTTTTTTTTAATTATTTTTAGCTCAAGCACATCATATGAATACCTTTTCTCTCAGCTGTACAATGTATCAGTAGTGATATAATAACAGTCAACAATTCGTTTTTCTTGATGTTTGCCAAGAAGTTTTATCAATTTTATACAGATTTTTAGTGACAATTTCGAAAATGACCTCTTGTTTTCTAGATTAGTTCTGGTTTGCCAAGACAAATTGCGAATTTCCCCCAAAAATTGAGGGGAAATTTGTTTTGTGTGGGAAAAAATGAGAAAATATTGTTTCCTAAGTGTCTAGTGGGGCCACTTTCATCTAATTTTTCTTGCTGAGGCAAACAGTTTGTTTTACAACATCCACTAGTTTTTCAGCAAATTAAATATTCCTAAACAGATGTCTCTTTCAGCTCTGAAAACTCAGTTTTTTCAGAAAATGTAATTTTCCAAAGATGCTGGAATAAAAGTAACGTCATTTTTAGCTCAAGTGGCAAACATTAGATGGAACTAGCTGCACTAGACACTCAGTGTTGACCAGTGTAATCAATATTGACTTTTTAATTGAAAATCCTCTAAAGCATTTTTGGCTAATTGCGATAATGCCTGTGGGAAGTGACTTATTTATCGCACAGAAATAAATTTCACAGAGGAGAGATTTTTGTAAGGTTTGGATAAAAAATGGGAATTTTTCAAAAGCAAACACTCTTTAGTAACTGAAAGAACACGTTGCAGATAGTTTTGCACATTCTTCTACCAAAAGTGGGTGCACTGATACATCATTATGAGCCAATTTTTATTTTAGGTCATCCATGTAGAAGTAGCTGGCTAGTAAATTAAGTATTGTCTTGCACGGATTTCCCCCAGCTATCTCCATGTTATTTTTTCATGTCAGTTTGAATGAGATTTTAATGTTCGTGTCAATTGGTCAAGCTACCCTCGTTCTTTTTTTAATCCCTAGAGATTTTTCCCCTTTCAAAGTCTAACGGTACTTACCACCTGTTACATTTGGTTCTATTCGTATTTGTCTCTTGAATGCTGTTTTGTTTCCCATTTTTCACTCCTTTGTCAACCAAAAATTCCTTGAGGTTACGTTCCAAAACACACAAAAATTGAAATTTAAAAACTCATCTTGCAGAAAATATTATCTTTCAGCCAATCGAAAACACGGAAGTAGTTAACGTTGAGTCTTGTATATTTTTAGCCTACTTCAGTGTGATGTCCTAAGTGAGATGATGGAGTGCTTAATCTAATCCTTGAATATCTAATCCGTAATATTATCTATTTTGCTTAAAACCAGTGTGTATACTGTACCTCCAAGGAACTCTTCGGTTGCTTGCATTGATTCTCTGCGAATGTTCCAATTTTGCCCTGTGCGTAGCCCTTTGTCCTCCTCGTTTCATTTTTGTTTCTGTTTTGTTTTGGAATCCCTACACCTACAGAAAACAGACACCAAACCCAAAGAACCTGAAAAGAAGGCCAAGAAACCCGAAAGTGAAAAACCTCAGGAGCCTGAGAAGAAACCAAGCCTTAAAAAAGTGGAGGCTAAAGAACCTGAAAAACCTAAAGAGGCCGAGAAAAAACCCGTTGACGGTATCAAGAAACCGGAGCTTGAGAAGCCCAAAGAACCAGAAAAGAGACCAAGCCTGAAAAAGATTGAGCCCAAAGAGCCGGAAAAGATACCCACCTTGAAAGACCTCAAAAAAACTGAGCCCAAAGAAACAGAAAAGAAGGTTGAGACTAAAGAGCCTGAAAAGAAACCAAGTCTCAAGAAAGTCGAACCTAAAGAACCTGAAAAGAAACCTGTGGACAGTCTGAAGGTAAGTTAGATGACCCTGCCTCACTATCTCTCCTCAGGAACATCCCTCGTATCTCACTTTTTTTCAGCACTCGAATTTTAGAAGCCAATGCAACCAAAAGCTACTTTACCGTGTCCATCCGCCAAACCCTGCCTCTAAATTAATTGGAAATCATTGGAAAAGCTTAGTGTTTAGATGATCAAATCAATTAGAAACAAATTCTGATGAACGTACTTCAATTTGCAAAGGCACTAATTTTCTACGATTGCAAAACGTATCCATGTAATTTCCTGAAGTTTCTTTATTTATTCTTCTCTGTTCGAGGAATATTCTGTGAAAATTTCAAGCAATGACATTGATTGGTTTTCCTTAAAGTAAGAAAATGGTTTAAAATGCCGCTGCTAAGGCGCATGTATTCTGAGTTTGGCTATCAATCTGTGTTTTAGGAGTATTTTGGTAACAAAGCTCATACTATAACATTTGTGATTGTTGAAAAAACAAAAATTTTCACTCCAAGTTTATCCCTCCCGGGAATTTATATTGTCAACTTTACCATTTATCATGGGTTTTAAAGTGTTCCTAAATCAGAAGAAAGCTGCGTTGGAAGTAAGTTAAATTATCTTGTAGCAAATAGTTCTGCCACCAGTCAAACCCCGACCACATTTAGTATTTTACACATTTTTGTATGTTTTCCCCTGCAACCAAACGTCTGTCTTATTTTTTTGCATTTTTCTCATCAAATCCCTAGCTCTTGCATTGCAAAAATATGCACACATCATTTTGCCTGAACTGTGCTCCAATATCTGTTTTGTGCCCCGCAGTACTTAGTTTTTCCCATGTCCCATAGAACTTTGAAATTATGATGTCTCTTACCAGTGGGTCAGTATACTAAAATCAAATTGGAACCCTCATAAACAAAAGGAAAAAAGTGGACTTATATGTATGGACTACATGAAGAACGACCAGATTTCAAATAAGTTTTAAAATCCTCAAGACAAATAACAAGTAAAAAAATGAATTTGGGGTTGATTTTGTTCCAAAGGGATCAGAGGTATTCTTTTTAAATCCTTGTCTCGTGTAAATAGTCGCATGATAGAATTGCAGCTATTTATTTGCATTTCATAGAAAACAGAAATCTTGAGCTCTTAATAATTTGCGTTATTTTGACGGCTCTCCCCAATGATAAGCACACCAATTCTTTGCTCTGAATCCCGCCAAAATTATGAGAAAATACTTGGTATACTGACCTACATAATATTTGTAAACCTGGTTGTGTTCCCTCTGGAATGATCCAACCTTGTAATTGTGAAGAAAGCCTGATTATATTTTTCATAGCATACACTACCCATTGTTCTCTGTTGTTAATGTTGCATTTTGTTACTCGTATTTCCTTGTAGAAACCCGAAACAAAACCCCAAGAGGAAGCTAAAAAACCCTTAGAAAACCTTAAACCTAGCGAACCCAAGCAGCCAGAAAAGAAACCAACCCTAGAGGTACGTGTAACTTTCAGCCTTTTCATTTCCTACATTTTAAAGTAGTTTCATGTTTTAATGTTCATTTTAAGTCTCATGTTTTTTTTTCAATGAAAAAAAATTACTCCGCCATCCAAATTTTTTTTGCAAGTAAATCATTAATTTTTTTACTTTTTTAGAAAAAATCTGTCACCTCAACCAGTGTTTCTTTAACTCCATTTATTTTAATTTTAGTGGTCAATTAGTTACGTCTAGCCATGTCCTCCCTTTGCCTTACAGTTCTAGCATTATATTATAGAACCTGATAGCATTATCATAGTCGGTATGGTTTGATCTTTCACTCTACGATGTAAAGCTTTTCAGGAAAAACTTATATTCGTAACCTACATGTTATTGTCGTATTTGTATGTTTTTGTCCTGTGATCTGTTCTGTGTCCTCGTCCTCCTTTCATCTATATGTTTTGCATGTTGTCTGCAGAAACCTGAGGAGAAACCGAAATCAACTCTCGGTCTGAAAAAACCATCAGTCAAGGTAAATGAGCGTTGTTTTTACCATCGTGACACATGTTCAAAATTAGAATAACGTATCACAAAAAATGAGGGTACATATTAGTAGACATCTCCCTCAAACAGGAAAAGACTGAAGTCTGATCGAGCTTGCCGGTCGTAATTCTGTCCAAGTTTTATCACAGGCACAATTTACTCTGAGTTTGCTTTTACTAGAGACACAGTTCCATACATTGCAATGTGCCCAATTTCTCAGCCTGGTGACACCATAGTTTTTTTCCACAATCCATGCATTTTTTTTATCTCAAAGTATTTTTCTCTTGAATTATGCATCAGTGATATCAGTAGAACAAATGATTTCCTGTCCTCTATTGAAGAACCAGACACTCTGTCGTAATCAAAGTTGATAGTGAATGAAAGAAGTAAATGACATATTTGGGTGGGGGGGGGGGAATTCAGGCATGAGTAATTCTCAATAAAACTGGGTTTAAAGTTAACTGTGAAAAACGAGTGACTTCACAGACTCAGCCTTCAGCTCTGCATCATTAGTTTAAACTTTGCATGAACCATTAGACTCATTGTAATTTTAAAATTTAACTCTGTTCTCTTAAAATAACTAAAACAAGTACTGCATACCCCCATTATTTACCGGAGAAACTTCAATTGAACTTTATTGCAAAATTTTTTCCAGTCAGTGTCTAACGCACTCACATGAAGCGGTGTGAAAATTCCCTGTTTGCATTCTGAATAGCCTTGCTCTTGCCACATAGTTTTGCATATTCGACCCTGAATTTTTCTATTTCAATGCTCTGTTACCTTTAAAAGTATCGAAAGAGTATTCCCTCCACTCCATCCACTTTAACAATGAACTTTTCCAACTATTTCTAATATTTATTGTATTTCTCCTCACATGGGTCTCACCATCCGTACTAGCTCTTTCCTCTGACATTGATATTTTTTGAACTGTAACTGTGGCTCCTTAATTAATCACCCACTTTGTCTTGCATGCAGGAACCTGTAAAGAAACCAGAAGCCCCTGAAACTAAAGTTGATTCCGCTGAGGTAAATAAATTTTTCTTCTCTCTAATTTCAGTGCTTGTAACGGACAGATTGAGTGTCAAAACTCAGTTGCCTTTTTATCAAATGATCTAGATTCATCAAGCTCTGTATTGCAGTTTTAAATAGCAATCAAGATTCTTGTTTAAAACATCGATCGTTTTTTAATAATGAGTTCTTTGTGAAAATCATTGCAGCCACTTGCTTCAAAGTATAAATGTGTGTGGATCATAACTTTAGAACAACCAAGTTCCTGCAATGAGGACGATTTAAACACCAAAGAATGACCACAAAATTATCGTACTCTTAAATATTCTTTCGAGTGTTGTTTGGTTTTATTTCCCTTCATTAGACAAAGGGAAATTCATGATATTTATGTGTCTGCAGAAGTGTGATACTGTAATTCTATCAGGTTTATTTTCATCGTGTCTTTGATTGTAACTTAAAATCATGGCCCCTGATTCATCATCTTATGGGCGGACATGTAAATTGGTCACCAATTGTTCGTGACTTTCACGTCTTCTTGTTGCAAAGCTTATACAGAGCTGATTTTCCATCACAACTTTTCCTCCCCCCTCCACAAACATTCTCACAAATAATCTATTATCGGCATATAATCTAAGTTGAAAGAGTCTCAAGTGTCTTCTCATAGATGTAATTCTAAAATTTATGAGTGTCAACGAAGATTGTTTGTTTGAGATTCTGGAAAAAATTTGAAAAACTGAATTTTTTCTCTAAAATTGTCTTGTTTAATTTAATCATGAAGGTCTGTTAACTTGTGGAAAGTTCTTGAATTCCCTCATTTTTTCCTGCCCTGGGTACATTGGCAATTACTTAGCAAGCTGTAAAAGTTACAGGAACTCAGTAACAAATAAGGGGATTGTCTTCAACTTTTTCAACATTTTAAGAGAAAACTTTACCCAAAAAAAGAAAGAAATAAAACTAACTATTGACCTTAAATTGACAGGAAGTCTTAAGAATTTTTTTTTGCATAAATGCAGAATGTAGAAATTATTCCCATCAATTTTTTTATATATAACCTTTTAAGAGACACTCTTTTTCTCCCACGATTGTTATGATTCTTTTAACAAGAGGGGAGGAGAGGGAAATGGAAAATGCTTGTATAAGGTATTGACCTTGTCATTTAAACGCGATGAAAAGGTCTCTGTTTTTAATTTTATAGATTATTATTTTGTATCAGATGTGTTAATGTTTTTCTCTAAGTTTGGCACTTATTGCTACATTGCAAAATTGAACATTATCTCCATTCAACGTTGATCAAACTCGCAAAATCAAGTTTTCATTAAATAGCTAAGAGTGCTTGCTAAATTAGACCAGACGTAAATTACTAAAGACAGGTCGAAGGTGGCGTGCGACTCTAAATCATGACTGCTTCATACCGAGTCATAATTCATCCAGTTTTCAACAGAATTCTCAGGTGCCTGGCATCCAGTGATGCCAAGTCGAAAATAGATTTGCTAATTAAAAAATTCGCTGAAGGTTCTGCTTGGTTCATCTCAGTTATTTTTACTTAAATCACATTCTGTGTGATGTGAATTACAGTTAAATGGACTTAAAGGAAAGGGAATTAATGGCACTTAAATTTTCTCAATATCTGCTCTCTAGTTTTATTTTCTAAACGAAAATTTTCTCAGCATTATTTCGTGAAATTTTGAGGAATGTACATCGAAGATACCTCTCTTTTTACGGGAAAGTTTAAGTAGTACCTAATGATTTTTCTTTTTCCCCTCCAAAAAACAAAATACATAAGGAAATTTTTCCAACTTGTGGATGAAATCGTGATGCTTGAATGCATCCAGTTAATCCCACTTTGTTGATAATAATGAACTAGTTTGGATCTGAAAAACTCTGAATAGTAAGTTTTAGAAACCCCAAGTTTTAAATAAAACGAAAAAAGTTCCTCTTCAAAGCTCTTAACATTAAGTCATGATGCATTTGGCAGTAAAAAATGACTTATCTGCTCCAAAACTAAAGAAAAAAAACTTTAAATGTTTAAAATATGAAATTCTGCAGATGCTCTAAAGTTGAAATTATGACAATTTCCTTAGACCAGTAAATATATGAACCTACAAAAATATTCTTTTCCCCCTTTGTTCCCAAATTTTCCTTGTATCCCTTCAACAAAGCAGTTCATCAAATACGGCATTATCCATGTTTGCTTGTTAAATATTAATTTTCTTTTCAATCCGAGATGCTCACAAGTGAACTTTTAGGAATTATTTTTTTTAATACCTAAAGACTAAGTACGTTCTGTAATACCTAAAGTACTGTGAAAGTTACGTAGAAAAACTCAGCAGAATTTCAGCTAAATGGCATGGCAACAATGCCTGCAAGATTCATACTGATAAAATTTGCATCGCAGTGGGTGGATTTCTACCGAAGTAACTTTAACGAGGGGAGTGATAAATAAAGTCATCGTTATTGTCAGCGACGTAATAATTGAAGCGTCAATTAAAAGAACTGCTAAATAATGAGCAAAGAACTTGCTAGCTGGCCAGAGGATTTTGGCAAGGATCGCTCAATTACCTGAGAGCATCGGTCGGAGCTTCCCATTAGATCCGGGAGGTTCCTTGCCAAATCGTCCCTTGTTTCCATGGTAGATTATAATGAATTGCAGGGTTTGGCAGTTATCATAAAATTAAAAACATATTTGGCGTTTTCCCCAGAGTTGAATCTAATTAACCCAGTTTGGTTTGGGTTTTGTGTGGTCTGTCATCACCTCCGTACGTGATTTTGAATGGAAATGTGAATTCGGAAAATCCGTGATTGTTATCCCTTTGTGCTGGATTATTTAAGGTAAAATGTTGGAAAAAAATATGGTGAATCAGTGATTATATAGTGCCTGTTTGGTTAAGTTTGCTACTGCCGCCTTGTGTCATTAAGTGATTCAGCCTATATGCTCAGTGAGAACTACATTTCTGATTTAGTTCTTTCCATCGCATTTGACAAGAGGTAATTCTTAATCGCTGATCGAACTTTCCACACCTATGAAGGATCCGTATATCCATCAATAATCCTATGAAGAATTGTTAAATACAATAATGACTCGGAATATGTTAGAATGGAAGGAATTCAATATTCGAAAAAAAGTTTTGATAAGTTTTATGAATACATATTCTTATCTTTTAAGCTTTTTGATCTTTTCGTAACCACTACAAAATTAAACCTATTTAAAGTTAATTTATCCTAATCATTTACTTTGAACTCCAAGGTGATGGAATTTTTAGTTCCCTGAATAGTCCCTAAGAATTTTAATGATTTCAACCGGAAAATTTTACCTCGTAGTCCTTCAAAATTCGAAATTGTTTTTAAACAAGACACCAAAAAATGTATGAACTGAATAATTTGTCTTGAACTTTTATTCTACCCTCCTATAAGTAGAAAAAAAACTTTTGGAAAGATAGGAGAACTTCACTATTTAAAATATTGTGATTGAAAAGAGGTCATCTTATCCTGAATCTATTATTGTTTTTTTTTTTTAATATGCACTGAGAGCACTCTCTCTTAATTCTTTCCCACTATTCACTGAAAAAATAATGTCACTTACTAGCAAAGAAATACTGCAATATTTTTAAGAACAAAGGTATTGGCCATCAATTCAACTCTCTCTTACAACTTCTCAGGCACTATATATGTTTACCCAAAATAAGAAAGTAATAATGGTGTCTCATTGATAAAGAGAAATTTGCGTCCTTTCATTTCCGAAGTTTTCATTCTGGCGAATTTTGAAGATTAGTTGCGAACGCAGATGAGTGTATTACACGAGGAGCTATGATCACTGATTTTGAACACTTAGGTTGACGATGAGGAAACAGCTAGTAGTAGATCAGACGGGAGCTCCGAAGAGGAAGAAGATACTTTCGATGAGTCAGACAATACGTTTAGCTGGAAGGTAAGAAGCGGGTGTTCGCCAGCGTCTGTCCTCTTGTCCGCTGCCAAATCTTCATTGTGCCGTCCTCAAATTTAGTACTTTGCTTCTTCTTCTTCTTCTTCTCTATTTTCTAAATTTAATCAACTCTGTGATTGAATGCTTTAGGATAAGGAAAGAGCATAGAGTAGGGCCTCTGAATAATACCAAGTCCTGCTCCAGAAGTTTAAAAGCGAAAGTTTTTACATATTCATGTCTACCAGAATTTTGAGTAGACGGATTTTCCCACTCAAAATTTTAGAAACAATGGTAAAAGGGCCAAGGCGGAGGAATACTATGAGGCATAATTATTTATTTTAAAGAATGAAGGCGGAGGAACATTATGAAAGGCACAGGTAGGCTCATCCAATGATATGTCTCATTGAAACAGAAAAAATCTAGTGCAGTGGTGAATATGATTTTTTATTGAAAGAATGTTGTGGACAGGATGCCTGCTTAAAATAAAATAAAAATAGGTTCAAATAATGGAAAGTGCCACCAGCGCAGAATGAAATTTTAAGCGCAATTTCCTTTACCATTAAAGTAACTAAAAATATACGGAAAGATATACAAGGAAGGATATACAAGGAAAGATATACAAGGAAGGAAGATAGCCAAACGATTTTCTACAGATACAAAGTGCAAGTGAAATCTACAGTTGGTACACAAAATGTGCCTCCTTTGATCCTTTGATTTAGCTCATTTGAAAGAGCCTTTATGTTCTTAAAAAGTAGATAATGAAAAAACTAACCAGATTACCAACTGCTTTAAATTATTTTTGGCTTTTCAATTTTTTCCTGTCCCTCCCATCCAATTTTTTCAAGGAAATTTTGTCTGTGTGATATTCAAGAAAAATGAAAATTCATTAAAGTTTTACAAAATTCAGTATCCATAAAAACTAGTGCAGTATAATGTCCCCTACACTTTACAGCTCACACCTCCTCAATCCAGTTGGCCAATAGATAATGTATGAGTTAAAGCACCATGTAACATGTTTGCTCTTCAAGATTTCATGAGGAAATTGAATCTTACAATGGCAAGTCTGGAAATCAAGACCCAAACAAGACATAGGTGTTTACAATTATCATTGCTTTAATGGTAAAAATACAAATGACTTCATTTGTATGATCTGACTTCCATTTGATCTGTGTTAAAAATTCCTGCTAATATCTCGCACAGGAATTGGTTTCCAAACTTCCTGTTGTTTGAATTGTTTTCTATGCTAGACTATGAAGAGGAAACATGTTGTGTTTTCTTCCAGTTCAGGCCTTATCCAGTTGCCCATTACAAAGTCAGCCTTCAAAATTTTTAGAGGAATAAAGGAGTTTAAAGTGAATAAAATATTTCTCTGACAAAGAAATGTCTATCTCAAGATGAGTGTGTTTTATTTATGAAAGAAGTGGTCTTTCGTGTCCAGTTGGATTTGGAGAAGACTGGCAAGGGTCGATAAGTTATTTCAGCAAGTTAATGCAATACAAATTTCGTCGATCACTCTCGCAGTTCATGTTATGCTAAACTTTCTTCATCTAATCTTGCGGTAGTCAGTATGTAATGAGCTTGCTAGTCTGTTTAGTTAGCTGTATTATGACTCTCGTGTCGTCTGTTTTATTTGTCAGTTTTTTCACTTGGTATTGGTAGAATTTTGAATGTATTACAGAGGCTTGCCTTATTTTGAAGTTAAAGTTGTCTGAACTGTGAAACCTCCAAGTTCTGATTTTGAGGAAACAAGGCATTTTCATCAATGAAAGAAATTAGAAAGGACACTGAACATTTTTTTTTAGTTAATTGTCTTTTCGTCTCCCTCTCTCTCTGTCCTTCAAAAGTTGCATTTTCAACTCTCAGTGATGCCAAATCATCGAATAATTTCTCCCAATCTTGAAAAGTTGGTTAAAGACACTTGGTTCTGTCTTTTGGCCATTGATATACCCTTCGATTTAAGAATAACATGCGGAAATAATGCTAGCGAACTCATCAGTGAAGATCAACTTGTTACTCTTCCTTTCTCTATTTTACTTACTCAGTGTTTCTCCATTAAGATTTTTTCACCAAATGTTTGGTAAATCAACAAACTATTTTTTTTTCTTCTCAGGTGCATCAGTTTATTTTCAGAATCGCATATTATGTCTTTCTATTCTTCGCTTTTTTCTCTGTTTTTTTTTTTTAAATTGATGAGTCTGCCCCTATCACATAACTTCACCCCAGCAGACAAATAGGGCCAAGCCTATTTCATTTTCTCACTTGATCAATCAAGAGGTTTATTTTTATTCCCTAAAACACTTCTTCCCTTGAGGTTCTCGAAATGTACAATTTAACTGGGGAAGATTCACTTATAGAAATATTTCACATATTGATAGCTAAAGTGCAAAACCACGTAAGTTTCGTTTGCAACTTTGCAGACTTCCTGTCGTATTTAATTTTTTCTTTGAATCCCAGCCAACGTAATTTTTTTAAAGTCCCTCGAATTTTCCCCTCTGTAATCAGAATATTCTGTATACATTTCAAGCTGTAAAGTTGGCTTGTTTTTCTTTGTCAACACAAGATAGGAGCGGAGATTTTGAAACACTGTAATGAAGATAAGTGGTTTCGCACTTAATTCATCCATTTATAGTTCTGAGTGGCAGCAAAATATGGGGGTATTTATTTTAGAAATCGTTCTTAATCACAATCTAATTCACATTCTATCCATTGATAGCTCTGAAAATCTGATTTGTACTCATTCCTAAGTATTCAATGCATTCACGTTGTATTTTGTAGAATAGGCTGCTGGATGTATCGATCATCGAAAACTATTTACTGTATCCTGTCTCCTACCTTCTTTTCATTTCTCATCCTCAAAAGAAATTTAAAATTGTGATGCGTGTAGTTACCATTTTTGCCAATTTTTTTTTTTAGACTGGAAAACTCCCAGAAATCAAAGCTCCGGACGCACCTAAAATCGAGGTCATTAGGGAAAGAACTCCAGTTGACAGTCGTAAAGGTTCTCTGGCGCCAGGTTCTGGTCAGTCAAGTCGTAGAGGATCACTCATTCCGCCCGCAGATGATGCAAAGGGTCGCCGCCCAAGTTTGATTATCAGTGACGAGGTAAGAGTGTTCTCCTACTTGATGTTACTCCCTGTATTTAGATCATTGTTACTCATTCTAGAACACCAGAACAAAGCTTATTTTAGGATAAAAGTTGATGTTGACATTGGGCTTTCATTGTATCATCTTAGGGTAGAAATTCCAAGCTTACGTAGTGGTTTATGCTTTTAATTAGAGGTAAAGTAGTTTAGTACGGTTTTATGCTAAAATTTCAAGCCGTACTATCGCGCATGTACTTCTCGTCCTTTGATGAAGAAGAAATTTCCCTCTCTTCATCACTTTATATCCTAGTTGTACATTTTCTTATTGTCTCAGTATCTGGAGAGTGTGTACTTTTCACTGATGGTAAAAATAATTTTGCGTCCTGATATTTTAAATTTAAAGCTGGAAAAATTAATTTATCATCATTCCTGTCATGAAATGAATTTATCATGACACCGTAGTTTTCATTTCATGAAAAACCTAAAAGTAAATGTAAAGTTGTAAAGTTTGTTCTTCTTAATTAAAACTATTTTCAGACAGAGAGACATGTTCTATTGAACTTTCATCGGTTAGGATAAAACGAAATGCCTAGCATTTTTTCTACTTACAGAAGATTTGTTTAAATTTAGATTTGAGAGGAGTGTTTCAAAAACTACTGTGTTAATGATTTAAAAGGAATAAAATTGAAAAGTATGCACTTCCAGCATTTTTCTTCTCTATATACAATGTATATTTTTATTTATTTTTAGCCATAACTTTTTAGCTGATCAATCGCAAATATTTGGTCATATCTTCAGCTCTTAAATTTTGTGTATAGAAAAAACTGTCTACTCAACGACTCGTCTTTAGAAACTGTCAGCCAATAGCTGATAAACTGGGTCTGTTTCTTTGCCTTTAATTTCCAGTAAATGCATCATTGCTTTCTTATGATTAGCTAACAGCTGCACAGTATCTTGATATTTTGTTAGTAGTCCAAGAGCAAATGAAAACTGTGCGAATGGTTTTGATGGTGATACGGTGATGGGCTTCTGTTTTTTCAAGCCTTGTTTCCGGTACAAATCTTATGATTTCTTCAAACTCTGACTGCAGTTTAGGTGGGTTTTGTTTTAGTACCAATATGGACCACACCTTTCATGGTTTTGTCACCATAAACAGCATTTTTTATTTTTTATTTTAAACCAATCTCTAAATTTTAATCTTAATACAAAGCTAAAGAAAGCAAGAAACGGATGAAAAACTTGCTTTTTATCTTCATTAAATTTCTTTTTTCATTTCTAATCATTCAAGCATTTGTTGTAACATGCTTGAAGACACTCTTAAACTCCCCTTTCCCCAAGTATCATCAGTTCATTCCCCTTCATTATCCTCCTCTCTATCGTATCACCAAGGATATCGTATTCCTCTTCTCGTGTCAACCAGAAGCTATCGTGCTTTTTTTAAAATTTTTAATCCATTTCCTGAAAACTACGGTTCCATGTTTCACAAAATGCAAGATTTATATTTACCTTGTTCTCCCCTCATTTACCCTTTCAATTTTGTGTATTTTTAGGAAAACAGAAAGCTACGTCCGGGTGAAGTACTTGAAGAGAAAAAGGTAAAATAATACAGAAGGAACAAAATAAATTGGTCATGAGCAATTCATTTATCAATCACCTAATTATTTTTTCAACTAAATTTTTATTAATTTTTTTTTCGGTTTTTTTTCGCGCGACTGAGCCTGACTTGTATATTCTAGCCGAGCCTTTTCTTTTGTTTTGTTTTGCACTAGTGATCCAGTGTTTCTTCCACTGCCAGCAGCTCAATGCGTTCCAAAAGGAGTAATTTTTTATCTCCTCCAAAGAAATTTCTATTTAAATACTGTTTTACTTAAAAGTAAGTCCAAAATATATCTTCGTGAATAAGCCAATTGAAAACTTTGGACGATTTTGAATGTAAGCTTCTTAAGATTGTAGCACTTAAATGATGTGACTGTATGTGAGATGATGCAAAGAAATGAGGAATAACAGAGCAGACACTTATAAAATTTATTCCATGTATGCCTCTGTCCTGCCATGTTCATTACCTGGTTCTAAAATGTGTCTGCCCTAAATGGATGGAAGTAAGATCGTAAACTTGAAGGTAGGAGTTTCCTCTGATTAATATTTTCTTTTTTGAATCTTTTTCAAAAAACGGTACTAAGGCCATTCATATCTTGAAATCGAGCTTTGCAATTATTCTAAAATGGAGCAGCTCACGGGAAAGCATACGAATCTTGATTTTAGCAGTTAGGCTTTAATATGATGTTGCTGTGGAAGAAATACTGGTCGACGCCTCAAGAATACAGTGCGTTCGAAAGTAAATCTATTTAATCTACTTAATCATGACCACAAGATGTGGCGTCAAGTTATTCTATTTATTTTAATTTTTTTAATCTAATTTTCATGGTTTAACTGAAATCGCATCACAGGGTGCAGGAAAAATATTTAGAAGATATCAATGTCAACGGAACATTGCCAGTCCAAATAATATTTAGTGTTAAATACAAATAATTTATATGACCTGGATTATTATTGAAGATCAAATCTTCAGATTTTTGCGTTGAAATAAAGTTTCATAAATAATTGGGTTTTTTTTTCTCTCTGTAAATAAATTTAAAAAAAAAATCACCAGAATTTCACATTAATCTTGGTCTTAAGCATACCAGAAAATGTGCTCATCTTCAGGATGAAAAATACCTTAAATATTTTGTGAAATAAAAAATTCTTCTCAGGAATTGTAGTGATTAATGTATCCCTTCAATTGTTAAAACAACGGGGTTTTTCTGATATTCCTAATGAGTAAAATTTTTAAATACTTGACATCTAAATTGCTACAATAGGACGTTGGTTATCTGAGCGTCCTGTATCTGAGGTCTCTCGTACTTGAGCTGGCTCCTGCGGAAGACCATCAGTAAAAGTTCCAGCACAGACAGAAACGAAAGTGTTTACTCAGGTCAAAAAGCACTTTACTCAAAAGAAAATAAGGAGAAGGGAGGAAGCCCTAGTGTCGTGGCGTAGGTGATACAATTCACTCTTCAGAAAACAAACATTTAAGAAAAAGTCTTAGATTTTTTTTTTTTTTTTTTTAAAAAAAAAAAAATCTAAGATTCGTTCCTAAGATTTTCATATTTGATTCATCCCCCCCCCCCCCCCATTTAGCTTGGATAACCGAGGTTATACTGCATTTTTTACTTTGAGTTAATCTATTTTTTCCCCAAAATTGACAATAAATAAAGCGATGAAAGTTGGACCATGAAAAGTTTTCTAAATCCTGAACGCAGCTGTATGGACTAAACCGTATGCGCAAACTGTGAAGTCGGAACGTTGCACGTTCATGTTCAACTGTGTCGTCGATTTGACCTCTACTGTGTCCCTGTTTATTTCCTTTCTATCTCAAATTTCTGCTACCGAGGGGCCTGGCTCTGAAGATTAATTCAGCCTCTGACAATATTTTTTGTTTAGGTTGGAAAGTTGCGGCCAGGGGAGGTATTTGATGTGAAGGTGAGATTTGTATTGGAGATCCCCAGCTAAAGAGGCTGTGCCTTAAATAAGTTTGCTCTGTATTTTTCTTCTTTTCAGCAGTGTCCAATTGCTTCTCTCTCCCTTTTCTTCGACATTTTTTTGCATTCTATGCATTTATCTTCTTTCCTCCAATCATCATCTTTGGATGAATAAAAGTCATGTTGTGTGTAAGTGGCTTTCACTTTTCTTTTGAACGGTTTCCTAATAGAGCCCACTAACAAATCACCAGGTAATGGGTTTATTTCGTGAAGTGTATTTTGAAGGGTCAGTAAATTTATGTTAACTCAGCAGAAAACAGTAAGGCTCATTCCAACGTCAGCTCAATACATTCAACATATAGCTACAGAGGTATAAAGAGGTATAAACATGGAAATACATTCGTGTAATGGCTACATGACAAATGTGTCCCATGATTTGTGTGACTGTATAGGAATTTTGTATTCGTGCTGACTGGTTTAAAAGTTCTCAAACATTGCTGGAGAAAATTTGTAGGTATGCAGAAATTATTGAGTAAGAAAAGCGCACTAGTGAGTAACTAAATCATTCCCAGAGCGTGTTTTATTCCTAGGAATCAATGAAACCAAACGGAGTTTTCTCAACAAGTCGGAAACAATGGTCAATCATGCACATTCTTCTCAGAATTTTCCTAAAAATAAAATGAATTTAAGTAGCATATTATCGGCGTTCTAAGTCGGGTAAAGTACAAGTGTGAAGCCTCTCTTTTTTTTTTTTTTTTAAACTGCTGGAAATATTTTCAGCGCCTGACAGCTAATAAAAATCATTATTATTATTACGTCATTATTGATTCCTATTTTAAAACGTCGGTTTAAAATTTGTCGAGTATCCTCTGATAATAACAAATTTAAAGAAACTGGAAATGTTATCAGTTTGATTATCGGGTACGTTTCCTGTACTTAAGCCACTTTTACACGGAATGACAACATTTTTGTCTCTCATTATTTTTATTTTACAGTCTTCTTGCTTTACACTCAGTATCACAAAGAGCAAAAGTTTATTCCACAGAAAATTTCAATAGATTAGATGAAACTGAGGACGATTTTGCGATGAATTCTAGTTTTACAAGTATACATTTCCAAACACTGACAATTTAAAGGACTTCTGTTCAGAATACAACTTCTCATTAAGGAGTTTTTCAAACAGTAAATTTTTTTTGTTTTATTTTTGACTGAAACCTACAAAATATATCATGTTTCAGTTGTTCTTTTCCACTTTTATTTTTTAGAATAAATCTGAAGGACATCTTGCTGTATCCAATTTTTGTAGCAGCAACTATACAATTTTAAGAACATTTTATCACGTTTGTTATTTCTCCTCTATATAATCAATATTTCCATGAATTTTTAAGTTTTGGTCCAAAAATTTTCAATTAAAAAAAAATTTAGCTGTACCATATTTAAACGTAATTAAGCATGAAGGAACCAAGTCACATCAGCTATTGCCTAATTCCATCAGACTCCATATTTATTTCTATACAAAAAACGGTAGTGCAGATCTTTCTGAAAATTTCAGGGATTTCCTCCATAACGTGAAGGAAATTTTCTGAATAATCTGTAAAACTGTTCCGCCATCAAAAAATGAATTGTTTAATGAAATTTGGATAATGCTTAACTTGGTTCAGTACGCTTAATGCAGTATATTTAACCTCTAAGTCCTAAGTCTATCATCAAAGGAAAATTTCAACGCTTTTTCTCAACCAATCAGAACTTAAAAACTTACTTGTTCTTGTGATACTGATCCTCTCACATCACCTGGAAAGAATTTCCTCACTGCTCTTCATCTCTTTGCTTGTTATTAAAATCGAATAATGAATTTATTACAATTTGCTTTTTTCTAGCTTATCATTCACCTTACTATTCTCTTTCCTTTCTCTCTATTCTGAACTCTCTTCTCATTTTTCATATGAACTGATTCTGAATGATGCCGTGAACTTAATTATTTTCTTCTCTCTATAACTGCTGAGTTACCTGTATCCAAGCAGCATGGAAACTTTTAGTAATGGAAAATTTCAAGAATTGAAGGAAAAGTCACGAACGGAAGTTAATGGAACAAATTCAGTTTAGATTTTCTTTTCCTCTATTTTAATCAATATTCAGAAAAATTATCAGTAATTTGCCTTTTAAAAAGAGTTTAATTTTCAGTAAGAAATTCTCAACTTCTTTGGTAAGTGTTGGAACACGGAACATTGGCAATTCTTTATTTCGCAGTTTCAAACTTTACATAAAACTTTTCATACTTGAACTTTCCATCATTACTTTTTCCATGCCTTCGGCTGTTTTGATGCATTGCTTCATCCCATCTTTGCTGTACCTTGGAAAACCATTTAAAAGACATTATCTTACAAGACCATATGTGCATAATAAGGAACAACGATTTAACTTCACTCTGAGAAAACCAACTTTTATGCTAATATTTGACGTACCCTAAGGACCTGAGTTTGGGAAGCAGTAAGGCTTCACTTTCAATATAAGCCTTGCATATATTTCTTCCTTTTTTTCTTCTTTATTTTTATTTTTTCAAATCGGTTGATCTGGGTCGCTGGATAAATTGTGGATGGAAGTTAATTGTCAACCTCCCGCTGTTTTAACAGGGTTGACAATACAAAGATCAAAGAACCATGTTTTCTTTCGAATTTTCCAGAATCAAAGACAGAGATCCCCTCACCAAAACCCAACTTCCTCTCCAGAAATTTATTTTGCGATGAATTATTCAAAGCAATCTTGACGTCATGATTCATTTTAACCTTTTTATCTCGGTTTGAGTTTCCTTTACTTCCAGGACTCCATTTGTGATCTACTTTTTGTACACCTCCTTTATCAATCTTCTGAAAATTTTTAATAATTGATTTTTGACATTCTGTTTTTTTTTGTTTTCTTCAAATCATCAGGGACGAGGCAAATTTAATTTGAAAGGATTGGTATTTAGGCACAATATAAAACCGGTGAGAATGGATCTTATTTCTTGAATGTCCCTGCCCAAGATTGATATTGATATTTAAATAATTCCCTATTTAATTATGCACTATTCAAAAATGCACTATCCCTGTCAAGTTCTGGCAAAGTATGGTTTATGTATCCTCAAATTCTGTATTAACTTCAAGTGAAATCCAGTTCTTTAACCATTAAATTGTGTATACATTCAGTTTGTAAAAAGAGTCACCAAAATTAATGCAGACTCACGGTTCGACAAACGCACCTATATTAACTCTTTTCCTTTTATTAATTTCTTTGTTCATCATGATCGAACTCGGCATTTGTTTTTTGACACCGTGAATTTTTATCAATCGTGTACAGTCATTATTTTCCACTGAATTTTTAGCATTTTGATTCCCTTATTACACAGATATTCACTCCATGAAAATTCTGATAAATGTTTTTTTTTCCCTGTCTCCCTACGGTCCTCTTCCTTCTCACCATAAGTATTTTTTCTGTTGGTCAATCCAAGTTGGCAGAAGAGAAAAAGTATGTAAACTGTAGCACTAAAACGTGAATAAATGTACCTTTTTCCATTTTCTCGAATTTTGTACAAATAATGCTACCCTGCTGGCCAATATTCTAAAAATTACAATTTAACGAAGAAATTATTTGAAGTTAACTTTGGGTTTTTCAGAAGGTACAGCACTTACAAACTTTGACGCACCTCAAACTGACGTTTGGAATTAATTTCATTTTGTTTTGCTGCCAACTCCCTAAAGAAACGATTAATCACAACCTTTTTATTTTTCAGTTTCCATCTATCGTGTGTCCTCTCTTCATTCACAGCACTGTTTTCTATCAGAGGAGAAAGTGTTCTTCTCTATCCTTCGATTGACTGTCTTGTATCCCTTTACCTTTTTTACTACTCACCCTCTTTTAACAATTTAATTTTCCTCCTAAAACAACTCATAACAACTTAGTCCTCCTTTTTTGTCTATATTAATCAGTAAATTATGTCGGAAGAACCTAAATTATTTTTCTTCTTGACTGTCTACCGTCTTTTTAATTAAGACAGAGAGACTTTTACAACAAGCAAGGTATTAATCACTTTGGCAGGTTTTAATAGTAAAGAAAACTCTCAATGTCAGCCATTTTGCATGCAAAACCTCAGATGTAGAAGATATATCACTCTTCGAATACATTTAAAATTAGAATCCTATCAACACCTCTATGACATAGCAAATTGAGACTTGTAATTCAAATATTTTTGTACGATGAAGAGTAAATACTTTTACCATATCACTTTAATTTAACACTTGGAATTTTCAAAAAAGGATCGCTGAGTTGGAGTTGTCTTGTCTCATATTCTTTCAACTGTAAAGTTCTTATCTATTCATAGGATTTGGAATGTAAGAGTGTTCTGGCGCAACATTTTAGAGTTCACACCAAATAAGTTTACGCACTTTTAGAGTGAGACAGAAGATTGTGTGAAGCCAGTTTAGCATTGAAAGAAAATGCAAGAATCGAGATGGCAGATCGTCTGTCCTAGTCTACAAGTGCATAAACCTATTTAGCGTGGACTCTACAGTCATCAAATCTTAACTGGACAAAAGAAATCATAGGTACAAAGTGTATTGGATCAAACTCTTTAATTTTCATTTGTTGTATTATGGAGCAAGAAATATAAACATTTCAATTCTTTATCAACTTGTAAACCCATAACTAGCTTCCAGTACAAGGCTGCAATGATGATTCAACAGAAATATCAATCAATGATTAATTTTGGCGTTTTTTCAGACTTTTTCTTTTTGTACTTTCCGAAGCCAATGCACTATCTATTGATTGTAAGCCCATAGTTTTACAAAACAGTATGCAACAATTCAGCATTCATTGCAAATCCTATTTCTGAGTGAGAACTTCACTCTTTCTTTCCAGCTTCAATTTCAAATTATCCTCTGACTTTGCCTATATTTCTAGCCTTTAATTTTCACTCCTGCTCTTTGATAATTAATTACATCCAGAAGCTTTGGAAGTTAATTTTAAGAAAATCAAACCTCTTATTTTTTGCCTATAGCATCATATATTTCTTCAATGGAAAACCCATTTATTAATTATCTGCAGTTGTAGTCTTTTGATGGCTTTTTGCTGAGGCCTGGATAAGAATTTGTGTGGTAAAATATGTTATTGCTCAAATCTGAGAAGCTCAGCTTCTGAAATCACTCAAAGGAATATATTTTCAACAACTTCCCAGGGTATAAAGCCGCAAGAATTGCCTTGGAATCACAATTGCTATGCTGATTGCCCTCTAAACCAGCAAATATGCTTCTTTTTGTTGGTTTATCGATTTATTCAGTGATTGAAGGTTTTATAATGTGCAATTTAAGTGTATTTGTCCCAGGCTCTTGGCATGGTCAAACTGACATACGATGTATTGCACTGATCAAGTACATAATCTTCGCAGATTTTGACTTTTCATCAAAGGAGGCCAAAAGCCTCTACCTATGAGCCTAAAGAATAATCTTCAACCAAAAAAATTGCAAAACTCAGAGAAATGAAAGTAAGTTTACTTTTGGAAAAAAAGTTGTATTTGATACAGTCATCTACCTCTGCAGTGTTTTTTTCCAAGAAGAATCCTTCTCACAATTTTTTTGGTTGCGAATGATTCGCTAAGCTCACGCGCGTAGACTATCAACCTCTTATGACTAAAAGTCAAAATCTGCCTGAGTTTTTGTGCGTGATCGAAACGAAATATTGTTCGTCAGTTCCACTACGCCAAGAACCTAAGACAAATCACCTATCAGACTAATTAGGTCCTCCCAAGTTCTGAATTGAGCATATTTTGATGTCTCAAAACTAAATTCAGAACATCAGATATTTTTTTTGGGGGGGGGGGGGGGGTGAATCAATCACATAGGTATTTCTGTAGAACTGAATGCAAATATTCATGGCACTTATAATTTTAATGTTAGGAATAAAATATTTTTCTCTCCCAACTTGACCTTCGCTAAACTTGAAGGTCCTCAATACATTGTGATGAAAAATAATTTACCCTATAATTTGTTTCTTTTCTCATCCTCTCTGTTTCATTAATCCCCTGTGTGTTCATTTTTTCTATCATTTTCTCTGTTACCACATACTATTCTCTGTTGAAAGTCTTCCAGCTCTCTCATTTTTTTAATAAGTCTTGCATGATTTCGTCTATTTGTCTTTTTCAAAAAGTGTTATGATTCTGTCTCAATTTCTTTCCATTGAACTCTCCTATTTCTTTCAATCTTATATTTTGCTCGTTCATTTTGTGTCAATTCTATTCTGTAGTTTCGAAGTTTGTTTTCCATCTGTATCTCCTTTTTTGTCTCCTTCCTTTTTGTCGTAAGCGTTTGTTTCCTCCTTGCCTGTTACGTTTTCATACCTTGCTGTGATTAGCTACTTCTCACCTTTGATTGTTTCAAACTAATTTTTTCTTCTTTTAGTTTGTCTTTTAGTGTATTTTAATGTGGCTGCAATGCTTCCTTCTAGTACAAATTAAATTATTTTATACTGCTTAGTTTTAGTACTGTAAAATTTTTAGGTAAGTAAGCTTGCTGCTGGTAGTTAGAAAGGTAGAGATGTGGTTGTATTGATGTAATTGATAGGAGAAAGTATTTAGATGAAAGATAGTTATTTTAATTCAACATTTTTGCTCCTATTTGGTTGATTCTGAAGGAAGGAGAAAGTGAACCGTAATTTTCTATTAAGTCTTTCCTCATATTTTGAAAAATTAGATTGAGTGATTTGCAGTAGATTTTCTGCACCCATTACTGCTTCATCACTTCTTAACAGTCTCATTCATAATACTTTATTTTTATACTACCACTCTCACATGAAACCACTCCTAGCAGGAAAAAGCATGAGACATCTTGTGATTTTTTTCTTTCTTTCTTTTTTATAAAGTCTGGAATCTGAGAAGCTTTGATCAAACGTAAAGAAAGAGAATAATAGTCTCAAAGGAGATGGTTTTTTTTGCCAGCAGTTGAATCTATTTCATTCTCTAATGCTACCTTTTAATCGAAAAATGTAATTTTTTTGCTTACATATCAACTTTTAGTTTGGTATTATGCATCGAGCTTATCTTTTCTGTACATAATAATAGTTCAAATGAAGTCATTAAATCCTTGAGGCCTATTTTAGTCGATTACCAAGAACTATCCAGTCAAAAATGGAGTCTCTTCTTCGAGTTTATTTTATCTATCTGTAGAGATTGAAGAAGAGAGGATAAATTTGAAATTAATTTTTTTTTCGTTCCCTTTTTTTTGTACTTCAACAATTTAAGGACTCCAAATTCTTTCATTTCTTTAGTTTATTATTTTAGGGTCTATAAAACTTATTTTTAAGATTTTTCCTAAAGTTTAAATAATATAGTGCATTTTTCTGATGTTTGAATTCTTAATTACTTTTATTATCACTCATTACATTGCGCTACCATCTCAGTATAGATATTGGAGCGAGAAAAGAAATAAATCAAATAGAATGAATACACTTTGCTTTGGTCCTTTTTTTTTCTGAAAAGGATAAAAAATGCGATTGCCATTGAATATTTCTATAGCAAGAAAATTTTCTCCATTTTTTTTATCAATCAGAAAAATTAAACATTACCTAAATTTAAAAGTATAAATTCTTAATTTTCTTTTTTCCAATGTAATTTAAAATACCTTTTTCTTTGCAATCATAATCTCTACATCTAGTCTCTTAAGCTCTTTTCTTTTCCAATGAATTCTCTTTAACAGTTTTCATTGTGGTTCCTTTAGCGACGAAGACCCAGCACAGACATGAGGAGGCCAAGTATCGCCGAGCTGGAGGAGAAGATCGACAAACCGTCCACGCCCTTGAAGGATATTGGACCTCCAGGGCCACCTGCAATCGTAGATGTCCAAGAAAGCTACTCAGCCGTTGAAGGTTCGTTTTTTTACCCATGACATCAGGTTTTCCTGCAATATTTTTAGAACAGACACAATACAAATTCAATTTTTGAACGCGAAATGAACGAAAAATGAATAATAAATACTAGGCGCCATGTTTGAAGTAAGAAAAGTAAAGGATTGCGTGAATTGAGCTGAAAAAGAGGTCTCTGAGTTGGACCGCGTTTAACAGAAAGGAACCAAGCCACATCAGCCATTCCAAAATTTAACCGGGCAATTTAATTTTTTACGTGAGAACGTTTGTGCGGATTCCTTTGAAAATTTTAAGGAATTTGCTTCATGCTGTGGAGAAAATTCGCTGAAATTTGCCCATAAATCCGCACAACCGGTTTCATGTATAAAATTAAATTGCCTAATTAAATTTGGCATGTTGGTGTGGCTTGGTTCCTTTCTGTTAAACGCGGTCCAACTCAGAGATAAATTAAGTGATTAAGAGAGATGAAAAAAATTTGAAACTTCATAATCAATAACCGCTAAATATTCTGTTGCTGTTTAATAGTTGAGTTTTTTTTTTTTTTTTTTTTTTTTTTTTTTTGTCAATTTTATCTTCTTTGAATTAAAAAAAAAAATTGAAAACTGAAATACAATATGCCTCTTTTTTAATTTTCAGATCAAACTGGCTACATTACGGTGCAGGTTGAAGGAAATCCAGCCCCCACCTTTAAATTCTATAAGGTACCCTAGTTTTTTTTTATCAACCTTATTTTTATTTTCTCATCATATATGAAGGACTTATTTTTCTTTGGTGATCAATCCTCAGCTTTTTGCCAGTGAATAGTGATGAAAGCAACAATAGATCAGTCATATTCTTGAGTTGTTGTTTTGAAATTTTTCAAAATTAAGCCATGCTCAAGAAGAGACAACTTAATTTTAGGAATTTTCAAGGTAATTTTGCAATTTAACAGGATCACTGGCACTCTGTAAGACAAAAAAAAGTCAAAGAAATTGTGGGGAACTATAAGAGATTTTGCAATTAGTGCGTTGACTTGGCGACTTCAGCCAGTGTCATTTGAGGGAGCAGAAATTACTCATGAGTGCCTTTTTTCATAGTTTGAATCTCTTGAAGTGGAAATTATCCTCCAAAATTTAGCCATAGTCAACATATTTTTTAAAACAGAGTTTTTTGGTGGAAATTTTGTTGAGAAGGAGACAGGGACATTGATAATTTTGAGCTCAGAGGAAAGCACAAGAAGTCAGGAAATTTGAAAATGAGGAAATAATTGAAGCTCTGCTGAAGGACTTTGGCAGTCTGAAGGTATATCGATGGTGAAGCTAGAATGCTTTTTCGTTGGCAGCGTTGCAAAATTCTACGTTAATGTTGGAGAACCAATCATATTAAATCAGTAAAATTTCTCCTAATTTCTCTCTAAGTATGTACAAATTTTCTCCAAAAATTTCGTCCAATAAGATTTTTTACTTTTCTCTTTCAATTGTAAAATCCGAGAGAAAATTTAAAGCACTGCAATTGAGATGTGAGTTCTTCTAATTTTATCCTTCATCCAAAAGTCAAAGTGGCATCTCAGGCAGCACACACTCACATTCTTATTAATAAATAACAATCACCTTGAATTTTTTAGTAGATTTTAAGATAGCGGACGCAATGACAATAATTTCTATAATTCAGTATTGGCAATTGTAATTTTACAGGGTATGACAGAGATCATTGAAGGTGGTCGGTTCAAGTTCCTAACAGATGGCGAAACCAATTCAATTACATTGTGTATGCGCAAGGTAAAGCCCAACGATGAAGGCAAGTACAAAATCGTTGTCAGCAACATCCACGGCGAAGACTCAGCTGAAATGCAACTCTACGTCTCAGGTATGTCTATCATGTCTTTTCGATTTCTCTTCTTCCCAAAAACGTCTGCAACGAGGCTGTTGTTCCTGATGCAAATCAGAGATTTTAACCTGTTGCCTGCTGAAGTGTTTTGGGCACATATTTCCCTCAGCACAACAGCGTCCCTCCCCCTCCCCCTTCCAAAAAATACAAAATAATATACAAACAGTAGCAAAAATTCAGTGAAGCACTATTTTGCTGAGGTCATGCCAGTTGTGTGTCAGCATACACATGGCTCCAACAACCGTGGCCTCACAGGATCGGAAGATAGTCACATGAGCAACCACATTCCAGTCAAAATGACTGGTGTAGTGTCCATAGAACTCTTAAATGCTTGTCATTACGGCCTCTGTGGCAAGCGACTTACCAAGGTGCTCCCGGCAATTTGCCAAAACTTTCAGCAGAATTAAGATATTCAAATTATGGCAAAATAATGTAAAGATTAAAGGTACCTAAACAGTTTTGTAGAGTATTCGGTGTATAGTCAGTCAACAAACTACAGGTTAATAATTCATCTTGGCTCAAGTTTGCTTTTCATCAACAATAGGTACCTCACATTTTCTGTAAAATTCTGCGTGTTAATGAGCAAGTCTATCATTGCCGGAACTTTTTCTTTTCTTTCTCTCTTTTATTTTTATGAGTATTTATTTATAATAGAAATGCTTAAAATAACAAACCGCACAGAATTTTTTTACAAGCACCTTTAGAAGTAAAACAAGAAAGAGGAAGAGAGAGAGTGAGGAAGGAAGAGAATATGGGATGGGAGAAAAGGGGGAATGAGAGAGAGGAAAAAGGGTATAGAACGATTGCCAGAATAAAAATCACTATAGTTTCTGATTTTTATTTTGTTCAGATTCAAGTGGTATGGACTTCCGTGCCATGTTGAAGAAGAGGAAATATGCCAAATGGGGCAAAGAAAAGGAGGATCCAGACTGGGGTGATCTTAAAGAAACTGAAAAACCAGTTCCTGCCCTCAAAAAAGTGGAAAAGGTATGTATCATTCACCGTTTTGATCAAATAAGGCTCAGAGCTTCAGAAAATTACTCATTTGGAAATATCTGGCAAACGTTTAGTTTCCGAGTGTCAAGTTGAAATCAAACTTTAGGCTCATTATTTATTCAATTGACCACCAGACAAGGCACGAATTTAAGCATTCTGATACCTGTTCCTTAACGAGAATTTCGTATAAAACATGATTCTTGCATAAAAAATTACTGAATTTAAAACCTAATTACGATTTTAACATTTTTATTTTACATTGATCATAAGAAACTTGAATTGCACGGTCACAAGAATCTCAATACTCTACGTGAGTCAAATCGTGCACTGCAACGGTTTTGGCAAATTTCTTAATTGACCGATGGTCCTTCTGCTCTTTGTGTCATTCAAAGTGTCAACGCGTGTAACAGCTGAGGTGAAGATTGAGATTTAGGTTGTCAAAATTTCATACCGCAGAGACTGTTACAGTGTTCAGTGCGCAGTTTGACTAATATAGACCTTTGTATTTTCATGAGCAGGAAGTTAAAATTCATGCATCAAGAAACATTAAATATCTTGGTTAGGAGTTAATTTCAGTAATTCTCATTGCGTGAATCGTGTTCCACTTGAAATTTTGGGAAAGAAATATGTATTAGAATGCCTAGCTTCGTACCTGTCTAGTGCTTCATTTACCAGATGCAAGAGAATCAAAGCAATTTCTCATTGGAAGGAAGCAATGTTTTAAAAACGATTTTCAACAGGCTCTTGAACTGTATGTTCTGCAGATTTTCTCTGCCAAGATTTCAAAAAGTTCTCCGAAAATGAATGCTCCTCTGACTATGTTCGAGGACAAATATGCAACGATAAGTTCAATGGTAGATCAACAGATAGCTTTAATATTGCACCACAACAGGCTGAATTCTTGCCCCAAGCACCTCTTTCTTTTAGTCCATAGTAAGAAATTGAAAGGCAGGCGCTTCTTAATAACTGAGAACTTTCCCCTGAGATCCTTTTCCCTTGCATCTGTGGATCTAATATTTAGATATCTTCCGAAACAGAATTCATTGAATGCCACTTAATTTAACAGTTTTGAAATCTAACACAGTATCCTCAGGTTTGAGAGTCAAAACTGAGACTCGTGCTTTGAAGGAACCTACCTATACCCTGTCTCTCGACCGAAACATCCATCCTCTTTCTACTCATGTACATCATTCAGTAGGAGCCATTTACAGACATAAATCAGAGGATTTAAAGAACTTCATTTCTACACATTTAATTGCTTTTGTAGGTATGTCCTTCGTCAAAAAGTCTCACCTAGATACGTTCACTTCCCTAGTGCCTAGTACATGTAGCCGCTCCTGAACAATTTCCCCAGCAACCTACTGAAAAAAAGACTGTTCTCATCTCTAGAAGTCTGGAGAGTTCATTTTGATACCAGGAATTTTGTGTTCACTACTGAGGAATATTTTTTTTTTCTTGAAGATTAACTTGGACATCATCTTTATTGTTCTTATAGTTCTCATGATTTTTATAGCCTCTGTTAAAGTTTTATCGGAAATTATCTCTAGCTGATGTAATCCCTGGTTGGCCAGTGCTCCATCAGGCTCCCAAATTTAAGGTTTGACTCGTCGAATGTTCTCTCGTATGCAATGTGGATGTTTGTAGCAACTTTTTGGACCAAAGAGGTTTCACCTCTTCAACTTGTCTCTCTTTATTGTCAGAAATTATGAAACGTATACTCTATTTGTTGCTGTGAAATGGGCTGGTAGACAGCGTTTACCTTTTAGCTTTTTTATTCGATTTTGGGTCAAATTTTTGCTAGGAAAATTATGTGCATCACAAAATGTTGGATAATCAACTGAGCCAAGTATACATATTTTGTTTTGATGATAAATTTATGACAAGAAAAAATCGGTGAAATCCTCCTTTTTTCTTCATCTACTTAATGATAATGGTAATTAATAATATCAAGGTAACAGAAAGTCGTTTTGATGCCTAATTTTGATCGAACTGGTTTCTTGTGAATTGCATCAAATTTTGTAACCTTAAATTCTTCAAGCACACCCACTAATGAATCAAATAAAAAGTCAAAAACTATAATTTAAGTAAGTTTAATATTGATGGCTGAAGTCAAAAAGTGAGTATCTCTGGTTGCAACATTGCAAATCTCTGTTTATGTTTTATTTTTTAAAATAAAACCACGCAACAATTTTTCTTGAATTTTTTTGTGTATTTTCTTTACTCATTCAAACATATGCACAGAAAATTTTAACGGAATATTTTGGCTAGTTCTCTTCTGAGAAAATGAAATGCAATAATAGATGTTTAAACTTGCATTTTTCGTTTTTAGCAATTGACATACCTGTATTGAAATAATTATGTGGTTCACTTTATGTAGGCTTTTTTTACCAGTCCATTTTCTCTTCTCTGCTGAAAAAGTTGAGCTGTGGTTTCCAAAATTCAGTTCTTCGTCTTCTTCTATCTTTATGATCCTACCGCATTTACATGTTCTCAAATCTCTTCGGCATCTTTTGACTTTCCCCCTATCAAATTTTCACCCTTTGTTCCTTCATTCTTTTAGATCATGTCTAAAATGTCTGAATCCTGAGTCCTCCTTCTCTTACATTAGACCTAGACATTTTCTTCTTCAACCAGTGGATTGTCATATATTCTTTAATTGTTTTACCGTTACCCCTCAGTGTTCCTATTTTCCTCTTCATGTGCACTTTTTGACCGATCTCCTTCCTGCTAAACTATCCGTTTTTTGTGAATGTTGTTCAGCAGTACTTCTATGACTGGTTGTTGTCGTAGCTATTGAAATCACTTTGTGGTTACATCTTAATACACTTCGAAGTAAACCTTTTGAGAATCCATCGACAGTGTAATTTGGTCTCTTCAATCTTGAAATTTTTCATCGTATTATTCTGCGGATAGGTTTTTCAAGGACTATCTATCGTCGCCCAAAACCAAAGTTTTGAATGGATCTTTTGCTCACTAGAGATGCTCCGAACTGAGTAGACTTGCTACAGATAAAATTGCACATAAGTCCTTTTGAGCACATCAGAAATGTCTATAATACTCTAACACATAATTTGTATAGTCTGTTTAATATAGTCAAGTTTTTCTGCAGTTTCTGGCGCGCTTTCTGTGTTACTGAAAGTCAGATTTGCTGAGAAAGATGCAAGGAAACCTATCCTACTCTTTTCTTCTTCTTCTGTTGGTTTACTGCCTATCCTACATAAACAGACATTCTTGCAAACTGTACTAAATCTTTCTCATGCGTACTCTCAATCGTCCTTAAGCAGATTTTATATTTTTACCTTCTGCTCCAGAGAGAAAGGAAATAAATGCTTTGAAACTATTGGATTCTTAAAATAGAAATATTTATCTAGGTTTTGCAAGATTGTTTGTTTATTTAGAATAGGTTTTCTTATTTCCCTTCCTCAGCAAACTTGTTTGCAAGTGACCAAAAAAAGTGCCTGCGGACCTAGAAAATTTGAAAAGGTGCGATGAGAACTATGCAAATTGTTCAATAAGGAGTAAATCACAGACTTTTATTGTGTGCGCAATGTGATTCTGGTGTAGTTATACTCTTGAAATATCTTCTCAATTGGTTGTATCTATTGTGTGCGAAAAATCCATTCTCTGTGTAGTAAGGCGTGATTAATTTTGTTTTTTGGTTTTTTTTTTCAGTAATTTTTCTTGATTCCTTGAAAAGGTTTCATTAAATCGGCAAGATTGTTGCTGAACATGCTCATTTTATTTTTATTGGTTACCATCCTGGTGGAAATGATTTAGTAAATCATACAGTCCGGTCGGTTTTGACAGTTTTGAGAATTTTTCTCTTTTTGGTTGCAGTTCTTCAGGTCGAAATTGTTTTTCTTGTCTATTTTTTTGTCTTTTGTAGATGAAATTGAAGTTGACGTAAATTCTGTAATCGAGAAGTTATTTTTTGACTTTTGTATTTTGAACATATGAAGAGGACATCCTTGTTATTTTTTCTTTCCATGGGTTTTTTTTATCTTCTTCCTCTTTTTCTGATAGTGTGTGTTTCTGGTTGCCCCAGAATACCTTCTCAATCACTGAAATGGAAGTTTTCTCATTTTGACTGTTTAATCTCTATTTATGGAAGTGTATCTGCTATATATTTTATTATTCCCGATATTTTTACATCAACAAGCATTTTCAAATCTCCGCAGTTTCTTTCCAATAAATTATTCTCATAAAATAAAAATTCTTACCTTTTCCGCAATAAAATAAAATTGACCTTTCCTACCTAAGTATTTTACTTTATTTTATCCACCTGAAAATTTTGAGCTGGTAGAAAAATTTGCTCTGTTCAAGAAAAACTTTGCCATTATACAGTTTTAATAAAATTTATTTATTTTTTTTTTTTCATAGTAAGAATCACCAAAAGTTTTCGTTCAGTCCATTATTTCTTTTGAAACATGTTTCACGTACCAAATCTCTCAACAGTGTTTTTCAAGTATAATTACTGTGCATCATCGTTGCATCGTATCAATTTTACCCCATCCACAACATTTTATTCGACAGGTTCTTTCTTATCTTAGTTATTCTAATTCATTTTACTTAAATTTTAACAGAAACAAGATTCTTTCTTGAAGCCCCTAGTCGACCAATATGCAAAGGAAGGCAAAGATAAGAAAGTTGTCTTTGAGGCTGTCTTTTCTAAGCCAAACAGCAAACCGAAATGGTTCTTCAGAAAAGATGTAAGTAATTTATGGACACTGTTTTCGTTTATACTCGTAGTTCAACAAATTATCTGAGTTTTATTTTTGATGAAAATTTGCTGCTATGAAATAATAATTTTTCTTCGATTGAAATAAACTATTTGGGAGTTTTATGTTTGAAGTCTCCTGTCAGCATGAATTTTTTTTCTTTCTCTCTCTGAAATTACATATCTTTTACCTCTGAGATGTTGTAAGCTAATGAGATTTGAATCAGAAAATTGTCAGAAAGCGAGTTAGTTTTTTAAGGAGTCAGATGAATTTGTCAATCCATGGAGATTCTGCAAGCTTATGAGTGACTATTTAGGAAAAACTAAATTTTTCAAAATAACGGAAGCCCAATTTTTTTTCACAATACTTTCCTAATGTCAATGAATCATCAGTTCAATGAAATTTTCAAGGCATTTACTCAAATTTTCAAAATGAAGAGGCGATCTGAATACTTGAATTAAAATCTAGCATTCATTCAGCAATCTGAGCAGTCTAGCATCTGACATTTTGTTTATTCACCAATAAGTACTAAGATTTAATATTGTGTATTTTTATCTCTAGGAATTATTCGTTGGCCAGAAATACAAGTTCAAAAATGAAAATGATTCTTACACTCTTATCATTAACAATCCCAAAGTGGAGGATACTGGCAAATACACGATAGAAATTGGTGGTATTTCCTCAACCGCTTTCTTGAACGTTGAAGGTAAGAAGGATCAGACTTAATTACAATAATTCATCGGAAAAGTAAAGTTCATGTCTCTGAATCTGTATTATATTATCACCCTAATTTTAAATCTCCAAATGTTTGGTGTAGTTAGTACCTAAATGTCAGAAAGTTCTCCAACTCTCCCTCAGAAAAACCTCAATTATATGTGACATGAATACAGGTGAAATTGAGGACAATTTTGCCCTTAATATGTGACTGTCCATGAGAAAAAGAGCTCAAACACACAAAAAAAAAACTCAAAATTGAGATAAGTACCAGTGATTAGAGAAACTATTTTCAAATATTTTACCCAAAGTTGGTGCAAAATGCTTGAAAATGTCAAACCAAACTAGGATTATAGTGATCCAAAGGTAATAATTAAAAAAAAAATTTAAAGGAAGGTTTGTCCAAGATTTTATTAAGCAGCTCAAAATTAACGCTATAATATTAATTTTCACACTCTCTGTCAGCATGAAGTAGAACTACACTTCTTGCAACTGCCCTCTTTGAATGCTAAAGAGATTTTTACTTGAAATTTCAAATTTTGAATTCCCACCTGACTCTGAAAATCTTTCTCCGGAAAGTTTTGCATTGATTCACATGGGTCCTATTTCTGCGCACACTCATATTATCTCTAGAATGCTTTCCATCAAATAAAGGATTTTGTAGGTTGAATCACCTTGGTTGTGAACTAAATGGTATATTTCATTTCTCTCATTAATGTTTTTTGTTTCCAGAGCCAGCACCAACATACACTTTCATCAAACCGCTGCCGAAGAAGTCCGATGGATTCACAAACCACGAAATCATCCTGGAATGTACCGTCAGCAACAGCATGGCCATTGTCGGATGGTACAAGGGCAGCACTAAACTTTCGGTATGAATGATCATCCATATGAATTTTCATCTACTTAATATAATATTAAAAAAGTCATCAGTAAAATCTGCTTCCATAGATGCAAATCGACGGTAAAACTGCAAAATCGCGAATCTCAGTTTGCGACGCTGTAAACTTCCTAGTATAATCAATTTTCTAAACAGAAAAATATTTAAAGTCATTTCTCAAAAACTTCCTTGATTTTTCCTCTCAGTGAGAAAAATATTGTCAGATAATTTCGAGCAATACTGTCGATTTGCTCTCTTTTAATAGAATGAAATGGAAGTGAAAATTTTGCAACTGAGATACAATTTGAACCAGTCTCTAGACTAGTGATGTCGTAACTGAAGCTTTTTGCATTTGAATTTCAAAAATTCCGTTTATCTGGATAATGTGGAAATGTGTTATCTTTTAGGATGGAGACCAGTACAGTACATCAAAAGACATGACTGGTGTCTGCCGGCTGACAATTAAATGTGGAACACTGGAGGACAGTGGAGAATATACCTGTAAGATCGAAAAACAAACTGATAAAACAACCACAACTCTGAAAGTCGTTGGTGAGTATTCCGTTTATTGTTATGTTATAGTTCTGAAAATAGTTTAATTATTGTACAAAAAATAAAATGCAGAACTACCCACTCTAAAATTTGCAAAACCTGCAATTTATTTTCTCTGTTATTTTTTTTGACAATGCAATGGCATATCATTGTAATCCTCTGCAAAGATCCATTACCAACGCTTTACAGCTGAATTTTGCCGGAAGTTCGCAAAAATTATCCTTTTTTTGATGATATTTTTAAGGCTTCCATAAACTTCTCCTAATCGCAATGTAAACCATACAGGGCTTTTCTACAGAAAGGGGCTGTGTAAAGGGCGCCTTTTATTACGACTATGAAAATGACTCTCAGCTTGTTTACTAATGATGACTACTTTACTCCTTTTTTTGAGCGTTTGCAATTGAATATTGTCTTCTCCAATTCTGCTTATTTTCCTCCAGAATATCCATACAAGTTTGTGAAAGTCTTGAAGCATCAACAATTAACGGAGAAAGATACAATCACCTTGCATTGTGAGCTTGACGATGCCGCTGGTGAAGTTACATGGACCAAGAATGGAGAGGAGATCAAACCAGACAAAAGGTAATACTATGGTTCTTTTAGTATTTATCATCCGGTATCCAAATACTCTTTTCCCATTTTAAAATTAATTTCTGTTATCTGATTGATTGTGAAACCTGAATTTAATTTTCTGTAAGCAAGTTGTATCAGACTTTTCACCCTAAATTCTCCTATTTGCTGCTATTACCAATTCCATGATTCTCATGATATTTCCTCTAGAGTTGCTGTTATCGTTTTCTCTTTTTAATTTCTTCAACCGTGTAGTAATGATTGATACCACTCGTATAATTTGATCTTCGATGGATACTATTTTACTGTTTGAGACGGCAAACACCATTTTAAGATTTTGGGTCTATTTTTTAATTACTGCTTTTAGGGGAAATTTTTGCAGGAAGTTGAGGCCAATTTTCCCTTGACAATTTGTGTTCCATCATTAACTTCAGAGGGCCATCCTAGAAATTGGCGTAAAATGAGATGGAATGTTTGAGAGATGTGAGATGAAATGGAAGTTTTGAAAATTATCACCTTCTTTATCAAAGAACAAACCACCCTCTTCTTATTAGGTAGACTGTATAGATGTATTTATGCTAAAAGGAACCATGTTACACGCAAACGCACAAAAATGTGTCCATATTTAAATCCAAAGTTATCCATTTTATGATCTAGTATGGTTGATTCGATCCGATACTCTATGATTCCTTCTCTTTTTCAGGGTCCAAATCATCAAAGAGGGCAGGAAACGTAAAGTCATCATCAAGGATGCCAAAGTCACCGATGCTGGTGTTTACACTTGCACCAGTAATGCTGATAAGACTGAAGCAGAAATTATCATTCAGTGTAAGCAAAATATCCTTCTATGAATTATACACGCCTTACTTATGTGCTTGTTGGGTGGGAAGTTAACATCAGCTGTAGGAAGGAGTGTGATAGGTCAAATGAGAGGCAAATTTGAGGATGATGGAAACCAGGATAATGTTCAGAAATCCAAATTTGACTGTTCTTAGTTGTTGATTTCATCAAATTTTTACATCACTTAGCAATCACAATTTTGCGTAAAATCTTTCTACTGCGCGAAATTTCCTTCTTTGAATTGAAATCATTTTCTCATCCCTGACTGGAAAGCTACAAAATGATATGCATGGAATGAAACAATATATAAACTCATAAAGTGACCCTCTGATCTTAAAAAAGGGGGAAAATTGTGACTTACACCAGCATGAAAAAAAAAGTTTAGAAATTTCTTCTGGGTTGTTAGCCACCAGGAAAATCTGGAAAAGTCAGAGAATGTAACTCAACCGGGAAAAGTCAGTTAATTTCGTCAACGGTCTGGGAATTTTTTGTGGAGCCAGGTTCCATGTAAAAGTCGGGGCCACCATGGGCCAGCTGATCTCATTGTTGTGCCAACATTTTGATCATATTAATTAAGTGCCCTTATGTTGTCGTAAAAAAATCAGGGAATTTCTTTCGAAGAAGTCAGGAAAAAGTCAGGGAATGATAAAATGAAATTTTGCCAGCCACTCTGCATCTTGTAGAGAGATTGAGAACAAGAATATTGATTGCTGAGTGGCGTTTGTTTTTTTCTCAGTTATTCACAAGAACCCACTGACTTAAAGTTAGTGCTTGATGAAAGTTTTTTACTCATAAGTGTACCCTTTTTTACAGACCAAAACCGATTCAACAAGAAACTTAAGGATTCAGTGGCTGTCGAGCGGCAGAAACTTGTTCTTGATGTTGAATTGCAAGATCAAACTGCTCCTGCAGAATGGTTCTTCAATGGAGAACCTATAGAATCCTCTGACCTGTAAGTATCGTGATTATACACCAATCCTTAGCAAATCTGCTCCTCTCTCTAATTGGGAATGGTTGCTTGAAACCTGATGAACAAGCAATTTTAGTAAATTTTAAGAAGTTTCGAACAAGTAAAAAATGAGGAAGTTATTAGCTTATATATATAAATTTTATCTTCTAAATGCTGATGTTTTCAACTTTCATAGTTTATGGATGCATACAGTAACATTTGGAAAGTTTGAAAGAGAAAGGTTAGAGAGGGGTTTGATGCGGCCTCATCAGTGATGATTATGGCCGAAAATATCAATCCCTTCAATTTTAAAGATGTGCATGAAATGAGATGGTAAAACATGGTTTTGCGGATCAAATTTCAAGTTATTCTTGGGGTATTGCTTTTAATGTATTTCAAAATTTGCACATTAGTCCCTTCATCCAGAAATATTCCTGAAGCTAAAATTTCAATTACATAAATGGCGCAATTGTCAAAATTGGCTTTATTTACATGACTGCAATATCTGGAATGTTTTTTATTGTCGAAATAATTTCCATTCTAAGTTTTTTATTTTTCAATTGAAATTTCGTACAAGGTATTTTTTAAATCTCTTTTTTTGAGCGCCGCAAATTTTCCGAATAAGACAGAAAAATATTTAATATGTTTTTTAATGAACCATGTATCTGTGCTTTGCAGAATTGAGATCAAGAATCTGGGTGGAGGCAAACACCAGCTTATTTTCAATAAAATTGGTCTTGAAAATGCAGGAGAAATATCTTGCAAGTCTGGAGAACTGACATCGTCGTGCAAGATCGAAGTGAAGAAAGGCGAAGAAAAGCCTGTCATCAACTTCGGTGATTCTGTTGAAGCACCCTGCACTGCGCCTATTAGATTTGAAGTTCCTTATACAGGTAACCATTTTTTGTTTTCCTTCTATTCTATAATATGAATAATACTGAACTTCCTATGAAGGATCAAGGAGTCTGTCAGAAGCGATATGTGATCAATGTTGGAAAAAATTGTTCACATCTATCATAAGATCCCAAAATTATCAAGCAGAAAATTTGAAGAACGTATTTTTGGTCCCTCCGAAGACTTTGTATTCTCAAAGACTGGACTGTTTCATGAGTAGGAAAATCGTTTTGATGATGTTTGATACCCTAATGCAGTATGAATAGTTTTTTCTCCTTTTTTTCTTCTCTTTCTTTTTCTCTTAGCTTGATTGAGAAGGAAAAAATTGTCAGGTGAGGCAGAGGGTGTACTTCAATCCACTCAAAAATTAAAAAAAGAAAACAGATCATAACGCATCACACAAGCTGGATCAAATTTTTTGACAAAAATTGCTAAACCACAAGCAGCAGTTGAAACGAAAAAATAGTCCGGAAGGGATGCCATCAGTGATATTTGGAGCAAAATGCATTCAAAATTTCAGGGTTAAAATTAGTCAAGGAATACTGCTTCTCAAAATAAGTTCTTTCTCTAGTTTTTCAATAGTTTAATTTTGTTTTCTGAGTATTTATTTCATATGTGTATGGTTTCTTTTCAATAGTGGAAGGAACCAGGACGTCGCAGGTAGAGGCAAAGTTGGTGAAGGATGGAAAGGTATTGCCATTGAAAGAAGTCGACGTTGTTGTGGGCGAGGATAAAGTTACATTTACAGTTAAGAAACCGTCGCACGATCAGTCCGGACGGTACCAGCTCAGGATCTCCAACGAACAGGGTGATGCCATTCAGGATGTCACCATCAATATGCAAGGTAAAAATTTAAACTTTTAAAGTGATCAGTCAGATGTAAATATTGAAAAGTTGAAAAAGATAAATTTGAGTTTCTGATTTAAATGCGCTATCATCAGCATATATCTTTCACCCAAAAGAGTAGAAGATAGCTCTAAGAAAATATCCTCATACTGGGAAGATCAAATTCCCACTTATTTTTCAGTTTACTTTTATTTAATAATTTTGATAATTGATCAATTCAAATCTGCAACATTAACCCATTTGCAAACAGAGACAAGTATACACGTCAGTAATGTTTTGGGACAACTGTTTCATGGATAAGTTAACTCGCGTGGTCGCTAGGCGATTACTAGCAGACATATGTAGTATGTACTTGCCATTGCCAACTCAGGGCAAGTGTATATGGATGCAGTAACTTGCGCAGTTGGTGGACAATTGTTTTGGTCATGTTTGTCCCATCGCTTGGTATTGTGGATATGTTTCTAAAACTAATTCAAGATTATTCTGTTGCCCTCCTGGTTACTTGCACTACTAGGCATCATCAGCAAAAAAAAATGCTTGTATGCAAATGGGTTGAATTAATTTTTTTCTCAATTATTATACTCATCGGTATGATTAGAGTGTAAAAAAAGTATTCTCACCCTACTGCTACAGTTAATTTTTCTCTCCGTAATCACCTTTTTTTGGCACCTTTCAATAAGTTTCTAATCCTTCTTATTTATTCATGTTCATTCTCTGTTTACTGTGTCCTTTCTTTTCTGATGGCCATTTTATTTTGACTATCCCTAATTTTTGTTAATTAGTGTACACTCATGTATGTAAGATGTATAAATAAACTAATCAGTAATGAGAAAATCTATTTTCTAATGCAGACGTACCATCACCACCTCAAGACATTGACGTGTACGATGTTATGCAAACCTCATGCAAAGTTAAATGGAAGGCACCCGCTGACGATGGAGGCGCGCCAATCATTAATTATGTTGTTGAGCGCCTGGATCTCAGTGTTAAAGGCTCATGGTACAACTGTGGAGAAGTCACGCCGGACATCACAGAGTTCGCCATCAACGATCTCACCGGTAAAAAGGTCTACAAGTTCCGCATCAGGGCTGTCAACAAGATTGGGTCATCAGAGCCTGGAGTCTTTGCTAAGGACGTCTTTGCCAAGGATCCTTGGGGTGAGTTGTTTTCAAATTGTAAGCCGCAGTCCCCAGCTTGAGGAGCAAAAAAAGGAAACAGTCTGACAAATGGATATAATATAAATATATTCTAAATATTCTTGGAAAATGCTCAGTGGTGATAGCAGATAGCCCATGAATACCTATAAGCAAATGATCTCTTGCACTCTTGATTTTCCTGCCAAGGTTTTTTGCAACCGAAAAATTTACTATGAACAAACATTTTCAGAATCAAGATTTTTTAAGGATTTTACACTTCCAAGATCGAATAATTTCACATTGTACACGCCTAATATTTTTCTAAAAAATTTCGATTCCATTTGTCTCCTTCAATCTTCATATTTTCTAATTATTCACTTTTATTCTTTTAGATGAACCCTCGAAGCCAAGAGATGTGGAATGTGTGGACTGGGATGTCGATCACGCTGATCTCAAATGGACCAAACCAGAATCTGACGGAGGCGCTCCGATCACTGGTTATATCATAGAATACAAAGTAAGGACAGTTTTTCAAGTAAAAATTTTGTTAAGATTCACAAGTATCCTAGTTTCAGCACCAGTGGCGTGACATGCTTTGCGATATATTGATTGATCTGTCATTAAATCTATGGAAAAGGATTGATTGTCAAGGTGTTCGCAGGGAACACCTTGATAATCGATTCTTTACTACAGCTTCAAATGCAGAAATATCGATAACAGATCATTCACGCCACGCCACTGTTTAGCACAGCCAAAGAAATGATCATTAGATTTTTCTCCTGGTCACGAGCTGACTTTCTTGGAAGATAATCTTTATAAAATTTAAAATATCCTATTAAGCGATCAGGCTTCTCAGCCGTGAAAGAATCAAGCATTTTTACGTTCTAAACTATGATTAATTTATATGGACTCCTCTCATAGTTGACAAGCTTTCTATCAATGCTATTTTTATTTTACTGGGCCTCGATGTCGATTTATCAGCTCCTGTTGTTCACCAGGTAGGTCTACATAACCGAAAATAATTTTAATATTATCCTGAACTGTAGTTAAGCTCCTTTTAAATCAAGCAAGATCCTTTCATCAATACTTTGAGCCATCAATCAATGATCGAATAACATAGGTTATATCTCAGCTGTCTGCAAAAAAAAGTTTGCTGCTGAAAAAATGGAGCCCAGACAATTACTAGACTTTTTGAGAACCACCAAAAATCCTGTAAATCAAGCAATCTGGTAAATCGGTAAGCTGAGTTTTTTCGCAGCAGTATCACTGTGAATGAAATCCTACCACGAGACTTCAAAAATTTGGGTAAATCAACACTTGTAGCCAATCAAAATGTGGTGAATTGTGAGGAGAAAATGACAAGAATCTGCAAAGAATTAAAGAAGTCGAAAAATCCGATGTTTTCAGTTACTCAAATTTTTCCTGTATGATCTGTGTTCTCATCTTTACTTTGCTTTTTAGGAAAAGTTCGGAAAAGAATGGATAAAAGGCAAAGAACTAGAGGGCGATATAACCTCAGGCACAATCGATAATCTCAAGGAAGGAACCCAGTACGAGTTCAGAGTCCGCGCTGTCAACAAGGCAGGCAAGGGTGAACCCAGTGAGCCTACCAACCCGATCGTTGCAAAATCAAGATTCGGTGAGTCTCCTTACTCTCCCAACTTGGTTGCTTACGATCAAACATGCACCCATTTAGGTGCAATAAATTGAAACATGTTAAAAGCACCAGGCCAGAGTTTGATTAATAATTTTTAAAATACTTTAAAATAACCACCTTTAAAAAAAATTTATTCACTGGTCTGATCGTATTTATTACCAAGGTTTTCCGGCCATGTATCTTCGCTCTTCTGTCGTAAAGGCGTATCTCAATGGAGATGTTGCATGTGTGAGGAATTTGCGATTAGACTGTTGATTCCTATGTAAAAGTTTGCGAGAAACACGATGATGCCACTGGTTTTCTCTGAAATCAACTCCCAAGCTCAAAAAAAGCTCTCAAGTTAAGGCCAAAATGGAGGGGACATCCCACGCTATCCTGAGAGTCCACCTCTACATCACAACAAACTGTCCATGCAAAGATAGGGAGCAAATACATTAGCAGGGTTGCTGTGTTTTCAGTTTTAGAGTCCCTAAATAAAGTGGCAGCCCTGTCAATGTATTTGCTCCTTATCTATGCATGGACAGTTTGTCTTGATGTAGAGGTGAACTCTCAGGATAGCGTGGGATACTCCCTTCATTTTGGCCTCAAGTTGAGAGCTTTTTTTGAGCTTGGGCGATGATTTCGGAGAAAACCAGTGGCACCATCGTGTTTCTTGCGAACTTTTACATTAGAATCAACGGTCAAATCGCAAATTCCTCACACATACAACATATCCATTTCCGTGTGACCCCTGTTTGCAGTGTAACTCTATGCTTTCCAGGGTTCATGTGGAAACAGAGATACACCTCTATGTCAGAGGAGCGACGATATTTGGCCATTATGAGGGACGTGACTCAAAAGTCTAAGACTAAGAGTCGCGTCCTGAATGATGGCTGGATCTATGGCCAAATCGTACCAGTAACAAATTGAGTCAGAATAGTGAGTAGAAAGTTTTAAAAGAAAATATTCTGAAAGTATTTTTTATTAAAAATATTCTTAAAATTATTGAGCACTGTGGTGTAACGAACCAAGTTCTGTTCAGGAGGGTAAGAGACGTTTTACTCAAAGTGAAGTGGTCCATTCTTAGCTTAAAAATTGAAGCGCTTATAAGGGAGCTATCATGCAATGATTTGCACTTTTTCATTTTTTAAATTATTGCTTTTGTTGAGTAGTTACTGCTCTCAAGTCCTAAGGCCCGAGTTATCACTTCCTCTGATATTTTTTACCCTCTTTCAAGTAACTAACTTGCAAGTAACTTTGCATCTGTCTTTCTCTTTGATCATAATTTTGTAATTTTCATTAATTTTAATGTCCTTTTTTATCATGATTTTCTGCATGTTTCAGTCAAACCTTGGATCATTGGAGACGATCTGCAAAATATTGTTGTCAAGAAGGGACAAACCATCAAGTACGACATCAAATATGGTGGGGAACCTGAGCCAGAAGTCAAATGGTTCAACGGCGATACTGAAATCGTTGCGGATGATGATAGGTACGTTGTATGTTGTAAGACCAAAAAAATAAATGAATAAGTAATTAAATAATCAGTAAAAGTCAGAAATCAGTTGTCGGTTCAAAGCAAGAAGTAAAAAAAAAAAACGCTACAGGTAGCCAGCTCTGAATCTTGAACAGTCATATTGATCAAGTTTTATTTAGTTTAAATGTTGTAAATGTAACTGAAATGTAAATGTGACTGTAATGTAACTGATTCTTCTTCAGTAAAATATATTTTAGCATAGCAATATTGTGGCAATGTGTTAGTATATTTTCTTCCAAGCAATACACCGTTGTTACTGTGATACTCAAATTTTTATTTTCAGTAAGCAAAGCTACCATATTTTATCTTAGTCTCCTTTCAACTTTGCAGGATCACTATCGACAAATATGAGAAGAATACTGTTCTAACCGTGCGAAGATCTGTGCGGTCCGATAGTGGAATGTACAAGCTTGTACTGACCAACAGCTCTGGAACCACGGACAAGAAAGCTGAAGTTATTGTTCTCGGTAAGTCTAACCCTCACAAGCTTTATTTTCTCTAATGTACAATTATTTATAAGTGCTCTGTTTCAGTAACTCTGTAGTCTAAGATCTTGTAATTTTTTGTAAGCAATCTTGGAACCGTCTCCTTGCGAATTTTGAAACAGCAGATGAAGCAAGAGCCTCAGAATGAAAGCGGACGTGACTTGGAATCGTTTTTCTGGGAAAACTTGAAGCTTTAGGTAAAGCAGGGGCCGTAGGGATTTCAAGAACCGGAGGAAAGATGGCCAATTGTAGCTCCTCTGATGATTCTTATTCAGTGGTTGAGACAAAAATCAATTCGTGATTAGTTAAAATTAATATCCCATAACTAGTAAATGTTTGCAATAGGTGGCGTTCGTGGTGAGTTTGAACGTAAACAAGGTTTGATTTTTGTCTCAAACAAGCTCTAGGGCTCCCAAATCCCCAGTTGAAATGTTTTTTTTCCCGCTCTACTTGCTGTCTGTCTGTAATTATCAATCCGATACGTGTTATACTTCCTCCAATGAATTTCAAACTAAACCTCTATTTTTGTTAATTTTCAGATAAACCAAGTAGCCCAATGGGACCATTGAAGGCCGATGAAGTGAGAGCCAACCGGTTGAAGGTTGTCTGGAAAAAGCCCAAGGACAACGGAGGCTCCGAGATCACTGGCTACGTTGTGGAAAAAATGGATGTGGACAGTGGACGATGGGTCACTGCCGGAGAGGTACTTTCTAATTTATAGCTGAACCCTTGTGATTGGTTGTTCAGAGTTATGACCACCGCATAGTCTCTAAATTTAATGAATATGTTAGCTCGTTGTTTTTTGGTTCTAAGTTTCTTACAGAAAAGGATTCCAGCAAAAAAAAAATTCTTCAATCAACCAGTATGCAAGATACTTCCTCAATAAAAGAATTTGAGGTTTTTAAAGGTTGATCAAGTGTTTTTAACTATTATGACAACATTTGTTTTGTATGCTGCCTGGACTAAGTAAACTCTGTTTTTTTTCTCTAGTCAAGCGGTTGAATTTACAGACATAAAAAACTCTATATCTCTTTTTCGAGTCTCTTAAGAATTTGTCCAAGTTTTGATAGATTGTCATTATGGTTGTTGACTTATATGCAATTTTTTTTTTTGTAACACAGAAAACCGGTATGAACTCATTTATCCTTGTTTTTAAAAGAAGCATAAATTAACAAACCAAATCAGTTTGAATCAATCGCTCTGCACAAATATCTATTGTAACCAATCTTTGGATGAAAATAGTTTGACAGATTTGATAAAAATCTTCTTGATTTTAACTTAACAACTTCAGTGTTGGTGCCTTTGTCAAAAAAAGAAAAAAAAAAGTTGAGTCTAATTGATATTTGTTTGTAGATAATAGATTTTAATTGTTTTCTTTTTCTTTTTTTTAGACTGGTCCAGATAAGACAGAATTTACCCTTGAAAACTTACAACCCAAGAAGAAATACAAAGTACGTGTCAAGGCTGTCAACAAAGAAGGAGAATCAGAACCTTTGGAAACTGAAGAAGCCATTTTGGCCAAGAACCCATATGGTAAGAAACTTCCTTAAATCAGAGATGCCACTTGGGGGGGGGGGGAAGGAGGGAAGTGATTGGTTTAGTCCATGGAAAACCATTCAGAACGGCAACAAGAAAGGAAAGGAAAGCGGACGTATTGTTGGACGGAGTTTGGAACAAGCCCATTTCCCATGTTAGGTGAAGTCATTTAATGATCTTGCCTGATTACGCAATCGCAGCTACCTACTTCTTTAGTTGAGGGCGTAAAAGCCTCCTCCTCTTTTGCCAGCCTTGCAAAAATCTGAAATGATGCACCTACTCAGACCTCGGTTTTTTAGATTCAGCAGATTTTTTATCTCCATTCTGATCTTTTGTTCACTACCAAAGCGTAACTTTTTAAACAGGAAAGCCATGCTAAAGAAATTAACCAAATATACCTGTGACAGTAAGCTTGTTCTCCGCAATCAATACTGTCAAATACTTTTCTGACAACGTTCAGAACGGTTCATAGGAAAAACGGTGAGCAATATTTCGAAAATTCAATGTTTAAAAGTGATATACTCAGTATGTAATATTCTTAAGCACAAGCACAGAAGTAGAGAGGAACAAATGTTGTAAAAATTGAGAACATAGAAGCGCATTTGGAAATGACCGATTACAGCAGGGTAAAACTTGGAGCTATTTTCTTGTGAAACTAAGTGTTTGTAACTTGAAATTCCAAAGCATGGAGACTTTCTTAGATTTGACCTCCCTGAAACCATATTTTATGTACCGCCATGAAATTTTCAATTTTAAGTCTCTTTTTGAAGTAAATTGCAAATCTATGAATTGAGTCTTGCAAAAAAATGTGTGTAATACTTTACTTCCAATCTCAGATGAACCCGGCAAACCACCCCGACCAGAGATCATCGACTACGACAATCAGAGTGTAACTCTCAAGTGGGAGCCACCTTCAACTGACGGAGGTCGGCCAATCACACATTACATCGTTGAGATGAAAGACAAGTTCTCCATGGACTGGATTCAGTGTCACACGACAGAGTCACCAACACCTGAGGCTAAAGTTGGAGGTCTTAAGGAGAAAATGGTCTACCAATTCCGGGTCAAGGCTGTAAACAAAGCTGGACCCGGAGAGGCCAGTGAACCGACTGATAATCATCTTTGCAAACACAAGAACTGTAAGTTTTAGTGTAATTTACTTTCTTAAATGCACCTTCAGACCCTTTTTTTTTACAGAATTTTACTCTTATTTTTTAAACAAGAATTATCCTTAAATAATTTTACTAAATGTTTTTTTTAAATTTAAAAACATTTTCAAGTGTAAAAATCTGTACAAAATGTTACAGGCACAAAAGTTTTGAATTAGTAGAAGGATGAAGTTTTAATAATCAACCCTGAAAATGTTCAAACTTTGTGAGATCCACAGTTGGATTAAAATACTTATTTCTTCATTTAAGTTTTTTGTCAGCACAGAAAGAACAAAGAAACATTTTCTCTCTGTAAATGATCAAACTAGAAGTTCTGGTATCTTTTTTAAATTTTATTTTTTGGAGAAAATTGTATCAAACAAAATTGTTGGCAAAAATCGTATACAAAATTTTCATTCATGAATTTGTGAAGGAACCAGGTGTGGAAAAGTTTTTTATGAAAGTTTGTCTGGAGTTTTGAAATCCAGTTTCCGAGTCTCTTCAAAATATTACAATTTTTCCTCTCCTCCCACAGTGAAACCAAGGATCGACCGCGCAGGTATGAAGAGTGTCACCATCAAAGCTGGCCGCACAGTGAAGTGGACCGTTGATGTCATTGGTGAACCTCCACCAGAGATGAACTGGACGTTCCGCGACAACATCAAGCTTGTCAACACAGAGAGGCTCAAATTTGAGAATGCTGAATATCAAACCAACTTCTCTCTTATCAGTGCCACGAGGAGAGACTCTGGTATCTACAAGTTGACAGCTGAGAATGCCTCTGGCAAAGACGAGGCAACGCTCGAATTGACAGTTCTTGGTGAGTGCTGTTTTGAACACTGCGTTGAGATTAAAATTCTATGCCTTTAAAACTGAATAGTAGATTGATGATGAAACAAGCAAAATATTCTCAAAATTCTCTATTTTAATTGTCATTCACATTCTATTGTTTTCATTGAACAGTGATGGCATTGAATGCATGCGTTTCAGCATTTTTCTTATGAGATTAAAATTCCATGCCTTTAAAATTGAATAGTAGATTGATGATAAAATGAGCAAAGTATTCAGAAAACTTTCTATTTTAATTGTCACTCACATTCTATTGTTTTCATTCGTCAACAAAAACGGATTGTCTATATTTGTGAAATTTTTCATGATTTTTCTCTTATCTAAACTGTTAGTGGAGAAAGTTTTAGGCCCTCTGCGGTGTAATGGTTGTAGAGATGGTTCTCTAATCAGGAAGTCGCGGGTTTGATTCCTGGCCAGGCTACCGGAGTTTGATGATCTCAAACAATAGTTGCCTGGGGCTTGTTGTTGAGTAGCGACTAAAAGGGACAGGGATAAAATTGAAAGTACAGGATTATCCCATAGAGGGTATTTCAAGTGAAAAAAACAAAAAATACCGTTTTACATGCTTAAAATAAAATTTTAGAACGTTTTGTTTGATGACTCTCGTATTTTCTGTTCATTAGCTAAGCCATCTTCACCCCAAGGCCCATTGGAAGTCAGCGATGTGACCAAGACAGGCTGCAAGTTGAAGTGGAAGAAGCCAGAAGACGATGGAGGTCTCCCGATCAAGGAGTACGAAATCGAAAAGATGGACACAGCAACCGGTCGCTGGGTGAGAGTGGGAAAAGTTCCCGGTGGAGACAAGCCTGAACTAGAAATGAACGTAACCGGCCTGGAGCCTAACTCAGAGTACAAATTCCGCGTGACTGCCGTCAATGACGAAGGAGACTCTGAACCGCTGGTCACTGAGAAGCCCATTGTCGCCAAAAATCCTTATGGTATGATGGTTAAAATTGACTTAGTCCTCCACAAATTCTGCTGAAGCAAAAAGATTAACATAAAATTTGTTGTTTTAAGGAACTTTAGGGGCAAGTTCAACCAAAATGCACCAAGTCACATAAAATTTGAGGTGAAGAGAAGAGGTTTGAAGTATTGTTCCTCTATAAGACTCAATGGTAAAGACAAAGCTTAATCACTCTTTTCATCTCGAGAATATTCTTCATTGACTTTGAATTTTTGATAAAGTAAAATGATCTTGAAACCACTTAAAACGCATGTTCTGTTTAATACCAAACTCATTTATCTTATTGCTTAAACTCGGTCCATTTGTGTCATCAACTGAGCCAGTAAGAGTGAAAACAACGTATGCTGAAAAAGCAGAAATTCATATTTCGACCCCTTAAAAAATCTAGCCTCAGAACAACTTTTTTTTTCTAATTGATTTCTGAATTGACATAATACAGGGGTTTACACCAGGAAATTTTAGTCAGTGTAGGTCTCTTTTGACCAGTGAAGAAAACAACCCATCTTCCATGAGAGAATTAATGCAACAGTAACCCAGCTTCATACTCCTAAATGAATTATATTTTTCTAACCATAAAACCATAATTTTTACATTTTTGTATGGAAGTCCTTAAATGATAATCAATTTACAATGGAAAATATATTCATTTCAATTCCTTATGAACTCTTTGCGTTCTGAAGCTTTTTAAGCCAATTCCCCATGTACAAAGTGATATTCATAAAAAAAAATTTCCGCCGAAGAAAATATTCTATAAACAATTGTTTGTGATTGCTGCAGATGAGCCATCAAAACCAGGTCTACCCGAAATCACCGACTATGATAATGAAAGTGTGACACTGAAATGGACTCCTCCAGATAATGATGGTGGCGCACCCATCGAAAAATACATCATTGAAAAGAAAGACAGGTAAGGTATATTTATATATTGTGATGTAGAATTAAGGCATTGAGTAAAAGAAGGGCATTTCTCAGAAAACCTTGTTTTGAGATTAAAGTAATTTAAAGTCAAACAAATTTTCCTGTCAATATGTTTAGTCAGATTTTGTTCCATTGTTTTTTCCATCAAAATATAAGCCTCGTTAAAGATACTGACAGTTGTAGTCATTATTTGAAAGTAATTTTGTAGTAAAAATAAATAATTAAAGCGGTTTAGTGAAGTGCCCTTCCTGCATAGAACGGAGCATTTAGAATAGTGATATTTTCTCTGGTAATTCAACTTTCTTTCAACATATTGGGTCCTCTTAGGTACCAAAATTTTATTGAAGTATGTATATATATTTCGGATGGGAAGCTGGATCAGGCCATTCGAGACCGTAATCTTCTAGGAAGGAAAGCCATCGCCATGCTTAATGGGATCCTTTGGGACCAAAGGATTTCCAAAGACAACAAGAAGAGGATTTATAACTCGGTTGTCAAGCCTATTATCACCTATGGCAGTGAAGTGTGGCAGTTGAAGAAGCGGACCCAAGAAATGCTCAAGGCGATCGAGATGGATTTCTGGCGAAGATCGGCTGGAATCTTGAGGAGAGAACGTGTCAGAAATGAACGTGTCCGAGAGATAATGGGCGTTGAGGGGACGATTGTGCACGATATCATGACCAAGCAATTGGTATGGTATGGGCATGTGCAGAGAATGGCTGATACCAGGTTGCCGAAGAAGGTGTTGGAGTGGGTCCCCCCAGGTAGGCGACGGAGAGGGCGTCCAGCCAAACGGTGGGTAGAGGGCATCCATGAAGAGATGGAGAGATGCCAGCTTCCGGAGGATCTCTACCATGACAGATTCCTGTGGAGAATAGGCGTCGCAGAGCGCCCTAGCGCGCCGTAAAAGCGGCTCATACATACACATGTATAAATATTTTTGACTCATTATTCACCTCCTTATTCTTGTATCCTGTGCATTCCTATTTAAAACATTAAATACATCATCAAATGCAAAGATTTGAGAAAAATTCGCAGAGAAATTACAGAAAAACCGTGTGTACACAAATAATTTTGTTTTTTGGATCAATATTATAAATCTTTGCCGCTGCAGTATCAGTTGCTTTTAAAACAACCTAATTGTGAGTCTTTTTAAATGATTATTTTATTTAGGTTTAAGCCAGACTGGGAGCCAGCTGCAGAATTCTCGGGTGACAAACTGGAAGGAAAGGTACCTGGCCTAACAGAGGGGCAAGAACTCCAATTCCGTGTTGTCGCTGTTAATAAGGCTGGTCCTTCTGCGCCATCCGATGCTACGAAGTCACACAAAGTCAAACATAAGAACCGTAAGTTTCACATAGTTTTTTGTAGTTTTGAAGGCTTGAGATGTAAAAAACTTCAAAAAAATCATTATCATTACAGAGAGAAACTGACTCTCTCCAATTCTAAGATTTCCTGAGCCAAACAAAAATCAAAGGCTGTTCTCTTGAGGTATGAAGAAGAAGCACCTGATTCCGATATACGGTTGACTTTTGGAACTATCTGCACCACCTTAAAGAACAGGGTAAAAATTCTAAGACAATGAAAAATTATTTTAGCTATTATGAAAAGCTCAGTCATGGTTTATTTTGAAGTTACTGCAAAATTTCAGTCAGTATTTGAATTTTTTTTTTTTGCAAAAACAGTTTTGCTCCGATTGTTTTTAATTTTTGATATTTTGTTCTCATAAGTGCTAAATCCTGCAAATTTCAGCGATAATTTGTGCATCTGTTCCAACGCCATGAAAAATAAAATTTCAATAGCCTTTGAAAGATTAATGAAAAGCAGTAAATACACTCCCCAATTTTCGATTTAAATGGCAGATCAGCCATAAAAAAGAGAATATTTTGAATAACACAGGTGGGTCCTAAACTGAGACCCCTGAAAATGTAATTTTATAAAGTCACTGCTTGCATTATGCAAAATACCACTCAGCAACCTGTCATAATCATCAGGTGGAAAGACTAATTTTCTACAGATTTTATCCCTAAATTTCTTTATTTTCACTTTCTTTTTCTTTTTCTCTGTCCAGTGAAACCGAGAATTGACAGAACCAACCTCAAAAATATCGTTGTCCGAGCTGGGAAATCTGTCAAATTTGACGTCAACATCAGAGGAGAGCCTCCTCCATCTGTCACTTGGGTCTTGGCCGACAAAATTGTGAGTAAAATTTCTAGACCTCTGTTCATTCTCATAAGGATGTCTCTCATTTATTCAAGCTCACTCAGAAAAACATACTTAGACGAACGTCTGGCTGAGCTAATCTTTTTACCCCAGTCTTGACATCCTCAATGACTCAGAACTCAATCCTCTACAATTTTTTTTTTTTTTTTAAAGTTTGAATCTGGAAAATTGGTCAAAGTGGTCAAATAAGAGGATCACAGGATCCTGTGTTAACGGTGGAATATTGCAGAAAGCAAAACAACGGGGTCTGTACTAACGCCAACTTCTCATGTTCAAAATTGACTGGAACAATTTCCTTTGGAAAATACAGTGGATGTTATTGTTAACCATAATTCTTAAAAGGAGGCATCTTTATTAATGTTGATCCTAAGAACTTGGCGTTAAGATTGACCCCACCAATTTTTTTCTGATCTGCAAGATTTAACCATGAAAAGACAGTCTTGGAACCAAAAATTAACCTATCATCTCCAGGGTTCTTTCTGACGCATGAAACTTTGATCTGTTGTCTCTTCTCTGTCTGTGCCCCTGTTCAAAATGTCTGTTTCCCAGTGTACTGTCTCAAAAGCATTGCCATCAAATTATTTGATTCTTACTCTAGAAGCTCACAACAACTGAGACTAAATGACCCTTCAAGATCCCTCTTCAATATCACTGATTACCCTCTCTGTAATTAAGTGTCAGATCAATGCATCCTGTTTGTGTTATGATTTCCAAGCATCGGTAAATTCTGTAATTCCTCCCAAACTAAAAATTGCTTAAAATGTTCATCCTTCGTTTCTAAGTTTTAAAATTTACATATGTCCTTGCGTCCCGAAACATTAACATTCCTATAATCAATAATTTTTTATTTCAGACTGATCAAGTTATTAGAAAAGTGAGTAAAAAGTATCAACATGAAAGGTTTCAATTTTAATTTCTTGCTTTCATAGCTAGATATTGTGATGAGGTTTAGACTGTGTTTGACCATTGAAAAAGTTAGAGAATTTCTGAATTTTTTGCGTAGTGAATCTTACAAAAAATTTTGAACGAATGAATGGTTTTTCAGGACAGTTATTTCAAAGGTGATGAATTGATAATTAAAGCCTCAAATTATCAAAATAAGTTATATTTTTTATCATTTTGTCTTTGGTAGAAGAGATGTGTCTGAGTCTCTGTTGAAGGGTTAATTTTTAAAGTGTCTCTTCATCGTTTTTAGTCGCACGATTTTTACAACACTGTAATTGCGTTAGTTTTATGCTAAATTTAATCCATTTGAAATTTAAGATGTAAGGCCAAATCATCTTATCTGAACAAATTAAATTACAACCCAGCCTTAGTTAGTTTATTTCAATTATTTCAGAACATTTTTTAATTTGCCTTATTCTCTCATTAAAAACTGTTCATTCCTTCAAAAAGTTCATATATTACAAACAGTTTTGAGGTCAGAAAATATGGAAAAGGGCTTCTCTTTCTTTCTTTTTTTGACGAAACAAATTAGTTTCCTAGTCTAGTTTTTTAGTTAAACTTAGTTTTTTTTGTTTTTTTTCTGTAGAATTTTTTCAGCAAATCTTGTCACTTTCAAGCGTTCTTGCCGGATAATTTTTTTGAAGCTATGGTGTGACAAAAAAATTTCATCATTATTTTTCTATAAATAATTCCCAATTATTTTTATAGAATCCTTTTAGAATTCATAGATCCTTATGAAGTTGCCGAATTTCCTATTGTGTGTCAAATATTTCAAAATCCACCTACCTAGTAGTTTCCCTGTCCTCTTGTTTTGTTGTTTTGCTTTTGTTTTGTGTTCTGTGCTTGTGTTTGTTGATTCCTTCCCCGTACAACTTGAACTCCCGTCAAATGGTCCTTGTTAAATTATTCTTCTCTTTGTGCTTCATTCTTCCTTTTAACAGGATTTCGTGAACCGAACATGAAAAATCTAAATGGATATAATCCTTGAAAAGAGTGATAGAAATTTTCTTCCTAGAAAAGTTTTGATGAAACTTACAAATTGGTCTTGAGTTTAGTCCAAATCTCAGTTGAATGATAATTTTGTCATCAAGGCAAATCCAGGCGTCTTAGTTCCCCATAATATCACAACTTGAATTTATAATCTGTCATGAGTTTTATTTTGGTCTTTTTAGAAAATTGGATCCATTGGATATTAGTTCAAATTTAAAATTTGATGTCACAGTACTGAAAAGAAAAAAGACGATTCTGTAGATGATAAAGTTTTACTGTTCAAACATCAATAAAACTACCTACCTGCCATACTGAAGTTTTTTTGGGTGTAATTTTAATTCTAAATTTAATAATTTATTTCTAAGACAAGTACATATATATGCATTTAAATGTGCTGAATTGCATGGGAGGCGCAGTCTAAGTGCTGAAAGAATTCGGAGGAATCGTTCAGCTAATAACTGTCGTTTACTCAGAGGACAGTTCCGGGGAAAATCTGCAAGTTACCTGAAAATTTTGGAAACCAAACTTTCAAAGTAAAAATTTCTGTTTTCTTATGATTCAGAGACTGATTTTTTCCAACCCCTAAAATAATCAGAAGAGTTTTTGTTTCACATAAAAATCATGAGAATATTCTAAATTTTTAAAGTGAAATGAACTCAGAATTTTCTGAGAAACATTATGAAAAATTGAGGTTCCTCAAAATATGCGATTGTTTTCCGTCGTCCTACTCAATTTCATTCTGCAAAAGATCGAAGAAATCCTAGTTCCAGTTTGAAAATAATTGCTTCTGTCCAACTGTCATCAGCGCATTAACTCTGCCTCTTCTTATCCTAGGTCGAGTCTGAAGGTAATATTGAAATCGTTAATGTCGATTACAACACCAAATTCAGCATCACAGATGCTAAGAGGAAGAACACTGGTCTTTACAGAATCATCGCTGAAAATGCATCAGGAAAAGATGAAGCTGATGTTGAAGTCACTGTTTTAAGTAAGTTCCTCATTTTTGTCTGTTTTTCAAAGCTGATTGAGATAAATAATTAAAACCAAAAAAAGTATTGGAATGTATCCTTTTTCCTCGGATTTGAAAATTTCGCCTATCTCATAAAATTATCATGCGAAATTGTTGGCTGTACTGTATGCATGTGTAGTGAAAAGCAATATCATCCGTGGAAAAATTAGATCTTACTTCGCCACAAGGAACCGGTATTTCTGGCTCATCTATAAAAGCACCCATCTTCAAAAAGGAATAAAGGAACTGATGACACACACATGTTGTTTTGAAAATCAAGGAAAAATAGTGGTTACTTCTTGTGAAGTATAGTGCGATTTCACAAAATAATCAAATACATGGTCTAGAGATGATGATATTTGAAAAGAAAATGTTTTGATTTTTGAGGCAAAATCAATAAAAATTAATTTCGAAAAATTTATTTATTTTCAGCAAAAATTAATTTGAAATACATAATTAATTTTATTTTTTATAAAATATTGACCTGAGATAATATCAAACTCCTCAATTCTGAAAACTTCAAAGGTGAAAATCTTCTAGATATGGTCATTACCTCTGACGCCTTTCAAATTTTAATTAAATTTTAAAAGAAATTTTTACTGTACACCAGAAAAATTAATCGTAATTTCTCATCACAAAAAAATTTGTCTCAAAATATGCAGTCTAAGATCGCCATCTCTATTACAGAGTAATGCCTTTTCTTGCACTGTGTCAATTGAGGTCAACGAACATTTGTAAAGAAGGAACCAAACCCTCAAGCTTTCTTTTTCATGAATGTCCGTGTAGTAGTTAGTTGATAAGCGGATTCAAAGCACAAGTCATTAAACAATTTTTCTACTGCGTGTCCAGGTGCACCGACAAAGCCGCAAGGTCCGCTCAAAGTCTCCGACATAACCGCCAACTCGGCTAAACTTAAGTGGGCCAAGCCAGAGGATGACGGTGGCAAGCCAATCACTGCATATGTTGTTGAAAAACTTGACCATGCAACTGGCCGCTGGGTCCCTGTTGGGCGCTCTGCTGAGCCTGAAATGGAAGTTAAAGGTCTCCAGGAAGGCCATGAATATAACTTCCGTGTCAAAGCAGTCAATGAGGAAGGAGAGTCGGAACCATTGGAAACGGAGCATTCTATCGTCGCCAAGAATCCGTATGGTAAGCAACTATTTTTTTGTATTAACAGAGAGCTATCTTAGCTACTGGACTAAATAATTTTTTTGTGGATGACCTCAAGATAACAATCGGATGCCACTGACCACAAAAAAATGCATTTTTTAGTTCTTATAAGACTGTTTCTTACGGAGCTCCACAGGACTTTTATATAATTTTAATCTAATATTTAAACAAATAATAGGACGTATTTCTACCAAACAGGACTATGTGCAGGTAGGAGAGATGGGGCGTGCTCGTGGTGACCTGGATGAGACACAATGTAAAATTTTGCTTGATTCCTTTTGAAGAATTGAAAAATCAGGATTTTAAATTCACTAAACGGAACCATTTTCCAACTGTATGCCAACTGTAGCCAACTGACTCTTGAGCCATGGGCATGGGACAAGAGCGTTGTGGACAGAGCTCATGAGTTAAAGACGCGCGCGGGTGACTGCGGCAGTAGCTTCGTCGCTGCTGACATCACTGGCACCTTATAATGTCCATGGCCTGAGAACTAACGAGCACACCCCATATTTCCCACCTGCCTATGGTTCTGTTTGGTACAAATATGTCCAATTGTGAATTGGACCTATAATGAAAAGTCTATACCTAATCATTTCAAGGAACAAAGTATGAAAACAGAAGCGAAACATTTAATCAAAATTTCAAATGTTAATGTTAGCCAAAAAATATCAATCATCAAAAATAACAGTAGCTCCAAAAACAAAATGAATTTTTGAAATTTCCTCCAACTCTTTTGCCTTTTTTGATCAATTTTTTCTCGCATCTCTTTTCTCAGATCTTGCCAGTAAACCAGGAAAGCCAGATATCCAAGATTACGATGTTGACAGAGTTGATCTCGTTTGGGAAGCCCCTGAAAGCAACGGAGGAGCACCTATAACTGGTTACATAATTGAAAAGAAGGAGAAGTTCTCTGCTGGTTGGGAAGAGATTTTAACCACAAATGTAAGTGTAAAAAGCACAGACAATTATCGAGTTTATTAACCTATTGTAAAAAGATTGTGAACAACACATTATAAAGTTGTCACAATCGCGGAATACTGGGAAACAGGGAATTGAGGGAATTTAGGGAAAGGGAAATTTAGAAATCAGGGAAAATTCAGGGAAAAATTGGGAAATGTCAGGAAAAGTGACAAAAATGTCAGGGAAAATTTGTTAAATCCCCTTAATTTGCTTTCTAGATTGGGTTTGAGGTTTTGAACTACAAATTTTGCCTAAAAACAATTTTCAATTGTGTGTTCTTAACCACCTGTCATTCCTTCAATTGTCTGAGAATTTCACCAAAGTGTGTTAGGGAAATCAAGGAAATGTCAGAGAATTTCGTTATCTAAATTCTGTGGCAACCCTAACAGTAGCATGAGTAAGATAATGCAAGGCTTTTTGTTACACTAAATGTTAGTGTTTGGTAAATTTCATGAAGGATGGTCGGTTTGGCATCTATGATCTTCTCTATCATCTCATTCTGAATGCAATCTCCTCTGAGAATAGTAGCTGATCTGCGCCAGAAGTTGTCATTACTTTGGATTATACTTCACTTTGTCAGGGGTGCGTTTGATATTGTATAAGCTGGTATTCTTACATTCGGTATTTTAATCTTTATTTTTAGACTCCAGAAACAGCAGCTACTGTGAAAGGTTTGAAAGAGGGCAATACTTATCAATTCCGAGTCAGAGCCGTGAACAAGGCTGGTGCCTCAGACCCCAGCGATGCAACTAAACCACACGTTGCCAAGGCCAAAAATCGTAAGTGAAATTGTTTTTGTTCTTGCTTATGTGAAGTAGTTTTACTATTTCAAAAGGTAAATTAAGGACAGTGGACCTTCAAACAAATTATGATGGAAACTTAGTACCGTTCCTCTTTTATTCCTGCTATTAGTACAGTGCATGATTACCTGTCAAAATGTAAACACAAAAAATTTTGCGTCACCCTTCAAAGTTGTGTTCATATTGTTTTTAATCACTTGTCTCAATGTAATGTTTAAGGTAGAATCTGTCAAAATAGACAATCATGAAATCATTGTAGCAGCAAGATTTTTTAAACCTCTTCTAATAAAATTAAGTTCAAAAGTTATCTTTAAAATCTTCAGAGATTCCACAAAAATTCAAAAAATGTGAAAATGTGTATTTTCTAAAAAATATGTCAAATTCATGTCCGGGCATAATTTGCTAAGAAACAAGAAAATCCACCACCACCTCTTTAGGCATTAAATTACGGCAAAAGTCAAGGGAAATCTCGTTGATACGTGTTATTAAGAAAAAATCCATTTTTTTACGCAATAAACCAACAAAGTATCTGGACTTGAAAAATCAGCAATCACTGGACACATTAAAAAACACCAGAACTTTTCTAGTATGAAATTCAAATTTGAAAATTTTTCATTTTTTTTCCTTCAAAGGCAAACCCTGGATCAACCGTGAGAAACTTCAAAAGGTTACTGTTCGTGCCGGACAGACGGTCAAATTTGACGTTGACATCAAGGGTGAACCTCCTCCAGTCGTTCGCTGGATCTTCCGAAACGAAGTGCTGGAACCATCTGGAACTTGCAAGATCGAAAATGAAGACTACAACACTAAAATTGCGTTGAGTGATACCTCAAGGAAAAATTCTGGGCTCTATACTATCAGAGCAGAAAACATCAACGGTGTAGATGAAGCCACCGTAGAAGTCAACATACTGGGTGAGTGAAAAAGAAGAAATAATATCATCCATATTTTGGTGATGTAGTCTTGATTAGTGTTAAGTTTAAATTTTGATAGTGGACTTGGGTTTTGACTCCAAACCTTTTCTCTGTGTAAAATTCCGGGGACAAAATCATTCTGGAAAATACGTAGTGTTGTACATTTTATATTGAAATTTTCAGATACCTTAGATTAAGGTGTAAACAAAATTGTCTGGAAAATTGGAGGATAAACATTCAAAAATTCTCTAGTAACTTCGAATTTTATGGAGTGAAATTTGGCAATACCTGAAGGCTCATACAGAGTTTTCTCTTAGCAGAGTAGTATACTAGACACTCTTGGATAAATTTCATATTACTGGCTCTGACTACTACCCCTCTTCAAAATTTTCTAAATATGAGAGAAAAAAAAGAAAAAAAACATTTTAAAGTGGTCAAGTAGTTTTAGGTCGCTAGGAAGTTGTATATTACATCAGAGGAACATAATTTAGAGCAGTAAAATGTTTGATTTCTGGGTTATACATATATGTAAAAATTAAGTAAAATCACATACAAAATTTTGATGTACAGTTGCAGTTCTTTTAACTACCATTACGCTACGCTATCATACCCTCTGCTCCCCCTCCCCCATCTTTAAAGCATCATATAATGCATGAACAAGTCCATGTAGCGTTTTTAATTTTTTGAACGATTATTTTAACTATCATAAGTGTATCTTACGGTTCAATGTGCTCATAGAAAAATTTTGCATTCACCTCTTGAAATAGGTAATTATAAAAGTGAATAAAATCTTGCCTGCTTTTGTCCCTTAGATCGACCAGGACCACCTCAAGGGCCTTTGGAAGTTACCAACGTGCACAAAGAAGGATGCAAGTTGAACTGGGAAAAGCCGTTAGACGATGGTGGTCTCCCGTTGACTGGATACATCGTTGAGAAACAAGATATTCAGACCGGTCGCTGGGTTCCTGCCGGATTCCTCGACCCAAACAAAACCGAACACGAAATCACCGGACTGGAACCTGGCAAGAAGTACAACTTCAGGGTCAAGGCAACCAACGAAGAAGGAGAGTCGGACCCTCTGGAGACCGACACTGCCATTCTCGCCAAAAATCCTTACGGTAACAGCGCCGTCCTTTAATGTATATCAGTAATATTCTGTCTCTGTAGAAAAGAATACTTTTAGGATACAGATGCTGAAGAATGAACTTTTAAAAGACGGTTATAGTAACATTTTGATGCAAGAGGAGCCTATTGATATTATTTAAAGCTAAAGTAATGATGGTTGGAAGTTTAAAGCAGAAGAGATGTGGTTTGGTAAACAAGTTTTTCTGAGGCGTTTTTCATGAACTCACCACTTTCGTTCAAAGTGGTGCTATCAAGATACCATCCAGGGATGAACTTGTTTAAACAATTTTTTGTAAATCTAGATTTTCATTACTTAAAAAATCATTGTTTTAGGATCAGGAGTATAATGAAAGTTTACCTCACCATTTTCTGAGTTCATTATTGCTGAATTAAAATATATCTGTATGTTCTCTGCTAACAGAAGCAAGTATTAAACTACTCTTGTCTTGAGAATAAAAAATTAAGAAAAAGAATTTGAATAAAAAATGTTCATTATTTGATCTCAGTTTTGCCAGAGGGTTTCCCTTTTTTTTTCTCTTTCTTCTCAACTTTTGCTCAAAGAATTTTTGTTCTGTTTTCACATTCAGATGTTCCGCCTGCTCCTGGTATCCCAGAAATTTTCAACTGGGACGAGCATATGGCTGAGCTGAAATGGGAGCCACCGCTACGAGACGGAGGTGCTCCTATCACAGGTAATTTATTTTGATAGCTTTCTTTAGATGCGGAATAAGTCTGCAGTCTTTTATTGCGGTTATACTTCCTTCATCAGGCATCTAGCCCTAATTAATTTATTTTTAAGAAAACACATTCATATAATTCCTTTGAAATTGCGAGTATATGTTTTACTTGTTTAACAATGAATTCTCTCTGAAAAAATATTGCACTGATGAAATTCAAACTGCAACCTACCAAAACAGAACAATCTCAAAACCAAATTTTCTCTTGAAGAAGCTTACTTTGTTTTGTGCTCAACCTTCACTTCTTTGACTCAATCACTTCAAGGTTTCAGTTATTGGTCATGAATCCGTGTATTTTAAAAGTTTGAGCAAAATTTCACGGTAATTCTCATTCACGGGGAAACTTTAATTTTATTCAATCAATACGGCTTCAAAACTGCCTGAAATAGGCTTCTTTGTTTAATTTTAAAATTTAGTACACATATTTTACACAGTATTAACCCATTGATTGGACCCATTAAACGAAATAAACAAAAAAAATTAGAAAAATCGACTAAAAATTATGATAGTTAGCACGTTTCTCAAGATGAGAGAATAGCCAGAAGGCTTCAATTTATCTTCTGGCGTATATTTACCTTTTTTTATCATTTTTTAAGGTTACATTATTGAAATGAAATCAAAATACACTCCAAACTTCACGAAGGTAGCTGAGGTTTACGGTGGAGACTGTAAAGGAAAAGTTACCGGCTTGAATGAAGGAGAAGTTTACCAATTCCGTGTTCGTGCGGTCAACAAAGCCGGTCCGGGTGAGGCTAGTGAACCAACACTGCCACACACTGCCAAGGCCAGATTCTGTAAGTATCCTCACAGTCACGGTTCTCAGTCAAAGACAGGACCGGAAAAATTTAACAAACAAATTCAATTATGCCGGGTTTACAATGAAAAACACCGAGAATTCTAATAAAAACTTCAAAAACAAAGACTCTGGCTCTCAACAGAAAAGATAACTAAAAAAATTCAAGTTTGAGCTGCTTGAATGAGCTTGTTCAGTAATTTTTAGCTATCGCAATCTTAAAGAGTAGACAGTGTGCTTAGTTTGCAGAAATTGCTCATTATCTTGTTTAATGACACTAACTTTTGAAAAGCAAGTTTAAAGTTGTGTATTTGAAATTCCTACTCTATTGCACGTCCCTGAGAAATCTAAGATGGCGTTTGAAAATATCCCTCTTGTTATGCTTGCAATTTTGATTATGTGTTTGATGAATTTTTTCACTATGTTGTGTGTTTGATTGGTAACTTGTCCCTCTTTTTTCCAGTGAAACCAAGAATCGACCGCACAAACTTGAATAACATCGTTATCAAGGAAGGCCAAACTACACTGGTTGATGTTGATATCACCGGTGAACCACCTCCAACTGTTACCTGGATGCTCAAGGATGAGGTAATTTCTTTCTTTTCCAGTTTGCTCATTTTTGGCATTTTACCTCCTATCAACATAGTATTATATTACATTTTTTTTAAACCATCTGACGTTCGAAAAAAAAACCCCTTTCTTAAATTTAAATTTGTTTTTTTGGCGTGTAATGAAAATCGCTCTGATATAATTTGAAACTTGTCAAAGTGATGATAATTATTAATGACTTTTCCAGGCCTTTAACTTCCCTCCTATTTATTTACTGAATCAGCTTTCATTTATTCAATCAGCTCGTCAGAAATTTCCAATTTTAAAGGGCGCCTAAAAAAAATACTCAATTGCTTAAAGATCAACTGTAAATAATATTTTATTTTTTGTATCAGGTCGTATCTAGTGACGACTCATTGAGAATCGATAACATCGATTACAATACAAAATTGTTCATCCTCAAAGCCAAGAGGAAGCACAGTGGCAAATACATCATCACAGCCAAAAACTCCTCTGGTGAAGATGTTGCAGAGCTCGATATCACTGTTTTAGGTGAGTCATCAGAGAACCTTGCCATTTTCTTTGCTGTCTTCTACTTCTCGGTTGTTATCATTGTTCTCCCTCATACTTGTGGGATAATCAGAATATCTATGTGTATAGAAAATCTGAATTTTGGGAGTTGTTTATTTGTTGTGTCAAAATATTTTTGCTATCACTTCTTACTTTCACTGTTTCAAAAGAAAATTTCTTACACCTTCTTTTGCTGTATGGGTTATCGCTCCTCTTCGCTTTTGTGTATGGATTATTCTATTTAAGAAACCACCAATTTCTCAGTGTGTTTCAACAATTTGTGACTTGAAATGACGAAAAAACAAGAAAGGAGGTACAAGAATAATGAATTCAGTATTTTTTTACCCATTTTACCAAAAGGTTTTTTTCTTTTCAATGATCATCAATTTGTCTCAAATATTTTTCCTTAATTTAAAAAGGAAATGTTAATACTTTTAGAAGGTGGATACATTTTTGAAATATTGGTACTTGTCCAATAGACTGCACTAAGAAGTCTAATGAGCATTCAGATTCAGAACAGATTCTCCAAAGTTTTCCGAATATGTAAAAAAACATAACACTACTGTAAATGTATTGCAGAAGTTCCGGAGCAATATTGGTCTTAAGCATGTACAATTTTTTCTCTTAAATTTGAAATTTTATGGGTAACACGTTGACACACGATTGATTTTTGGTGCCTGCTCTAAAGTGTAAACTGACTCTTGGCCTTCACTCCATCTTCCTGTCTCTCTAGCGTGAACTATTTTTTTCCTAAACCGTAGGTAAACCGAGCAAACCTGGTGGTCCTCTGCAAGTCTCCGATGTCACCAAAAACGGCTGCAAACTCAAGTGGAAGAAGCCGGAAGATGAAGGTGGCATGCCTATTGAATATTACGAAATTGAGAAGCTAGACCCGCTGACCGGGCAATGGATACCTTGTGGCAAGTCAACCGAGCCAGAAGCCAACATCACCGGCCTCTTGGAAGGAAAACCCTACAAATTCCGTGTCAAAGCTGTGGGCAAGGGTGGAGAATCTGAAGAGTTGGAGACCGACAAAGCAATCATTGCCAAAAATCCATTTGACGAACCAAGCAAACCTGGCCGTCCAGAGCCCAAGAACTGGGATAAGGACTTCATCGAATTGGAATGGGACGCCCCAGAAGACGACGGTGGAGCTGAAATCGAGAAGTACATTGTCCAAATGCGCGACAAAGATTCCCGCGTGTGGTTGGATGCCCTCACTACGCCTGGTCACAAGCGTGTAGGAAAGGTCACAGACGTTATTGAAGGTCATGAGTATGAATTCCGGGTGGTTGCAGTGAACAAAGCAGGTCCTAGCCCACCTAGTGACGTGTCAAAACCAGTAATTGCCAAACCAAGGTTCTTGAAACCACATATTGACCGTAAGAACCTGGACAAGAAGCAGATCCGAAGCGGTCAGTTACTCAAGTTCGAAGCAGATATCGAGGGTGAGCCTGCCCCAACTGTAACTTGGGCATACAAAGGACAGATTATTGACCGTGCCTCTGACCGATTGAAGATTGAAAATGAGGACTACAAGACCTCATTCACTCTAATGAAATGCGTCCGGGCTGACAGTGGTGTTTACACTGTCACCGCGAAGAACAGCTCAGGTGTTGATACAGTTGACGTTGAGATTGTAGTCCTCTGCAAAGCGTCAAAACCAAAGGGACCATTAAAGGTATCCGATTTGACAGCCGAAGGTTGCAAACTCAAATGGGAGCCGCCAGAAGATGATGGTGGTGCGCCAGTGGAGCACTACATTGTTGAGCGATTAGATACTGCAGGCTCTGGCCGCTGGATCCCAGTTACTATTGCAAAGACTCCGGAAGCAGATGTTGCTGGTCTTCACGAAGGTAAGGAATACTTGTTCCGTGTCAAGGCTGTCAACTCAGAAGGCGAATCAGAGCCTTTGGAAACAGACACCGCAATCATCGCAAAGAACCCTTACAGTGAACCAGACAAACCAGGCAAACCATTCGCTAAAGACTGGACCAAGAATAGCGTTCTACTCAAGTGGGCTCCGCCCAAGTCAGATAATGGTGCACCAATTACATCTTATATCATCGAGAAGAAGGATCAGTACAGCTCAAAATGGCAGAAAGGCGTGGAGCTTATCGGCAACAAGTGCGAAGGAAAGATCCCTGATCTTCTTGAGGGTATGAAGTACACGTTCAGAGTTATTGCCGTGAACAAGGGTGGGCAAAGTAAACCCAGTGACCCTAGTGATCCTGTCACTTGCAAGGATCGCAACGTTGCGCCAAAGATTGACCGAACGACTATCAGGGACCTAACCCTTAAAGCTGGTCAGAACATCAAGTTGGATGTCAAGATCAGTGGAGAGCCCCCTCCAGAGAAGATTTGGTTCCACAACAAAGCGCGTTTGGAACCAAAAGAAAACGTGTCTGTCGACTTTGAAGATTACAGAACGAAAATAGCCATTGTTCCAGCGGCAAGACACCATACCGGAACCTATACCATTCGAGCACAAAATGCAAGTGGCAAGGATGAGGCAACAATCGAAATCACAATTCTGGACAGACCAGGTAAACCGCAAGGACCTTTGAAGGTGTCAGACGTTCACAAAGAAGGTTGTAGCTTGAAATGGAATCCACCTGAAGATGATGGTGGATGTCCGATCGACCACTACTTGGTGGAAAAACAAGATGTCGAGACAGGACTTTGGATTCCTGCTGGTCGGTCAAAAGAGCCATTCATGGATGTAACAAACCTCATGCCTGATCAAGAGTACAAGTTCCGTGTCATGGCTGTGAATTCAGAAGGTGAGTCAGAGCCCCTTGACACTGAGCGATCTATTGTGGCCAAAAATCCATTCGATGAACCTGGACCGCCTGGACAACCTCAAGCTACAGACTGGGATAGAGACCATGTTGACCTAACATGGACTCCACCATTGAATGATGGAGGATCGCCAGTCACAGGTTATATCGTTGAGAAGCGCGAGAAGGGAACACCAAAATGGATCAAGGCTGCCGAAGTCCGCGACAAAGACACGAAAGCTAGGGTGGACGATCTGGATGAAGGTGTGGAATATGAATTCCGCGTCAAGGCAGTCAACGAAGCAGGTCCGGGTGAACCAAGTAAAGCCAGCGAGGGTGTTGTAACAAAACCACGCAAGTTGCCACCGAAGATTGATCGTCGTAACTTGCGAGCATTGACTGTCAAAGAAGGCGAACCATTCGTATTTGACATCAAGATTATAGGCGAACCCCCGCCAGACGTTGTTTGGAGTCTTAACGGCAAGACCATCGTCGACACTGGAGTCAGAGTCATCGAGAATGTACCGTACAAAACAAAGTTATGGCACAAAGAGCCGCGTCGCAAAGATAGCGGCACATACACGATCACTGCAACGAATAAGTACGGTCAAGATACCGCAGAAGTGGAAGTGACTGTAGTCTCAAAACCAGGTAAACCAGAAGGACCTCTTGCTGTTTCTGATATCACGAAGAATGGATGCAAACTGAAATGGAACAAGCCGAAAGACGATGGAGGCGAGAAGCTTGATGGCTACATTGTCGAGAAATATGATCCAGAAAATGGAGTTTGGATTCCTGTCGGAACATCAAAGGAGCCAGAAATGGATGTCACTGGTTTGATGCCAGGACATGAGTACAGCTTCAGAGTAAAGGCTGTCAACAAAGAGGGCGAGTCTGAACCTCTTGAGACTTTCTCTTCGATCGTCGCTAAGGATCCGTTCAGTGAGTCAAAATTGTTTCTTTTTCTTGTACTCCTCTCTTTTCAATCAGGAGAATGTATTTTAAGACATGAGAATATAATTAAGAATAAGAGAATATGCATTTATTCCCAAGAAGTTTTACCGAAAAGCAGATTTTTAAAGAAATGAAGTGATGAGAAATTAAATTGAATCAAAAAAATTCACGTAATACAAAGTCTCTTTTGAAAGCTTGTCCAGTTGTAACTTGAATACAATCAAGCTAGAAGCATTAAAAATTGTAAATAATCTTCAACCTCTTTTCGCTTTGGTGTTGTCTCCACTTGTTTTTATGTTTCGATTTACAGCATTCAAGGACATGCGAAGGCATGTAAATCTGACTTTCAGAGGTTTTAAAATTAATCAATTTTTCTTCCAATATCAACTTCTTCAAAGAACTTTGGTTTATTTTTCCAGCTATTCCTGGTGCCCCTGGAATCCCTGAAATCGTTGACTGGAGTCAGAATCACGCTGATTTGGTTTGGAAAGAACCTATCTCTGATGGTGGCTCTCCTGTCACGCACTACATCATCGAAAAGAAAGACAAATATGGGTATGGAACCTTTTCAAGTGTTTAAAATTCATAATTTTCAAAAAATTTCAAATTTTCTATTTTTAGAATGAGACCTTACTTTAAAATAAGGAGTTTTTATGTCTTTCCATGATGTAGGTACCTCTTTGTACCTTCCGTAATGATATTTAAAGAATGTGAGGAAAATGAGACAATATTATTTATTTAAATACTTCTGAACCATAGTCTATGACCCTAAAAGTGATACCTGGGAGGCAGAGCTAGTGACTGGCTTGGAGCTTTGTTTAAGGGTTAAGATCGGGCTATCATAGCCAATCAATCCTTAAACAATAGATTAAGGGCCTCAATTCACTCTGCCCCTCAGCCGCTACTCTTCGTGTTGTAGACTTTAATGTAATATTTGCTGTTCTAACAATTTCTGAGTACAACTTTCTTTTCAAAGGTCTTTAGTTCCTTATTATTAAATACATATGAAACTAGTCTTTTATCAGAAGTTTTTGCTTCCAAATGATATTGTAATTGTAGATATTTGTGAAGGTGTTACAAGTCCTTGAAGTTTCAGAAAAAGTTATGAAGAGTATGGATGTACAGTCTAATGTGTAAATTCAGGGAGCAGGAGAAATTTTTTCCATGAGTCCTCAATACAATGTTGAACATTTTTTCTGAGAAGAATTTTAGACCCCATCCTTCTTGAAATTCAATGAGAAGAACAATAACTTCTTTCTCAAAAACCATCTTCACCGTATCAGCAGTAGTCAAGAAATTTTGAAATTCAAGATAATTTGACATCCTGTACAGTTAAATAAGCTAGTAGCAACAGAATAAAAATGCAAGGCATGTATTATACTTCAGTTACAGAATATTTGACATTTGTATGCTTTTTACAAAATAAATTTGAAGTATAAGTCTGAAAAGTGCAGAATGTGTATTATTTTATACCATGGGAAACAAACTTGGAGCCAGTGTACATTAGCCTGTGTCACACTATCAAAGCTAGCCATCAAAGTATCAAGGTCAGGTGTTGTGATTGGCTTATTCGATGACTTGGACCAATTACAGCACTTGGCCTTGACATTTTGATGGAGTATTTTGATAGTGTGACACAGGCTATTCAATCCCTTTAGATGAGTTCATTCAAGTCAAGCACTAGTTTATTTCAAGTATGTGTGATGTATGTTGTTGCAGCGGTGTCTGGGAGAAAGCAACTGAAACCATCGGTGCTCAACCGCAAGGAATCGTTAATGGTTTACAAGAGGGACAAGAATACCAGTTCCGTATCATTGCTGTGAATAAGGCTGGTCCGGGAGAGCCAGGAAAAGCAAGCAAAAACTTCATTGCAAAACCACGCTACTGTAAGCATCCTTATCTTTCAGTTTTGCTCTTAGTTTCAAAGTAATGTATTTTATAATGAGACCCAATTAATGTTTAAAGCATCCCTCTGTATATTTCCTCCAAAATATTTAACTTGGAAAAATGTTCATGTCGTGAAAAGATTAATCTGGATCATCTGTAGTGTAGGTAACACTACATCTGGATAATCAGGAGTCATAAGTATTAAATAATGCTTTTATAAAGTGAAAATGATCTCTGTAACATTATTCATTTAATACTTCTTCCAAGAAACAGAAAGAGATATCCTGTTCTGTCTTCAATTTAAGGTTGTAAAACGCAATCGATTTCGAATGGTACTGAAATTTTACCCCTCTTTCCAGTGGCACCTCACATTGACCGCTCCAATATTGCTGATGTTCGTATTTCTGCTGGATCAACACTGAAGTTTGACGTTAACATTTCTGGTGAGCCGCCTCCACATGTAGATTGGAGAGTGGGCGCTATGCCTGTCAGGTAACTGAAATTTTAATTTGAGAATATTTTTTAACATCTTTTGTGCCTTACGCTTTTACACAGACTTCTTGAATAGGAAGTGAAAATTTAATGAATATAAACGTTAGTGTTGAAAAACGTTCATGTCTCTTATTTTAAAAGTATCTGCTACCGTCAAAATGTTATCTTCTTTTAGAAGGCGATCAATTTATCCGGTACAATGAAATATTTCCAAACTGTTCACCACATCACAAGAAAATGATAAAAATAAAGGAATAAGAAAAATGATATTCATTATTTCCTGCCACCAAAATAAATAGATAAAATAAGACAAGGGAAACATTTTTACCAGGTTCTTGTCACATAAAAGATATGGATATAAAGAATTTTATTGACCCATGGCTTATATTATGGCGCCTACCAAAGCTTACAATTTTAACTTTGCCTTAAATCTGCCAAAAAATTTTCATATTTCTCAAATCGTTATAATAATCTCTCAAATATTACTGCATAAATAATTTAATGATTTCTGCCAATCATATGTATCGTTATCTTTTTTGCAGAAGCAAAAAGACTGCGACCATTGATAACGTTGATTATAACACAAAGTTGGTTATCCGTCCAGTATGCCGTGAAGATACTGGTGAGTATGTGATAACCGCAACCAACTCGTCCGGCAAGGACTCAGTTGCCATTAACGTTATCGTCATGGACAAACCATCTCCGCCTCAAGGACCTCTGCTAGTAAGTTTAAGCCTCTGTCAAAACCTCCTCTCTCCTATGTATCAATAGTGAAATGAAGACACATTGTATTTGCAGCATTCCAAAATTTCTACCCAACCTTAAATAACTGAAAATTTTTGTTCAAAATTCATTGGAAAAATTCTTGAAAAGGGAGAAGGAACGTCACTCAAAAACAGCCAACCTATTCATAATTTTAAAAACTATTTCAAAGCATCGTAAGTTTAAAGGTGGTTTTGCAAAATCATTACTTGATAGTTTTATTATGTCTTTCTCTTACTCTTGTAATCAGAATGCCGGTTGGTGATAAGTCTTTCGTTCGTAAACTATGTGTTCACCATCAGGTAGGGTTTTCATTGTTGGCCCTGCAGCCCGATTGTTGAAATTTATGTTGGCACAAAAAGAATCGAAAATCAATTACACGGCGCAAATAGGGATCTTGTCTTGTCTTATCTTGCTGACATTGCCAGTTAAAGTTTCAACAATCAGGCTGCTGTTACATTGAAGTGGCTGCAAGACTACTTCAACCAGATTTCCACCGGCTAAATGCTGGAACGTTGCTATGATGGTTTATAAGCTAAGAACTTCACAATTTTTTATTTATTATTTAAGGGGAAAATATTAAGTTGGAGCATTGTGCGATCAGGAAAAATTAAAACTTTTCTTACAAGCGGATTTATGTTACAGGTTTCAGATGTGCACAAGGAAGGTTGTCAGTTGAAATGGAAGCGGCCGCAAGATGATGGAGGTAGCCCCATTGAGTATTACTTGGTCGACAAATTTGACCCACTGAAGTACTGTTGGGTACCTTGTGGAAGAGCCACAGAAACAAGTACGTATTTGTGTCAATTTCAATGAAAAAATAACCAGTTGCACAGAGAATATTATTTCATAATAATGGAGGATTGCAGGATGTGCTTGTAAGTTTTTGAATTTTTGTTCATAATCAATTTTCAGAGACTGAAATGCATTTGAATCCTTGAAACATTCTCAGTTATTCATAAGGTAACTGGATAGTCAAATGGGGTCTCCATTATTCTGCGGGGAAAGAAAGGTAAATAAATCTAAAAATTAGCATTAGTGTCACGAAATGAAGTCATGAGTTTCCGTGCAAGTCTTAGGGGGAGAGTTTTCAGCTAAGGCAGATTAATATTAATACTAATTTTTGAACTTTTTGGCCTTTATTTCCCCACAGCATAGAATGGACCCAGCAGAATTCTACCATCAGTTACTTGCAGTATTTGGGCCATCTTTTTAGTGTTTTTCTTTCTAATTAATGAGATAGTTACCTAGTTCATTTCAGCAATTAAGACGAAACACTTTTTGCGCAGCCATTGGGAATGTGTATGCTATGTTGAGTTTGAAAATCTAATAGATCAGCAAGTCAGAAGAATGTGGAAGCAGTTAGATCTCCTCTACCTTATAATGTAAAATGACAATATAGTGGTCAAAAATTCCTAAGATGATGCTTGAAAAGTGTTCGGTCTCAAAATTCATGATATGTACCGCATTAGTTACGTTATATTATATTGCAGAAACGGCTGGATTTTTTCATGTATTTATTTTTGTGTGTTTTTTTCGCAGATATGGCTGTGACGGGGCTTATGCCAGGCAAAGAGTATAAATTCAGAGTCTCTGCTGTAAATTCAGAGGGAGAATCCGAACCTTTAGAAACCAAAGAAGGAATCATCGCCAAAAATCCATTCGGTGAGTGCTTCTCTTCTTTACTGCAACTGTTTATACAGGAAAAAAATTCTGATTATAAAAGTTATTAGCTTCATCCCTTCAGTTTTGAATGAATGAGCGTCCACTCGTTCTAATTGGAGGCAAATCAGTGGATGGATTATTTTCTGAGCTTTAAAATATTACGAAAATTCGAAGTATACACAGTTTCCCAGGATTAAGTACGAATATTGAAGGAGTCGATTCTTTGGGTCCAAAAAAGACGTTTTTGTGGTATAACTGTTTTTCCAAGTATGCTTTCCCTGGGGGCCACCCCCACCCCCTTCGCGCTCCATTCAGTCCCTTTAATCTTGAAAACGATGAGTCATAGCGAGAAAATGCAAGGCACACTTTCTCAATATTTTTTAGCGCTGAATCTAATGGTGCCGTCAAAAATCAATTTTTGTCCCTAGAAATATTGATTTTGGCCGTTTTTAGGTTTGATAACCCCCACCTTCCGTTTCATATGAGTTTTCCCTTTTTGGAGGTCAAAAATGAAAAGAACGCTAAAAATTACTTCCAGCTACCAATTTTGATTAATATTGGTTAATAAAAATTGTCACAGTGTTGAAAAGACGATTTTTTCTCTTCAACTTTGGGGAGTCGTGGCTTCCAGAAAAAGCATTTTTGGAAAAAAAGCAATTCCTCAAAAACGTCTTTTTCTGACTCCTTCAATATTCATACTTAATCCTGGGACACTATGTAGATTGCTTAGGAAATGATGAATTCATCATCGTATTTAGATACAAGTCTCACAATCAGGAACACTTTCCCCAAAACTTCTAAATCACAAAGGTTTTGTCTTTTAAAAATGGAATATTATTTCATAAAAGAGGTATGAGGATGTATGTTTTAATACAGTTATCTTGCTGTCTTTAAACTCCTCACACTTTTAAAGGCTTTTTATTTATAATTTTTATTTTTTACCTTGAAAATGTAACCTTAATGAATGCCATGTATTACATCATCCTTGTACTTCCCTCTTGGTTCTACTTTCTGTAACCTGACTATTTTCTGCATACAGATGAGCCAGAAAAGCCGCGCAACCTAGAGGCAACCGACTGGGACAAAGACCACGTAGATCTGAAATGGATGCCTCCAAAGTCCGACGGTGGCTCGCCTGTGACAGGTTACGTCGTCGAGATGAAAGACAAGACTGGAGAATGGGAAAAGGTGGCCACTGTGCCAGCAAGCATCACCAATGTCACCGTTCCAGGGCTCAAGGAGGGTGAAGGCTATGTCTTCCAGGTTCGAGCAATCAATGCCGCTGGACCCGGAGAAGCCAGTGACCCGACTCCGACCATTACAGCCAAGTCAAGGAATTCAGCACCGTACATTGATAGGACCAATTTGACCACTGTTAAGATCAAGGCTGGCCAGAACTTCAGCTTTGATGTCAAGGTTGGTTGTCTTGAAAATCATTTTAAAATTTTACAGGGTTGCCACAGCCAGAGAAAACCGGGAAATGTCAGGGAATTTTAAAAAGTCAGGGAAAATTTGTTAATTCACCTTCATTTGCTCTCTAGAATGGGTTTGAGATTTTGAACAAGAAATTTTGCTTGAAAAGTATTTTCAATAATGCCTTCTTAACCATCCGTCACACATTTTGGTGAAATTTCCTGACAATTGAAGAATTGTTAGGAAATTTCACCGAAATGTGTTAGAGAAATCAGGGAAACGTCAGGGAATTTCATTTTCTAAATTCTGTGGCAACCCTGATTTTAACCATTCATTGCTACTTTGGGTTAAGAGGAGGCTTATTTGTTTTTGATCAAAACTGTGGCATTTAGTCAAAATGAATCAGTATTTTTTAGTCACTCTTGGTCCTTGATAGGCAGAAATAAGACTTGGTTCTTATATCAATGGCTAAAGTACAAAACCACGCATCTCGGTTTGCGACTTTGCTGACTTCCTGTCATACTTTATTTTTCCTCAGAAAACTAGTCAAAGTAGTCGCTTTAAAACTTTCTTGATTTCTCCTCTCCATTAGCAAAATATTCTGTATAAATTAAAAGCTTGGTTTGCTTCATCTCCTCAGAAAAATAAAGTAGGAGCAAAAATTTTGAAACATCGCAATGGAGTTATATGGTTTTGCGTTTTGGCCATCGATTCATAAGATCCAAGATTTGATATCCAAAAACGTTTTCACGAGGTGCATCCTAAAAATTTTCTCCTCTAAATATTTCCCTCTTTTACAAAATATCCAGTCAGTCCTCTGCAGTAAAAATAATAGGAGTGTGCAAATAGAAAATTGATGCTTTAAGTTAGCCATCATCCATGTAAATGAAAAAAATATGGAATAACCAAAAGAAAATTTCCATGACTTGTTCTTGTCCTGAAAAGGTTATGTCAAGTATCTCCTAATCCCTGTCTCGTTTTCAATGCACATGTTATTCAGAACAGTGAACAGTGTCAGAATTTTTGTGAAGATATTCCCTTCTGTGGAGAGCTGATTTGGCAATGAAGAAGTCCCAAAATTATTTCTATTTGTTAACGCCTCACTGATTTTTATCCTCAAAATATTCTACTATGTCCCAAAGTATGCATCAGATTTTAACTGTCAAAATTTTCCTGTGGTCCTGCAGGTTAGTGGAGAACCAGTACCAACCACAAGATGGACCAAGAACACGAAAGAAATCCGGTCCGCTGACAGAGTCAAAGTCACTCATGTGGACTACAACACCAAGCTTCTCGTCAGAATGGCAGCTAGGATGGACTCCGGCACCTACAACATTGTAGCGGAGAACATCAATGGAACTGACACCGCCTTTGTGGAAGTAATCGTCATAGGTAAGCTTATTTTTCCCTTTGCAAATTAACTGCAAAATGGTCATTACCCTGTCAAGAACCAATAGAAAATTTCCTTGACTTGTACTGCCGTGCAAAGCAAAAACGCCGTAAACGCCATTTTACATTTTTTGGAAATAATGTATCATAGCAAAAAAACTTGTGAATCTTGGGACAGTGTTTTTCCAGAATTCTGTCTCAAATACTATCAAGAACTTAACCTAAAAATTTGAGGTTCATGGGTCAAACAGTTTTTATTTCATAAGTGTTAAGTTCCTGAAAACGAGGGAAAATCTTGATGGATTTACAGCATTCTTGCTTAGCACGGCAGTGTTCTTGTCCTGAAAAGGTTGTGTCAAGTGTCTCCTGATCCCTGTCTCGTTTTCAATGCACACGACATTCAGAACAGTGAACAATGTCAACAGTGGTCAACCTCGACTTATCGTGTACTCAATAAAATCAGTCACTGCAATTAAATCTTCTCATCATTAAAAGAAGAACATCTGTAATTAAGACTCAAATGGATGTCAGCAGATTTGTTTCTTGGTTCTCTAGTCCTCTGTTAATTTTATTTTATTTGTATATTTTGTGTATTTTCAAAATGGCAGCTTCTTCAGGTGTTAATCTTAGTACACAAAATAAAAAATCTTGACGGTTTGAAGGATTAGTGTAGTATACAGGCTGTCTAGTGTGTATACTACATTAGCTGTTCTTTTTCCCTTCAAGCCTGATGTTGCCCTGTGTTTACCGCCTTCTTGACCTGATTTTTCTTGCTCTTCTAATTTTTTTATTCTCTTTCCAGATAAACCAGGTGCTCCTGAGGGACCTTTGAGTGTCTCTGATGTTCATGCTGAAGGCTGCACTGTGGCATGGAAACCTCCAAAAGACGATGGTGGCCAGCCAATTGAGAATTACGTTGTAGAAAAAATGGACGAAGCAACTGGTAAGAATTGTTTCTTTAGCTAACCCAACTACCTTAGAGTGCAATAATTTTTATCCAAAATTCTTACGAATACACTGAAAACAGAATTCATACAATGTTTCCTATCAGGTAATTTTAATTTCTCTCTCTCCTCCCCCTATTTTCTCCCAACCCTCATCCCTGCCCCCTGATGACAGTAACTACCTCTTTCCTCCGGTTTTGATCAATATATTTTCGCTGGTTAACGACCTGTTTTCATTTTATTTTGTCAATGAATATCAAGAAAAAAGTTTTTAAAAACAACAGAATTTTCTTTTTTCGAGAAATAAGTTATGCATGTAAGACGATGAAGAACTTTCTGAATTATCGTGAAAAAATTACAGTTTATGTGTCTCAAGTTTCCATTCTAGTTTTGGATTTTGCTGATTTTCTTACAAAGGCAAAGCACCCAAATGATACACGGTTTTTTTTTTATCAATTCAGGTCGCTGGGTTCCTGCTGGTGAAACCGCTGGCAAGGAGACATCACTAGAAATTGGTGGATTAATCCCTGGACACAAGTACAAGTTCCGTGTCCGCGCTGTGAACAAGCAAGGAAAATCAGAGCCTTTGACTGGCACTTCAAGTGTTGAAGCCAGAAATCCATTCGGTGAGTTTCTTGTCAGAATTATTCTTCCCTTGCGATCATAATGAGAATGAATCCTGTGGTAAATTTCACAGTTCCAAGAGCCAGACTTCATGTAAAACTATATCGACACTCTTTTTTTGTTCCATACTCTTTATTCTTCCTCCGAAGTCATGGGCATTTTCAAACTGCTTCTTGATGGGTCTTATCAATGGGTCACTAAACTATGAACGTATTTTGACTTGCGAATATAGTTTTCTGAAGGAAAATGACGCGTATAACACGATGCGAACATTAAAAACGCGAACAAGTAACTCAATTACCGAGAAATGCACAGTTGAAATCGCTCAACTTATACGCAAATTTAAAACGCCCTGGTTTCGCACCGCACCAAATGATGTCATCCGGCACCAATCAGAGGTGGGCACGGGTTTCCACGACGTCCGTCAAATGTCTATCTACTCTTCGTATATGAGAACAATACTAAAGTCGAAATCATATCTTATGAATTCAAGACTAGAATCTCATTCATATGTAATAAACAAGCATTCATCTGTAATAAACAAGCAACAACTCCACATTGAAATGCGTTTTATTTTAACAAACATCAGTGGAAAATAAGAGAAGATTGCGATATGACTACCGCAGTACATCAACCGCGTCAGTTTCCCACCATTCGGGTGCGTTTGAAATGTCTTGCAGTTTTTAGATTTTTCAAAAGCGGTTTTCTCCGTGATTTTGGCTCCATGAAAATGCGGAAAAATCACCATGTTATCTCCTCACATAGTACTTTCAGAATATTCAATAAAATAAACAGGGTTTAGTGACCCATTTAAGGTACACAATACCATAATTTTCATTCCAAAATTGAACTAAAACTGAAAATTAAAATATCACAGTACACGTAGTATACATACTAAGATGAAGGCTGATTATCAGACTTTGCCAATACTTTCATCCTAATTTTTTAGCAATTCAGTGTACCAACGAATGCTTCTCAGTCAGCTCTAGTGAATGTTTTGACAGCTCCATTTCTATTTTGTGTTATTCTTAATTTGTTTCTTTTATGTTTTTTAGACGAGCCTGGCAAACCAGGAACTCCCGAAATCAAGGACTTTGACACTGACTATGTTGAGTTACTATGGAACAGACCTGAAGAGGATGGTGGCTCACCCATCACTGGTTACATTATTGAAAAACGAGACAAATACAGGTTAGTGTGATTAATATTTTGCCTTCCCGCAAATGTAGGTAATTTAGAATCACTGTGCATGTTACTAACAGCAAAAGGCATAAGCCCTCCTTTGAAGCCTCTCTTCAAAGCATCAAAAGATAACAGCAATGTTTGCTTGAATAAAAAATAAAATGTTGCAACTTGAAGCTACAACCTATTCCTACAAGCATGCAGAATCTTTCCTTAAAGTGACCAAAAATTTTACTTTCTCTTCCTGTTTTGTTTTGAAAGTTTTCCATTAAATTTAAAACACCTTAGCACTATACACACTAAGGTCATTTTTTCTTTTAAAAATGTAAAATTAAAGTACAGATCGACAATGAAACTCCTAAACCACCTATTGTCTGCGGCGTTCAAAAATCTCAGCTCTGATCATATCTTTTTAAAAAAGAACAAATCAACATCATCCCTAAAGTTGTTTAAGAATTTGCTTTGTGCAGAGAAAAAGTAAGGGAGTTTTTGTTAATCAAGGTTGAATACTTCTCTGTCTATAAAATAAAGTATGACAGGAAGTCTGCAACGGCGCAAATCGAGTTACGAGGTTTAGGAGCATTACTGTTGTGATATATTTCAAGGAAAAATCCATACCAACATCAGAATTTCAGCTAAAATTTGAATCATCAGCCTCCAAATTACTGTGAATATAGTTTTTGTGAATTTTGCATTCTCATTAGAGTAACTTAATAAACATTTTATTTGGACTTTCAGCCCAGTTTGGGACAAATGCGGTGAAGTTACCGGTCCAGTAACTCAAGGCAGAGCAACAGGACTGATTGAAGGACAGCAGTACGAATTCCGCGTCAAAGCAGTGAATAAGGCAGGTCCTGGAGAACCCAGTGATGCAACAAAGCCACATATCGCTCGGCCCAGAAAATGTAAGTCTAAAATCTCCTCTGAGCAAGTTAAGTTTATCATTTACTTCATCTCAAAGCCTTGAATCCATTGAACTTTAGTTCAGCTTGGTGCACTGCAATGGGCAGAGCTACGAAAAGTTGCACGTTGTTTGTAGAACACAAAAAACTGTGAAAGCTTGGAAACGAAAAAATTTCATAGCCTCGCCAAATTTTCATTCCACATTAAATCTTTCTTGGGGAGGCAAATACTTCACTCATTTCCAACACAACTGATTATTTTATTTCTGATCCAACTAGGCTGAGGTCTCAATTCAAACCTCTTCCCTTAAGTTTCTCTTCCACTTTTTGGTTCAATGTAAATGATCTTTATAATAATAGAAATCCATCAGAATGGCCGTGTCAAAAGAATAATTCATCATCGAAGCACCAAATGTGGTCCTACTAAAAGCAGGCTAAATTAAACAAAGAGAATTAAAAATATTAAACTTGTTTCATTCATTCTCTTCTTTTGCTTAACTTTTAAGTCAATACTGATTAAAGTTTTATTTTACTGTAAGGTACAAAATAACACTTATTAAAATTGGGTGAACATTTAGAATGTGATGATTTTTCCAACTTTAATTGGATGAAGATTTTCAAATTTAACTTCGCTAAATCAGGTTACCATGGATCTGATTTTGTTAAACAAAAATGCGAAATGAGCCTTGGATAAGTTAAGTGGAATCCACAGACCAGCAATTGCTGAAACTAGTAGCTCAGCAATGATTTTTGATTCATTCTAAAGTACCAAGTCAACAAGTTACAAAGTCCATATTTCTCATTCCTCTTTTACTTTAAATTTCAAAAAGCACCTGTGGCCGTTTTTAATCTTTATAATTAATGACTATATTTCAAGACTTATTAAAATGTCTTCTGTTTCTTTCTTATCAGTGGTTCCAAAGATTGACCGCTCAACCATGATCGACATCAAGGTCAAGGCTGGCCAGAACTTCGAGTATGATGTTGCGGTAAGTGGTGAGCCGCCTCCAAGAAAGGAATGGTATCTCAAGGAAAACATCGTGCTTAACACAGACCGCGTCAAAGTCTCAAATGAAGACTACAGCACGCGACTCAAAGTTATCGACTCCAAGAGAAGTGACTCTGGAACCTATACACTCACAGCCAAAAATCAATATGGATCAGACACCGCTGAAGTCAGGGTTGTTGTTCTCGGTAAGTGCTCCAGTTTTATTTTTCTAATTTTCCATATGTAGACAAAGACCCTTGACTACGCTTTTCATCACTTTTTATAATGGTACCAATCAAAAAAAAGTTTTCTGAACAGTAGTAGATTTTAATTTTTGTTAAAACTACAATATTATATTCTTGATGAATACAGTACTTTGTTGCTATAATAAATAATCTATGCTTGTTGATTCCTGATTAATTGTTTGCACCATTGAAGACTCACAGGTGCGTCAGAGAAGAGACAAAATAAGTTGAACTTGAGCGGAGAATATTTTTTTCATGATTCTTATGTCCGAGATTTTTATTGACCCAACTTAGACTATACTTTAAAATTTGAGCCCAGGAAACCACTGTAAAGTTTATTTTTTGTTTTTGTTTTTCCAAAAGTGACGTCAAATGGAAACTGTAAGAAAGGAAAAAAATCGTAAGATCAAAATTAACTTCAATCTATAATTTTAGTAAAATGTCTACGTTAAACAACTCAACAAGATTTTTTCACCCTTTGCTCAATACTTTTTCAATGAAGAAATAATAACATTTTCCATCAATTTGTATTTTTACAGATATTCCGGAGCCTCCTCAAGGCCCACTACAACCAACAAACATCACGAAATCATCCTGCACATTAACATGGCGATCTCCCAAGGACGATGGTGGTACCGAAATCACTCATTACGCCATCGAAAAAATGGACACTGAGAATATGCGATGGGTACCTATTGGCATTGCTAGTGCCTGCAGCTTAAGGTGAGAAGTCAATATCTCAAGTCAATTAATAACAACTGAGAAACTCTTCAAGTCAGTCAAAATCAAATACGAAGAGTTTTTTGTATTACAAGGCCCTTTGAAAGCATGTATTCTATGGTTGACTTAATTCTTTGGTGAGATAATTTTACGAAAATTACCCAGAGAATGATTCCAACTGCTTCTCAGTTTTCAAAGAGCCTGTTTCAGCCTATGCTATTTATTGAGTCTCCTGTAAATAATTAATCTCTGATCATAAGCTTTTCAATTTTCAGGGTTGATCACCTCATTGAGGGCCATGATTACAACTTCCGTGTCAAGGCTGTCAACAAGATGGGAGAATCCTTACCTCTAGTCGGTGCCAATACGATTACGGCCAAGGACCCCTATGGCAAACCAGACAAACCAGGACAGCCACAGCCCACAAGTCAGTTCTTTGATATTTGCCCATATTTTTTTTTATGTGTGTAAATGTAGTAATTAGGTAGATAAGACCCACTCTTACAGTGCTTCCTGGGGCTCTGTGACACCTAACCGCCACAGTACCTTGTTCTCCCACAGCCCCTCAGGGAGTTAGTCCTCCCTCATTTCATTGGAAACTAGTGTCCCCTCTAAATTTGAATCCAATGAATAGGCAATTCTCTATGTAGTAAATGGGCAGAAATTTTGAGTGAAATCATATTATTTACACTAGCAAAGCTGGTGCAAGGAAGGAGGGCAAGTATACTTAACAGACTGTGCTGATGTTAGAACGGAGAATTCAGTAATCAGAAGATTTTAATAATGAAAGAAAAGTTGACAAATTTGAGACCTGAAACAACTCATCAGCCAAATGCGTGCATTGCCACCTTTTAAAATGAGAGATGAACATTGTACATGAGAATTCCTACGTACAGACAAAATGAAAGGAACAAACGAAAAAGATTAAAATGGGAGGAATTGAAAAATATATGAAAATCTGAATTAATGAATGAAGAAAGCATAAACAGCAGGTATAAATAAAAACCACCAAATAAATATTTAATTTTTCTCTCAAGTCCCAAAAATTCATGTGTATTTCCTGGATGAATTCTTCAAAGCAGTAATTTTTTATTCCAGATTGGGGCAAGGACTTTGTCGATCTGGAATGGAAAGAACCGAAGAAAGATGGTGGTTCGCCAATCCAGAACTACATCATCGAAAAGAGGCTGAAATATGGGTAAGTCTTTCCTTCATTGTTTGTTTATCCACTCTTCTACACCAAAACATGTATGCTGTATTTTCATTCATACATATTTATTATGCATTCATTGTTCTTCTAAAAATGATCAAAAGATCTACTGTAGATCATTGATTATTTGGTGTAATGTTCGGGAATTTCGCCCTAAACGAAATTAATGGATTATGAAAACCACCCCAAAAAAGACCATAATAAAGCAGTTTCAGGCTCTGTTTGTAACCAGAAAGCATAAGCTTGCCGAATTTTCTATTGTATTTACAATGATAGTCATTCAATTGAAGAAAAATCACCTAAAACCACACATATTTTTGAGTTTTGCCCAAAAAACTGGTTTCTCCCGTGTCAAGCTGGAGAATGTCACTTTTCAATGGTGAAAAAGCGGCGTCTAATAATCAAATAATTGAGACGAAGATGATTAATGATCTACTGTATCCTTAAAGTAGTATGAAAAGTAACATTTTATGTCTTCGCTTAGACCATGGGAAAAGGCTGCCATTGTGTCTGGCAAAGATAACAAAGCTACAGTCCCAGGCCTAGACGAAAATCAAGAATATGAATTCCGTGTCATCGCCGTCAACAAAGGTGGTGAGAGTGAGCCTAGTGAACCATCTCAAGGAGTTATCACCAAACCAAGATTTAGTAAGTACCTCTGGATTCTTCAGTTTTCAAAAGTAGATTTTTGTTATTGAAGTCTGTAATGCACTTACTATTACGATGTTGAAGGAGAATTTAAAACATTTGTGCTGTGTTTGTGGATTTACACTTATAAAATTTCAATAAAGAGCAATAACATCTTCCTCAAGGATTAAGTTTTTAAATTTTTGTTGTGTGTAGTTTTCAACTAACAATTTATGAACAAAAAAACATATTATTTTTAAATCCAATTGTGTGTTTTTCCCCTCCACAAATCAATGAAAATTTTAAAATGAAAACCCTGAAAGGTTTAAAGTTACCAATGTCTTGCTTTTTTAACCCGCTCAATAATTTTCTAACAGCATGTTCAGTAGATATTGTATGTATCCTGGACTCACCATTGTTTGTCTTGTTGAAGTAATCCTCCTGCTTTACTTTTAGCGAGCGTTTTCTTGTTTGTTGTTCCTGTGGCAGTGGAGATGAATAGTGGAAAGTATCCTGCATACTTTTTATTTACGTAAGTTCAATTTCAAAATTATCAAAGTTGTCACTGGCTGGATAAGAATACGTTCCTTTTCACGCTGAAAATTTTGTTTTGAAACATGTATGGAACGTTTTACTCATTTAAATAAAGAAATTGATTACCATTATAGCTTATGGTGTACGTACATTTTAATTTTATTTTACTGATGTTCGACATGTTTTCGTAAGTTTGATGAGCTCTCTAATACCTTTAATTTCCGAATAATTTCAGCCTTGTTCCGTTTGATGCAATTAAGTTTGTCATAGTTTTTTTCTAATTCTCTATCAATTTTTACATATTCCATATAAATTTAGCATCTTGTATAGCTTGTTTTATAGTTATCAAAGTTTATATTAATGAAGAATAGCAAAATGCTCGATTGAAGCATTTCAAAATCTCTCCCCGTGTTTTACTTTTCCAAGATAATATTATCTGACGACTTCAGAGAATTTTTCAAAACGGCTATATAAATACATGTTAATGATTGAGTGTATTATAATCATTAGATAGTCTTCAAAAGAGCAAAATATGAAGGAAAATCCCCAATTTAGCCAAAAAAGACTTAAAATCCGAGTCGCATCACAATTTTTTTATCCCTATTCTCTTAAACTGTTGTTGCACAGAATCTTGAAATAATCCAACCTTGTTTTGTTTTGCAGTGGCACCTGAAATTGACACTGCTGCCCTGCAAGATCTTGTTGTCAAAGCCGGCCAACGCATTAACTTCTCTGTACCAATTAGAGGTTCCCCACGTCCAACGGTCAAATGGATCGTCAACGAAGTGCCTGTCAAGATTGGAGGACACGCCGACATTGAAACACATGGAAATGAAACATCTCTTGAAATTCCATTCTCAGCCCGGTCTGATACTGGACTTTACACACTCAATCTCAGCAATGAGTTTGGCATGATAAGCGCATCTGCTCATGTCACTGTTTTAGGTGAATATATTACTCATATAAGTTTTTAAAATATGCCTAAATCCTTGGGAATTAAATGGAACTGAGTTTGGGTTTTTACTCTTATAAATTGTATTCCTTGAAGGAACAGATACACCTGCGAGCTAGACGCGCGTCTTGAGCGACGAGTAAGCCTTCGGCTGTGTTCGGCAATCTTCGTAGCCAATCAGGTTACAACTCGCCACTCGTAACTCAAAGTAGGATCGGATCCTACTTTTTGGGTCAAGAGTGTGTATCTGGTGTATCGCCAGGTGTATCTGGCCCTTAATTTTTTTTTTTTTTTTTTTTTTTTTTTTTTTTTTTTCTTTTTTACATGTGATGAGCATTACATGTATTTGTATTTTAGTTCCAGGGAAGGCAATTTAAAGCTGAGCAATCATTATCATTTGAAAAGAGTCCAATAATTTTGTTTCTCATCACTCAAACTGATAAATCTACCTACAAAATCTTGCATTATGATCTGTGAACTCAATATCATAATCAACTCTGCGTTACTTCTGTATTCTATTTTGAGTGTAAGGAACTTCGTCTAACTGAAAGAACGATCATTCGTGATGAAATTATTAAAGTTATATGTCAGAGTATTTACCTTAAAAGTATTTCATGCATTGCTTCATCTTCAAAATAAAACCGCGCAAGTGTGCCCTGAAAAAATTCACTGTCGCACATCTTTTACCAGCTTAATAAGCGCTCCATCATTATAAACGGATTTTTAGAGGTAAATAAATATACAAAGATGTGTATCTTAATTTTTGAATTTTCCGGTCATGGCTTTTTAGCACTTGACAGAGGTGCAAGGGAATAGATTAATGGGAAAGCTGGAATCATGAAAATTTTAAAGGAATATTTAAGCAATCAGTAATGCACTAATGGGGAAGGGTGAGGTGGCAAGTCTAATTATCCTTATCGTTTCAAATTTAGACAGAAATAATACTATTTTAGTTTGTGACTTCAGAAGTAGCTAAGTAGCAAAAAACTATCTCTGAGAAGGCAGGAAAATTAATAATGTCTGACCATAACCATTTTTTTTTCACTCTTATTCATTCTCTCTAGATCGCCCATCTCCACCGGAGCCACCTCTAGATATCTCTTTGATCACGAAAGACGGCTGTCGTCTCATCTGGAAACTACCAGTAGACGATGGTGGCTCGCCAATCACACACTACATCATCGAAAAGATGGACATCTCCCGTGGAACCTGGTCAGAGGCTGGAATGTCATCCACGCTGGCTCATGATGTCTCACGGTTAATCCACAGGAAAGAATATTTGTTCCGTGTCAAGGCCGTCAACAGCATTGGAGAATCCGACCCGCTGGAAACGCCAAACTCTATTGTGGCAAGAAATGAGTTCGATGAACCTGACGCACCAGAGAGACCTGATATTCTTGATTGGGATGAAGACCATGTTGATTTGCAGTGGGAGAAGCCGAAGTCTGACGGAGGTTCTCCTCTGACAGGTTACATCATTCAGAAGAAAGAGCGAGGAAGCCCGTACTGGAGTAATGCAATGACTGTCCCTGGCAATGAAACAGCTGTAAGTTTCCATTTAAAAACAAAATTTCTACCTTATCAGTTTGGATCCAATATCTTGAAATCAATTCTCAATTAAGCAGTTCGTCGAAAAGTAGAGCTACATTTTTTTCAAAATAAGAGGTCTGTTTCTTGAAAGTAGGGTGAAAACAAGATTAACCTCCCAACAAATTTTGAATTGAATTTACTATGATAGTGATTATTCAGGTATTCAATTTTTTTCCCCTCAGTTCCTCTCTGCTTGTCACACCAAGAGTCATATATTAAATTATCATTGAAGGGAAACAAGTCATAATTTTAAATGGAACTCTATCAAGTAAGAGGTAGGTATATAGGCCCTATTTTTCCAAAAAAACTTTAGGGAAATTTAATGAGCTATTTTCTCAGTGCAAGAATTTCCTTTCAATGCAGAGCATTACTGCTCACGACCATACAGATCTAATCAAGCAATGAACCATCTTTTATTCCGCTATGTTTTTGTATTATTTTTCAAAGGAGGAGTTGCGTTTTGGGCCTTTTCCGGCCCCACCTGGATTTTGCTAAATGTTTCATATTTTCAAAGTACTAGTTTTAGGTAGACTCTGTGCCAAATATTAGACCGAACGGAGCCCATGCAAGGGCGCAGCAGCGCCTCAAACCCAAAATCCTGGAATCGAAAAACAATTATTTTCGTCGACTTTTTCGACTGTTATCACTCTTCCAGCACATGATTCTTATGTATTTTTTTGCGTACTTTTCGTTGCTGGCCTTTTTAAAGGCCTCCGATAAATTTTAAGGGGCCTTATGGCCCTTTGTTGCCATTTTTGGCCCATTTTATGGGGTTCTTTCCATTTAACACATTCAAAACTCAACTTAATCCAAAAACTGTGTACATTTTTGAAAAGTACGTAAAAAAATGAATAAAAAATGGTCAGTAAAATTTTTTCCTATGTTGCCAAATTTCCGAGAAAATTGGTCCCAAAGTGTCGAAAACGGCAAAAAATCGATAAATCGCCGCGTCTAAGGTTCAAGAAAGTGGAGTACATTTTTCATACTGTACCAGATAACAGCTCTTATCCATCCATACAACATACTAAAATATCATAGTTGTACCTGGATTCCCACGATGTGAAAATTGACCGAGATGTCGATTTTAGCGGCCTTTTTATACTTGAAGGCAGCTCTTTTGAATGTTTTTCGACCTTAGTCACCCTCTATGGGTGTGTACTATATGTATTTTTCTACGTACTTTTCATATCTGGCCCTAAAAATGGCTTCCTGTGAGTTTTAAAAGGCCTAACGGTCCATTGTTGCCAATTTTCACCAATTTTTAGGGGTTTTTTCAAGTTTACGTGTGTGAAACTTAATTTAATCTAGAAACCGTGTACAATTTCGGAAAGAACGTAAAAAAATACATAGAAATGTGATTTGTACCTTTTCCCTACGTTGCCAAATTTTCGAGAAAAATCTCCTGAAGCGTCAAAAATGCCAAAAATTGGATTAATCATCACGTCGGAGGTTCCAGGAAGTGAATTTCAAGTTTTTTTTCACTACAAATAACGTATCGAAAATGGAAAATTGCAATGCATCTCAAGGAACATGTAATGGCGCAGATGAACGTGACAAAACGGGCCCTCAAGGTGCTTTTACTTTATCCTTCACTCCAGTTCACCTCTTTATTCCTGTAACCTCGAGATAATCCTTGGTTCTCAAGATGCTTGCTACAGGCCAAATATACCGAAGAACAGAAAATGCGTGGAGATAGTGTCCCACGATCCACATGAATGTCATAATTCACTTCCTGGAACCTCCGACGTGATGATTAATCCAATTTTTGGCATTTTTGACGCTTCAGGACGATTTTTCTCGAAAATTTGGCAACGTAGGGAAAAGGTACAAATCACATTTCTATGTATTTTTTTACGTTCTTTCCGAAATTGTACACGGTTTCTGGATTAAATTAAGTTTCACACACGTAAACTTGAAAAAACCCCTAAAAATTGGTGAAAATTGGCAACAATGGACCGTTAGGCCTTTTAAAACTCACAGGAAGCCATTTTTATGGCCAGATATGAAAAGTACGTAGAAAAATACATATAGTACACACCCATAGAGGGTGACTAAGGTCGAAAAACATTCAAAAGAGCTGCCTTCAAGTATAAAAAGGCCGCTAAAATCGACATCTCGGTCAATTTTCACATCGTGGGAATCCAGGTACAACTATGATATTTTAGTATGTTGTATGGATGGATAAGAGCTGTTATCTGGTACAGTATGAAAAATGTACTCCACTTTCTTGAACCTTAGACGCGGCGATTTATCGATTTTTTGCCGTTTTCGACACTTTGGGACCAATTTTCTCGGAAATTTAGCAACATAGGAAAAAATTTTACTGACCATTTTTTATTCATTTTTTTACGTACTTTTCAAAAATGTACACAGTTTTTGGATTAAGTTGAGTTTTGAATGTGTTAAATGGAAAGAACCCCATAAAATGGGCCAAAAATGGCAACAAAGGGCCATAAGGCCCCTTAAAATTTATCTGAGGCCTTTAAAAAGGCCAGCAACGAAAAGTACGCAAAAAAATACATAAGAATCATGTGCTGGAAGAGTGATAACAGTCGAAAAAGTCGACGAAAATAATTGTTTTTCGATTCCAGGATTTTGGGTTTGAGGCGCTGCTGCGCCCTTGCATGGGCTCCGTTCGGTCTAATATTTGGCACAGAGTCTACCTAAAACTAGTACTTTGAAAATATGAAACATTTAGCAAAATCCAGGTGGGGCCGGAAAAGGCCCAAAACGCAACTCCTCCTTTCACTTCTCTGATTTTACATCAAATTACAAAAATATGCTCTCCCAATGAAATTAATGGAAAGGATCATATTCCTGACTCTTTGTATCACATAAAAATTCCTTCAACATGAGTTTTGAAAGACATGAATATGAATGGAATATTTGGCCCGTGCCCAAATATGTTTATACCGTTTTTGTCAGCACTAGGTACAACAATAATCAGCGATCTAGTTTTCCTTGTATTTTAGAAACATTTGACCCACAAATAGTGGCTAATTGACTTAATCATTCACTCGACAAAAAAGAAGGACTCTCTTATATCTGTCACAATAGTGCTCAATAGTGTCAAGTAGGTAGACATCCTAATAATCATGTATACTTCCAAATTAAAGTCTTGGCTTTTCTCATGTGACTGACTTAAATTTTTCTTCTTCTAGGCGACCGTTAAAGGTTTGATCAAAGATCAAGAATATGAATTCCGTGTCATCGCTGAGAACAAGGCTGGACAAAGTCAGCCCAGTGAGCCGTCCGACACCGTCATTTGTAAGAAGAGATACATGGCTCCTAAGATTATCACTCCTCTCAAAGACATCATCACTCGTGCTGGAACCATCTTGAATGTAAACATCGATTTCATTGGAGAACCTGCACCTGAAGTTGTCTGGACAGTTGGACCGAGAGAACTCAAAACCGATGCAAGAACAACTATCACTGCCATTGGTCACCATACAATTGTCAATACCGTTAATGTTAAGCGCACTGACTCTGGAAACTATCATCTTTTAATCAGGAATAGCTCTGGTATGGATGAAGGCTCCTTCAACGTCAACATCTTGGATCGGCCTGGTCCTCCAAGTCAACCATTAGAGTATGAGGAAATCACAGCTTACAGTGTTACTCTATCTTGGAACCCTCCAACCGACAACGGGGGTAGTGAACTGACAGCCTACGTCATCGAAAAGCGTGACTTGGATCACGGTGGTGGCTGGGTCCCAGCGGTGACCTATGTCAACCCATCGAACACACATGCAACTGTACCCAGGCTTCTAGAAGGTACCAAGTACGAGTTCAGAGTTCTAGCAGAGAATTTGCAAGGTCGCTCCGATCCTCTGACCACCTCCAGACCGATCATTGCCAAGAACCAGTATGATGTTCCTGGCAAACCAGGAAGACCAGAGCCTCTCGAAGTAGACAACATTCACATTAAGATCAAGTGGACTCCACCTATCAGTAACGGTGGATCGGTCATCAATGGATACGACGTGGAAAGGAGAGACATCTCCGGCACTGGCCGGTGGGTCAGGCTCACTAAATTCCCGCATAAAGGTGTCGAGTACGACGATGTCCATGTGCTGGATGGTCATTCTTACGAATATCGCGTCAGTGCTGTCAACCAGGCAGGCACTGGAAAAACTAGCGACCCGACCGATATCATAATTGCAAAACTCACCAAAGAACGTCCAAAACTATTCTTAGAGAATTTGGTCGGACGCAAAGTCAAGGTCCGAGCTGGAGAACCAGTCAGTATCACAATTCCAATGGCTGGCCAGCCTGCTCCTGTTGTCGCTTGGACAAAGGGTGGTAAAGGATTGCTAGAAAGCAATAGAATCGTCACTGTCAATAAGAGTAATGAAAGCAAACTCCGCATCGATAACAGTAATCGCAATGATGCTGGTGTGTACACTATCACCGCCTCAAATGAGCACGGTAAGGAGTCTGCTGATATCACTGTCATTGTCCTCAATCGCCCAGAACCTCCGATTGGCCCAATTGAATATCCAGCTGTCAATTCTGACCACATCACACTCAAGTGGAAGCCTCCCGAAGACGATGGTGGCAGTGACATCACTGGCTACATCATCGAGATGTCAGAACAAGGCACTGATGGATGGAAGCCTTGTCCTGGATTCTGCCCCAAACCAACGTTCACGGTCAAAGGCCTGAGCGAAGGAAAGAAATACATGTTCAGAGTCCGTGCTGAGAATTTACTCGGTGTTTCAGATCCGTTAACCGGACCTTGGGTCACTGCAAAGTCGCCGTTTGACCCACCAGAAGCACCTGGTCAGCCAGAGGTCACAGGTTATGGCCCAACATCTGTAAGCCTAGCCTGGACACCACCCATCAGCACTGGTGGTAAACCGGTGACAGGATACATCATCGAAAAGAAAGAGCGTGGTGGAGAATGGGCCAGAATCAGCAACTACCCAACGCCAAGCCTTAGTATGACAGTGCACAACCTGCGGGAAGGTGGCAAGTATGAATTCAGAGTTCTGGCAGTGAATGAAGCTGGACCTGGTAAACCATCAAAACCAACTGAACCAGTTACCTGCAAAGATCAAAAGAAGAAACCTGATCCTCCAGAAATCCCCAAACTTGACCGCATCACAAAGACAGGCGTCACTCTCTCATGGCGGCCTCCAAGGCACGACGGTGGTTCAAAGATTAAGGGATACATTGTTCAGTACAAAAAGAAGGCTGACGCTGATTACACCGATGCAAACTCTCTGCTTATTCCTACTCCAATTTACACCATTAATAATCTAAAGGAGGGCGATGAGTATCAGTTCAGAGTTATTGCAGTGAATGATGTCGGCCCGTCCGATCCCAGCAAGCCAACAGCTTATGTTGCACTTGAAGAACAGCCAAACAGACCAAAGATGGATCTCAGTGGAATCCGAGACATCACAGTGCGTGCTGGAGATGACTTCTCTATTGATGTCCCATATGTTGCATTCCCGCAACCAACTGCCTCATGGTTCATGAATGACATGATTTTAGATGACTCCGACAAGAGGATTCATCAACAGCTGTCACCAACTTTGGCCGTCATGATCGTTAAGAACTGCAAGAGGACAGATGCTGGTCAGTACCACCTTCAGCTCAGGAATGCGTCAGGTTACGACACTGCAACTTGCTACGTTCGAGTCCTTGATGCCCCACACCCGCCTGAAAATCTCCATGCTGATGAGTTCGCAGGAGAGGCCCTCACACTTTACTGGAGTCCTCCCAAAGATAATGGCGGAGCCGAAGTCACTAATTATGTTGTTGAAAAACGTGAGACTGGATCCAGCGCATGGATTAAGGTGGCTAGTTATGTCACAGCACCATTCGTGCGTGTAAAGAACTTATCAGTCGGTCATGTTTATGACTTCAGAGTGATGGCTGAGAACAAGTACGGTATATCTGATCCAGCCACAACCAGAGACCCGATCAAGGCAAGACATCCGTTCGACGTTCCTGGTGCACCAGGTATCCCACGCGGCATTGAGACAACGGAAGACTCGGTCACGTTAACTTGGAATAAACCTCGTCATGATGGAGGTTCGCCAATTACTAGCTATGTTGTTGAAAAGAGACTCATCACAGAAGAAAAGTGGACCAAAGCAACACAAGCCAACATTCCTGACACCAACCTCAAAGTTATGAACTTAATCGAAAACCACGATTATGAATTCAGGGTTGCTGCGAAGAACGCTGCCGGTCAGGGTCCATGGAGTTCATCATCTGATATTATTCGCTGCCGTTCACCCCCAATCATCCCGAAGATCACCAGCGACCTAAGCTTGCGTGATATGACAGTGATTGCTGGTGAGCCTTTCTCAATAACCGTACCGTTCGTTAGTAACCCGATTCCGAAACCATTCTGGTCCATCAACGGTGAGGAAGTCACTCCAGATGACAGAATAAAGTTCGAGACTAGCGCTACTCAAACAGTATTCATCAACAAAAACGCCAGACGGGCTACAGATTCTGGAAGTTATACGATTCAGTTGTTCAACACAGAAGGATCGGACTCCTCATCCTGCAAGGTTACAGTTGTTGACCGTCCATCACCACCAGTCGGACCAGTCGAAGCAACCGACATTACGCCTGAGTCTTGTACTTTGTCGTGGCGTCCACCAACTGATGATGGTGGTGCACCGGTCACAAATTACATCGTGGAGAAATTGGAAACAGCATCAGGTTTGTGGGTAAAATTGAGTAGCTTCGTGCGGTCAACGCACTATGAAGTCTTTGGTCTAGAGGGCAACAAAAAGTACAACTTCCGCGTCCGGGCTGAGAATCAGTACGGAGTATCGGATGCGACTGAAATGGATAATCCAGTGGTTGCCAAGTTCCCATTCACGGTGCCAGGCGCTCCTGACGCTCCTCAAATCATTGATTGGGACACGAGCAATGCAACTTTGCATTGGGAGAGACCACGCCATGATGGTGGATCAAAGATTCAAGGCTACAAGGTTGAGTATCATGACCTGACAGAAGACTCACCATGGCGTGTAGCTAACGACTACCTTGTAAAAGATCAGACTTACATTGTCCACAGCTTATTCCAAGATCATGATTACGAGTTCAGAGTAAGAGCTAAGAATGCTGCAGGCTTTGGTCAGGCATCGACCCCATCAGCTCGGTTCCGCCTCAAAGGTCGCGCCAAGCCTCCATCACCACCGCTGTGTCCAACTGTTACGAAAGTTGGTAAGACGTACGCTGACCTTAAGTGGGACCCACCAGTTTCAGACGGAGGTAGTAGAGTGTCGGGCTACATCATTGAGAAGCGTGAAATGGGCGGTCCATTGTGGATTAAATGCAATGAGTATGCGGTTATCGACTGCCAGTTCTCTGCTATGACTTTGATAGAGAATGCTGACTACGAATTCCGTATTTTTGCAGTCAACTCTGTCGGTAAGAGTGATCCAAGTGTGTGCACAACACCTGTCAAGATTTGCGAAATTGTTGGTGGAGAGAAACCCGAGTTCATTCAGCATTTACACGACCAAGTTGTACCTCTGGGTAAAGTCATTACTCTGCAATGTGAAGCAGTTGGCAAGCCGCCACCAAAGGCAAGATGGTTGAAGAATGGAAAGGAAATCAACTTCGGAGCTAGGTACACGTCCGAAGCTGCCGGTGGTGTGTTTAGACTGCACTTCGTTGAAGTCTCTGAAATAGATGAAGGCGACTTCACCTGTGAGGCATACAACTCCCTTGGATTTGTCAGCACCTCATCGCACATCAAGATTGGAAACCCACCGAAGATTGAGCGAATGCCGAATGAAGTGGACGCACCGGAAGGAGATAACACAAAGATCAAGATTCTCTACACCGGTGATCAGCCGATGGAGGTGTCTCTCACTAAGAACGGAAAGGAAGTTGTACCTGGTCCATTAGTTAAATACACTGTTTTCGATGACTATATCATCATTTTCTTAAAAGAAATAACCAAAGCTGATGCTGGAGTCTACACATTAACATTATCAAACCACAGTGGTAGTACATCAGGCTCATTCACAGTTACCATCACAGGCCTGCCTGGTCCTCCAACGCCTCCTCTGGATGTCTCCGAAATCACAAAACACACATGTTTGCTGAACTGGAACCCACCAAAATACGATGGTGGTCTCAGGATAACTCATTACATTGTGGAAAGGAGAGACATCTCTTCATCGCACTGGATTTGCATTTCAACACACTGCAGGGATACCTCATTCCTTGTTCAAGGTTTGACCGAGGGCAATGAATACTTGTTCAGAATTATGGCTGTCAATGATAATGGAATGGGACCGCCACTAGAGGGTGTCAATCCCATCAAAGCAAGATCTCCATTCGACAAACCATCACCTCCTGGAATACCCAAGATAACAGAAGTAGGTGGAGATTTTGTTAACCTCAGCTGGGATCGCCCCGAAAAAGACGGTGGCTCGCGTATTCAAGGTTACTGGATTGACAAGCGTGAGGTTGGCAGTGAGGCATGGCAGCGAGTCAATGTTGCTATTTGCATGCCGACTCAAATCAACATCTCCAATCTGATTGAAGGTCGACAGTATGAATTCCGCGTCTTTGCTCAAAATGAAGCTGGCCTCAGTTTGCCATCTACTGCCTCAAAATCTGTCAAAGTCAAAGACCCACTGGCCCCAACTGCACCAGAAATTGTTTTCCCTCTGCGCCCTGCAAATGCAATCCAGAACCACAATGCTCAATTCCAGTGCACCATCACAGGCATTCCAAAACCGACTATCACTTGGTTCAAAGGAGCCCGAGAGATCACGCCTAGCGCCCGGCATCACATCTTTGCTGAAGGCGACACTTACACTCTAATCATTAACGGTGTTTATGGTGCTGACGCTGATGAGTACGTCTGTCGTGCTGTTAACAAGGGCGGAGTGAAATCAACTCGTGCTGAGCTCATCATCATGACTGCTCCTAAATTTAATGTCCCACCACGGTTCCGTGATACAGCCTACTTCGACAAAGGAGAAAGCGTTGTTATCAAGATACCATTCACTGGTCATCCAAAACCAAAGATCACATGGTACAGAGAAAACGAGCACATTGAGTCAGGCGGTCATTTCACCGTTGAGGTTGCAGAAAGGCATGCCATCCTCACAATCAAGGATGCTAGTAATTACGACAGCGCTCCTTATAGAGTGGTTGCTGAGAATGATCTTGGAATGGATTCTGCCATCATTAAAATTCAAATTAGTGACTGCCCAGACCCACCACAATTCCCAACGGTGGAAGATATCGGTCACGATTCTCTGGCCTTATTATGGACAGCACCACGATGGGATGGTGGCAGTAACATCACCAACTACCTTGTCGAAAAGCGGGAGCACCCGATGTCTAGCTGGATTCGCGTTGGTAACACACGCTTCACCACCATGGCTGTCACAGGTCTCAGCCCTGGACATCAGTATGAGTTTAGGGTATACGCTGAAAATGTGTATGGTAGGAGTCAGCCAAGCACTGTCACTGGCCTCATAACGACGAAGGATTCAGGGAAGAAACAGGTCAGGAAGAAGGAGTATGAAGTGGACGCTAGTGGAAAGCGAATTCGTACCAAAGAACATGAACGACCAAATGACTATGACCAATTTGTGTTCGACATTTATTCTAAGTATGTTCCCCAGCCTGTAGATATCAAATCACATTCTGTGTATGACTATTATGACATACTTGAGGAGATTGGTACAGGTGCATTTGGTGTGGTGCATCGGTGCAGAGAGCGCAAGTCAGGCAACATTTTTGCCGCCAAGTTTATTCCTGTTGCTCATAATATGGAGAAAGAGCTCATTCGTAAAGAGATCGATATTATGAACCAGCTGCATCACCCCAAGCTAATCAATTTACACGATGCATTTGAAGACGATGATGAGATGGTACTCATTTTCGAATTCCTATCTGGAGGAGAATTGTTCGAAAGAATCACAGCGGAAGGTTATCAAATGTCCGAAGCAGAGGTGATCAACTATATGAGACAGATCTGCGAAGCAATCAAACACATGCATGAAAAGAACATCATTCATCTAGATATCAAGCCAGAGAACATAATGTGTCAAACAAAACACAGCACAAACGTTAAACTGATTGACTTCGGCCTCGCAACCAAATTAGACCCGAATGAGGTGGTAAAAATATCGACGGGAACAGCTGAATTTGCAGCTCCAGAAATTGTAGAGCGAGACCCTGTCGGCTTCTACACAGATATGTGGGCTGTGGGTGTTTTAGCTTATGTTCTGTTGAGCGGACTTTCGCCGTTCGCTGGTGACAATGATGTGGAAACGCTCAAGAATGTCAAAGCCTGTGATTGGGACTTCGACGAAGAGGCATTTTCGAATGTATCAGAGGAAGGAAAAGACTTCATTAGAAAGCTGCTTGTCAAGAACAAAGAGAAGCGGATGACTGCACACGAATGTTTGCTACATTCCTGGCTGACAGGTGACCACAGCGACAGGTCGACTGTTATCAAAGCGGATAAATACACAAAATTACGCAACAAGATTAGGCTGAAGTATGACGACTGGGACAAATTCATCCTACCGATCGGCCGGTTATCAGAGTATAGTGCGCTTAGGAAACTCATGGTCGATAAATACCAAATACATGATACATCGTTTGACAGAAGACAAGCGGCACCAAGATTTGTGATCAAACCTACAAGCACGTTATGCTATGAGGGACAGAGTGTTAAGTTCTATTGTAGAGTCATTGCCATTGCGACACCAACGCTAACATGGTTCCACAACAACCAGGAGCTGAAGCAGAGCGTTAAATTCATGAAACGGTATGCGGGTGACGATTACACGTTTATAATCAACAGAGCCAAGATGGAGGACCGGGGAGAGTACATTATCAGAGCAGAAAATCACTATGGATACAGAGAAGAAATCGTGTTCCTAAATGTTCATTGTGAGTTTAGTTTTATCATTTTAACACTTAGCATTCTGTCGCATCATTCAGATGCTTTACATAGGCCACAAGATGTTCAATTAAGAAATATTGTACCAAGGGTTGAAATTGAAACTAAGTGAGGAGCATTTTCTTTTTTTTTTTCGATGTACATCATGGTGTTAAAATGAACAAGAAACTGCCTCGGGTATCAAACTAATTAAAAGAAAATGTAGAGATTTTTTTTAATAAAGTCCATACAATTGATATCTTTTTTTAAAGAAGTTTTCAAATTAAATACGTCCAACTGCTCACAAATTTTGACCGTGTCCACAATCTTTAAACAGGACATATTGGTCATGTGATCCCGGATATTGCCTGTATATGAATGATAGTAAAATTAAAACAAATTTTACCTAATACATGTGTGCCATTTATAAAAGCCCAAAAATGTTGATGCTTTCATATTAATTGCTCAATGACAAATTATTAAATACTGCTCTTAACTAGTTTTTATGTATCTGACGCGTCATATTTCTTTATTGCAGCTTACAAAGCACCTCCTGCTCCAGAGTACAAACCTGAAGCACAACCGATCAGGCGAAGGGAGCCTCTAGCGTACACATTCTGGCAAGAAGAACAAGAAAGTCCTCCTAGCTTCACATTCCTCTTGAGGCCCCGTGTAATACAGTATAGACAAACGTGCAAGTTGCTATGTTGTCTTGCTGGTAAACCAACACCCCAGGTATGTCAACTCAGCAGTGAATCAAAGGTTTTTACTATGATCTGCATATTGATTAGTCCCATTGCATTTTTTACTTCTTGATCTAGAATTTTTTAAAAATCCTTTATGGAATAATGTAGAGATCTCTTTTTAAATTTTACTGAAGATTTAAGTATTTGAACAAACGAGAAGAGGCTTTTTTATTCTTTACCATTTTTCGTGGTCTCTTACTTTGCAAAATGTTGCCTTGAAATAGCTTGCGATAACTTCCAAAACTTCAAAGAGAGAGACCTCAATTTTTTCCTCAGCAAAGCAGTACTTTGCTTAACTGAATGAAAAGGTCTGATTTGATTCACTATGAAACTTTTCGTCTGCAAGAATTTTTTTTTTTTTTTGGTTGTAAAAAGGTCAATGTAGTACTGTTAATAAAATTTTCCTCTGGTTTGCAGTGTATGTAAAAGAAATGCATCAACTAGTACTCTAAACATTTCTGGTATCTTAACAATTAATAAAATAAAGAAGTGGAAAGACAAAAAATATCCGCCAGCAGGGTGGAAACGGAAAGATTACAAGATAAAGTGGATGCTTGATACCTGGTTTTGTAAATTACCTATCAAATGATTTTTTCATGTATCACAGATCACTGCATCTTGCCAAATCAGAAAAGCATTCTTTGGTTGCCCATAATGTAGAACTTTTTCTGTCTCTAAATTTTTTTTGTTCATGTTCATTCGTTGAATTCCAACAGTAAAATTGTTTTTTATTTCCCTGCATGGCTCCATTCTTCCATATAATTTCACTACAAATGAATAATGCCCCTCGGTTTTTGTTTTCCATCAGGTAACCTGGTACAAAGGAAGCCAGAAACTAAATAGGTACGACTACACAATGACCCACAGTGATGGTGTTATAACTCTAGAAATCATGGATTGCAAGCCTGAGGACTCTGGTAAATACAAGTGTGTAGCAACGAATATTCACGGAACAACGGAGACTAGTTGTGTTGTGATCGTTGAAGGTGAGTACTCCACCATTTTCTGTATTGAATAGGGATATCATGAAAGCAAAATCACTAATTATCATTTCTTACTCTTATTTTTATCTTATCATTTATTAATTTTCTTTTTTTTAACACTGTTTTAGCAGTTAAAGATTCTTTGATCCAGACTGTAGCTTTACACATAAATCTAAATTACTGTCAATGTTTTTCTTCTTTTTGCTCTCATGAGTGCGTAGAAGTTGACTTGAAATGATCATATCAGAAAAAAAAAGTTTGCACATTGCACAGTCAATAAAAAATGGTGATGACAGTAAACAATGCCAGAACTGCAGAAAATCTGGAGTCAGCTTTTGTGGTCTTTGACGAGGAGGGTTTTAGCCCCTCAGAACATGCAGCAGATTTGTTCATGTCTCTAGCCTTGCTCGCTCATTGCATCACTTTTTATTTACTAAGCCTCTCTTGGTCATTTACCTTTTATCTGTTCTCCATACTTTTACGTGAATGTAATCACATATTATTTGCCTGAAAGGATCTGCAGAAGTTCGAAAGTCCTGATAACTTTAAACAAATTCAAGTCTGCTGATCAAGTTTGCTCTCTCTTTTCTTCCAAGTTCATCTTTTCGATTTAAAAGTATCATTACCAAAAGATTGCTGAGCTCTCAAGCCTCAAACTTATTTGTTATCTGATATCTCCTGTTTGTCCCATTGTTTTAAATTGAGTGATCTTCTTAAAAAGAACAGTATGGTAAAGGTTGGTAAGTTGCAGAGAAAGAAATGCAGATTCTCTGTCTCGGACAAAGTTATGCCTAAAATAATTCTGAAGTAGGTTCTCTGAAACTAGTTCACAAGCCAAAATTCCTAATCTGAATGATCTGAGTGAAAAAAATTCATTTATGGTCACCTTTTGGCCAAAGTATCATGAGCATCATTTGTGCTCTGATAGTGTTTTGCCAAACATCTTAAACCCGTCCAATTTTTCACGGAGAAACTAATAAAGAGAATAACTAAAAAATTTCACTATGTTTTGTTTTGTTTTTATCATCAAGATTAATTCTTGACATTTTGATGGAAGTGTGTGCAAAAGCTTTTTAAAAAAAATCAAAACAATATTGAGAAGTCTAGCAACATAGTGTCCATGCGTTAATGGCGCTTGTGATTCTTTGACCGGAAGGTGATGATATCGGCCTCTCGTAAAGGACAAATAAACAAATTGATGATTTAATGCAGGAAATGAATATTTTATTCAAGAAGACTTTTATCACTTTCGGCCATCATTCATTTAATCATTTTGGCTCGTAACATATTCAGATTTGCTACTTTATCCAAAGCTTTTTTTACCTAACATCCAATATATTCCATAATATTAAAAATTAATTTCTTATTTTTGTGGAGCCGGCTTTTTACCTTGTCAAACGTACCCATGTTTGTTTCAATGAGTTTCAACGAGTCAAGCCGAGCAAGCTTGAATCGTCATTTAAATCTAACAAGCTGCTTCTTTATTTGGATTGAATGTTCCAATAACATTGAATTCAAATGCCTTCCACTCTATCCTTTCTCCACTCTCTCTCTTTACTTTCTCTACTTCTGTCTCTATTCCAATGGCTCAGAATCAAGTGAATCTTTCAACTGAACTGATATGGAAACAAAAACAGTGTCCAAATGTATGATGTCAACTATGAAACAGAAATTTTTACAACAATAATATCCTGAACGGCCACTATGATTCTAAACAAATTTTAGAACAACAGGGGGTAAAAATTCTAGCACGTAACATGTTTCCCAGCAAACAATGCCAGGTATAAAAAGGAAGAAGCTCGACTCGATCTTCAGGTAGTAATACGAGAATCTTAACCTCCATATAACTGGACTCACCCCTCATCCCTGCATTTACCTTTTGGTTTCTGCAGGAAAGTATTCAAATATTGCAAGACATTCAGGGAAGAAGGGGAGATCTGCTTCTACAAAATAGATAAAGATAGAGGGACTGAAGTTCAATGTCACAAATTGATCGAAAGGACATGGCACCAAAACTGAATGAATTAAGCTCTTGTTAATCTATTTTTTGACATGGTGTTCTTTTTATGACCTTCCCAGCAGGGTGTAAAGCTGTGATAATTTTGTAAAAATTATAGCTATCAATGAATTTTCAAGCAATTTCTAAACAAATTTCCAGTCTTTTACTTTTTGGACTCTACGACATTGCCATGCCTCCTTGTGGAATGATACATGAAAGTGCGGAGAAAAATTTACTTTCCAGCCTCAATGTTTCTGGAACTGATAAATAGAATATCCAAGTTTCAAAGTCCATCGTGTAGGAATGGTTGTAGAGACCATCATGTCAAAAATTGAAAAATTTGCCGAGCACTTAATTGCTTTGATTTTTGTGCCTTACCCTTTTAAAATTGCATACCTAAATATCAGGGTTGAAAGGTTTCAGGCTGTATCGAAACAATCATCTTTTGGGGGGTAGAAACTTTTGCGTAGGCATTTCATGGCGGGTTCAAGTTTGGATTTTGACTGCTTTATGATCGGGGAAAGGGTAAGAACAAGTAATAAAATGTTGCATGTAATACTTGATCGCCCCATGTATTCTGAGGAGTTCTCAACGCCGAGCAGTGCCGTCCCAGCATTGCTGATCACAAGAAGGCGCAATATTTTTTCACCTTTTAATCAAGTCTGTCTTTCTCCTAGGCGTGAACGAGCCTACAGCTGAACAAGCGGAGTTAGCTTATAATTTGTTACATTCTGAAGGTAATACTAGGGCGTGGGTTTGATACATGTTGGTTTTGCGGTTTGACACGGGGTTGGTGACTGCGCCTTGTGCGGGCTTTTTTGTACTATGTCTGTCATGCGTTGCTGAGTCGGGTCCTAGAACTGACCGATATTTAACGGGAAATGGCAACACTGTGAAAAGTTTCAAACTCAGCCTTGCCATTTTAAGGCAGGGCACCCTGCTCGGGAATGTGGAATGAAAGCTTCAGGGCTGCCAGTGTCAAAAACCTTTTTACCATTTGTTGTGTTGCACGTCATAATGCATTTTATCTCTTGATGAGAATAAAAAATTGCAGTCGAGCCACACAAAATATTTTAGTGTCACAAGATAATTTTTTTTCGTCCAAACCAAAAAAGCATGTTTGTCCTCTCTTCTTGTAAATTGACTTAGTCCGGAGTTCTACCTGGCTTTCAATCTGCTGGTGAATTCTGATGAGAAATCTAGAAACGGTACAATTCAACGGAATCTTTTCACTGGCAGCTAGAATGGCGTGTTTTTGTGTGGCAATCCATGTGCGTTTGCTTGCCAGTTCGGTAATTTCCAGTCATTTCATTCATAGCCAAATGACTTCTTTCTACTTCTCCTCTCATTACATTTCACCTTCACCTTTCATTTTTTTCATGTTTGTGAATCTATGTTGTTTGTGCTCATGTTCATGTTATTTTTCATTTGAAGAAATTGTATCAAGAGTGTCTACCAAAGTGTATTCATAAATGTCTTGTCTAGAGTAACTCAGAGATGTGGTCTATCCTTGAGTTTGATATTTACCTAATTTTCTCTTCTTTATCAATCCAAGAGGGTTGAGATTTTTGCCATGTAAGTAACTGATAAATTCAGAAAAAAGTTCTAAAATAAAGTCTGTTCAAATTTTATATCTCTCTAATACGACAGAAAGGGGGAAAATACTCGTATTAAATGCATTTACCTGTTTTAAACTTTTTTCGAAAATTTTGAAAGAATAGTATTATGTCGGAGTACTACTTTTAAAAAACTTTCAAGCTACTTTTATCAAAATTATTAATAGCCCTGATCTTTTTGTACACTCAAAATTTTGAAAGAAAAATCCAAAAACAGGTGCTTGTTTGTCCTTCCATTTTTTACTTAATTTCCCAGCAGTCTTGACGCTTGCTTTCCAAAATATGTGTATCCAAGTTCATAAATCTTAATGATCAATCTCACAATAGAGGCCTCCCAAAATCTGTAAAAAAGTCGTTTCTATGAAGTGAAACTATGATTCATGTTCAAGCATGATCTGTGCTGTTACTCATGTATGTTTTATGTCAAACTTTCTCCTTTTTTTCTTCTCATTTTCATATTTGTTTCTTGTTCTCTCTGGTTTTTTATGCTTTCTATCCTCACAATTTTTCGCAGTCTATTATTTCCTACAAGTCTATCCCTCAAGTTTCTCCTAGTTCACTTCAAATAAGTTGATCGACATAGTGAGTAGGGTGCACATCTACAATCTGCCTCTGCGGCCCGATTATTGAAACTATGTCGGCCTGCCACGACAAGACAAAGCCCTATCTTAACCATGCAGTATATCGCAGTTCAATGTCTCATTGGGCTAGCTTTAAACTTTCAATAATCGGCCCGCTGACTAGACTTAATGCAACTTTTATGGCTTAAGCTCTACCAGGCTTCTTCAAATTAAAGACAATGGTGTATTTCTTTCGGAAAATACACAAAAAGAATACTTTATTCCTCCTGAAATTTCCTTCAAATAAAATACTTGAGTACTTGTGAGAAGCCAATTTTAAGAATTTCTATATATAGTATGTAGTACTCTAAGATTTAAAAACTTTTTTTACTCAGTACTCCACCGTCCAGGAAACTGTTAAACTTCGTCAACTTTTGGTGTTACAGAATTATTGTAAGTTGATTTCAAAATACAACTCAAAAACCATTGTAGATTATATAATCACTGCATGAGGGAAGACCCTTGTTTCTTTTACCTTGGTGTCATTAAACAAAAATTCTTGTATTTTCATTAGTGGCATCCCTGATGAGATGAAGTCAGGAGAAATCTGGGAACTCAAAACTGTCGAAAAGGACTGCGCTCACGTAACTAAGAAATTAAGCGTTGGCTAACTCTCGACATCATTCGATATGATATTCCTTACGACCTCCATAGCACAACGAGCTTTCAAAATTGAACTTTCTCTGTGCCAAAATCGAGAAAAGCAGTGCTGAATTGTAAATTTCTCAGCCCTTTTGCAGGCGTTTTCTGATGGAAATGTGGAACTGTTGCTATATGCGTGTGGATGCTGGACGCGCTGTTATCATTCACAAGAATTTTACTTTTGTCCGTCTTATCTTCCCGACCTGCAACGCAACAAAGAGATCTCCTCGATCCAATCAAATGATGCAACATTTCCTACTAGATATTCCATGTAAAAATGCTGAAAACTTCACTTTTCAGCCCTGCTTTTCTGGAGATTGGCTCATAGAAAGTTTGATTTCAAAAGCTCATCGCCCTCAGGAGGTCCTATGAAATATCACATCTAAGAATATTAAAATTTAGCCTGCGCTGAATTTCTAGGTATTTTGTGCGTCCTTTCAAGTCGCCAATGAGAATTTTTTATTCACTTGGTTCAAAAATAAAACAAAAAATTATGTCTTTCACTCAAATTTACTCATAAATTTATTTATCAAAATATCCCAGAATATTCATTTATCTTCAATACGACCGGGCTATTCTCTCATTTGAAGCAGTGTGATCATTGAAAGTAGTTATAGATCAACTTAACATTTCGATTTCTTATTACAGCGTCAGCACATGCGCTGAAAAAGGCAGAATCCAAAGAAGATGGTGCGCCCAGAATTGTAACTCATTTGGTATCAGAATATGTCAAAGACGGAAGTCCGGTAACTCTTCAATGTAAAATAGTAGGCAAGTATTTTAATGAGTCTTATTTTCTAATTGCTATATGTTGAGGTAAATAGTCAAAGTTCACAAAAAAGGATGCTCAGCACCAAAAACAAGGGTTACTCTGGGTAGTGGATCATCTGAGATGTTTTAAAGGATATCCTTAATGTTTCAGCAGTAACCATTTGTTTTAAAAGGTTTAGTCACTTTTTGTTTTGTGTGAAATTTCAATTGTCGTGATTGACTGTGCGGAGTTTTTTTTCTTCTTTTTTTCTCTGTCTGACTCTTTTAATAACGAAAGTAGTTTTATATATCTGTGTTTGAGGGGCAAAGAACTGTAATTGAATTTTCGAAAATTTCGATTTAAGAAATCAAGGGAAAACCGTGCAACAGCTTCATCGCCTGCATCGTATTTTGAAAATTTTACAAACCCTGTAACTCATGTGTGTTCATATCATAACAAATTTTTTTTACATATGGTTCCCTTCAAGTGTGTCAAAAATGACAATAACTCGATTTTTCCGAAACAGTTGTTTGCATATCTCTTGATCTCAACCACAAATATGATCGTCAGATTTTAGGCGAAAATGTTCAAAGACCTTTAAGTTGTTGTTCGTAAATTATTTCCACTGGAGTCAAATCGGTCATAAAACGGCTTAACTAACAGTGGTTCAATATTCAGTGAAATTGAAATAACTTATTAAAAAACTCCAAAAACAATTATTGAACTAGTTGCGAGCAGTTCTTTGAACTTTTTTTATTTTTTCCGCTAAAGCACTCTTTTTAACATCTGATCCTGCATCCTAAAAAAATTGCATTGGAAGTTTTCAACTGATTGATTTTGTCTTTCTTCTTAATTTCAACAGGTGCTAAGAAATTTGATGTAGTGTGGTTGCATAATAACAAAGAAATCAAGCCTAGCAAAGATTTTGAATATGCTAATGCTGGCAGTTTCTATAAATTGAACATTGCGGAGGTATTCCCCGATGACACTGGCATTTATACTTGTGAAGCGTTCAACAATGTCGGCGAATCCTTCAGTAGTTGCTCTCTTCTAGTTGTTGGTAAGTTTGGTGCTCAATATTTGAAATTTTTGCGAATTAGCGATGGTTTAGCTAAACAGGTATTGGTGGCATTATCGTTAAGGTTACTCTAAATACAAACCATTATGATTCGATTTTGCAAAATGCATATGCTCCTTTTTTTTCTTCCACTCTCGTGTTTGACCTCAGCAAATCATTTTCATTTTGTAAACCACCATGATTCGATTTTGCAAAACGCATATGATCGACTTTCTCCTTCGAAACTTGTGTATTTGATCGCAGCAAGTCTTTCTTATTGTGTCACAATTTGTACCTACCAAAAAAATTAGAAATTTTTATGACTTCAAAAGTGTGTTAGATCTAAATGATGTTTTATCTGGTCTCAAAATTTTTGCTACTTTTTTATTTCTTGTTGAGAGGCCTTTCATTTTTTAGGTGGACAATGCATGGAAAAATCTTTAGAGTATTAATTTTTCCAGTCCGATAGGTGATGAAAATCAAAGGATTTTTCAGGAACTGTTTGTTAGTTTTCTATTTTATCTGACTGTGGCTGGTTTTTTTTTTCTAACTTTATAATCTTTCATAATTTTATAGAACCCAATCAAAAATTGAAGACACCTATAATAAAAACATTCCCTCGATCTGCAACAGTAGCGAAAGGTGGATCTGTAGATTTTAGTACTGAATTTGAAGGAACATCTTTGAAAGGTAAGACCTGGAACTGCTTTTGTCATTTCTCTGACTTTGTTGCATGCTTAATTTTAAGTGGTATCTAATCGATGCAAGTGATTTACAGTCATATAAAGAGACATATTATCACTGAATATGGAATTGAGTCATGTTGGTACTTTGTTGGATACCGGACAACGCCCTCTGCTTTTAATGCTACCTGTAGGTGTGATCTTGTTTTATTACCAGCGATGGATGAAAAAGGCACAAAACACAGTTTTTATCTGAGAAGTGTTCACAAATTTTTTGTCATCCAATTAAATCTCGTTCTTACAGCAAAATTTTAAGATTTTTTCTATTTTTCTAAAGAATACTGTATACTTGTCAATTTTGTTCTGTAACATAATTTCCACAAGTTGGTTAATCATACGATCAGCTGAGATGACAAAATATCTACGATACCCTGATTGTCCACTTGCATGTTATTGATCTCTGATTTTTATTTTACAGTTACTTGGCAGAAAGATGGAAAAGTTGTAGAAGAAGACAAGAAAAAATATCAATTCACCGACAGTGGGTCCAAGTTCCAATTAAAAGTGCTGAATCTAACGAATGATGACAGCGGTCAGTACACGGTCAAAGCTTCTGACGGCTCTAGCGATAATTTCTCTGCTTTCTGTCTCAATGTTGTCGCTCCTGGAGAAGTTTAAATCAGGTATGCGATTTTCTCTAATTGTAAATATTCTTATTGACTTCTCTTTTTGTTTTCAAAATAAAACAGTCTAAGCATTTGAAGTTGGATTTGTTTCTCTTTCACTGCTGTGATTGCATATTTTCCAACTTTAGTCACTTTTATAAAATCCAACTTTCACTAAATCGGCATTCTGGGGGAGAGGAGGGTACAGAAGTAAATAACAAAAGGTTTTCCCAAAAACACCGATTTGGCCCCCATACTTTTGGCCCAAACTATTCCCAGATATGGCTTAAAGAGTCCCTCATGCTTGGGCAAAATTTCAGCTACCTTTCCCTAACTATTTGAGGGGGCTGAAATTTTGCCGAAGTATCATGGACACTTAATGCAACATCTGAGCAAAGTTTGAGCCTAAGCTAGGGGATGCCCAAATCGGTTTATTTGAAATAACCTCTTTCTTAATCATAAAATCCCTCTGTACCAAAAACAGAAATACTTGAGCCTTAAAATACTTTATGTTAGCCTCAAGAACTGTAAAATCTTTAACAAGCCCATGAATTACTCGATGGTGGATTTGTTATCCTTGTTTAGTTTGGGCTCTTTGTCTTTGAATTTTAAGTGGGATGTATCCAACTGCTTAATTCTTATGCAAAGTGAGAGAAATGTCTATTGAGCATTAGGCAGCTCTCCTTTCAGCAATTCTGCTTATACAAAATGATTTTTTTTCTTCTTTTTGTTTTCTTTTCTGGGAGGCCTTGATATTACTCTCACTGCCCCAAGTAATAGTTTCCTCATTCACTTTTGTTTCCAGGTTTAACCCTAAATCTAACAATTTGCTCAGCTGCAGCATTTGCGGACAATTCGATCCAGTGTACAGTTTAATCCTAATACATCGATTATTTATTTTTAACGTTGCTTTCATTTGTCAAGGCTGTGGTTAGCCTTAATGAAAGCAACTTCGAACGACGGGTCATCAGATGTACCAGAAAATCAACAAATTCTCTATCTGCGTCAGTGAATTTGGTGATTTTTTGTACAATCCGATAACTTCGAGCAAATAGATCTGAACTATGTTTGCCATTAAGGTCCCCCAAATCTGTATAGTTTCGCATAGTTTCAGTTTGTAAATTTTTCTTCTTTTGTAAAGTATTTATTTAAAAAATATCAGGCTTTTCTGTACCCACCTGAAAAAAAGTATTTGTCTGTATGAAAATTAATTGTCTTCATAAAAATTTAGGAAGAGATTTCTCGTCTTTTCTTTCATATGTCAAATGCCAATTTTTTTAGAAAATTTTAACTGCTGTAGACGTTTTCAAAAATTCTAAGAGCAATAACAAAACTTTAAGGCAATCTTTTTGTCATCAAATGTTCTCAGTAATGTGCTGTAGATTTTCTCCTTTTTTGTAATCTTTATGCTTATCTAAATGCTCTTGAAGAACACACCCAAAGAAACTGCTTTTATCTAGATGTAAATATTTTTGTAAAGTATCATGATCACACAAGCGTTATTAATCACCCTGTAATTTATCTACAATTAGTGCCTGTTGTTATTGTTTTCTTTGTTAAAATGTAGATTTCTTTGTTTTTTTGCAAAATGTTATTTCAACATAGAATTCAAAACATTCAAAGAAGAATGACTCATTCAATCCTGAAATTAAAGGTCTCTAATTTTTAAAGAATATTTTGTTTGTATTAGTATGCAGCAAAACTAAGAATCAGTTCAATTAAAAGTGTTATGTAACAAATTTAGTCAGAAACAAAATTGGTAACAAATTTTTAACTGATATTTTGTGGAATTTTCAAAGTCTAAACTTTGGTACAGAAATACTAATCCAGCTTTCGAATTATTTCCGTGACCTTACTGTCTTTTAATATTAGTTTTCACGGTCCCCACTTGTTAACATTAATTACCCTGCTATACAATTTTTTATCGAAAAAGTTATGGGTAACAGAAAATCAAAAACGAAAGAATGAAAAGAAGGAAAATTCAATGAACTGAAAAATCTATGTGAAACATTCTTGCCCTTTTTAATATTTATTGTTATTATTTTATTATTAATAAACATATTTAAAATTAAAGAAAAGGACTAACTTATTTCATCTCCCTATTCAAATCCTTTCCTTTTTTATGTTTATCTTAGTGGCCATTCATAAAATACAAAACGTTCTAGTGGAGAGTAATCTTCTCATCTTCAATAGCTCTTCAGGAGCGTCTTCCATGACAGCCTATCTTACATACAAAATCAATTGAATCAGTGGGAACGAAAACCCATCAACTCCGTAACTCGAAAATGCTCAATTTTCATTTTCATAAAGGTCATTGAAGTTAGCGCATCTGTTCCAGCTTATACCTTTAAAGTGTCCTTAAGTGCTTGTCCTTCGGCACCAAAAATATTTTTCCCAGGCTGACTTCTTCACCGCCATCATGCAGTTTTGTGTGTCTCGATTATTTTCATTTTTAAGTTGGTGTGTTTTCTTTCTCACTGATTCAATTGCCGGCAACGGCAAGTTAAAAAAAAAAAAATTTACCGAGCCCTACAGCATTGCCAAGTTGAAAATGTGATAATTCTGTACGTAAAATTAAAATTGAGCTGTGACGTTGCGGTTTGGTCGTTGCCAATTTTTTGATTTTGGCAATACTTTAAGGTCCCAAAGCCTGCAAATCTTGTCAGCTCCCTTGCAAAATTAGTCTGTGATTCCCTGGAATCTGACACACCATTCTTAAAAATTTCAGCCCCGGGAAAAATGTCCCTTCCACATGGCAGAGTTGCCAAGTTTAAACTTTAAAATCGCACAGCTCACTCAAAAATCGAGTTATCAAGTTGCGGCTTGCGTGAGAATTTTTCAGAAAAATCCTCTTGTCATACTTACTACATTCAATTCGAAGGTGCCTGGTAAAATCAAAGCTGCCGAATTGTCATTTTTCGATTATTTGAATTTCTAGAATTTGGCAAACTTGCCGATAGCAACGTAGGTACCCTATGGTTGGATCGCAAAAAAATGTACGCAAATGATTTGTAAGTATATTTCAGCATCCAACGATACATTATACCTCACATGGAGGTAAATGGATCGCGAGATACAAGTGTTTTTTTGAGCGCACTTTCAGCGACTACGCCCGTCTACATCCCAATGAAGTACCCTGGTGAAAGAGGAGTCAAAATAAAAAAAAAAAACACTCAAAATCGCTATTAGGGGTATGCCCCGATCGATCTGAAAACAGATATTCTTAAGACTCAGTGGGAACTACGGTCCACCTTGTATCAATGCTCAATGAGATGGAGTGTAAAAGATTCTTTTAGTTTATATTTGTATCCCATGATACATAGTCAGTTTTACGATCATGCAAGAGACATTCCTGCCAATGTTTAGTGCACTGATATTAAAGATTCAGAGGGGTAACTGTAAAAAAAAATAAGTACATAACTCATAGATGGAAAATAATTAACAATGGTTTTATTTTTAAACATACAAGGTGAAAGAATTGTAATGTTACATTCATCACCTTTTTTTGTACAAACATGGTTTTAGGGTCAGTTCAGGAAGTTTGCGTTTTTGATTTTTCGACAAACTTGCTGCCTTTTCAAAATCTAGGAATACAAAAAGCCTCTTGGTGCTGTCTCGTTTAGTGCACAGGAACCCACATCTTTCAACATTCTCTATGAAGTCTGAGACTTTATCAAATCTACTCTCGACTTCAGCAATTTTCATTATGCCCCTGAAAAAGAAAAGACGAGGACAAAATTATTTAGATTTTCAAAAACAAGCATTATTTCCAACATCAGAGAAAAATAGAAATAGAAAATCCAAATGCCCCAGTTTCTAGTTTATCATGCTTAAGTGGACGTAGTTATGCTAAAAGGAAACATATGCACTAGATTTGCCTGGAACATGGTCCCTATTAGCATAAATACACGTCCATGTTAAAAGTAAGCAGAGGCAAAGACAATGTAAAACTTAAATGGCCAGTTATGTTGCATAGGAAAGCCAGTAACAGAAAGTAATCAATACCAGAGTTTGCTCGAGGTGACGATTTGATAATTTGACTACCATTGGTTGGGATCGATTTCCATACAGGGTGTATCAAAAGTCCTTCCCCTTCAGATTTTAAACGGTTAAAATTAGAGGAAAACTAATGCTCCAATTTTGAAGAAAACATAGAAAAAATCCAATCTCCAATCTCCACTCTTGAAGAAAACTCCCTTCTGTAGGAATCAAAAGTTTTAAGGAGCCCTTTGAGGGGGTCTCAATTTCTTTTTCCAAAATGCAACGCTTTTTGGAAATAACTTGTTAGGAAAATTACCCCAAAACGGAAATTTTCGGTGAGAATGCAAGTCTCTTGCTTTCACATTTTATAAATGGTAGCCATTCAAAGTTTTGCAAATCCCGACTTCATCAGCAAGGATTGCTAAAAATAAAATCCTTGATTTATCTTTTCTCCCTAGGAGAGGGCTCTTAGGGAGGGGGGAGGGGTAGGCGCACAATATTTTGTTCACAACCCCTAGCAAATCATTCTCAGTTATCAATAGACAAAGTCTACAGGAAATCGAAAAATGTTGTTTTTGCATCAAGCTCTTTTTCATGAGGGAGTTTTTGGCAAGTTAGAGCAATAACACAACAAAAGGAACTGCTGTATTTTTGAGAACTGAGAGATTCATACTAACATAGCAAAGTATCAGCTTAAAATGCACCCATCTGCAGTCTCTGAAACCAAATTCGTCAATAGAACAGACATACTTCCAAAAAACTTTAAAGTGAAAATTTCTACTGCTCATGATGTTCATTCACAATCGTTGAGCAAAAATCAAGAGGAAATTTTGATAACTTACTTTGGTTTGAGGACCCGATTGGCTTCCTTGATGTAACTAGTCAGATCAGTACCCATGAGAGACAGACAGAACACTGCAACGTCCACACTTTCCGAGGGCAATGGAACATGCGACATATTGCAAGCAGTAACTTTGCTGTTAACTGCTACCAGGTCAAACGAATGTACTTTGAGGTCAGTGAGGGCATCTGCCAGTTTTGCATCTCCACAACCAAAATCAGCAATCGAACATTTTGGTGGTAGTTCCTTCCTTTGAAGCCTTCAAAATTAGAAAAATAAAGTATGTATTTGATATATTTTTAACGATTACAATTACACATTTTTAACTTGTTAACGTTATTTTTTCATCTTGAGAAATTAGGGAGGAAAGAATTGATGAAAGATCAGTGTTTTTTCAAAGAGCAGTGAATATATAACTAATGTTTTTGAATTTTTAGGTGCACAGGGTTTCCATAAGGGGTGCGCAGGGTTTCCATAAGGGTGATTTCACGATAGCCGGAATAGTAGTGTCGCCAGTTTCATTTTCAAGTATATTCAAAGCAACGAGACAAATTAATCGAAAAAGAACACATTTGCCACTGGCAATCGTCTTATTTGTGCACTTGAATGAGATTCATGCAAAAAATAATAAGAAATTTGTATCACTAAGACTTTTAGACCACAAAACGGAATGCTGGTTACACATGACCAACAGGGAAAAAATGTTATGTCAGTTATGTTATCAACAGGAGATTTTACAATCTCGCACATTTCTTTGAATGAATCAATGCAGGGTCACAACTTTAACAGATTTTCAACAACAGTTGTATTTCTCTTCTATTAAATTGTTGTGTATCCTTAATAACAGTAAAAACTTAACTAATACTAAAATCCGTTATTGTGAAATCATTCATGATTTTATTTTCTGATTCTCTTAATTTTCCCTAGCTATTCTTGCTTTTTCCTGACTCCAAAATTTTCAAACTCCCTGACTTTATCGCATATTTGAATGAGATTTCTACTTGGATTTTTTTTCTTCCAATAAAATTCACTTCTGCTAATTGCTGCCTGCAAAATTCCCTGACTTTTCCAGGTTGCTATACATTCCCTGACTTGGATGGTTTTCCAAACCACAGGCAACCCTGGTGTTAAAACAAGCTCCTTCCCCTACTTAATTAATTCATGGTAGTTTTTTATTGATTGACAAGTGTCCTGCTAGATAATATAAATAGACATGGTAGTCAGACTTCTGAACAAATACTAGAGTTGTTACTAAGGAAAGTATCTTATTGGTATTTCTTTAAAACCATGCTGTAAAATTGAAATATGTTCAGAGGCCAGAACAACGGAGGAAAGTTCTGTTAGAATGCTGGAAAGGTCATTTTTCGTGGACTCACCTCCGCACCGAATGGGTGCACATTTCACCAGATTTTAAATTTATACAGGAAGTACATACTTAAAACAAAATTAAATAAAAATAGATGGTGGGAGTGTTCCGATAACTTTACCTCACTTTTTTCCGTCAATTCGGAAAATAAGAGGGTTAAAAACTTTCTGCAACCCTACCACCTCTATCAATGTAGTTTGATTGACAAAAGCAAAATTGTAATTATCAGCTTATAAATTGGATATTCTGCACTTGAACACTTTCCGATAGAGATAATCGCCATTGAAATCCTCAAATAAAAAGGGTCTTCGTAAAAATTACGAAATCAGGCATTTCTCTTGAGGTGACTTACATTTTCTTGATTGACTTGACAATTGAGTCTAGAGGATTGATCGGCCATTTGGATACTTGGTGCTGGAAACCTTCGTGATATGCTTCGAAATCCTCTGGATTTTGACTGAAGTGGTCCACTGCATCTTCGCCACTTTGCGTGTACAGCTGCTCGTTAATATACCTGATAACAAAGTGTAAAGAATTATGATTCTGAATAATGAGTCGTAAAAAACTGATGGAAAATTCAGTAAGAAATAGCTTTACTTATTTCAACTGTTAGAGTAAAAAAAGGTTTTCTACGTGGTATCAAATATGAGTTGGTGTGTAAATCTCTTTTTCTCTTTTTCACACCAAAAACTGTTTGGCCCTTCTCACCACTCCCCTTCATATTTAGACACATTCTTTTGCAGCTGTTTGCAGTGAACTTGTATTTTCTTAGAGAATAATACTAAAATGAGCAATGACAGGTAATCAAATCAATCACTGGTGCCTAAAATTGGCATAAATAAATTTCCCTGCAAAGAGGGGATTTCTGGGGACATCTTTACAAAATAAAGATAAGTCATTTTGAAAAAATTTAAATTTTTGATTTAGGAGAGGGTTCTGGTACCCTTGGTATTTCAAAAATGCAGCGGTATACTTTAATAATTTAATAATGACAGAAACATCTTGATGACACAATGAGAGAAACGCAAATCTCAGCTCTCTTTTTTAAAAATTGATATCAACGATTAATAGTATCTTACCTAAATCTTGCTGCTTTCAATTTCATTATCATTCGTTCAGCTAAAGTTGGGAAAGGTTTCTTAATTTTTTCTTTTTTATCCACAAATTTCGGAGGTTCTTTGTCAATTACATTAATTCCCATCTGCGTACATAGAGGAATTTCAAGACCACCTCTCTTCTTGTTTTTCTTTTTTCTCTTAGCATTCTTCTGAATTATGTTCGGCTTTGTTACAGGTTTCTTTTTTTTCATTACATGTTTTTTGTTGCTCATCTTGTTTTTATTGTGTTTCATTTTCTTTGACTTACTCTCGGCACGCATTGCTGAAACAATGGCAAGGCACATATATGAAAATAAGCTAAAGGCATTAATTTCTCAACAATTAAGTCAGGTGAAAAGGGTCTGCAACACTGCAAACTGATTTAAGTAGGTGTTCCTACACTCATAACGTTAACAAACAGTCAGATTAGTGGAGTCAAGAAAACATTTCTTACAACTCTACAATTGAAGGTAAAGGAACAGCCTGACACCACACTTCTTACTAAAATTCTTGTTTCCTCTCTTCCTTCTTCTGATTTCGTATAGAAAGCTTTCCTTGGTGTTCTCTTATTGCATTGATTTAGCTATTTGAATCAATATGATTTGAATTGAATGGGCAGAGCCCCATGAAGTTTAAGAAGAAATCTAGTGATACTAGAATGATTGGATTGGCAGTTGATTATAGAGGCAATTAGTGACTTTTCAGCGACAAACCAGTAAGTAATTATAATTATTGTGAAGTGGCTTAGCTGCAAAGATGAAATGTAATCTGTTTGATGGTGATCACCACGTAATTTTATATTAGACTGTGCACTAAAATCACCACATATGCGCTGAGAAGAGCACTTCAATGGTGTGCATCGGCAATCACATAACTCGGTTTGCGACATCACAGACTTCCTGTCATACCTTGTTCTTCAAACGGAAAACTAGTCAACAGCAATTCTTTAGAACTGCCGTGGTTATTCTTCTCTGTGCAAAGAAGATTCTGCATAAACTTCAAGGAATGATGTCAATTTTTTCTCCTGTAAAAAAATACCATAGAGGCGGAGATTGTCAGACACCGCAAACGAGATATGTGATTGCAGACTTACGCGGTCAACTTATGAAGCTCTTGAAAATACGGTAAGCTATAGGAGGTCGACTGGTGAGCGGAAAGTCATTTTCTACTGGAGGGGTACTTCTAGAGCTAACTATGCTTCAAGCTATTACAAAGGCACATAAAATGTTGAAATTTTCCTCTTATTTTCGATTCAAAGACATTTATCGTCCACTTAAGCATGGATCATGGCAAAGTTACCTGTTAAATTAAGTACCGTTCAAATAGGAAGAAATTCACACTGGGTACGCTTACTGGCAAATTAATTACGATACGTGATCATTCAATCTATAATTTACCACACAGCACAAATGATAAAGAAATTATTGTAATCAAAGGCGATAAACAAGGTTCAAAAACGCAAGTGACCAAAGGACACGTGAAAATTGAATTTGTGAAATTGAGGTTATGTTTACATGTCCAGTTTCAACTATGGACAGCAGAGTGCGTTGTTGTAGAAAATGCAAAGACCGCCAATTTCAAAATTTGAGTACGGCAGACGCAAGGGAGCACACCGTAGAGGGAGCACACAGCACATCTACGGCGAAACTCCTTGAGTCTAAGGAAAGAAGAAAAATGACGGAAGTTTTCAAGAATTGACGTTGAGTGGTTTTCCATTGTAAAATTCAAGTGACAGGAAGTCTGCAACGTCACAAACCGAGATACGTGGTCTGGTAGTTTCACCATAAGGATATGAGAAAACAAGCTCTAAAATTTTCAGTGATTCAGAAATTCATCAGGAACAATCTATTCCCTGACATCTCTATATTAAGCAATCCCCTTGGAACTCATTCAGGTGGTACAACGCTTATTCTTGGTAGGCATTACTTCAGTAGTTTAGGAAATGCATCAATATGATCATTTTTAAAAGATGGTTTTGATGAAAGTGGGAGGGTATTGAAGAGATGTATGGCAGAGAAATTTATATTGCTCTCTGAAAAGTTTTCCACAGTTGCTTCTTAGTTCCAACTACATAATCGATCCATTAGTGGACATAAATTCTTTGAATCAGTCAAAATCAATTAAACTAATATGATCAAAGACATGGTCGGTCATCGCACTTAAGAAAAGAAAACGAATGCAATTATATTTCTTTTTGAAGAAGAATGTAAAAAATGACATTCAAGAGAGCTCGGTTAAGGTTCAACACCTGATTCAAAGAGAAACTTTATGTTATCTTCAGCAGTTAAAATTGAAATCTTGGTGCTTATGTAAAAAGGAAGTTTCCTTAAAGAGGAATAATACTAAGTGGAAATGAGCCAAGTATGTTACAATCTTGCTATAAAATGTATCATTCCTCCTCTTTGAAATGATAAGCTGATGCTTGAAATAGTTGCAATTCTTCCTTCAAAATAAATTCAAATTTTTCTCAAGCGAACCGATCATGCTTTACGTTACCTCATATTTCCTTCTTGAAGAAAAAGAAAAAAGAGCAAATTTTCAAAAAGAGGTTTGTTGCTTTTTACTTCAAAAAATAAACTATAACGATAATAAAAAAAAATTGTTGCAATAGATTTCCTGAATTTTGATAGTAGGTTCTTCATTTCTTTGAGGAGGAAAACAAAATAAGATGAACAAACCATTGTAAATAAAAAAAAATGTATTTTGACTCACAGTAAAAATTACATTGAACTGTACAAAACCACAGAAAATACAGAAATTGGAGTTCGGAGGCATTTTACCACTAGAAGAATATTACCTATTAGAATCATTAATCAATAGAAGAAAGAGTGTTTTTTAAAACATGTCACGTTTTCATTCCTTACATTAGTTGCCCATAAAAGCACATATAAACATTCCGACGATGAGATCTTAAAAAAAAGAAAAAAGACAGTAGCTCACAATTTTTTCTTAAAATTCATCACGAGGGAAAAATTAAAACTTTCCAGAATCAAGTAAACTCGGGCTGGCTCACTTGAAGTTGGCCACCATTGGGAAATCTTAAAGTCTGTTTGATTCATCGAGGAGAGGAGGAAATAATGAAAGAGATATTTATATCTAATTAGTCTATGTACTGAGCGAGCCACCTGAAACCTTCACCATAACCTTGTCGCTTGAGAACGGAGCACATGAATAATTCTAGTGGTCTGCCGGGCAAGTCTGATCGTGGAGTTTTCGTCTGGAAAAAAGAACGATAAAAATCAATATGTATTCATTACATTATTATTACATTCTCTATTACATTAGTAATAGAGAAGGAGAGGTAGATTAATATATATCGACGGTGTAAGTCGGCAATCACATAACTCGTTTGCGGTGTCCAAAAATCTCCGCCTTTATGTTAATTTTTTAAAGGAGAACAAATTGACATCATTCCTTGAAGTTTTTGCAGAATTTTCTTTGTACAGAGAAGAAAAATCACGGCAGTTTTAAGGAATTGCCGTTGAGTAGTTTTCCGTTTAAAAAATAAAGTATGACAGGAAGTCTGCCACGTTGCAAACCGAGTTATGTGATTGCCAACTTACACCGTCGATATATTAATCATTAGCAATAGAGAAGGAGAGGTAGAATAATAAATATATTAATCATTAGCAATAGAGAAGGAGAGGTTTAGTGAAGAGGTTTAGAGAAGGAGGTAATTAATTAAAGCAAAAACGTAGTTGAAGGAAAATTATTTCAAAACAGGAATGAAGATACCTGCTGTATATTTATTCTCCTTTCGAATGTTTGAAACTTGAAAATTTTTGATCATCATTGAGATCTGGGTGAGGATTAAAAGACTAGCGATGGATTACAGGAGATGAAAATAAAGAGATTAAAAAAAAATGTAGAATAAACTAAGGCAGCGAGCGGAGGTAGGAGGTCATGAAGTTTGAGATTTTTGGAAGATCGCTCAGTGGGCAGGTGACGTGAATGTGCGAAACTGAATTCTCAGTACTCAACCAGTTGGTTTCAAAGTTATTTCTGGACCCATTCGAGTTCTTTATTCTATATCAAACATTTCTTTAAAGTCCGAATAATACACTGGCACAGTAAATAGAAGGTATCATAAATTTCACTACAAGCCTAAGGGTGCAATAATGGTAAAATAATAAAAAAAAGGGAGTAAGGAGGAGAAGGAAGCTAAGATCAAGGCTTTTACTTTCAACAAGATGAAGTAGCTTGTGCTTTGTCAGAGATGAAATTATCCTTAGACCAAAATTTAAGAAGAAAGAAAATAAGTAAGTTTGCAACAATATTTGGCAACATGTGATTGCGTCGTATTTTTTATCATTTATCAATGAGTGTAACAAATTCCTCAAAGGTCAGGCAAAGCTGATAATTTTAAAATAGTGGGATTAGTTTATTCTGCCAGCCCCTTTCGTCAACAAAGCATGATTGAATAACTCAGGGAAACTATTTTCAAGCAAGATCTTAAATAAATAAAAGATATGCTCCGGCAGGCAATATTCTTATTGATAAATTGTTTCACTCATTGTCTTTCGAATTTTTTTTGTTGAAAACAATTTCTTCACAAAGAAATAGGTCCAAAAACCCTGATATGATCACTGATTCCTCTCTGCCTGTAATAATCCTTGGATTAAATAGCTAAAAACTAGCTTAGGAGTAATCGTTTTCATTTTTAGTTATTTACACTATTTTTTAACGTTAAATTGAATGCCATTTGACTATGAAAATCTATCTCAATTGAGAGCTTTGAGAAAAGGCCAGCCTGTTTGAGGGATGGATTTGACTTAAATTTAACAATGTTAAACAGCGCTTTGAATTTAATGGTAGACCACCTTCGACACTTTTGGTTTAAAATAGCAGTGGTAACTTTGATAAAATTGGTTTTTAAGTTTCTTTTACACCATCAAAAAGCAAGCAATGTGAATGCATTCCTGAAAAGTGAGGTAAGAAACTCTATGATAAATGGCAAGAATTTCTGGAACTTGCTCACAGTATCCAGCTACTTTCCAATTGTTTCTAAGTGTCACGGAACAAAATTTTACAGCAGCATTCCAATGTTGTATACCAAAAATTGGTAGAACTCAAAAAAATAATTTTCCATACTGTTATGCCAAAGAAAATACACTTTTGTAAGTATTCACATCTGACAAATTATCTACGTTATATACTGCAGATAACTTCTTATTCAATAATCACCGTTAGGATGCAGAGAGCAAACATACAGGAATTCATTACTTTAAACTATGTACCTAATAAACTCTCTGAAGTACAAGGACTACAATAATGCGAGAAAACTTACTTTGCCCGTTGTTAAGCTATAGAGACCAAACACATTTCTGAGTTCATCTTCTGAGGCAGCGCTTGGGTGGTCAATTTTGTTGCCAAGAATGAGGACAGGACAGTTTGACAGAGATTCGTCGGTCAATAAAGAATCGAGCTCAGCTTTGCTCTCGATGAAGCGAACTCTGTCACAGGCATCAATTAAAAACACTATCGCGTCCACAGCTGGGAAGTAGTCTTTCCACACTCTCCTGGCTAAAAAATTAGACAAATTATTTAAATAAAGAAGGAAAAAAAGCTAGAAAATCAGCTTAGAAGTCCAGCGTCTTGCCAAATTAGTTCAACGAATTTGGCGAAAAAAGCGCAAAACCTCAGGTGAATTTGCAAAAACTAATATCATGTTTTAAACTACTCCATAACATGTCCAGAGTCTTCTTACTGAAGTCTATCCATAACTCTTGATTGGAGCTCTCTCACAACTGCATTAGACAAAATTACAAGTGTCTGAGGACGCCTGTTGTTATGTAACTCGGTTCTTATGTAGAAGAGTACTTTACATTACCTGATTGTTTCTGAGGTTTTGCCGTTTTCTTGACAGTTGAAAATGATCAAAATAAAAGCTTGTAATGTCGACTTTAAAATCCCTGCAGTCTGTTGTTTTTGCAACCTGCCATGGTAAATGCTACCTAACTAAATTTTTAGAATGATTGGATGACTTTCAGGCTTTCTCAAATGTATACAAAGTTATTGATTTTAGCCAAATTAACTTGTATTCTTGGAGGCAGTAGGCGAAGAAACGCTGTATGTGATCAAGTTAAGCTATTTTTAAAAATTCTTAAGAAATAGAGCATTTTCTGGATAAGTCGCGCAAATTGGAATACTTGTCTTGATCCAACTGACTGCTCTTATTACAGTCAAACTAACCTGGGAGAGAAAAAAAGTAATGATGAGCTTAAACAAAGGTTTACCTTGAGTGTGACCTCCAAGGTCGAAAGTGGTGAACCTCATGTTACCAATCGACAATTCTTCAGAAGCTAAAAACAAGAAAAAAGTTTGTAAAAATTTTTTGGATGATGCATAGAAATTCGGACGACGTTCAAAATATTTTTGTCTTTTTATGCTATAGGCCAATGCAAAATGTGCACATTGAAGCACAAAATAACATGATATTTCTTTTAACTTTCAAGGTGAAAACAGGCATACAGCATAGTAATAGGATTGTTGTATGGTGAGGGTTTAAACAGAACACAGCTATGATATCTTCCATCAATGTGGATTAAAATCTAACATACCTAACTTTTTTTAAAATATAATTTTCAAAATTTCTGTTTTGAGAATAGGTTTTCGTAATGGGTCATTCCATGCTAACTGATCTGAAGACCGTTTGGTTCATTACTTACAGGGTGAGTAATGTATTATTTTTCACTTTTGAAGCTCAATTTCCCTCATCAGATGCATTCAAATTAAAAGAATTCCAGATGCAGGTACCTTGTAGGTCTAAATTTAATGTCATTACCTTTATCTTATTTTCCTTCGTAAAAATAAGCATGTCTCGCAGAGTAAATAGTGCTCAATGGCAGGACCGCATTTTTTATCATTCCACTTTTTTTCAACCTGCCATTCCAGCCCCACGGGGGCAGCATTAAGTAGTTCTGGCAGCACCCTGTCGGCCCAAGGAAAAAAGCGTCACTGCAGCGTCGCCGATGATTACACTCTACAATGTATTCGGGACCGTCATGGCAACCAGCATCCAATGCACTACAAAACTTTATTGGATCGGATTTTTTTTGGTTTTGCCATTGAATTTGAATCGTTGGGGCATTACAGCATCCATTTGGCGCTGTAATGCAGTATACGCAAAAACACGTTGGCGGTAAACATGCTGAGCAGGTAATGTAAGATTTTTCTCTAAAAAATCATGAATTATTAAAAAGTTGATTTCAAATATTTATCACTTACTTGGATGTAGAGTTGGCACATGCTGAGCTAACCGATCATCTTTCAACATGTGTAGTAATGTTGTTTTCCCAGCATTGTCTAAGCCAAGGAACAAGAGTTTCCCAGATTTTTTATAAAGACCTGAATATTCGGTAGAAAAAACAGACGGTAAATTACCAAGAAAAACGGCTAGATGCTCCTTTAATAATAGAGATCAAGCTAAGTTGAGCCACGACGAATCCACACAGGTCGGTAATTCATGCGGGAGCCTTTCTAAACATTGGCTGCTGTAAGTTTAAAGGTAATGAAATTCGGGTGAAGAAGCCAATTCTATGTCATACAGAATGTCATTAAGCGAGGGCCAGACAAGGGAATGGATTTTAAAAAGATGAGCAGTGACTGACCTGTGTGAATTAGTCATCCGTTGAACAGAAATCATCTTGAATAAAGATATATATTTATTTTTAGAGCAGATTCTATTCCGTATTTTCAAATGTACATTTATGGTATAGCAATAAATAAGCCAACTTGTTTGTGAATTCTTAGAGTAATTTCAGGGATAAGACATGTTCTCAAGACTCTATCTTGTTCTTATGTTCTTGTGAATTAGAGGCATAAAAGTTAGAAAATATGTAATTTTTAAGTCAGCTGATTCACTCAACTTGAAAAACACACTATGACATATGTAAGAGGGAAAATAAATTCACAACTAAGGAGTGTACTTAAGAACCAATTTAATTTTCAAATGGGTTTAAATATATTTACTTGAAACATGGAGCCTTAAGGGGACGTTCAAGTATTGCGTAATGCACTGGAGGGGAGGGGGGGTCGAGCTACCGTTACAGTGCAAGTACACCACCCCAGCAGGTCGATCATTGATCGTGTAAAACAGCAATGTTGATATATTGTATGGTCATGACAAAATATGTTTTATCTTCTGTATCGACATGGGTTCAATAATTGGGCCGCTGACAGATACGTCTACTTGTATAACTTGCTTCCAATAAAAAGCATGCAGGAAAAGAATTAAAAAATAACAATGATGATGAAAGTACAATTACCTAAGTATCCGAGGACACCAGTGAACCAATCCCACAGAAACATTATTCACCTGTAAACAAGGAAAATATACAATTTAGGTAGGACCAAAATCAAGAGGTGAAGGTATGATCATGTAGCTGACGGGGTCCAAACTAACAGCCAGCGAAACACAATTGCCAACATCATAGTATTCTTGTGGCAATTTGATAAAACAAATCCATGGATCGCCAGACCCCAGATTTGAGGTCAAAACATCCAAGTTGATAAACATATCTTGCTCATGACTAATTTGAGTTTTCTTGAAAGTCTAACGATTACACTTAACTACTCGTTAATGAGATTTGCAAGGAGAAAACTTTAGCTCAACCCAAAACATTTTTGTCTCCTTGGCAGACACTTAAACTTAAGAACCCCTTGTAGTCCATTTAGAAGCCTTATTTACAAGACTTTCACCCAAGTCAGGGGGATTTTAGGATTAATTGCTGCAAACTAAATGTTCCGATAGCTGAATTACTTTCAATAAGGAAACACATCAATAACCCTGATGCATGTCAGTGTAAGTGGTGCACTGATACAACAACAAAATATGACAGGCTGTAAGAAGATCAGGATCAAATAGTTAACCAAGGAGATTGAGCTCTTGGTGACCTGATGAAAGTAACAGCAGCAAAGATTTAGGAGTCGCAATGAAATTACTTACATCAGATAAGAATCAAGAGCTCACTCAACCATAGGTTAACGAGGTTCAAGGGACATTTCTGTTTAGATTGAGGAAAACTTGGAAAAATGCTTGATGAATTCTTCGTTTCAGTAAAGAGGGCAAACCACAAGAAAAACAGAAGATCCGATTAATTACGAAAGCAATGATACAATTTAAAAGTGAATCTGAGAAATCTGATGGCTATCTTGACCAGACATGACAAGTGATATCGCATCAGCGGGACGAAGATGCTAATTAGGGCCTGACTCAATCAAAAGGTTATAAAAGAAAGGATTGGTAGACTATGATCATAATTTCTTTGTTCTAGCATTGTAGGCACAAGATATAGACGTAGTAATGAGGTGATTATAAGGAAAAAATGCAAAATGCAAATGGAAGTAAGAAAACTTGCAAGGTTAAATTTGATGCAGACAGTAGAACTGAGGATCATTTTAGGGGCGATATCATTCCCTGCAGGGCTGAATTCAAAAGATACTCACTAATATTAAGAAAGAGACTCCTAACAGAGGACAAAATTACAGTAATCAACACAAAAGATTCTGAAATACAAACAAATGCCTGTCAAAATGCAGGCTTGGAACACAGATGACAACTTGAAGTGACAACTCGAATGAAAAAGAACTGGCAACATCGATAACGATGACGAGACACTCAAAAATAAAGCCGCGAAAGAGAGGTCCGCTTTTTGCAAGGCGTCGATGCAACCTGGCATACAAAGAGAGGCAAAACTTGTATTCTTCCATAAAATATCAAAGACATTGCAGAGGAGGATAAAAAAATTGTAATGAGCGAAAAAAGAATGGCTGGAAGGGTTTACATTACCGGACTTTTCGCGTCTCAGACAACTTTTCGGTGCGCAATCCACTTTGTCAACTATGTACTTTCTCACCTCCTTCAAATCTCCTATACCACTACAACAGTGTTTCACCTTCCGAAATTGAACGAACTTTCTGCAAAGTCAACTTTATCAAGGCCTTTCATTTCAAGTGGAATGCACTTAGAGGTCATTGAAATTCCTCACGCCGCGAGACAGTCGTGATTTCCGGGATTTCCATGCCGCAAATAAGAATGACGTGTAACTTATGACGTTTCAGGCCAGCCCGCCAGCGCATAAAGCGCCTTCGGCAACGATTCTCCTCCCTCCTAACCCCGCGACACCCCATCTAATCATTAGTCATCATCTGTGTTCATCGTGTTATCACACCCTTACCGCTTATCTGTTTACGTTAGAACAAGAATCTTCTCATTGCTTCTACAAAGTTCTCCCTCGCTGTGCTTTCGGTTTCAGTTCTGTTGCTTTTTCTTGACCACATAATATTCCAATTATTTGTACATTTAGCACTCCGAAGTCAGTCCCCATTTACCCTCAGTAATTTTTTCGCGAGTAAAATCCACTGACAATGGCGCAATTTCCTTACCCTACTGAAACCATTAACAGACAGTTCCTGTGGGATGTATTCCAGAGGTAAGACATTTGTCTTCGTTTTCTTTGTCACAAGTATGTTCTCTTCGTGTCTTACCCATGCATTCTATCATACTCTCGATCGCTGTGAATTTCTGTATCTAAATCAGCTCCTGGTGACTCATTCAGGGAAATTTCCCAAAGATCTAACGCCCTCATAACTTAAAATACTCATGCTTACATTCATTATGAATTGATTTGATTGCCCTTCCCTGTAGTCACCGGGAGCTCTTGTCAAACATCTCCCTCTTTAGAGATTTTGCGTGGGAACGATCTGTGGTTTGATCACAGTGACGGAAATCTGTTGGTTTTGCACCAGCTGCCGTTTGGAGGAGCGGGCACTGGGCGAAAACGAAATGAATCCTGGTGTTTCCATGTATTATAGTATTTTCTTAATCATACAAGCACCTTACAGTTTACCAGAATGGCAATGGCACTGATGCACTGCTAGGGGTCAATTCGGCAATGGTAGGTTTTGTTACTGGTGTGCACTGAGAACTGGAACCACTAAGGCGCACCGTTACGCGCATGGAGCGGGGCGGAGTCAGGAGCTCAATGAGTGCAAGGATGAATCTCAGCAGTCCCAATTCTCATCTCTCACTAGCCTAATTTGAACTGAACACTATCGAAAAGCAACCTTAGTGCTGCATTAGGACTATTATAACTGTCATGAATTCCATGGTCTTTACTGTGGACTTACTGGGCTCTCACAGCTCTCGTTTTTTACAAATGAGTTGAATTTTACCATGCAGCGGAATCATTTAGTTCATTTAAATTAGGCAAGTCGACATTTATTGGGGCCTCAATTCTGCAAAGTTTTTTGCTACTGCGCTCTATTTGGTAATAAAACAGTGTAGTGTTTGCACATTGCAACATTCATTCATGGAAAGCGCTGATTTTGTAAGGCTGTCCCATAGCCCTGCCAATTTTTGAGGTCAAATCTCAAGGCATAAAAGAAACTGGCATTTTGTGGTTGGTTGCCAATTGAAAGCGTAGCAAGCAATGAGTTGTGAAACAAATAAAAAAAAAAATTCCGCTCCCTACTCTCTCCATCCTGGAGCAGCCTGAAGTCGTGAAATACAGTTATGCCCAATATTTTTTTCTTACTACCTTTGTCAAAATCCAATACTTTCAAATCAATTTACTGTTTTGGTCTCTTTCTTGTCAGAGTTGACAAGGATCGTAGCGGTTACATCTCAGCTGACGAACTTCAAATGGCCCTCTCAAACGGCACTTGGACCCCTTTTAATCCAGAAACAGTCAGATTGATGATTGGTAAGTTTATCAATATTCCAAGATCATACAATAATAATTTTAGCTCATCATAAGTAGGTAATTAACTTTCAGCATGATAACTTGGCTTTCTAGCATTCAAAGGCAGAGCAAAATCCTCAGACTGTGTGAATTCAGAAGATAGTTCTCAAATCAACCATCGATATGTCGGTTTGAGGTGTTGTAGACTTCCTGTCATACTTAGAAACATCATTTCTTGAAACTCTGGTGATATTTCTTATCCATATAAGAAATATCCTGTGAAAATTTCAAGCAATGATGTCGGTTTAGTCTCTTTAAAAAAAATAAAACTCTTAGGAGCGGAAATTTTGGAAAACCGCAACCGAGATACACATTTTTGCAGTTTCACCGTCGAGGGTTTCTCTGAAAGAGAATGAAAGCTCTGAAATCAAAAGTTATGATCCTAAATCAGCTTTTTAGCAGCTAGTTGTGTAAACCAGGTGAATCTATCCTGATTACAGGCGAAGTTTATCCTCCCTCAGTTCCTCTTAAGATTCCTATCTTTATTCCAATGACAGATTGATTAACCCAAGAATTATCCTCTGTTTCCAGGAATGTTTGATAAACAGAACCGAGGGTCGATCAATTTTGAAGACTTTGGTGCTTTGTGGAAGTATGTCAACGACTGGCAGGCATGTTTTAGATCATTTGATCGTGACAACTCTGGGAATATTGACTGCAATGAATTGAAAGCTGCTCTTACAACTTTCGGCTACCGACTTAGTGATACCCTCGTCCAAACCATGCTGCGAAAATTTGATAGGTTTGGCAAAGGCACCATTCTCTTCGATGACTTCATCCAGTGTTGTATCACACTCCATGTAAGTTTTCTCTTATTATATCTGATGTATTCTAAATCGTTCATCTAGAATATTTAAACAAAATTTCAAAAGAATCAAGCTTAGGAGAAAATCACTGATTGTAAGTGCTTTGCAAGGTTACGAAAACTGCGCAACTCTCTCTATTTTACAGAGAAGTCTAAAAGTCTATTTTTTCCCCTTTCTTTCAGACCAAAAAAGTGTCTATTAAAAAGAAATTGTTTCCTCAAATTGTATATTTTGTATAGCCTCAGATATGTATTGTTGAAGAATAAAGTGCCCAATCTTGCATCTTGATTATATTCTGCTTACTAAATTTATCTCAAATTATTGAAATAGTATGTCGATAGAAAAACAACAAAACTATGTATCTCTGATTTTGACAATTTTAAGTTAGATCTATGGATGAGCTACAGGAGATGTCTTTTATCTGCCATCAAAATAATTTTGTCCAAAAAATTTTAAACTTGTTTAAAATCATAGTTTTTTCGAAACATATTTTGCCGCTAATTTGCAAATTATGTTTCTCATGTTGCCTCCTGTAGAAATCTATGGACTGTATGAAAAACAAACTAATGCTCGAAGAGTGATTAAACATAGCATATGTACTGTCAATCTTAGTGTTTTCAGAAGCGATGACCTTTTTTGCTTTTTGACATTGGATGATTTTATTTCATCACGTGAAAATATTGAAATGCAAGAAAGAAAAAAAAGAGAGAGGAAGGTCGAAATCTTCACCATAATTTTACACCCCCCTCCCCCCAATTTCTGCCATGTGCCTGTGCCTCATATGGCCTAAGCCCAAATCTGCCCCTGATTCTATTCTGAGAGCTTTTACTAAAATTTGATCATATGGTCAATGATTTTTTACTAGTAATTCAGTAATCATAAATTTTTCTTTGCGTCCTATAAATTTTTACTTAGTGCTTGGTTTTTTCTTTTCCAGACTCTCACTTCAGCGTTCAGACAGTTCGATCAAGATCAAGATGGGATTATTACAATCCACTATGAACAGTTCCTCAGTATGGTTTTCAGTCTAAAAATATAAATTTTAATTTATAACAATTATAAAATTCCTGAAATTTTTATTTTAGCTGAAACTTCACTATTTTTAAAGTGTACCGCCGAATAAGATTCTCAGAATTATCTGCTGCCCCACTGATACAAAAGTATCTGCTTGCACTCTTATTTACTTTTGTATCTGTAACTTTATTTTACCGCAGCATGAAAATACCTCGCGATCAAACTGTTACTGTTTCTAGTGCCCTCTCTGCACCCGCAGTTTTCATTCCTTCTCGGCTAATTGTAAGAAGTTCTACTCTTTAAAGAAACCTTTTCATGATCAGTCTTCCTTTTTTTTTTTATTCTTTTAGCAATTTTTACTCTCCGTTTATTCTTGAAGATTTTGAACCTACTGTCTCTTGTCTCTGTGTCCAAGAAATAGGAGGTAATTTTTCAGTGCTCTTTCCTCAATAAGGTTCAGTGGTTACTGCCGTTTATGAAGTATTTCCATGTGTCTTATTTGAAATCCAAGAATCAATTTCTGTTCAAGCTCATTGTGCCACCTTGTTGTCATAAAGAAAATACTATAAAAAAAAAAAAAAAAAATCATTTGTCACTACTTTTATGGATTTCAATTTTTACCTTTACTTAAATCAAGTTACTGTATTAATGGATAATATTCTTACTGTTGCATATACTTTAATTCACATGTATGTGTAATTATTACTGTTTTCAATTTTTTTTAAGCACTTAAAAATGCCTCTGTCAAAACCGTGATTCTTAACGTTTATTAGTATACATTCGTTCATCAATATCGGTAGGAAAATTATTAACGTAATATTAATTTTTAATAGAAGAATGATGCCATAATAATTTAGTATGAACAGAAATAGCTACCAGTATTATTAAGTATTGATAAGTATCTGGTTCTGTATGTTGAGTCTAAAGAAAAATTTCAAGAACCGGATAATGAGACTCCTCTATTGTTTTTGCAATGATACGCTTTGTCTACTATGTCAGTTTCGAAATTCCAACTTCAATAGAGAGAATTTTTAATTTTATTAAATTCATCAGTCTAGGTAGAATTTCAGTTCGCACTGTTTTTTCACCAAAGAAAGCTCTGTTTGAAAACTGAATGTACTTAACGTTACTTGATCACGCAAACTTCATCAGCTCATCTGGAGCTTTTCTAACTGTGATTTAGCATTCAACTGTTGATTTTTTACCTCAATTTTTATTTTTCTTTCAAAAATTTTTGTGTAGATAGGTTCATGTTAACGTTTTTGACTGTTTTTAAGTTGTGTGAGGAAAATCCTAGATCATTTGTTTCAATTCTGGTTTTTTTCGGTTTTGATTTAGAATTAAATTCTTTGGATTTTCCTCTCAGGAACGTATTAAGTATAAGTTGTTAGTTTTGTTATTTTGCCTGGTTGGGTTTCGATGTACCTGTTGTATTGATTTTAAAATTCACTGCTTAACATACTCTAATGCAGTGCTTTTATTTTCGTATTTCTCATTGATGGTAATGATAATAATAATAAGAAAAAAAATGAAACAAATTCTACAAGAATAAATTATTATATCAATTTATAGCGGTCTTCAACTTTTGAAATATCTGGTCATCCTTTTCTTTCCAGTAGTCCTTTAAGTTTCCTTTAAGTTGCATCTTAATTAAAAATTCCTGTTCTGTTGAATTCATGAATGAATTCCCAGCGTTGGTATGGAAAAGACAAATTCATGTGATGGGCTTTCAACATTTTTGCGGACATTTTATCTCTTTAAAAGAAAGCTGCTTATTTGAGTGTATCAGCATTTTGGAACGAGCCGCAATGATAGCTCCGCAACAAGCACTCGTTTAAAAACCCCTTAGCTGTCTTAGCATTTATACTAAAATTTTTTAAAAATCTTCTTGATTGATTTCAATTAATTATGCAAGGATGCAATTAAATATGCAAAACAACGTCAAAACACGTTTTGAATTTGAGCTATAATTTACCTAAGTAAACATAAACAAGCCTAAAAATAATTGCTTCATACTGATTTTCCTTCTTATTTTTAGCAAGAAACCAACCCACAACTAAACATACAATCTGTCTATTCCTATAAGATTTCCTTCACAGAAGTTCAATTTAAAGTAAAGCGGAGGATAACGCAAGCTTCAGGCTGATCCAGCCTTAAATTCATTGTCTGAATAATTGTGGCTTCCATTAAGAGTTTTCGACCATTGCAAGGAGATGATTTACACTAACAATGACTGCAGGACTGTGAAAAAAAAGATAGCTTTGTTATAAAGGATTTATATTGAGCAATTAAAACTAGCAATGCGTCCATTGCAAGCAGCAAATATGAAAGAGAACAATTACAAAAAAAACAAAAGACATGAATATTGCACTTCTTACGAGTATTATTTACAAAATAATAGTATGGAATGTAAAAAAGAATTGAATGAAAAAACTCATCTTGATCGAAAGAATTTGAGGAGTGCTACAAAAAAATTGACAATTATTTAAGAATTTCACATTTTTTTGTGAATACTTTTTTTAGGGGGAGAGTACAATTATTAAAAAAATTCCACTGTGTAACGAACAATTATTAAGCGTAAAAGAAAGTTGGATGTTACTTCTTTCAGTTGCGTTTTTACTATTAAGATTTTTAGCAGATGGAAACAAAGTGTGATGAATCAATAAAAAAAGATGAAACAGGAAAAAGGAAAAGGAAAAACAGATCACACTTGAAAACATGATGTTATAGATCATTATAAATCAAATGACAGGATAATAAAGGAGAACTTATGATAGAAAATTCAAAAAAGTAAAAAAGGACTTTCAACATTGTCACAGAGATAATTATGTTCTTTTTTCTGCTTCGATTCATCTATAAAATCAATAATTAATAGATGATAGATTAATCTATTAATTTCAATTGGCTTGATACGCTTGTCTGGTTTAGAACCCCAACTTAATTGATTCGCCGACAGAAAATTTAAATGGCTAACGTGGATTCGATTTGCATTACTATTAATAATGCATTTGAACTTCATGCAACTGTGAATTGTACTGCAATATTTACTATTACAAACATACTTACTATGAAACTAAAACTAAATTATTAAGGATATCTTCAGACTTCAGGAAGAAGAATTTCCTGATTGTTTTGATCAATGTTCCAGTGTTAATTTTGGCTGGAGGAAAGTTAAAAACTGGCCTAGAAGTTTTGCATTATCCCTCAATAAAGAACACATTCACAGCAATAAACCATTACAAAGGTAATTTTCATTATTCAAATTTTTTTTTAATCCAATGGTTGTGTAAGAGAGTAAGAAAATGGAAAAAGAAAACCAGTCATATCCTGAAATGTTTTTATTTTTCGAGATGTTTTAGAGTGAAACTCTATCCAATTTTCCAGGTTTTTATACCTTAAAATTTCATAAAACTTTTGCTATACATAATTCTATTTTATGAAACTTTTGCTATTATGCTATCATTTATAAAACTAAGTCTAAGATGCTCTTAGAAAATGATTTCATCTCGTTTCTAGGACATGCAAAGTGGCAATTTTGAAAAATTAGTAGGTCAGTGGCACCAGCTTTTTTAAATTCATTTTATGACAATACAGCGCAAACTAAGATCATGAAAGTTTTTCAGAATTTTTTTAAAATCTTAAATGGTAAGGAAACACCCGTTTTGAAAATGCCAAAAATAGGACCCATTAGAGACGAAATTTTTTGCCCGCACTGATGACATGGCCAGGAGGAAAGACACGGTGTTTGTTAATCGGCTGTAATCATACTTATTAGGTATCACCTTGCTACGTCAACTGAACAGCCGGATTATGTTTAGTTTTTCCTTCCTTTAAAAATGATTTTTTGAACTTTTTGATTCTTTCACGAAGTTTTACGAGAGAAAAACAATGCCACGACCCTGCAAAAATTCCTAGCCACTGACTCATTACTACATCTATGACTGCTTTTGAGTTTTTATGATGATAGGCTTTGTTTTGATACATATTGAACTCAAGGTTTGAAATATCTTACTTGCTTCCAGAGTACAATTTGTAAACTTATTTTATGTTTAGTTCTTTTTGATTCATGAAAAATTCTCTCATGGGTTTATACTATAGAGTAAGATTGTAAAAATAAAGAGAGTTAGGTATAACTGAGTCAGCACGAGAGTGGTCTGTAGATTCAACATTAAGCTCAGACACTTGTTTGTCAAAGAACACAGCAGGTACAGTTGCTGTAATAACTTTAGAAAGAGTCCAAATGATACACAGTAGAAAACAGAGATACCAAGGCCTCGGTTGAAGATTCACTACATATGCAGTTATTGGTAAAGTTTAATTTCTTCTGGCTACTAGTCGGAGATTTGTAATTAACACTGAGAGAAACTAACACTTTCGAAATTTTTGTTTAAGATCCTAATATATCACAGTCCGATAAAATTTATGAGACAATGAGATTTTCTCCTAAGAAATTTCTGCTAACAAAGTTTTGGGTAGATTAAATCTGAATTAGAGCTACTAAAATGTACAAAAAAAAAACTTAATACAAACTTAATATGAACAAAATAAACACAAGTTTAACGAAAGATCTCTAAGTAGAAGTTAACCAGGTAGCAAAGTGAAAAGATCATTGAAAATGGTTGATTCAACAGGTATCTACACCATAAACATTTGAGGGGAAAACCATAAATAAAATATAGGAGGTAAAATAATAATAAAAAAAACAAAAATCAAAGAGATTCAACAGGAAATGGTAAACATAAAATCTGATCAACTTAATTTTAAATTGCTTTGTTCAGGGGCCATCGTTCAAGGCTCTTCTCCCCGTAGAAACTGGAGCTCTCATGGAGGCTTGAATACTATGATTTCTCAGCTAGTTTTGCACAACATTATTTATAAAACTCGAGATTTGATCTATGATGTATCTCAAATACTTCTGTTATCTTTAAAGATTGTCGGGTTGACGATCATTGAAAGGCAGCAGTCAAAAGGAGCACCGATACGCCCTTTTGAGGCCTCCGGTTTGAAGACAGAGAAGAGCTTTCACACATTATATCTACCCTATTTTGTGACAAACATAAAAATAAGCCTGTCTTACTAGACATGTTTTAAAGTACAATGGTAGTTGCTTATATTATAACTGATCGAGTCAATTGACTATTTTAAGACTTCCGTAAGATGTGGTGTTGCTACCATCTGTCACTATTTTTCCCCACAGGAGTAACTGATTTGGTTGCTAAAATGTTCAACATGATTGGTGATGGCATCAGGTGCCACAAAGGGATCCTACAAAAAGATCTTAGCTGAGATAAAGTCCCTAGCATTCTCAAGATTTTACATTCATGAACATTTTTTGTCACGCTGATTTTGTCATAATCAATTAAAATCGTCAAATTTGCAAGATAAACTAACAAGTTGCAAATTGAAACTTTTCCTCTCGTGATTAAAAAAAAAAAATGATAATTAATGCAAAATTAATTTCAAAAGGGGAATATGAGGATAGGCAGTTTTTTAAGAGTGAATGACCTACTTATTGAGGATAAGTAATGAAACTCATTCAGTTTCATTGTTAAACCCATGCTTGCTTCACTGCAAAAAATGCTATTCAAGGTTTTTGCTTTGCAAGATGGGACTGTGCACACGGTCTGTAAATTTTTGATAGTTAATAATTAGAGGGGGATACTAATTTGCTAATTTTGCCCAACGCTGGGTTATTTATCTTTCTCCGGGGCAAAATTATGTTCAAGCCAATTTTAACTTTGACTCCCATTTGTTTGAAAAATGTTACCCTTTCCCAGCCCATTGACTGCAGATTTCTTGAAATAACATATGTAATTTTCAGAGTTAGAAAATTCATGTAAGTAGATAAACATGTATGAGTGATAAATTGAATAGAAAAATATGGATTGTCTTTTGGGATCAACTTAGCAGCTATGAAGACATCTGTAAGTGAAAAAAAAGTGGCTAGCTTTTTAATCATGAAAATATCCTGAATGAGGTACCTACCACATACAGATTTAGGATCTAGTAAAAGGGTACCATACTTTAAAAAAAATATAAGTAAATTGGTAAAAGGCACAAAATTACAGACGCATAACATTTCATATTATGTATTCAAAACAATTCCTTAACTTTAATAATACTAAGCTATTTACAAATCCGCAAGGAATTAAAATTTGACTTCAACTTTAAATCCTTCTAACTTCAAATTCAACATTTGCTGCCACATTGCTTTCGTACTTATTTCTCCCTGTGCCATGGGAGACAAAAAAAAATGTGATTTAAAACATTGATAGAAACATTAATAGAATTTAAAACATTAGCTTTTAACCCAAGGGCTCAAGTAATGACACTCTAGAGGCATGCTAGGGCATTGACAGTTTGCCAAAATTCAAAAGGATGGAAGGCTTTGTGCTGCTGTGCGAACAAACAAATTAGTTGAATAGACGCTTTTCATTTGTCATGTTTATTTGACCCCTATTGAACATAACAAAGAGGGTCATTTTGACCAATGTAGCAGCAAAATGGTTGGTTCGTAAATCCAATATTGGAGCAAAAGGATTCGAAGAAGTACAAGTTCGTTACGAGTTCATAACAAATTGAGAAAAAAAGCACCATTATAACTCATAATATCATTGACTGATGCTAGGCCTCATAAAACGGAAAACACACCTACAGTTTGTCTACTTGGGTATAATTTTGCCTAAAGATTTTAATAACCTTCAGGCAAACAGTCATCGGGTAACCTCACTTTTTGCGCTGCAAAACCAGTTTGAGCCAGAACTGGTTCATCAAACTGACTATACTCAATTTTCTGAGAGCATAATCACCCAAGTAGACAAAGCACTGGACAATGAGACTGGTTTATTATTATGTTGCCGCACTAATTGTAAAACAGGAGAACAAAATTCACTATTATATAATCTCTAAAAATATACAAAATTTACAACTTTAAACTGAAAAACTCGAACATAAGTTCAAATAAGCACATATTTTGGGATTTTTGACTCAAAAGAAATGTATATAGTCAAAGATATTCAAAAATACTGATCAGAATCTTTCATTCAACACAGATTCTCACTTTAGACATAATTACAGTCACAAAAAAAGTTATCAGGGAACCGTTTATGATACAGGGAGAAAAAAACCACCCAAAGTGTCCTCTTCAGACTTTAGAGGGGGAAACAAGGCTAAACATTTGAACTTGCAAAAACTGTTATTTAAAAAAAATCATTTGTAGCGTAAAATTTCTATCCTGGAGTAAGCCAGGTTCATTGTCTGGAAGCACCTAAATACAAAATTTTACCATAAAGACGCAGAACAATTAGAGAGAGAAAAGAGAAAAAATTAAATCTGAATAAGCTCAACCAGGCTGCCATTAACACGATGAAAATGGGTTCCATACCATCACACTTGATATGAGTCTAGGAGTTTTTAAATTATCTTCAAAAGTTGATTCTAAGATTCTTGGCATAAGGGTAAGAAAAACTGTTATGATTATTTTACATGAGAACACCAAATTTTCGCACAGTGGAAGGAATTAGCCATCCTCAGATCTTAAATAAAGCTGAGTAAACAGATTGCCACTAATAAAAACTATCATGTGAGAAAATGGATCACTCGGCAAGAAATCACATTTGTTAAAATTAATATTTAATGAGGAAAAGAAGGGATTTCTCCGACAAATTTTCACTGGTTATCCGTCAAAAATGACGTAAAAGCTCTAATTACATGAATTTTTACAGGTCTGATTTGTCCATCGGCGATAAAAAACTAATGCTATATTTAAGGGGGGAAACAAATTTTTTTGGGGGATTCAAAATGATAAGGAAATATTGTGTTTATTGAATGGTTAACTCAAGTTTCTGACTAATCGTTGGATATCTACCTTCATCAATCAACAGCTGAACTAGATTCTTGTAGATTTATGTATTAGAATACAACAAAGACTACACTATTAAGATGCATACCTCAATATTTTTTTTTATTCTGGTTACTGTATACAATGTTTTTTATACGGGTTTTATTATTTTTTAAAGAGAAACAAATCAAGGATGTTGCTTAAAATTTTCAAAGAAAATGCTTCGTTCTGAAGGAGATATCACAGAAATTTTTGAGAGAGGATGTTGATTATTTTTTATTTGAAAATAAAGTACGATGGAATTATTGCTAACTGAGGTGTGCATATTTGGAGCCCAGCCATTGACTACTGTCTTCATTTTCATTTTCAACCAAGACAGGAATGATTCCAAAAGGAGCCGAACATATCATTTACAATATGGGTACTTAAAATTACATAAGCTTTACTTCAGGTAACGTGGCGAAATTAAATAAAATCGCTTGCTAGCCCTGGTTATTATTATCAACATCTGGAAGTTCCTGTATTGTGGAATTCAGGTACTTACTAAAACTATCCATCATACTGTTGGTTGAATCCGTCATTCGATTTGGAATGTAGTCTGATAAATTGATATTTGAGATACTCTCGGGTAACGAAGAGATACTATTTTCTACGCCCTGGGTTGGCGTGTCAAGGTTCACATAGTTTGTATTTTGTGATTCGATGTTATAAACGTTCTGGCCAGTGACCCTGGAAAGTGGCGTATAGTCGGGGAAGGAAGGGTTCATTCCTCCGAGGTTGTTAAGAGCCGCGCTGGTGCTGAAGTCATTCTGAGGCTCTGGATTTGTGTACATCTGACCGCCTGCATAGTGAAGTGTAGCGGAGACATGAGAGGCATTGATCGTTTCATTAATGACCGCACTGGGTTGATCGGTCATGACGCCATCCATCATATGTGAGCCAGGGGCCATCCCTATCCAAAGAAAACAATTTCATCAAGAGGGAAGATGATAAAAAAAAGACTTGTTCTTCATATTTTGTCTGGGAGAGAAAAATGCCTAGTTGCCTGGAAATACCTTAATATAATGTCTCTATTTTTTTCTAGATTTTTGGCGTGAAATACTCTGACGAATACTTCTTTGGAAGAGATTTCTTTTTTTTTCGGGAGCATTTTTTTCTCTTTTTCTTTTCAAAAATGATCCAAATTTGTACCCCATTTTCTGGAATTTTCAGACTAACTAAAATTCCCAATGATCCCAGGTTTTCAGAATTTAACCGAAGTTTGAAGACATATTATCGTATTGTCATACAGGCTGACATTCTATTTTATGACAAAAATCATGATAAAAAACTCACCAAAGTTTTGAGATCCTGGAGAGTGATGATAATCCATTCCTGGGGATGGGGTACGGGATGTGCTGGGAGCATAGACGGACGGAGACCGGGACGCGCTTGCAGCGTACAGTGATGGAGATTGAACGTTGGGATAACCGGGATTGTAGACAGGGCTGAACTCTGTGACAGATAATGATGCTGCAATTAGTTAGTTGCAAAATCGCACAGATTTCTCCTTGGAAGCTGAAATTAAGATGATTCAATGGACTCCATATTTTGTGTCAAGACGACATGCAATATATCGCATCGATTGGTTCCATTTTTTCAGCTACTTGTCATTTTTCTCGAATTTTGAGATCACAATTCTGTTGTCAGGATACTGAGGAGTTTTACTTACGAATTTTACACTTACTAATTTCGACAAACAAATTCAACATTATAGAGGCGTAGTTTTTTTCGAGGACAAATATCTCATTCGAGTTCAGTTTCGATATCAGTATCAAATGCGATATTTTTCCTCTAAGTAAACCACGCTTTTATTCCATTGAATTTGTTTGTCAAAATTGTTACGTCAATTTTTTAGTCTCCTGACTACAGAATTGCAATCTCAAAATTCGAGAGAAATGAAGAATGGCTGCAAAAATGGAACCAATCGATGCGATAATTCGCATGTCGCTCTGACACAAAATATAGCGTCCATCGAATCAACATGACGGAGAGTTTTGCATGGTGTCTAGGTTTTTTTACCACTCATTCCCTGATGAGAGACCAACGATTTTGCCTAAATCCAGAGGATTTTCGTGAAAGAAACTATATGTAACTTTCCAGAGTTCCAGAAATGAATATCGATCTTTTCATCTTTCAGCCAATTCTTGGTCACACATTAGAATTTTAAAATCCAACAGCTTCTCTGATGTTTACATTATCTGGTCAACAAAAATTTATCTATCGTTCTGATTAAGAAGATTCAAAAGGTCAATAATGGTGGCTCAGGTGCGATATCATAAACTTCAAAATGGTCTCTAAGTGGATAAAAAGAGATTCCCGGTTTCTGGAACAGATTTTCTGATCGTTTGACATATTCATTCCCTGAAGAGTCCCGGTCATAGATACCATGTGATTGCCACTCAACTTTTGGTCGCTGTTGTTCTAGCCTCTGAGTTCCCTTCCCAAGCAAAGGAGATACCCTGCTAATAAGTTTGCTCCTTTCCTCGTTTCATTATATTATCCCTTCTTTACTTATATTCTTCGTTTTAATTCACTTTATTCTTCTTCACATATTTGGATTTAATAATCCTCTGGGTTTATTAGGATCTTACAGTTAGATTTTTTTTCTATCCTTATTTCTTAATTCAAGATCTTCTTGGGTTTCTTGTGTTTTTAATAATCTTTTTCTTCATTATTTGTTTTTTTTTTCCCCTTCAATTTTAGTTGATTCTGTGAATGTCATTATGGCTTCTTCACTTGTAACTTCAGTTCATATTTAAAATGATTGATACTTTTTATTTTCATATGAAATTCTATCTGCAGTCAATTCCTAACAAGCTTGCGGGAGTAAAAGCTTTATTTTTATCAATCTTGCTTGATTTTAAGTAATGAGAGTTTGACTGGATTCAGAGGTAGACTGTCAGCAAGGTATAGAGGATACCTTCCATTGTGGCCTCAACTTTTAAGGCTTTTTCGGAGCTTGGGAGTTGGTCTCACAGAAAACTAATGGCATCATCAAGTAACTACAGAAATTTTGCATTGAAAAAATTCCCTTAAATTGCAAATCCTGCCACATGCGAGAGCTCCATTGAACTTTACTGGAATGAAAGAGCAAAAAAGAAGAAGAAAATGACTACAAGGCGAGTTGTACATACCTGGTTCTCGTTTGATGGTGAGATTTGGTATTCCACCTGTGTTTGTTCCTGGTATTGCAGATCCTCCTGTTGGAGAAACACAGAATAAATTAAACAGAAAAAAAGGAACACAAGAAAGCAGGACATTCAACTTGTAGTTATTCCTCTGAAGAGGAATCAAATGATGGCTTGGTCCCCTTCCAATGCTTAAGCAGCTGCATGTAAAAATGTAATTAATTTTCTCTAACTCAAATTTTTCCCTAAATTGATGTAGAGGCCCTGAGGAAAGGAGTTTTCATAGGTGATCAACCTCAAGAAACAGGACCCCTTCTTCAGGTCTCAAGGGGATCAGGGGGGGGGGGAGGGCTTCGAAATGGTGGAGTATTAATTCCTTTGGGTCAGTTAATTTGTTCCCATCAGTTGCGTAAATGTCTATGTAAAAGGATTCCATGCATCAAAAAATGAAAAATTGGTTAGTTGGTACCCGGTATTTTAAATGAAAACAGTAAATAAGACTGATGTGTGGAACCTTTTCAGAGATTCGAATACAGTTCATGATAAGAAAATCTAAATACCAATCAAAGAATACAAAAGGAAAAGGCAGAACAACAAATACAAAACTGAAGCCATGCAAAGTTTGAAATGACACTTAGCAAAACAAAAAGAAAAATTATGTAATGAGTGAATGATACGGTCCCTTTTCAGAGATCCGATTGTAGTTCATGATAAAAAAGTTAAATACCAATCATAGAATAAAAAAATGAATAGCCAAAACAACATATACTAGACTGAAGCCATGCAGAGTAATAATACAGTGTGATTAGCATTTAGCAAGACAAAAAAAAGTATCCAATTTTTGAACTCAAACTGAAAATTCATTTTAATACCTTGGTTTTCGAGATGGTGTTGGTCTTTGCTTTCTTGTATCATGATAGAGGAGAAACGAGATGACGTTGCAACTTCTATTGTGAATACCTTGACCAAAATTTTAAAATACCTGCATTGTGTTTTCAGAACCGAATAATGTCCCTCTTTGCCTGTGTTAAGGGCTATTCAGATTTCTGATCAGTTGGCACGATAATTTTTTTAAAATCAACTACCTCGAGTTCAAGACAACAAAGATGAGTATTTTCTATTTGCTTGTCATCAGTCTATCACTATTTTGAACTTTTTCTGCATTTAAAGACGAGAATAAGAATAGAATTTCATTGGTTTTACTTGGTAGTTGGTCAAATTACAAGAGTAATTTTCATTTGTTGTGATTTCTTATGCAAAAAGCTCAACTACTCCTCCTTCTTCCTCAAGAGAGCGTTGCCTGCCCTTCCGACCATTGAAATCAAGTTTTAACTTAAAAGCTTTTGCAATAAGAATGCCTCTTTCAGGATAATGTTCCATGAAAATTGTTTTAAAGTATTGAAAGCAATTTACTAGTTTTTCGAACTACTTCCAATTAGCATCAAGGCTGAGATGAGACTTCCTTGGATACCTTACGTTCTCTGCCAATTAGAAAGTGTATTACAACGTCAAATTGAAATTTGTGATTAACTATCACACTGGTAAAAATTACTAAAAACAGTACATTTATGTACAGGGTGAACTAACAAAAAAATTGATGATTCTAGTAGGAGATCTTCCACTCATTGGCTCTTTAACCAGCTGGCCTGAAATTAGCCAACATACGTTAAAGCGCAATAGGAGACTTTTCTTGTTTCTTGCATAGAAAATGAAGATGGCGTTTCTTTTTTTAGTCCTGATCTCAAATAAAAAAGTATCTGTTTCCAAACATGCAAACCTCCTGCCATACTTCATTTTTTCTTTGTAAAACTAGTCAACGTAATTTCTTGAAAAATGCTTTGATTTTTCTTCTCTGTTTGCAGAATATTCTGTATAAAGTTCAAAATGCAAAGTTGGCTCGCTTTTTCTTCGAAAAAATAAAATAAGAGCAAAAACTTTGAAACACTGTAATAAAGATACGTAGTTTTGCACTTTGGCCATCGATTTTTTTGTACCATCAAGACTGATGGTAATGTTTAGCGTGCAAAACCGTTCATATCTTGGTTAGGAGTTACTTTCGCGATAACTTTAGTTCTTTTTGCACCGGTTGTATTCTACGTGAAATTCTGATGAGAAAAAATACATTGTAATTCTTCAATTCGCTCTTTGTCTAGAGGTCAAATCTGAGGCAACACTTTTACAAAAGACCATTTATGTTGAATCCCAGAAATGTCGTGATAAAAATTCAGATGATTTCAGGAAAAGGATTGCTGGCAAAAACAGTAGTTTTCCTCAGCATTTTCAGTATCCTCCCGAACTGTCTTAAACAAGACATTGGAGACCTAATGGCTTGGTAACCTAACATTTTACTGTTTTGAAATAAAGTCCCTGATCTTTTATGATGTTCTTGAATATTTTTTTAAATGTTCCGGAATTTTTTAGTTTTCCTGGAGGGGTAGCAAAATTGCGGAAAGAACTTCACATTAAATAGTGCTAAATCTTAAGTAAAATTCAAAATTTATTTTTAAAACATTCAATGAGTACAATATAAATATCGAAACATTTAAATGGACTTTTTGCATCACAGGTTTGTTTAAAAACCACTATCAAAAAAATGATTCAATACTGGTCGTAGTTGTGTGATGACTAGGACACACTAAACAAAAAGAAATTACTATCAAGATGACTTAGAATAAGTAAAAACAAACTAGACTTGCTGACTAGAGATTAAAGATTGATTTAAAAAATAAAAATCAGACTATCTGCGCCAGCAGCAAATTATTAAAAAATTCTAATGATAGAAAATCCCTTTTAAGTGGTAAAAAAAAGTAAAAAAATTGAGACTCTCAGTTTTCTTAAAGAAACTACTGTCACAACCTGTAATTGTGTTTGACTTATGTTAGGGACCTTCCCCTATGGTCAATAGTCAGGATCGTCGCGTATCACATTCCACAGTCCAGTTACAGACATACAGTTACCAACTTTTTGCATATTACATTTTTATTATAATATTTTACTACAATCAATGCCCCAAAAAATATTTCTAATGATAAGAAAGAATTCTAACAATTTATTGTGTGATAATACAGTACTCCCTACATGACAAATCTGCAATGCATTGAACGATTTTTGGTTTTAGAGACATGAGCGTTACAACAGGCACGCAACAGACGTAGAAAGTTCAGTGCAGCGGACAATTCCTTTGTTACAGCAAAATTCTTGGTATGACGGGTGTTGTTATAGAGACTGAAGGCTGTGTTATAGAAATTGAGTGCCGTGCTTTGAACTTTGAGAAATCTCAATCATCTTCCGACTGTTTTTTTGTAAAAATATCTCAAGGCCCTCGTTGCAAGATAAAAATAACCTTGTTGGGTCCGTTAAGACAGAGGGATAGTTGAACTCATTGATTTGAGACTGAAACTTATTTTCATTGAACACAGATCATCATAATTTCCATTTTTTCCACTAAAAATAAGATTCACTCTTCCGAAGTTCTCTTTCAGAGAAATAAGGAATCTAAAACATGTAGTAATGAGAAAAAAGTGTCAAAAAAAATTCTTCAACAAAGGAAGTTTGTAGCTTTATCAATGACTAATTCGATTTCAAAAATAGGATGTAAAATATACTTAAATGTTATCTCAATTAACTTCCTAATTGACATTTTCCCCAAAAATATCGTTTAAATTTAGACAGAGGTTCGCAATGAGGAACCAACAACGTTCTCACAGGAACCCCTAAAACAGTGTACTCTTATGCAGCACAAGGCTCATGTGGAATGTGCTCAATTTGTCATTGCAAAACACCGTACTCTATGAATCAAATTGTTTTACAACAGTGTAACGGGATAAAAGTGTTCTAATCTGCTTGTAATAATATAAAAACAGAGAGCAGGCTGAGCCTTTATAACAGTTCAAAAAATATATAGAACATGCACAGGAGGAACAAGTTTGTATATCGAAAAGGATATGGCACTTTGATTTTGGTTCACTAATGTGTTTTAAAAAGGCATGCATAGAAGAGATTCCACCACCATAAAGAAACCATCACCGTAGTTGAATTGCAGGACTGCGAATGGGTTCAACCCACTGAGTTTTTGGAAAATTGTTACACTAGATTGAATTAAAGATTAAATTATCCCTACATGATTTTGAATGAAATCAGTGGAAAATTACACTCATTTGATTGAGGAATTTGGCAGTTCCTATTATAACAAAGGACTTCTATTTTTACTTAACCTTCCACTTCAAGTTTTCTCTCATAAAACTAAACAAAATGAGAACGGCAGTTGAATAAAAAAATTGAAGAATATTAGAGTTACACATATTCTATGTTTGAAAAATTACTCAAACAAAGCTTGAATAAAAACGTTTGATAAACTTTACTTTCAAACTCAGCATGAATAAGAGCATCTAGAGAATTACTGTTTGATTATTAAAGAATTTACTTCAAAAATTTTTCTCCAACAAGGGAATATTTTTAATTTATCTCTGCTAAGGAAACATAATGAGTTTCTATTATAAAAGGGCAAATAACAGAATGCTTTTTCTCTTTTACGATGATAGCATTGTAAAGAGTTGAGACTGCGAGATGTATTAATTTTAAAACAAAATCGAAAAAAATTCCCATTGTCCTAACAACCTCCACCGCTAACAACAAAAGACAGTACTCACTATAAAAACTACTATCCGAAAGCTTAGAGTCAGTAGACTGTTGTCTACGTCTTTTACGTTTCAAATGGACTGGATCTACAGAAAATAAACAAAAATTACATTAACCTTATGAAGGAGAAGAGGCTGAGAAAAATCAAAAGAGCAAAACAAATGAGATATACATTAGACAAAACTGACTCGTAGCAGAAAAGATGGCACTTTTCATAGCTCGAGGCATTAAATGAGCTCAGATCTAGCCAATTATCTGACACATATAAGACGCTGTCGCAGTTTCTCCTGAAAAAAATCAATGATTTCCTACTTTCAAGTTAAATTAGTTAAAGGAAAGGAATTTAAGCGTTGAAATTTTACTTGAGCCGTACTTTGCCATTTATAACTCTCCTAAAAAGTAAAATTCCATTCAGAATTCAATAATATTTTCCAACTATTCCAAAAGGTGAAAATTTCAAATGGATAATGGCCTGGATTCCAATTTTGTGGGTGCTGGATTTGCTAGTTACAGAGAGATAGTTTTGTGCGGGATAATAATTCTTCCTTTGTGAAATAAATTCCAAAAAATTATTGTTTAAATCCCTCTACAGGGCTGTAATAAAACGAAAGCTCATCGAACTCCGACATGTTGGCAGTAGGAGCGACTGCAGTGTACAATGCATAATGCTCAGCCTCCGTAAGAGTATCTTCGCCAAAGTACAAGGAGGCTTCTGGGACAGATTTACGACTTTCACCTCCCACGCTGCCTTCCCTTGAGAACCCTCCGCCCGAGATGCTTTTGCTCTTCTTTTTCGGAGAGAAACAATTTCTGAAATATATTTGTCTTCTGTTTCTCTGGTACAGGTGGCAAAGTCTTAAACATTCCAGCATTCTTTTTGACTCTCTTTGGCGGCAACGGAGGTACACCATCTGGTGATAGATCCAGAGGCTTTTCATCTTTTTCTCGCAACTTGGCTAAGACAACTGACTTGGATTCGGAGGACGGTCGCGGCGGACAAGATGGAATAACATCTTCGTAGGTGTCCTGAAAAAGTGGCAAGTTTGTGAAGTCTACAGGATTCTTCATTGCCAGGTGCATGCTCGAGTAAATCTCAAAATCTTCCACCTCACCGCCAGCTGTGTCGTCCACGCCTGCCACTTCACTGATACTGTCTGTGAAGAAATTAGCGTTGGAGTCTTTGTACGATCCAAGAATTAACGACTCTGTTGGTTTCTCATCCAACTTTAACTTATTGATAAATTCTGCAATGTTTTCTTTGGTCAAGTCACCCACAGTAACAGGTTCTGTTGGTTCAGAGACCGAAACATTATTGTTTAGTTCTGTAACAGTTTGATTTGACACTTGATTCGCTTCAAAAATATCTCCCATTTTCGGCTCAATCTGCGGTTCGGCCCCTGGATGGATTTCCGCCTCAGTTCCATTAACGAGGACAATATTATTATTGGTCTCATCCAGGTTCGTAGCAGTGGTTACAGTTTCGGCAATAATCTTGATGTTTTTGTTTGCATCTCGTTTAGAGGCAACAGCTTCAACTTTATTGCTTAGAAGACTAGAGAGAATAGAACGTTTGGATTTATTACGAAATGCAGATCTACCTGCGTCTAAGGGTGTGAGTTGAAACGGCCTTGGAACACTAGATGCTTGATCGGATGGTCGCCTTAGTTCAAGATATGCTTGTACAGGATTCTCAACCTAAAACAATTGGAAAATTTGATTATTCCTACAATTCCAAATCAGCTTTTTCAGTCGATCGAGAGAATGATAGTCAGCGCAATTCGAACGTGCAAGAAAGAAAAGCTAAAGTCTGAAGCATTTCAATTTTGGGACTCTTTTTTACTTGGAGAAATTAAACATGCCTAAATACGGTGACATTCTTCAAAAATTCCTGGGAGTCAAATCAATTTGGAGTACATCAGATATATTGTGCCATAGGAATACGTCCATTACAGCAGGTACCTGTGAGTAAAATACTCAATGCGCTGAACTGATCCCTTTGACTCTTTAACTCTTCGTCCCTGAACTACTTTTATTTATGCAAGGAATTATCGAAACTTCCTTGGTGGATTGAGCAAAAACGTAAAGACGCAGAAAGTTGGTGGGAAGATGTCTTTTGATCAGCATCCATAGACAAGTTTAATGAAATAAAAAAATTGGGAATCAAACAGGGCACACATTCCTATAAGGAGTGTGCAGGGTCTACTTGTCCAGGTCCCAGAATGCTGGGAAAAGCTATGGGGGTTCTTCACAGTCAGGAACAAGAGGATTTCATCAAATTCAAAAATGGACTATTTTGAGAATCGGTCAAGAAATTAAATGAGTGAGAGGAGAGGTTCGTACTCTGACGTTTCAGGGACTGTTACTCGACTTTTCAACTTTTTGTTGGTTTAGGGAAAAACTGGCCATAATATTTAAAGTCTTACTTACTCAAATTATTAGAAGAAGAGCAATAGGTTTTGCTGGTTTGCCTATGGTGCACTCACTATATGTGTACTTTAAAAAAAAAAAAGTTTTAGAGCCTTACCTCAAGAGATTTGTACGTGGGCAACCTGAAGGCAATGGCGTATTGGTGATGCACATCTTGTGGTTGGAACTCAGTCTTTTCTTCCCAAACAATCTCTCCTGAACTATTTTTTTCATAGATCCAAACTTCAATATCATCTGTCATTAATAAAAAAAAGAAACTATTAAAACTACGAATATCTGTAATTAGTTGCGTAGATACAGAGATGGGAGATCGTAATGAAAGTTCCAAACTGAGCACGTCTTAATTCATTTTAGTGATGAATTAAATTTTAGAAATGTGATTTTGATGCTTAAAGAAGATAAAATTTAGGCTGAGGCTTTGATGAATTGCCTTTCCACCAGGGCTCAAGACAGTTAAAAAATGCCTACTTCCATTCTTTGTCAGGGTAGATCTTGAGAATTGAAAATTTCATAAGATCATTACACCTTATGCAAATTAAGTTTATGAAAAAAAGTTCAATATTGTTCCGTGCAAGGGAGCCATTTGAGGGGGGGGGGGGAAGCGGCGTTTGCTCAGTCTGGCGCTTTGAGTCTGGCCAGAAAAAACTGCTCATCTGCCGTTCTCAAGGTGAGAAGCGAAGGAAAAAAAAAAAAAAAAAAAAACCTCTGCAATAACCTGGAATGGCAAGACTAAAAGAGCAATTTCTGAGATTCTATTCAAGAGACGCCACTCTTTGAGACTGTTTTAATCTGAGACATCTGATGAAGAGTGTTATCAAAACCTGACGTTCAATTTCCGAATGCATCATTCTTCCTTTACACAGCGTCTAATATAAAAACTCATCAGATTCCAATAAACATGGATAAACAAACTGAATACAAGGTACTAAATCTCCGGATTGCATTTTCATGGCATCCTCCAAAGTAGTGCCAACAAAAATTTGAAACCAAAGATTTATCCTTAACCTTCTAATAACTACATATTCTTGGGATTTCTTGTATCAAGATTCAAGTTGGCATCCTACATCAAAGTTACATGATATAAAGGAAATAAAAGTAAAACAAAGAAAAGGAAGAAAAAAAACAATAAATAATGCATACCTCTTGTGACTTTTTCACATGTAAGAATGACTTCGGTACCACCAAGTACAGATGCTGAAGGAGGACATATTCTACAGATTTGCAGGTTTGACATAGCCTCTAAAAACAAAAAACAAAGACAGAATTACTGAAGGAAATTTATTTTTAGGAAGACCCTTACGACAAAATATCATTTTCACCAGGTAAATGGTTTGACTTGTTTCAGTAAAATGCCAATTGCGCCAAAACCAGTGATCCAATTTTGTCGATCTTAATCTTCGTTTCTCTTTCAAAATGTACCTCATGAAATGCTGTAAAGTTTTTGATGATACCTTAATTTGACAACTCCGAATTAAATGCGTGGTATCTTGACATTCCAAAACATCCTTGTAATATTCGGTTTTTATTGGCTTCATTTCCCCCACAGAATGGTGTGGATCCACTATTGTTTTGGCATTCTAGTGCAAACAAAAACGCCTCAAAAGAACTGAAAGTCAAAATGAACATCTTACTTGACCCAAAATTAAATATTTTTAAGTGATGTGGAAAATTTATTTTAAGACAAATCATCCGATCTTGTGATTGTTCCGTCTTAAACGTCACAAAAACTAATAACACATAGAAAATAAATCATCTGACTTTGATTTCTTATTGTAAAAGCAAGCAAGGAAACATTGTACCTACTTACTTTTATCATAAATTGGCTCCGAGACTACGGGTGGTATCGTCACCCATTGATTTGTTCTAAAAAATGCTTGGAAACAAAACCTCACCACATTTAAGTCTATTGTATTAACTTGATTTTTGTGAGAGAATCCCACTGAAACAGACCAAAAAAGAAATACAGATGTTAAGATTGCAACTTTATCAACTTGAAAAAATCAAATTTAAGTGTTGTTTGGGCTGGAAATGTATGATTCAATTGGAATGATGAAAACAGACAGATAACCACACCAATCAACAGATACGTATAGATTAGTCAGAGTGATAAAAAAAATCTGCATGGTGAAAGATACTCTTGGGCAGGGGGTGAGTTCGAGTTTTCCGATTGGTGAGTCGTTTCCAGAGTTTCCATGATTTCTTCATTTTCCAATTCCCTGACTTTTCTCTGACTAGTTTTGTCTTTCAAATACCTATGACATGACAATTCAAAGCTGACCTACTCAGTAAAAAGTAACACTTGCACTTTCAATAATTAATATTTACATTATTGTCATTCACTTAAAGAGCACTAAGCATTTTCAATTGGAATACTCCGCTGGAATGTGGAATAAATTTAACTTACTCCTGAAAGGATCCACTTTGATTTTTTCCCGTTCTTCAAGAGCAGCAACCATGTCTTTTCTTTTAATACACTGGATTCCTAAATTCGGGAAGCTGGCAGTCATTGATTCATTGTTTACTTCCACCGTGCAAATTCCACGCTTACAACCCTCTTTGCCGACGAGTTTGTGCGGATGAGCCTTGTGAGGATAGTCCTTTGTGACGCAAGAAACGACGACTACAACACGGCCTCGATAACCATTTATCTGAAATCAAAACAAAGCCAATAAGAGATATAATGCAGAACTAATAATGAGAAGCCACTTTTATCAACTCTGGTTAAAATCCAACCACCTGTTTAGCAAACTTTTAATTCCATTTTTTAAGCTCTTCAAGCTTAAAAGTTTTCTGACGCTTCACTACCTGCATTTTACGGATCCTCTGCAGCACAAAGAACTAAAACTAAGCCAGTGGCTATTATTTAACAGGCATGGAGCTTCTGAGGCACGACTAGTACAAGAAACTTTAACAAAGACTTGCTTGCACTCGACAGATAAAGCTAGATTTTAAGGAAAATTCCGATTTCTCCGGAAAAATTCCGAACTTTCCCAGGATAAATCGCATTGATACAGGTAAATGGAGGTGTTCTTCAGAATCAGCGCCAAAAATCTACTCCGAAACCATTGGCAAATCTTCGGAAAATCAAAAATTAAATAAAAAAAAAAAAAAAAAAAAAAAGTTGACCGGTGTAATTGTTATGTTAATGTAAGTCCTCAAACTTTTCCTGGCTTTATCACCACTTCAGCGGGTACACGCCCACTCGAAGTTTTAAAATTCGGTGTTTTTGATCCATTTTGTATTGCAATATTCCAAGAAATAAAAGCTTCTTCTCGTGTGAAACGAAAACAGTGCGCATTTTGATAAACAGACGGAACTGTCTAAAAGACAAGCAGAATAAGCTCCAGATATCTTTCATGACGGATGAATTTTTTCTTAATTTTTTTGGTTCTGCAAGATATGAAAGGGTTACATGTTTTCAATTATGCTTTAATACTTACAGTGTTTCTTCAGTAAGTAGATGGTTGAATAGATAAAGGTATGGTCACCTCTCTAAAAATAAAGGATATTTTAAAGAAAACTTTACGTGACATTACCACATAGGTAATTAAGCACTTTCAATTGTAAGATTTTCGTAATCATGTTCACTTGTGAAGAATGAGAAAAATAGCGCTCAGTCATTCTTGATTGAACAACGAGGATAAGAGAACAAATAAGGAAAAAAAAATAAGGAAAACCAAGAGAAAAATTTTGTATTTCACCACTAATAGCGAAGAGCATTCGTTAAGCAAAATGAATCAATTGAAACTGATTCTAAAAAGGCATTTGTTAAGCAAAATAAATAAATTGAAACTTATTCGAAAAGAGAGATGACTACGTGAACATTTTCATAAACCATGAACAAAATCATTGTACACATTTTTAAATGCACAAAATAAGGGACCTTTCTTTTATTCCCACACACCCCCCCCCCCCCAAAAAAAAAAAAGAAAAAAAAGAAAGAAAAAAAAAGGGGGGCAATACTGCCATACTAAGGAAAAATGCCGTTTGAACTTACTTCGTTTAAAAATTTCTGAAAATGCCACCTGGGTCATTAAAATTTCCTAAAAGATCTTTGGACTAAACTCAAAATTGAAGGGATACGGGTCATTTGGGGAAGGCACTTCGTTCCGAGAAATCAAACGAAGAGCTCACTTTTTATTGGGAGGGGGGTAGGGTGGAAGGACATCCACCCTACTGCAGTTAAAACGAAACAAAACATTCGATTATAAGACAGACCTGTATAGTGGGATAGGTCACGCTCGTGTCCCTACTCTGTTTACACTTAGCGCCACTTCCACTGCTGACACCGCGGATACTGCCGGCCGTGCGACCCTCGGACACGTACCGATACCGCTGGTTGTCCGGCTGCTCTAGGATCTCGATACTCATTCCTCCCGAGGGCTCGGCCCCCTGACACCCAAGGTGCCCCGGCCCCGAGCTGGGGGGCGCCATCACCGGCCCCTGGGGGGGCGCCAACACCGGCTCCTCCGGCGGTACCACCGCGTCCTCCACCCGCGAATCACCCGTGATAACATCGGCGAACACGCGGAGGTAATCGTCATCGCCCAAATCGCCGCAGGTCTCAACGAACATGGTGACCGATGAGAGTCTGATGAGTATCCGATGAAGAACGATGCAGCGAGGGGTCACCAGGGATCTTAGACCGTTTTAGTTTCAAACTGTTTACCCATGGTAACCGATAAGGACCCGTTGAATATCCGCGAAAGAGCTATGGGAGTCACTGAACACTTGACCGCGTTATTTAGCTTCGAACTGTTTTATCACAGTAATTGATGAGTATCTGTTGAATATCCGCGAAAAAGCGATGGATCCAGAAGTCACCGGAGATTACTGTTCGCGATTTGAAGCGATCTTAGACCGTTTTAGCTTCGAACTTTTTCGGCATGGTAACCAATGAGTACCCGTTGAATATCCGCGAAAGAGCGATGGGAGTCACTGGACACTTGACCCCGTTATTTAGCTTCGAACTGTTTTATCATGGTAACCGATGAGTATGTGTTGAATATCCGCGAAAAAGCGATGGATCCAGAGGTCACCGGAGATTACTGATCGCAATTTGAAGCGATCTTAGACCGTTTTAGCTTCGAACTTTTTAGGCATGGTAACCGATGAGTATCCGTTGAATATCTGCGAAAAAGCGATGGATCCAGAGGTCACCGGAGATTACTGTTCGCGATTTGAAGCGATTTAGACCGTTTTGGCTTCGAACTTTTCAGACATGGTAACCGATGAGTATCCGTTGATTATCCGCGAAAGAGCGATGGGAGTCACTGGACACTTGACCGCGTTATTTAGCTTCGAGCTGTTTTATCATGGTAACCGATGAGTATGTGTTGAATATCCGCGAAAAAGCGATGGATCTAGGGGTCACCGGAGATTACTGATCGCGATTTGAAGCGATCTTAGACCGTTTTGGCTTCGAACTTTTTCGGCATGGTAACCGATGAGTATCCGTTGATTATCCGCGGAGGAGCGATGGATCCGAGGGTCACCGGGGACAACTTGACTGCGACTGATTGTGAAGCGATTCAGAGCGTTTCAGCTTCGAACTTTTCAGGCATGGTACCGATGAGGAACCGTTGAATACCGCGAAAGAGCGATGGGAGTCACTGAACACTTGACCGCGTTATTTCGCTTCGAACTTTTTTATCATGGTAACCGATGAGGATGTGTTGAATATCCGCGAAAAAGCGATGGAGCTAGGGGTCACCGGAGATTACTGATCGCGATTTAAAGCGATCTTAGACCGTTTGGCTTCGAAATTTTTCGGTAACCGATGAGTATCCGTTGATTATCCGCGGAGGAGCGATGGACCGAGGGGTCACCGGGCGGGGACAACTTGACCGCGACTGATTGTGAGAGCGATCTGAGAGCGTTTCAGCTTCGCGGAATTATCTCGCGGCGGGAGTGATGGCGGGGGGAGAACGAGGAAAAACTGAAAGGGAGGGAAGGCCGACTGGTTCCGTGGGGTTCGCGAACATCTTGTTTTTCCGCGGGACGAGCGGAGATGCTGGAAATATGCGTGGGGTTAGCGTACACTAGACGAATTATCGTGGCGTTAGCGATCGCTGCGAAACACCGTATGGTATTTTAGGTTTAGGTATGATTCGCGCGGTTTTACAATCGCGGGGCGCATCACCTGTCAAATCAGCGCGAAGCGGTGCACAGTGGCAATAGGAGAGGTCGGACAAAATTTGAAAACTTTAACGTCTATAACTACGTTTAAACAAAGCTTTGAGGTTCTAAAAGTGATTACATTGGTTTCCTCGTGAAATTGTCTTCAGGAGGCACCCCATAAAATTTAAAATAGGACGAAATAAATACCAAAATTTCCAGTTTAAGTAAAAAAAAATTCATGTCCGACCTCTCCAATTGACTCGATCCACTGCGCGGTGCCGAGATAGCGAATAATCAGCACGTGTTGAGTATCTCTAAGACTTTCTATTGTAGACAACGGCGATGGGAAAAGGGCAAATGTCATGCTTCCTAAATTCGATAAAACCTCCTTTCCGATTTGACATTTTGCGGTTTTCCCCGTTCGTAATGTAAACAAACGAATGCGTTTTTTTCTTCGCCAGACGCTCATTAAAAGGCACGCGGGTCGGAACAAATCATCACCTTTTTAATAGACTTTTGAAAAAGCGCAACATTTAAGTCTCGATCTTAACGCCGTGGATTTCCCCGTTCATTTGTCTATAAAGCGAAAAGTGCGATCCCCCCCCCCCCCCCCCCCCAAACGCGGGAGATTTCAGGCATTACCGATCGGAACGAGGAAATTCTTCTAACTTTTAGAAAAAGGTAAAAAAAATTCCCAACATTCCCTTTCGATACAATTTGGTGGCTTCCTCTGACCTTCTCACTCCCATCTCCTACCCCGAGCGAGGGGAAAACCTAAAAAATGACATATATATTCGTGATCTACGACTCGAGATCGGTGCTTTTACGTGGTCCCAGGTCTAGGTCCCACCATGAGGGAGAACGCAATAGTGTATCTTTCCTTCGGAAAATACACTAAAAATTGTGAATGTGTAATTAAGTTGATTTTGAAAATGGAAAGTCGAGGCGAAAGGATTTTAAAGACAGGGTTCATTGAAATGTTACCATATATCGATAGCTAATGTTGAAACATGTTTGTCTCTGTTGCAACGCTTCAAAATCTCCGAATATTTTGTATTTTTTTAAAAAAAGAAAATAAAAAAAGAATAAAAAGCAACGAACCAAAATGTCGTCTTGAAATTGTGTACGAATATTTTTGAATGAAGGAAGTGACTTCATCAAAAATTTTAAGAGAAGAGATATTGAATTTCAAAAAAAAAAAAAAAGAAAAAAAAATTGTAATGATGATTCTCGAGTGGCGATTCGCGACGTCAAAATCGAAAATATGCTCTTTAGAAATTGGCCATCGAAATGTGATGGAAAAACTTCTTTTATGGTAAAAAGAACCTTAACCCAGCGAAAAAATAAGACAATAAGTATAATTTTTAGTTTTCATTAAGATTTTTTTTGGTGTAAAAATAAAGGCCGAGTAACTTTTGGACAATTTAACGAACTAATTAAGGAAATGCATGATTTCAACACGCAGCATTCTTGTGTCAGTCTTGTACTGGCACTCATTAGAGCTCAAAATTGTTGACTCTGGTTGAATATTTTGGCTTTGTTTTCTCCGCGAAATGGCGTGGACCCAGCACCATTTCACCACTTTGTTACATACAATTCGGGGCATATCTTAGTGATTTTTCTCTACTCACCCTGTACTTTCAGGATGTTTTAAGTGTCGAAAGCAATTATTAGTCAAATCAGGCATTTTATCAAATGTCTAAGCCGGTAGTCAAATTTTGACAGTTTACGGAATTCTGTAAATTTAGGGCGAGAAGTTCACGGGTTTTCAATATTTTGGGAAGAATAACTCTTCAAATCCGCGAACTCTCCTTGTTCCTTCCTTTTTACATGCCTTTGGTACACTTAAATGTTAAAATTTATGACGTGCTGAAAATTTCATGATGAATGTGCATTCAGGATCTTAAAAGCGCTTAAAATACTATTGTATGCTGCATATTTTTACAGAGAATTCTTCCTTACAGGAGCAACAAATTATTTTGTCTAAAATGAGTGTAAAAAATCAAAATTTCAATCTAAGTAAGAATATTTGGATTGCATTTTGCAAAAAGGAACCAGAAGAATTGCGATGATGCTAAGATTGTGCATTTTCATCCTTCACAATAAAATTACTGAAAATATGAAAAAATATGAAATTTACATTGTAGTTTTGTCTCAAATTTACGGTTTCTAGCGAGGAAAATAGAAACTGTAAATGGATAATCAGGTTTTTCTTCCAAGACAAAATAAGTTGCACAATCTTAGCAACATTGCAATGCTCCTGGTTCCTTTTTGCAAAAAGCAATCGATTTTACTATTAGCCCAAGCCTTTGACAAAATATCTGATTTGACTATTTGCCTTCGGCAAATACAAATACAAGGTTCAGTGACTCATTCTCGAAAAAAGACAAACCTTGATGGTCGGGTAGGTCGCCTTGATCTCCCCATCCCCGTTCTTCTTGGAGAGGCTGTTCTTCCCACGAATCCTACCAGCGGAGCGCCCGCCGGACAATTCCGACAAGTACCGAAACCGCTGCCAACCGGGCTGCTCTAGGATCTCGATGCTCGGGGGCTGAGCCCCCTGAACCTCTCGTTGCATCGAAGGGACGTCGATCTCAGGAACTTCGCGGTACCCCGACGTGGATTCCACTTGGGGTAGAACCGCGACCTCTTGAACCTCGCGATACCCCGACCTGGATTCCACTTGGGGTAGAACCGCGACCTCTTGAACCTCGCGATACCCCGATCTCGACCCCACTTGGGGTGGAACCGCTCCGTAATTCTGCAGGTCCTCGGAAATGACCTCGTCCAGGGCGCACAGGTACTCGTTGTCGGGAAACTCGTTGCACTTCGCGACCATGATGACGGCTGACCGAATGACGACTTCTTGAGACGGGTTGGGCGCAAACTCTCTTATTGAGGCTAGGGTGGACGGACGAGGGGTATGGAGGAAAGGGAGGGAAGGCCGGCCGTGGGGTTCGCGAACACATCCAAGTTTCGCGCAATTAGCAATGATCTTTAGATTCGGTGTCTTCTGTTCTGGATGGAGTGAAACGCGGGTGTGGAGGAAAAGGGAGGGAAGGCCGACCGGTCCCGTGGGGTTAGCGAACACATCCGATTTGCGGGATGCGTGCGTTTTGAAATCATGCACGTGGGGTTAGCGAACACCAGACTTGACTGGTCAGCGTGGTGTTATCAAACACAAGAGAATGGTGTTCAGCGACCGGGAATGAAGCACTGGAAAAAAAAACACATTGGATCTAGAGTCCAGACTCTTAAAAACATCGACGAGAAAAAGTACTCTTGATTCAATCAGAATTTATCTTGAATCAAGAACAAAGCCTCTTACTTTAAGAGGCTTTCGCTTTGATTCAAGAAAATATCCGATTGAATCAAGAGTATTTTTTCTTGTCAATGTTTTCAAGAGTCTGGACTCTAGATCCAATGTGTTTTTTTTTTTCCCCAGTGAGTGTTTTGGAGAATGAGAGGTCTGAACATTTGATGTCATTCTACTACGCTGCTACGCGTTATGGATCAGTTTTTTGCATGATCTTGTACATCACGATAATGGAGATGTTGCATGTGTGAGGGATTTGCGATTTGACTGTTAATTTTTATGTAAAAGTTCGCGAAAAACACGATGGTGCCACTGGTTTTCTCTGAAATCAACTCCCAAGCTCAAAAAAAGCTCTCAAGTTGAGGCCAAATTGGAGGGGATATCCCACGCTATCCTGAGAGTCCACCTCTACATCAAGACGAACTCTCCATGCAAAGATAGGGAGCAAATACATTAGCAGGGTTGCCGTGTTTTCAGTTTTAGAGTCCCCAAATAAAGTGGCAGCCCTGTCAATGTATTTGCTCCCTATCTTTGCATGGAGAGTTTGTTTTAATGTAGAGGTGGACTCTCAGGATAGCGTGGGATATCCCCTCCGTTTTGGCCTCGACTTGAGAGCTTTTTTGAGCTTGGGAGTTGATTTCAGAGAAAACCAGAGGCACCATCGTGTTTCTCGCGAACTTTGACATAAGAATCAACCCTCAAATCGCAAATTCCTTACACATGCAACATCTCCATTGTCGCGGGCAATCGAAGGCTGGTCCGCGCGTACCTTATATAGCGCCTTCGACATCCTAGAGATACTTCAAACACTACACCGTTACGCATACACTCCGATGCGTAAATTGCCTACACTGCGCCCGCTGGAGTGTACACCAGCTTGGGATGGGAGTGGATTTCAGAGAAAACCAGTGGCACCAACGTGTTTCTCGCGAACTTTTACAAAAGAATCAATTGTCAAATCGGAAATTCCTCACACATGCAACATGTCCATTATGCTTCTCGAAGACGTAAAGCGTGAGGCAGCGCAGCATAGTGGCGGATCTGAGCCCTAGATGACCGAGAATCACTTTAAGTGTGTAGAGTCCCTTTATGCTGAGAGTCAAGACAATATGAATCCATTTCTGATTGGTTCCCGTATTTTAGGCCTTCACAGTGTCACAAACGGGAATAAAGATTACATTTTCACCGATTGCAAAGATTATAATCTGGAATGGACCGGGGCATTACTGGTTCAACAAGGAACAAACGGAATGAGAGAAGGAACGGAGAAAGAAATTTTAGAATGGGCCGATCAAAGATTACAAAAAACGTTTAATTTCTGTAATCTTTATTCCCGTTTGTGACTCCACGAGGGGGTGTTGTCTTGACTCTCAGTATAAAGGGACTCTAGTGTGGAGAAAGAAGTGTACTAACCTTGACGGTAGGGTAGGTCTTGTTCTCGGGGGTGCTGTTGACGCCGGGGATGCTGCCGGCGGAGCGGCCCTCGCACTCGTAGCGGAAGCGGACCTCCTGGGAGGCCGGCTGCTCCACGATCTGGATGCTGATCCCGGGCGGGGCCCCCTGACCCCCCAGGTTCCCCAAGTCCGCGCCCAGCTCCCCCGGCTGCGCGCTCGGCTGGATGTTCATCGGTTCCACCTGGGGTAGCGCCGCTTCCTCCTGGTTCCGCAGGTCATCGGTAATCACCTCGACTGCAACAAGAAACAACATTCACGGGTCAGACATGAAGCCAAAAATAGTGTATTTCCTTCAGAAAATACACTAAAAATCAAGTAAAAAACGTCCAAAAATCTTAAGCAAATAATAATGATATGGCCCGGAATGATAGAGTGCGTCAGATCATATACTGAAAAAAAAATCTCGGTGTATTTACTAAATTTAGGTAAGGGTAAGGGTAAAATTACCAAGAATTCAGGGTTCTGTTTGATCCCAGTTTTTTTTGGTAAAATTACCATTTATGGAATTGGTAATTTTACCGAGAAATCTCGGTAAAATTATTGAACTTTCTCGGTAATTCTACTGGACCTTGGTAAAAACGCCAATATTTTTTATCGACCGTGGTAGAATTACCGAGATAAAATGGCAAAGTTACCGGGAATTGATTACCAATAAAAGTGGTTATCTTACCTGAAAAAAAAAAACAGTAAAAATACCGGGTTTTAGGTAAACTTACCAGTCTGTCTTGGTAACATTACCAATAATTGGTAAAAAAAGTGAGATGGTAAAGGTACCAATCGACCTTGGTAAAAACGCCGAGAATTTTTTTTCAGTGTAGGAGTAGAAAATGACATCGTCCTCGACGTCATGGCAAAACAACTTGTCTGGGATAGAAATGTTAACAGGATGACGGAAGAGATGGCTGCGAAGAAGATACTTGACTGGGTTTCTCCTGGGAGGAGAAAAACAAATGGGGGGAGGAGGGAGGGAGGGGACAATTTCAAGTAAATCTTGAAAAATGTCGTAGAATGGATGAATTGATTTCTTAAAATTTTTAATTTTTCATATCTTCACGTCAGGGCCGGATTAAGGGGGTGGCCACATGGGCCACGGCCCATGGCGGCAAATCTAAAGGGCGGCAAATTTTTGCAATTTTTTTATATGTAAGTATATAAAAAAATATCGGATTTAGAAAAACAAATTACAAACTAGAAAAGGCGACAAAATCTCTCATTTCCTGAGAGTATAGTAATTACTAATTTTGTCGTCTCTGACTGATACAAGAAACAGCACCTTAAATTAGTCGAGTTAAGAGAGAAACCAAACACGCGATTTGACCCGGAACGGCGCGACTTAGAGGGAAATGGTGACAAGGACTTGAGATGAAAAGGAGAAGCCTCTATTCAATGTCTTTGGGAGAAGCTCTCGGCGCAGCGATCGGCATGTAACACATAATAGCGCCTACAAGGCTGCACGAATACTTCACGCATTGCATCAAACGCAGTGCGGTCATTGCGGTCAGCGTGAAATGAATAGCGCCTACAAGAATGCATGAATATTTCACGCATTGCGCCAAACACAGTGCGGTCAGCGTGAAACGCATAGCGCCTACAAGACTGCGTGAATACTTCACGCATTGCATCAAACACAGTGCGGTCATTGGGGTCAGCGTGAAATGGATAGCGCCTACAAGACTGTCGGAATACTTCACGCATTGCGCTAAACACGGTGCGGTCTGCGCGGCGCGGCGGCGGAAGTTAAAATCGTTGAACCACATTTATGTTTGTTCTTTCATAATTGTTTCGTTCATTTCTTATGAATGGAAGGCCTTGTCCACACAGAGATAGGTTTACGAAACTTAACTTTCGCGCAAAGTTCTATGAACTTATGCTGGTAGTGTTGACAGGGTTTTCCCAAAAAATGTGTTCAACACGAGTAAATGCGTCGTATGCGCCCCTCCCCTGCTGGAAGGTTCTCTTGATGGTTTCTATTGAGTTTCAAAACGAATGAGCAGGGGGCGGCAAAATACAGGCGGCAAGTAGGTGAATCCGGTCCTGCTACACGTGACAAAAAAATTTGAAATTATCATGACTTGGAGGTGAAAAACCACCTGAATTGTAAGATACAAACTTTAAAAATTAGAAATCGAGACAGGACGAGCCATATTCAAAGGGAAAATCAAGGATAGACAAAATATAAGGAAAATAGGAATTTCAATTTAAAATAAACTCCAGTTTAAAATCCGCGAATAAAAACTATCTGCATTTTTCTACGCATAATAACTTGGCCTAATTTCCCCGCGACCGGAAAAAGGATCTTCCACCACCCCCTCCCACGACCACTGACCCTATCTCGAGATGGTAATCTCGACCAGGACGCTGAAAAGTGAGAGTTCCTCCAAGTGTTGCCGTTTTGTGGAAGAATTAATCAAGTCCAACCACGAGAAACAACGCAAAATGGGTGAATTTCCCGAACGAATCAGGCGCCACTGGCGTCCGGACCCGATGCATTTCGTGAGGTTCCGGATTATGCATCATACGCATCGTTGCTAAATTTCGGAAAAAATCTGATTTTCGGCACACGACGAGAAAACAAGTCTCACGTCCTCAAACCGCAAGACTCATAATTCTGCCGTGCTAAGAAAGAACGCCGTATGAACATTCGGGAGTTGCCAAATTTCCCTTGATAAAACCTGTATTTTAGACAATATTCATTCATATTTGTCCTCGATATTTTCAGATATTTTAGATTAAATTGTGTAAAAAATCGTCTGAAAATTTTGGAAAGTACTGTTCACAATTTTCCCAGTAAAGTCGATTTTTATCGGAGGAAATGTGGCAACCAGGGTGGCAAAATTTCATGAAATTTAAAATCGTGAAATTTCACGTGAAATATTTCCGGAAATTTCCGAAATTTATGAAATATATGAAAAATTGAAGTAAAATTGCTCGAAATTGATCATTATGATGTAAAACAGTCAGAAGGCCTCTTAATGCCTGTTTTTATAACCAACAACTATTTTATTCACTTTGTTTGGAATGTAGGGAATAATTTTTTTTCTGGCTCTAATATGGGTACGTTGGCAGACAGGGAGACTCCATAGCTGCCTCTAGGACTGTTAGAGGGTAAAGAACATAGAGTAAGAAAGGGTATGACAGCAAGGCTCAATGGCACACCGACACTAAGTGGATTGCACTTTGCAAGAAGGAACCAAGAGCATTCCAATGTTGCTAAGATTGTGCAACTTTATTTGCCTTGCAAATAAACACAGATTATCTAAACTAATTTTATCTTTACCCCCAGGAAACTATAACTTAAAGACGAAAATTACCTTTGTAAATTTAATTTTTTCCATGATTTCAGTAATATTATTGAATGAATATAAGATACACAATCTTAACAACATTGGAATGCTCTTGGTTCCTTTTTGCAAAATGCAATCCAAGTATGGGGATGGGGCTGAAGTCCCTCATTTTTTTGGAGAATCTTAAATAAAATAAATTCGAGTACATTATTTTTAGAGCGAATTTGTGAGAAACATGATTTTGCAACGTCTGAATTGAAGTGTAAACAAACAAGTTTGAGGTTAGGTTTTCAGTCTAGACTGGAAGAGGGAGGGTCAGGGGGGTATACATTCCATGCTTGTAGCAGTTGTAGCCCTATAAGAGAAAAAGTAATAATGAAGCAAAGGGGCTCTACAATGATTATGAATGATGCAGAATCCGTTCACGAACTTATAAATTGATTTTTGTTTCATTATAAAGGATAAAATTAGAAAATTTCGTAAATTTCATAAATTTCACAGGCTCGTGAAATTTCATGAAATATTTCACGGAAATTTCCAATCTTTCATAAGTTTCTTACCTTACATGCCACCCTGGTGGCAACGTCCGAAGGCTCATACGGCGTTCTTCCTTAGCACGGCAGAATTAGACTCTCGTTTTTTAAGTCACATCTTGAGCACGGAAAAACAGTAGTATTCTACCGTGCTAAGAAAGAAAACACCGTATGAGCCACCAGACGTTGCCAAAGTTCCTTCGAAAAATCCAAAATTCACAGGGCAATTTTATATCATTCCTCTTCTGATTTCTCAGAGGATTTCATTCGTAATTTGATCGAAAAACTCTGAAAATTTCAAGGAATAATATTCATCTTGAGCACGGGAAAACAGTGGTATTCTACCGTGCTAAGAAAGAAAACGCCGTATTTGTCGAAGTTCCTTCGACAAATCCAAAATTTACAGGGGAATTTTATCATTCCTCTTCTGATTTCTCAGAGGATTTCATTCGTAATTTGATCGAAAAACTCTGAAAATTTCAAGGAATGATATTCATGACTTTCTTCAAAAATAAATATTTTTGAGCTAGTCCTCACGGACCGACTATTCTTTTTGCTCTAGCTGAAGTTTGCGACAGGCACATTTAATTATATTTTATCCGAATGTTTCTCCCCGTTCAAATATTCTTCAAATGTGTATTTATTTTTCATCGAACATATTTTCTACGCACAGACATTGGACTGCTGAAGAAACGGAAGACGTTTTAAAATTTTAAAATTTACACAGCAAAATGACCCGTGTCCTGTGTAGTAATTTTTTTCGCGACGACTTTCAACGCTCAAAAAAATTTGCAAAAATAACCCTCCGTCCAGTGGCGATTGTCGAAAGTTGGCAACACTGCTTTCCCTCCATTTAAATGTATGTAAAACAATCGATGCTTGGTGAGGCAGCTTGCCTCGCCTATAGAATCGATAGTTTTAGTGGATTTAAGTGGAGGAAAAACAGTGTTGCCAACTGTCAAGAATCGCTTCTGGACGGAGGGTTATTTTAGCAAACTTTTTGAAGCGTTGAAAGTCACCGCGAAAAAAGTACTATGCAGTACACGGGTCATTTTGCTGTGTAGGTAATGTTGCTACAATTTTAAAACATTTTCCGTTTGTTCAGCAGTCCAATGTGTGTGCGTAGAAAATATTTTCGATGAAAAATGAATACACATTTGGAGAATATTTAAACGGAGAGAAACATTCCAATAAAATATAATTAAATGTGCCTGTCGCAAACTTCAGCTAGAGCATGCACAAAGAATAGTCGGACCAATTTGCTATGTACGTACTGCTGCTAAATTTTTAAAACGTTTTCCGTTTCTTCGGCATTCCGATGTTCGCGCGGAGGACATTTTTTCGATGGACAATGAGTACAAATTTTGAGAATGTTTAATGTGGGAGAAACACAAAATAAAATTTGCTTAATATACAAGGTGGCCTTTATAGCTCTGCTGAGTCGATCGCATCGTTCATCTCATTCCCGATGAGCGATGCCCGCGAAAAAAGAAAAAAATCGACGCATAAATGGCATCACTGTTTTCGACGACAGATCTGGTGTCTCGATGACTGATCGGAAGCATTACATTATTACGAGGGCCTCCGCTGCTGCGGCACAGTGGGCGCTTCGTATTAAGTTGGGGAGCAAACGGCTTCCTTGTTGTGGAATCCGTAGAATTTATATTTTCTATTTCAGGATTTGTACGAGTTTTAAAGGCTCCACTCGGAGATGGAGAGCGAAATTTCAAAAGGCTCAAATAAAATTCACAAAATTTGAAACTTGTTAATTTTTCCCGAATAATTAATTGAACCTCGGGAGCTCCGGAAGCGTTTCAAATGTTCTTATTGTTCACTGAAAAAAAAAAAAATCTCGGTGTATTTACTAAGAAAAGGGTAAAATTACCAAGAATTCAGGGTTCTATTTGATCCCAGTTTTTACTTGGTAAAATTACCATTAATGGAATTGGTATTTGTACCGAGCAATCTCGGTAAAATGATTGAACTTTCTCGGTAGTTTTACTGGATCTTGGTAAAAACGCCAATATTTTTTATCGACTGTGGTAGAATTACCGAGATAAAATGGCAAAGTTACCGGGAATTGATTACCAATAAAAGTGGTATTCTTACCTGAAAAATACAGTAAAAATACCGGGTTTTAGGTGAGCTTACCAGTCTGTCTCGGTAAAATTACCAATAATTGGTAAAAAAAAGTGAGATGGTGAAGGTACCAACGGACCTTGGTAAAAACGCCGAGAATTTTTTTCCAGTGTTGATGCGGCAGTATTATGATACCAGGCGCTACACACAAAGGGGACACGGAGGGGAGTTTAGAGAGAAATTCAGCTCCAACCTAACCTTTGAACCAAACGAAAACCTTTGCAACGTGTGCACTGTGCATGTTTTAGGCTTGGGGTGAAAACTTTTAAAATCCAGAATCACTTTCTGAACGTTCCATGGCCTCCGGCGCGCATCCCTAAAAGTTTTACAAAATTTCGGGAAATTTAACGCGAATAAATTTTATGTAATCTTCGATCTTTGGCTGCACCGTTGAAAGTCTCCGTAGCGACCGAGAAACTTGAGTGAAATGAATGCAGACTGGCATTTACTCTTTTGATGGAGTAACTTACACTTTTACGAAGTAAGATTTACGCTTTTTTGCACAGTGTCGTGGGCTCTATCATATGGACTAAATTTTGCAATAAGGAGCCACTATTTATAGCTCATTTTAGAAACAACATATATATGTCATTGATTTCCCTATACAGATACGTGCTTTTATGGAGGAGCCAGAGATAGTGGTTCCTTAGTGCAAAATGTAATCCATATCGTCGTTCCTTACACGGAAAAATATAACTATTATTCAACGTTGCTAAATTTCAACTCGCGACTTGCATTTTTACTGGGAAACTATTGGGCGTTTCCGGCTGAAAATTTCACTGATTTTTCTTCTGCGTGTAAGAATTTTGGAAAAATCAGCATTTTTACCGAATTTCACTCGAGATTTTCATCAGTGTGCTTGCTTACCCGTCTCGAAATCCAGATTCGGGTCCACTGCTCGGCCCCATCCCCCATGTCCGGGGATCAGGGACTTGGCACAGACCGGAGGCCGACGTAGCAGTGTTGCCGTTTCCGAGTTTAATTCCGAATTTCAAAAGTTTCACATTATCAGAGCTTTACCCGGAATCTTCGAAATTCCCGGAAATTTTCGAAGTTTTCCGGAATTATAGGGGTTTTCGTCCGTTCGATCGATTATTTTATCAAAGCTGATGATTCCCATATACAAATTTGACAACCTCCGGAACTAAATCTGGGCATATTTCGGAATTTTTTCACCTTCGGGAAATATAATTTAATTCCAGGAACATCGGAATCTTTGAAATGCACGAAATTTTCCCGGAATTCTAGAGGTTTTCGTCAGTTTGACCGATTTTGATCAAATTCAATGATTCTTACGGACAAATGTGACAATACTAAATCCGGCCGTAATTTGGAATTTTTTCTTGGATCTCATGAAAAATTCGGAATTTTTCTCGGAATTCGGGAAATTCCGAAAACCCCGGAATCTCCGGAATTTTTCGAAACGTTCCCGGAATTTTTGGGTTTTGCGTCAGTTTGACCGATTACTTGATCAAATTTAATGATTTTACTAAACAAATTTGACAATTTTCGGAGCTGGATCTCGGCGAGTTTAAGAATTTTTTCCTGATTCTTTTAAAAATTCCGAATTTTTCTCGGAATTCGGGAAATTCCGAAAACCCTGTAACCTTCGAAATTCCCGGAATTTTGGGGTTTTGCTATAGTTTGACCGATTACTTGATCAAAGTCAATGCTTTTTTTCAACAAATCGGACAACCTCCGGAACTAAATCCGGTCGTAATTTTTTCGATTTTTTCGGAATTTTTTCCTGGATCTTTTGAAAAATTCGGAATTTTTTCGAAACTTCGCGCGATTCCAAGAACCCCAAAATCGTTGGTAAAATGAGGCGGCAGCACTGTGACGTAGCGCGCCGCTCTGGCTCCGGTTTCATGGGAAACGGATGCGAGGCGCGCGCTGTGCGAGATACAAAAAATTGACCGGTATTGATAATAAACGGGAGTCGGCGACCGACCAACCGCGGCATCGCTGAGGTGAGTCATCAACGCCGAGACGCCGCCGCGCGCGCGACGAGCTTTGGACACTCACCGATGAGAGGGAGGGGGGTGGTGGTGGGTGGGGGGGGGGGGGGGGTGTCGACTTTGAGCGGCCGCTGGAGCGCCGGCCGGGTCGCTCGGAAACTCCACGCCCCGAGGGCTCAGGATTTCCAGACCCGTTTCCGAATCGGGCTTCAAACGATTAGATGTTGCAATGGAGAATTTACAGGTGTCTGGAATCGGAGGAATTTCAACAAAGACAGAGAGAGAGAAAAAAAAACGAAAAAAATTACCGACCCTAGCAGTAAAAATAGCCATTCAAATTGGAACAGTGGCGTGGCGTGCTTTGCGATATATCGATTGTTCTGCCATTTAAACCTATAGAAAGGGATCGATAAACAGGATGTTCGCAGCGAACACCTTAATAATCGATTCTTTACCATAGCTTCTAATGGAGAAATATCGATAATCGATCATTCACGCCACGCCACTGTTCCAATTTGAATGGCTATTTTTACTGCTAGGGTCGGTAATTTTGCTTGCCGCTAAAATGCCGCTTTATAACGTCGCATGGTGGATCGAGTCAATGAGAGAGGTCGGACGAAATTTGGAAACTTTAAAAGCTCATAACTCCGTTCATACAAAACTTTTGAGGTTTTAAAAGTGGTTCCATTGGTTTCCTCGTGAAATTCACTACAGAGGCACTATTTTAAATTTGAAATATATTTCCATGATTACAGTTGTTTTATTTCTAAGGGTGGGGTTGCACAATCTTAGCACCATGCCAATGCTGCTGGTTCCTTTTTCAGGGTGTCTAGTATTTTTTAATTTTGAAAAATCCTGATATTTTCCCGATTTTTCCTGATATTTTATGAAAAATTCCTGAATTTTTCATTTTGGAAATTCCTGATATTTCCTGATTTTTATTGTAAAAACTATATTTATTGCATAAATGCATGCGGAAACTAAATTTTCTGACAAAATGAGAAAAGTTCCAGATAAAACGTCCGATTTTTCCGATTTTCCTGATTTTTTCCTGATCGGCCAAAATTCCTGATATTTTCCAGTTCTTCTAGATGCTAGACACCCTGTTTTTGCAAAGTGCAATCCCATTAACAAATACAAATTTTACTAAGATTTGTAGAGAGGCGTTTTTCGACAGTCTCACCGGGTCCACCAAGAGGGACGATCTTTTCACCATAAAGTCGGCAGCGCCGCGTCCCGTGTGGGGTTAGTTTCGCAAGATGACGCAATACTCGAATGGAGGGTGCAGCGAGGAAGGGAGGGTGGTTCGCGCATGAGCGAGGGCGGGTGGCGGGTGGATTTCCAATTTCTGGCGCGTAAACGGCCGCGCGTCAAATGCCGGGTGACTCACCGGTCGGAAGGGGCACGGGAGGGGTAGGGGGGGGGGGGTTGACGTGTAACGGACCGCGAGCTTTCAACTTCTCTGGCAGCTTTTTCACTGACGCTCTTGCTCTTGTAAGCTTTTCTAGGGTGATATTCATTGTCCGTGGCGAGCTTTGCGATATATCGATTGATCTGCCGTTTAAGCCTATTGGAAAGGATCGATAAACAGGGTGTTTACAACGAACATCTCACTGGAAAAAGGAAAAAAAAAAAAAAAAACCACATTGGATCTAGAGTCCAGACTCTTGAAAACATTGAAAAGAAAAATTACTCCTGATTCAATCAGATTTTTGCTTAAATCAAAAGGAAATCCGCTCAAATTAAGAGGCTTGGTTCTTGATTTAAGCTTAAATCTGATTGAATCAAGAGTACTTTTTCTTATCGATTTTTTTAAGAGTCTGGACTCTAGATCCAATGTGTTTTTTTTCCAAAGTGGACTCTAGATCCAAGCGACTTTTTTCCCCAGTGAGAAAGGATTGCACTGGGGGAAAAAACACATTGGATCTAGAGTCCAGACTCTTGAAAACATTGAAAAGAAAAAATACTCTTGATTCAACCAGATTTTTGCCTCAATCAAAAGGAAATCCGCTCAAATTAAGAGGCTTGCTTCTTGATTTAAGCTTAAATCTGATTGAATCAAGAGTATTTTTTCTTGTCCATGTTTTTAAGAGTCTGGACTCTAGATCCAGTGTGTTTTTTTTCTAATGCTGGATGATCGATTCTTTACTTCAGCTTCGAAGGGAGAAATATAGATATTTGAAATTACCGCCCTGACGGCGACACCGAAGCAATGGTTTTCGCACTGATACAAGCGGGAAATTTGGAGAAAAAAGTAACGGGGAAAATGTTTATTTTCAGGGTTGCCACAGAATTTAGAAAATGAAACTTCCTGACATTTCCCTAACATATTTTGGTGGAATTCTCTGACGATTGAAGATGAGGCAGATGGTTAAGGAGGCATAATTGAAAATAAGTTCTCAGGCATTTGTTGTTCGAAATCTCAAACCCATTCTAGAAAGCATATGAAGGTGATTTAACAAATTTTACCTGACATTTTCGTCATTTTCCCTGACATGTCCCGGTTTTTCCTGACTTTTTAAAATTCACTGACATTTCCCAGTTTTCCCTAACTGCGGCAATCCTGTATTTCACATTGGAAAAGTCTGTTGAATCCAGAGTCCAGGCTCTTAATGAGGACAAGAAAAAATACTCTTGAATCAATCGGATTTTTCCTCAAATCAAAAGCAAATCCTCTTAAATTAAGAGGGAGTCGAAATCCGATTGGAGTAAACAGTATTTCTTCTAATCAACAATTTTAAGAGTCAGGACTTTGAGTCCAAGACACATAATTAATATAAATTACTTTTCCGTGCTCAGTATTTGAATGTTCGTTTACTTCCGGAATTGATTAACTTCCATTAATGATCCCGATACGATTCAAATCTGTCACGAAGGCGTGGAGCTGCTACTGAAGACTTGAGTTGGGTTAGGTTAGGTCACGCAACTAAATCAACTCCGCGGTAATGCGGGAGGTGTCGCACGAAAATGAAGGCGCGCAGCGCGCCACTGCTGGGTTGCACAGAAATCTTCTGCAGCTACAAGCTGCAATTCGACGGCGTAAGTCCGCAATCACTTATCTCGTTTGCGGTGTCTGAAAATCTCCGCCTCCATGTTATTTTTTTAAAAGGAGAACAAATTGACATGATTCCTTGAAGTTTTTGCGGAATTGTCTTCGCACAGAGAAGGAAAATCACGGCCGTTTTAAAGAAATTGCGTTGAGAAGTTTTCCGTTTAAAAAATAAAGTATGACAGGAAGTCTGGGACGTTGCAGACCGAGTTATGTGATTGCCGACTTCCACCGTCGAATTATGACGGAGGGTTTCAAGTTTCTCTCCTTTACTCCTCGGCACACAGTGCACTGTGTATGAACAGCAAATCAATGGCTTAAGTCGAAAAATACGCTCTTTCGATTTCGAAGTTGTAAATCACTATTTGTGGATAATTTGTTTAAACGGACAAGTTTTTCTTGGAATGATTGCTTCTCTAATTTCAGTATATTTACAGAAAGTTTCCCGGAGTACACTGCCATGCTAAGGAAAAACGACGTATGAGCCTTCAGGCGTTGCCAAATTTCCCCTGGCGAATCACTAATTTTCGAGAAATTTTTTGAATGTTCGTCTACCAATTTCTGGGATAATTTTGTTTGTAATTTGATCTAAAACGTCTGAAAATCTCAAGGAAAAATATTCATAATTTTCCTCAAAAATAAACATTTTAGCGAAGGAAATTTGGAAACTCTTGAATGTTCATACGGCGTTCTTCCTTAACGCGGCAGTACGCAGATACGCACCAAGAAAGAGGAGGCATTTAGGGGTGAAGCATTTTATGTTAGTGTTGTCACCGCAAGAGCTGCATCACTCTGCGATTTAAAAATTCTCTCCCCAATACCCTATCATTCTAAGTCGTTTTGATTTAAAAAAAAAAAAAGAAAAAAATGAGAACTTTTTAATTTTTCGAGTTTAGAATGCAACTATTTTTTAGAACGAAAACTTAAGAGAAAGAGCAAGGCAAGGGGTTCGAATTTTTCGTAAAATATTACATAGGAAAATTGACTTGAATCACTAAACTCATTGGCACGCAAGGGCTCGATTAATGTATCGAGTGAAAGAACAACTTAATTGGGGAAAAAGGTTGGAGTAAGGTTGAAAAGATCACAGATAGAAAATTGGGTCGTTTCGCACTAGATCGTATTTGATAGTGGTTCGATGTATCGTTTGGTTCAAAACAATAGATCATAACCTCAAAACGAAAATTTTAGGATTTAAGTAGGAAAAGCTGAATATGAGAAAATCCCTGACAATTTCACTTTTTATTGCCATTTGGCCCTCAAAAGAATAAAAAATCTGACACAAAAGGCCCGTTCCCTCAGATCTCTAAATTGACTTTCGAGGCTATGTTTACATGTTGAACCAATCGATATCGATAAAATCTCACCTGCTTGATGTATTGAGTACGATTTTCTACCATCATTACCTAATTTTCAACCGAAAGAGAGCGAAATATTGTATCGTTGATTCGCCGTTAGTGTGAAACCGAAACCTACAGCTGTATCGAGGCGCGCAACACTTTCTTGTTTCTCATTCACGTAACACATAATAGCGCCTACAAGACTGCATGAATACTTCACGCATTGCGCCAAAGACAGTGCGGTCGCTGCGGTCAGCAGCGGGTAGCGTGAAACGCATAGCGCCTACAAGACTGCATGAATACTTCACGCATTGCGTCAAACACAGTGCGTGCAGCAGCGGTCGGCCCGGAACGCATACACGGAAAAAAATTAAATTGCTGATTCAACAATTCAATTGCTAAAAACAGTGAGTGCAATGTTTCAATGTAGATTTTACAACAAAAAAATGCTACTTTAACCACCCCCGTGGTTAAATTAGTTTACAATGTGGTTAGAGTAGCATTTTCTTGTTGTAAAATCTACGTTGAAACATTGCACTCACTGTTTTTAGCAATTGAATTATTGAATCAGCAATTTATTTTTTTCCGTGTAGCGCATGTAAAGCTGTAGGAATACTTCACGCATTGCGCCAAACACAGTGCGGTCAGCGCGGCGCGGCGGCGGAAGTTAAAATTACTAAACCACATTTATGTTTGTTCTTTCATAATTTTTTGGTTCATTTTTTACAAATGGAAGGCCTTGTCCATACAGAGATAGGTTTACGGAACTTAACTTTGGCGCCAAGTTCCGTGAAATTTTGCTAGTAGTGTTGACAGGGCTTTCGCAAAAAATGTCATCAACACGAGTAAACGCGTCTTAAACGCCTCTCCCCCTCCGGCTCGTTCACCAACTTGATGGTTTTTTTTGATGTTTCAAAACGAATGAGAAGGGGGCGGCAAAATACAGGCGGCCCATGGGCGGGAAGTAAGTAAATCCGGCCCTGGGAGTAGCATCGGCGAAGACGAGAGATACCCTTCCTTGCCGCAAACATGAACACAAACATTTTATTGCCATTTGCGGAGCAATATGTCCGATTTTTCCGTGAAATAAAACGAGAGAAAATGCAAAACTCGACTGATGGCACCGCATGAATAAAAATGACAAATATGAGGCTAGTGACCTTGTTGTCTCGCCCTAACAAACGTAACACGCTGGCGCTGGGTCGTAATACTCGAAACTGAGTGCATCAGATTAGATCCTCGTGATTTTTGGGAAAATCTCGACGAAAGAGTTGCGCTGGTCACAGAATCGGGTTTTTAATTTTGATGCTTGATTCTTGTGGATCAGCTAAAAATAACAAGATTTGCCCGACAGCAACTCTTTAAGATCAATATTAGCCGAGATATCGCGCATTCAAAAATTGGATTAATGACGTCATCCACCGTCGTAGTGACATCCTTGGTATCTTCCACCTTATTTTCACCCGAGTTTCACGTTGATGCCGCAATCACACGCTGAATGTGGGAGCTGAATGTGGCTTGAATGTGGAAGTCATCGGTCCGATGACTGAATTTTGCGCGTGACACGCAAAATTCAGCAACGATTCTCAGCAGCCATCGCATCGGACCAATTTTGAATTTGTTTGAACTATTCGAGTAGATTTGATACACATCTGGATGAAAATAACTCGAATCTGCTAAATTTCAGCCGTTGGACGATTACTGTTGACGTCCACATTCAGCTGCTAAATTCAGCGTGTGATTGTGGCATGAGTAACCGGTGAAAATGTGCACAGGGTTGCCACAGAATTTAGAAAATGAAATTCCCTGACATTTCCCTGATTTCCCTGACACATTTTGGTGAAATTCCCTGACAATTGAAGATGTGACGGATGGTTAAGAAGGCATGTGATTGAAAATAGTTTTCGGGCAAAATTTCTTGTTCAAAATCCCAAACTCATTCCAGAAAACAAATGAGGGTGATTTAGCATATTCTCCCAGACATTTTCGTCATTTTCGTCATTCCTCTGACATTTCCCCGTTTTCCCTGACTTTTTAAAATTCCCTGACACTTCCCAGTTTTCCCTGACTGTGGCAACCCTGTGTTTGTCTCTCTGGTAAATGAAAGCAAGGTAGAAGAAACCAAGGGTGTCACTACCGCGGTGAATGACGTCAAAAATCGAATTTTTTAAAGTACGACATCTTGGTTGATATTGAACGTGGAAAGTTGCTGTTTGGACCGATTTTGTTATTTTCAGCTAATCCACGAGAATCAAGCATCAAAAGACGATTCTGTAACCAGCGCAACTACCCAGTGTCGTTTCGGTACACTGGAAAAAAAAAAAAACACATTGGATCTAGAGTCCAGACTCTTGAAAACGTTGACAAGAGAAAATACTCTTCATTCAATCAGATTTAAGCTTAAATCAAAAGGAAATCCGCTGAAATTAAGAGGCTGGGTTCTTGATTTAAGCTTATAAGCTCGGATTTATAAATCCGAGTGAATCAAGAGTATTTTTTCTTGTCGATATTTAGAGTCTGGACTCTGGATCCAATGTATTTTTTTTTTGTTTTTTTTTTTCTTTTTCCTTTTTTTCTTTTTCTTTCCAGTGACAGTTTCAAACTGAATGGATACCGTGCGATCCATCGACATGGACGAGAAAAGAGATATTCCCGATGATTGGCATTAACTTGGCAGACGCTGCGCATCTCAAAGTCTGGAAGACGATGCGTCGCGACGCCGATCGAACACTTGCCAGATGGTTCGGAAAACGTCTCGTTCCTCCTTTTACTAGCTTTCAATAGCGAAACCTGCTCGGTGAAAATCAGTGGGGATGTAGAAAGATTATCATGTTTGTAACAATGGAGATGTTGCATGTGTGAGGAATTTGCGATTTGACTATTGATTCTGGTGTAAAAGTTCGTAAGGAACACGACGGTGCCACTGGTTTTCTCTGAAATTAACTTCCAAGCTCAAAAAATGCTCCCAACTTGAGGCCATAAATGGAGAGGATATCCCACGCCATCCTGAGAGTCCACTTCTACATCAAGACAAACTTTCCATGCAAAGATCGGGAACAAATACATTGACAGGGCTGCCACTTTATTTGGGGACTCTAAAAATGAAAACACGGCATCGCTGCTAATGTATTTGCTCCCTATCTTTGCATGGAGAGTTTGTTTTGATGTGGAGGTGAACTCTCAGGATAGCGTGGAATGTCCCCTCCATTTTGGCCTCAACTTGAGAGCTTTTTTTGAGCTTGGGAGTTGATTTCAGAGAAAACCAGTGACACCATCGACCATCGTGTTTCTCGCGAACTTTTACATAAGAATCAACAGTCAAATCGCAAATTCCTCACTCATGCAACATCTCCATTATCGTGATGTACAAGATCATGCAAAAAACTGATCCATAACGCGTAGCAGCGTAGTAGAATGACATCAAATGTTCAGACCTCTCATTCTCCAAAACACTCACTGGAAAAAAAAAAACACATTGGATCTAGAGTCCAGACTCTTGAAAACGTTGACAAGAGAAAATACTCTTCATTCAATCAGATTTAAGCTTAAATCAAAAGGAAATCCGCTGAAATTAAGAGGCTGGGTTCTTGATTTAAGCTTATAAGCTCGGATTTATAAATCCGAGTGAATCAAGAGTATTTTTTCTTGTCGATATTTAGAGTCTGGACTCTGGATCCAATGTATTTTTTTTTTGTTTTTTTTTTTCTTTTTCCTTTTTTTCTTTTTCTTTCCAGTGACAGTTTCAAACTGAATGGATACCGTGCGATCCATCGACATGGACGAGAAAAGAGATATTCCCGATGATTGGCATTAACTTGGCAGACGCTGCGCATCTCAAAGTCTGGAAGACGATGCGTCGCGACGCCGATCGAACACTTGCCAGATGGTTCGGAAAACGTCTCGTTCCTCCTTTTACTAGCTTTCAATAGCGAAACCTGCTCGGTGAAAATCAGTGGGGATGTAGAAAGATTATCATGTTTGTAACAATGGAGATGTTGCATGTGTGAGGAATTTGCGATTTGACTATTGATTCTGGTGTAAAAGTTCGTAAGGAACACGACGGTGCCACTGGTTTTCTCTGAAATTAACTTCCAAGCTCAAAAAATGCTCCCAACTTGAGGCCATAAATGGAGAGGATATCCCACGCCATCCTGAGAGTCCACTTCTACATCAAGACAAACTTTCCATGCAAAGATCGGGAACAAATACATTGACAGGGCTGCCACTTTATTTGGGGACTCTAAAAATGAAAACACGGCATCGCTGCTAATGTATTTGCTCCCTATCTTTGCATGGAGAGTTTGTTTTGATGTGGAGGTGAACTCTCAGGATAGCGTGGAATGTCCCCTCCATTTTGGCCTCAACTTGAGAGCTTTTTTTGAGCTTGGGAGTTGATTTCAGAGAAAACCAGTGACACCATCGACCATCGTGTTTCTCGCGAACTTTTACATAAGAATCAACAGTCAAATCGCAAATTCCTCACTCATGCAACATCTCCATTAACAAGTTTGCTCTGAAATTTTCCCGTTATTTTCCCTGACATTTCCAGGTTTTCTTGACTTTCCAAATTTCCCTGACATTTCCCAGTAATCCCTGACTGTGGCAACCCTGCCTATAGAGGTAGGCGTTTTATGGATGAGCCTAAAATTATAGTTCGTAATAATTGCAAGATAAGGCCCATGTTGTTGGGCGGAAGTTCATCCGCGTGAACGAAGCTACTTGGCAACCGACTCCATGCTTCACTACTTGACCCCTCCCCGCTCGATTGTACCGGCCGGCGGCGTGCGTTAAATGCGGAAAATAGATCTATTTGCGAAATTCTCACGCTTTATTTCGGCGCTGGATCTTTTTCGGTCGTTTCTTCGGCCTTCGCGCATGCGCGTTGATCGTTTGTGCGTCTGGTCCGGCGCCCGGAACACCCTGCGTTACACGTTTCCCGACTCAAAGTTGGGAGGACAAAATCCAGTCAGATAATGAACTAGATGCAGAAAACGCAAAAAAAAAAAACAAACAAAAAAACGCACGAACGCAGACGAAATACGTACACTGGTTAAAAAAAAATAAAAACCTCTTGATTCAAGAGTGCAGTTTCTTGTCGCCGGATTTAAGAGTCTGGACTCTTGTTTCAATGCAAAATCCGCTTGAAACAAATAGTTCAAGACTCTTAAATCCGGCGACAAGAAACTGCACTCTTAGGTCAATGCAATGCTGCATTAGTCCAAGAGGTTTTTTTACCAGTGTAGAATAACTACTTCCCATAATATAAATAACGTCAAAAGATTAATACTTAATCTCACGTAAATAATAAATATAGAGTTGAGTATTTGGACCTCGTTCAGCAGAAAAAGGAACCAAGCCACATCAGCTCTTGCCGATATCTGGGCAATTTAATTTTTTATGAGAGAACGTTCAAGCGGATTTCTTTGAAAACTTAAAGGCATTTTCTTTGCACTAGGCAGAAAAGTTGAAATTTGCACAAAAATCCACACAACATTTACATATTAAAAATTAAATTGCCCTATTAAATTTGGCAAAAGCTGATTTGGGTTGGTTCCTTTCTGCATAATTCGGTTTTGCGATAATAATGATAAGAAAAATAAAAAAATAAAAAATTAGACATAAACCAGGATCAGCCTAACTACATCTCGCGTGCAATTTTGATCAAATATTTATTACTATGACAGAGAACTGCAAATAAGATACCACTTTTAATGTGTACATATATTTTAACGCACATTCGCAAAGAATTTTGCATCAGAACGTTGCTTGGTTTTCAGTGAAAAAAAAATGAAAAAGGGAATTTTCTTCAGAAAAACATAAAAAAAACAAGCAGTGAACTCCAACACAATGTGTTGATAAGGCGCGTCATTAACTCGCACATATCAACCCCTTTAGTTTTCATTTACAGAGATTTCAAAATAGGCAAACAGCATAAAAAGAGAATTCACGATCCAACACTGCGAGGTCAAAGACGCACCTTGACGAGACCGTGTATTGTGAAAGTAGAAAGCTCTTCGATCGAATTTAAGTTTTTTGATCTGCCTCAAGCAAAATCTTATCAGATTCTTGAAGAAAAGTGCTACGGAATAATTTAAGCGAAGAAAGGAAAAATTCTGTCGAACTCCTAGAAGATAAAGTCGATTTAAAGGTATTTTGGGGCTAAAATACCCAAATCACCGGTAGTAAAAATCCCGTTATATTATTGAAAAGAAATTGACTCGATATAAATGCAATTGCATTAAATACGTCTTGATTTTGTTATTTTAAACGTCTTTCCATGCAAAGAAGTTCAACCATGTCGTTGCTTTATTCATTCATGAATTGAAAGTAAGCAATCTACATCCCGAAAATCTACTGATTTGCCGTAAAAAATTGCAGAAACTTGATATACCAGGTCGATGCACCCACTCGTTGAATTTACCAACCAATTTTGTGAGTGCAAATGTGTAAGAATCAATATGCTATAGTCATTTTGGGTGCATTTATTTTTCATGAAACAATAATAATTTCAATCCCGAAAAACCATCAATTTTCCGTATAAAATCGAAAAAATCAAAATATGTCAACTCCCCGACGTGAAAATTAGATTCTACGTATGTAAAATGTAAATACTTATGTATCGATATGCTGAACAGAACTATGTGTGGACAGTCAGAAGCCCGCGGCAACATTAATTCAACAGAAAAACTGTAAAAATTAGATAGGATTTTAGCCGCTTTGCCCGCCTCTCCTCGCTACTTACAACAAACCGTTCTTATACTCATCTCAAAATTTTTCTCAGAGCTTTGGGTTATTATCAACTTCCATTTAAACTCCGGTTCGATGGCCGAATCGGCTGCCAAAAAAGCAAGCCACTGTTGAGGGGTTCTATGAGAAATTCGTGATATTATCGGCTCTCAGGAAATCACCCCATGGCTAAAATTGGTGGTATAAATGTTTAAGTGCTTAAAATAATCGTATTCAAGAAACTAAGGAATTAAACTATGGAGTCAATTTCTTTTTAATAATATAACGAATTTACTACCGGTGATTTAGCTATTATAGCCCCAGAATACTTTTAAAGCGCCTTTGCGTTCCAGAATCTCGACGGAATTTTTTTTTTTTTTTTTTTTTTTGCTTAAACGATTCAAGAAACATTGTAGTTAAAAATATAAAGATTTTTCGATTTGGACGTATGAAAAATGTTTAACTCGTTCAGGCACACCGTGTATTGTATGGAGTACTGCTGTTATTCGACCGTTGTCTTCAGGTCAAAATTCTTACAAAGAAGCCCCTTGCAAGAGGCAAATTTTTTGTAATTTCTCCCAGTTTTTTCAGCGTTAGGTATATAAATGAATTGTTTGTCAAATTTTGAGGTCAATTATATTTAATTGTAATTTATACTTTCTTTTTTTCCCCTTCATTTTATTTTTCGTATCGAGGAGTCGAGGTTTTGTTGATTTCTTCGGATTTCGATTACTGTAACTTCTCTTCTATTCGGCCGATTTTTATGAATGAGGTCTCTTTTTATTTGTGTTTTAACGGAGAGTAAGGAAAAAATTGCTAAATACATGCGAAACAATTTTTTTTGAAAATTGGATGAATCCTAGCGTGACGGTGAAATGGTTAATGAAGCGTGAGTAATTGGGGTACGGGTATCGGCCGCGTTGGGACCCAAGGCCCATTGTTCTTCGTGACGCCGACGCAGTGATCAGGAGCGTGGGGACGAGAGGGCTTAGTGGACTCCTGTATGAGCCACGTTTAGCAAATGGTCTAATGAGTCTCGAGGCTCATCACAGATTGCACTTACCACTATCCTGGTGGCCCCGGCTATCAGAGCAAGGAGTACCAACTTTTGAAAAGGATAACAGTGTTGTGGAGATATGTCAAAGCAACGTTGTGAACAAAACGGAGTGAGTGAAATTCTCATTCAAGGAGTGCCGAACTGGTCAGCCATCCTCGAATCAGTTCGCTTGCTTCCGCTTATATATGCATATTTTAAATCAGCGCGCCCCATTCTAAGGTTTTTTTAAAAAAAACCAAGAAACGTAGACTCTTGGTATTCATTACACATAAACTAGCGAGCCCAGAATGAGAAACAAATTTTAATCATTATTATTGACGGATTAGTAAACTTTTTACACGCTTTGGAAAATCTCAGAAGTTCGCGGTAGTCACTTTTCGGTAAGGAACTAGGGGACTCGGTTATTGTATCGAGGGGGGGGTCGAAACGATCGCAAAGGCGGTATACTACGTATACGCGCCAAAACAAGTGAGGAAATTGAGCAACCCCTAATTTTGGTCTTATTCCGGTTAAATCAGTACAGTTTTAAGTAGATCTTGGTTGCTACAAAAGTTGCTATGCTAAGAAGTCGGTCATCGATTATAACCGAACAAAAAGTAATAAGATCCGTCCGACTGCCAGATTAGTGTTTGCATGGAATATTAGAAGACAATAATGTTTAATGTACGGCGAAAATTCTTTATGAGCAGAAGATTTTTCATCCGCCTATATTTTCCTTTTTTAAATTAATATTGTTTTATATTTTACTACTTTTACAGATATCGCAACAGAAAAATAGATCCACAACGACGGAGACAAGCTGCGCTCACAAAAGATTATTGGCTCATATTGTCATCAGGGCCGGATTAAGGGAGTGGCCACATAGGCTGCGGCCCATGGCGGCAAATCTAAGGGGCGGCAAAAATTTGCAATTTTTTAAAGTGTAGGTATAAAAATTAATCGAATTTATAAAAACAAAATTACCAACGAGAAAAGGCGACAAAATCTCTCATTTCTTGAGTGTATAGTAATTTCTAATTTTGTCGTCTCTTAGTGATACAAGAGACAGCACCCTCAGTAAGTCGAGTTACGAGAGAAACCAAACACGCAATTTGGCCTAGAACAGCGCGACTTATTAGAGAGAAATGATAACGAGGACTTGAGATGAAAAGGAAAAGCCCTCGGCGCGGCGATCGGCATTTAACACATATTAGCGCCTACAAGACTGCACGAATACTTCACGCATTACATCTAACACAGTGCGGTAATTGCGGTCAGCGTGAAACGGATAGCGCCTACAAGAATGCATGAATACTTCACGCATTGCGTCAAACACAGCGCGGTCAGCGTGAAACGCATAGCGCCATAAAGACTGCGTGAATACTTCACGCATTGCGTCCAACACAGTGCGGTCTGCGCGGCGCGGCGGCGGAAGTTAAAATCATTGAACCAAATTTATGTTTGTTCTCTCATAATTTTTTCGTTCATTTCTTATGGGTGGAAGGCCTTGTCCACACAGAGATAGGTTTACGGAACTTAACTTTCCCGCAAAGTTCCGTGAACTTTTGCTGGTAGTGTTGACAGGGCTTTCCCAAAAAATGTGCTCTACACGAATAAATGCGTCTTATGCACCCCTCCCCCGCTGGCAAGTTCATTTGATGGTTTTTATCGAGTTTTAAAACGAATGAGAAGGGGGCGGCAAGATATAGGCGGCCCATGGGCGGTAAAGGGGTGACCGGCCCTGATTGTCATTTTGCAACACGTTCACCACGAATGAAACTGTCCGCAACATCAGAACTTTCCGACGAAACATTGGATCCAGTGGCTTGGCGAGCTTTGCGATACATCGATTGATCTGCCTTTTAAACATAATGAAAAGGATCGACTAACAGGGTGTTCGCAACGAACACTTCAATAATCGATTCTTTACCACAGTTTCAAACGGGGAAATATCGATAATCGATGATTCGTGCCTCACTACTGATTGGATCCAAATTCCAGAACAGAAATACGTTCTTCTGATCAAGGCTCAAGAATCCGAAATCATTGACGTTTTTAAGCACACAAAGCCGAAATATACAAACAGTTTAGGATTAGAAAACATGCAGCAAAAAAAAAAAAAAAAAAAAAAAAAAAAAAAAAAAAAAAAAAACAAACAAACAAACAAACAAACAAACAAACAAACAAACAAACAAACAAACAAACAAACAAACAACAAACAAACAAACAAACAAACAAACAAACAAACAAACAAACAAACAAAACAAAACAAAACAAAACAAAACAAAACGAGGAACACATCGATTGCGCAAGAATTTGAAAATTCGTCGTTTTAAGAATTACTGATCAAAAGAACAAGAACTAGCGACGAAATAAATTATTATTCGATTCATCCCTTCTCCCTGGTGAGTGGTGTGGTCCGCACGCACAACCAGCTTCGCACAGATTGACCAAAGCGCAGACGAATTCGGTTCTCAAACCGGTATGCGTCGCACAGTGGGTCGAATCATTTAGAGAGGTCGCACATGAAACTTTTGACTGAAACTGCAAATTTTGATACATATTTCGTCACATTTTACATTTCAAGGGATGCTTTAGCTGGAAAATTTCTCAAGAAAACCAATGGAACCACTTTCAGAACCTTAAAGTTTTGAATTGACGGAGTTATAAGTGTTTAAAGTTTCCAAATTTTGTCCGACCTCTCCTATTGACTCGATCCATTGAGCGTCGTTCGATTGGTTGAGGAAAACCCGCTGAATTCGCACACATTTGACTCCGATCCTTTCTATGCGTTAAGTGCATCATCGCAAATGCTCAGCTGTACACTGAAAAAAAATCTCGGTGTATTTATTAAGAAAATGGTAAAATTACCAAGTATTCAGGGTTCTTTTTGATCCCAGTTTTTTCTTGGTAAAATTACCATTTATGGCATTGGTAATTTTCCAAAGAAATCTGGGTAAAATTATTGACTTTCACGGTAATTTTACTGAACCCCGGTAAAAACGCCAATATTTTTTATCGACTGTGGTAGAATTACCGAGATAAAATGGCAAAGTTACCGGGAATTGATTACCAATAAAAGTGGTAATCTTACCTGAGAAAAGCAGTAAAAATACCGGTTTTTAGGTAAGCTCACCAGTCTGTTTTGGTAAAATTACCAATAATTGGTAAAAAAAAAGTGAGATGGTAAAGGTACCAAAGGACCTTGGTAAAAACGCCGGGAATTTTTTTCAGTGTAATCCCTTCCTGGACAAAACCGCGTATCTACGAACAGTTTCTGAACAAGTTACGTTCTTTCCGCATGGCTCGACAACTTAAGAGAAAAGGGCGGGAGTGTGAGTGGTGTAATCTGACCATCCACTCAAGCTATTTTTCCTTCTAATGGTACAAAGTAGTGTACTCACACGCGCACACAAATAATAATCGGTGTAATGGTAACAATCAAAGCATTCTAGTCCGTAGAGCTCTTGAGCTTCTTGTTGGAATTACATAACTGGGAGATGATCTTGGTCTCAAAATTTAGAGAAAATTATAAGAGTTTAGCTGGTATTCACGAAATTGGTCCATTTTGAAATTTTGAGTTACGGCAACGTGGCAACAATGGATGAAAATTTCAAAATGGACCAATTTCGTGAACACCAGCTAAAATCTTATAATTTTCTCTAAATTTTGAGACCAAGATCATCTATCTACGACAAACTGTTCACGAGATATGCCAGTTTCAAGTTTTAACTTTAACCCCCCCCCGCCCCCTAATTATCCAAATTTAAAAATCGTCAGTGTTTTGGACTCGGGAAGTGTTCCTCTATCAACCCTGAAAATATCACGAAGATTTGGGCGAGGTTGGAAATGACCGATTTTGAATAAGGTCCTTTGCACATTTTCGAAGAAGGATTTTCGCGCGACCGAAAATTTGGCCCGCGAAGAGGAAGGGCCCTTTCCCCGTGGATACCTGCGATAACATTTTCTATTGAAGGTCACTGAAGCAGGAAAATAAGGCTAAAACATAAGCGCTTGTCTAGACGACTAGATGAATAAAATAATAGGTGCGTATACCGCACGAGGCGTGGACGAAAAGTAGGAAAAGGCACAAAAAAATGTTCTTGGACACGGATCACTGGACCTGCCTACTGAAGAAAAAACAGCCTTAAAGAAAGAAGAGATATTTGTTGAGAGGCGTCTATTGCCGTGATAAAGAGAACCGTCGTATGAGCATTCGGATTTTGCAAAATTTCTTCCGATATAATAATAATAATTTATTTTTGAGTAAAATTAAAAGGGTTTTTCCTTAATATTATCACGGGCGCCCGATAAAAACGCGAATAAAATTCTGTAGGAAAAAAGTTATAATGGCAGGAGCTATAGTTTAATGACAAGTTTTCCAGAAAAATCTTGATTAATAAGGAGAAATTTGGCAACGTCCGTAAGGTCATACGGCGTTTTTCCACGACATGGCGGCATAGTGAAGCGTTCACTGGGAAAAAAAACACATTGGATCTAGAGTCCAGACTCTTAAAAACATCGACAAGAAAAAGTACTCTTGATTCAATCAGAATCTAGCTTAGATCAAGAACCAAGCCTCTTAATATAACGGATTTCGTTTTGATTTAAGCTTAAATCTGATTGAATCAAGAGTCCTTTTTCTTGTCAATGTTTTTAAGAGTCTGGACTCTAGATCCAATGTGTTCTTTTCCCAGTGTTCAATCCGTCAACATTTTTTTTTTTTAATTTTTTTTTTTTTTTTTTTTTCACCCTAATGCTTACATTATTACGCGATAATTTGTGAGATTTGTCAGCTTCCGCGAGGTGTTTCGAATCATTGCTGAGTTGGAATACATTTTTCACAAAAAAAAAAAGAAACCGCGGATATTCCCATCATGCTGTGGTACTTTAAGTATTCGTACTTCAACAAGATTTGATCGAGAAAGATAGTACGATCCACGTTCTGAAAGGAAAACCGCAACTACACAAGGATGCAAAGCGATTTTTCGACATAAATGACATTCAGGGCCGGATTAAGGGGGTGGTCACATGGGCCGCGGCCCATGGCGGCAAATCTAGGGGGCGGCAAAGATGCAATTTTTTTAAATGTAGGTATAAAAAAAATCGAATTTAGAAAAAAAATTGCAAACGAGAAAAGGCTACAAAATCTCTCATTTCCTGAGAGTATAGTAATTTCTAATTTTGTCGTCTTTCAGTGATACAAGAGACAGCACCTTTAATTAATTAGTCGAGTTAAGAGAGAAACCAAACACGCAATTTGGCCTGGAATGGCGCGACTTAGGGAGAAATGATGACGAGGACTTGAGATGAAAAAGAGAAGCCCTCGGCGCGGCAATCGGCATGTAACACATATTAGCGCCTACAAGACTGCACAATACTTCACGCATTGCATCAAACACAGTGCGGTTATTGTGGTCAGCGTGAAACGGATAGCGCCTACAAGAATGCATGAATACTTCACGCATTGCGCCTAACACAGTGCGGTCAGCGTGAAACGCACAGCGCCTACAAGACTGCGTGAATACTTCACGTATTGCGCCAAACACGGTGCGGTCGGCACGGCGCGGCGGCGGAAGTTAAAATCATTAAACCAAATTTTGTGTTAGTTCTTTTATAATGTTTTTGTTCATTTCTTATTAATGGAAGGCCTTTTTGTCCATTAGAGATAGGTTTACGAAACTTGACTTTCGCGCAAAGTTCCGTGACCTTTTGCTAGTAGGTAGCGCAAGACTTACCGGGCTTTTGGGAGCCTTTATCCACACTTTGCTAATTTGAAATCATAATTCAAAAAGGTACGACCTATCGCATTCAGAGCTCATATGCTCAACAATTGCTTTGAAAACCCTCATGAGAACCTGAGACGAATGGATTACATTTTTCAGTGAAGAACCACTATTTTTGGCTCATTTTAAAAACAACATATATGCCATTGATTTCCCAATGCAGATATGTGCTTTTATGGGAGAACCAGCGATAGTGGTTCCTTTTTGATGATGTTCCCCAAATGATAGGGGTTTCCAGGTGGGAAGTAAAGAAAAACCTGTCCGATTCAGGACAGGAGTAACAGGAATCACTTGTTTTCATCTTCGTGACAATAATGTAACCAAGAAGAGCCGGATAAAATTTTTGGAGAGTAAAACCTACTAGAAAAAAAACACATTGGATCTAGAGTCCAGACTCTTGAAAACATTGACAAGAAAAAGGACTCTTGATTCAATCAGATTTAAGCTTAAATCAAAGTTTAATCCAAATGATATGGGTTTCCGGGAGGGAAGTAAAGAAAAACCTGTCCGATTCAGGATAGGAGTAACAGGAATCACTCGTTTTCATCTTCGTGACAATAATGTAACCAAGAAGAGCCGGATAAAATTTTTGAAGAGTAAAACCTACTAGAAAAAAAAAACACATTGGATCTAGAGTCCAGACTCTTGAAAACATTGACAAGAAAAAGGACTCTTGATTCAATCAGATTTAAGCTTAAATCAAAGGGAAATCCGCTCCTATTAAGAGGCTTGGTTCTTGATTTAAGCTTAAATCTGATTGAATCAAGAGTATTTTTTTTTTGTCGATGTTTTTAAGGGTCTGGACTCTAGATCAAATGTTTTTTTTTTTTTTGTTTTTTTTTCTCTCTTTTTTTTCCAGTGCGCGCTGCTAAAAAGTTGTGATCGATAAAAATATGCCGACTCACCGATTTTCAAAGTGGGGTCCGAATTCTCGACTTTACAAGAAATCTTGACAAATTTTCTTCCTTGTCGGACAAATTTTTTGGCTCGGGATTCCATTTTACACGGCGGTGGAACAAATTACCACCCCAAAGTTTGGAAACAAGGCCTCGTGTAAAAGACGCCCACCTTCGATTTCTGATTTTCGACCTCGGCTATTGCGGCTGATCGCCTCCACCATCCCCTTTCCTTTTATTCTCTTTTCACCTTGAGAAGGAGAAGGTAGAGGAAAATGTCTTGAGGGAGCGACAAAACGGAAGTTGTTTGGCCTGAAAGTTTTAACGTCTATACTGCACACTGAGTTTGGACTGGGCGCTGTTCTATCGTTGCGGTTGAAACCATCGGAAATCCCGTGAATGACGTAGCCATTATACAGAGACTGCGTCATTCGATATATCACTGTAAACTTGTGTAGCCTTAAAAAAGCGCGGTAAAACGATTGATATCGAAACTGTTCATTTGTTCTGAGTGGAGCTATTGAATGTCTAGTGCTGCCATATCCCGGAACAATTCCCAATTTCGGAACTTTTGTAATTTCAATTTCAAGCAACTTTACTCAGACTCTTCGAAATTCCCGGAATTTCCAGCAATTTTCGGGATTTTGGGGGTTTTTCGTCCGATCGATTAATTATTTGATCGAATTGGATGATTTTATGGTCAAAGTTGACGATCTTTGGAACTGAATCCAGGGATATCTTGGAATTTGCCCCGGAGCTTTCGAAAAAAATCGGAATTTTTCTCGGAGCTTTTGGAAACCGGAATGAATTTCGGGAACCCCGGAATCTTTGGTAAAATAAAATGGCAGCACGGCGAATATCGAATGACGTGTTCTTATCATTGGCGGATTCAGCAAATTGGCATCATTGTTTTTCCTCTATTTAAACTAGAGTACCGTCATAGACTGCGTATGGCCATTCGTATCTTTTCACTACAGGAAAGCTGTGCCACTTTTTGATTGGTCAACGAGTTTTTAGGCTTCATGATGCTCTTACGGCCGTAAATAAACAAACAAGATGGCGACTCACCGTAACATTAATAAGAAGCTAAAATTTGACAAAAAATTTAATGATACGGCAGTAACAATTTAAACTAGTATATCTACGAATAACACATGGAAAACACATGAAAACACCGTTAAATTGCCTTTCGCTTTTATCACAGGAGCACGATGTGTATAACCTCAAACTTGCTTGCTGATAACTGCCATCTTGTTTGTTTATTAACGGCCGAAAGAACATCGTATCAGCCTATTTTCTCGCGACCAATGAAAACCCGGCACGGAAATGGCCATACTCTGTCTATAAAGGCACTCTTAATTTGGACCGCGTTTAACAGAAAGGAACCAAGCCACATCAGCTGTTGCCAAATTTAATTGGGCATTTTATTTTTATACATGAAAACGGTTTTGTGGATTTTTGTGCAAATTTCAGTGAATTTTCTCCAAAGCGCAAAGCAAATTCTTTAAAATTTTCAAAGGAACCCGCCCAAACGTTCTCACATAGAAAATTAAATTCCCCAGTTAAATTTGGCAATAGCTGATGTGGCTTGGTTCCTTTCTGATAAACGCGGTCCATTTAAACCCATGGAAATGTATCGATTCTTGAAGGGGCCAGGTGCTCCGACAAGAATCGATTATTTAACATAGGTTTCAATAGAGGAAATACAGTGTTGCCGAATTGTTGGATCCTCCCCTACGTGTTCACAAAAACAGTCCATCACAAGTCGAAAACGAGAGATGCACCACATTCTCGACACCGCCGACATTGTCCGCACCAAATGTCAAAGGGTTATTTAACGAAGGCCGCGAGTAACAAGCGCTGACGAATAATACGGAAAAGATGAGCCGAAACGAGCGACCGAACTTTCGTTTTCGAGCGAATTTATGCATGAAACACGACATCATTTTAATCCGCGACGACGAGGACGGGCGGAGTCGACCCGTCTCCGTCCACCGACCTGACCAGAACTGATCGTCAATGACCGCCGCGCCATCACAATCCACGCGACTTCCCTTCCGCTAAAATGTATATTTAAAAAAACGCGGGAATCACGGTGAGTAATTCCAGAGAGCCACATTTTCGTAGACTTCGGGTTGATTCCGTGACGTTGCACCTCGCGTGAAAGACCGCACACTGAAAAAAAATTCTCGGCGTTTTTACCACGGTCCGTTGGTACCTTTACCATCTCACTTTTTTTTACCAATTATTGGTAATTTTACCAAGACAGGCTGATGAGCTTACCTAAAAACCGGTATTTTTACTGTTTTTTTTCGGGTAAGAATACACCTTTTATTGGTAATCAATTCCCGGTAACTTTGCCATTTTATCTCGGTAATTTTACCTCAGTCGATAAAAAATATTGGCGTTTTTACCAAGGTCCAGTAAAATTACCGAGAAAGTTCAATAATTTTACCGAGATTTCTCGGTGGAATTACCAATTCCATAAATGGTAATTTTACCAAGAAAAAACTGGGATCAAATAGAACCCTGAAATCTTGGTAATTTTACCCTTTTCTTAGTAAATACACCGAGATTTTTTTTTCAGTGCAACTATATTTGGATTGCATTTTGCAAAGGAACCAAGAGCATTTCAATGCTGCTAGGATTGAGCAACTTATATTCTTCGCTATAAAATTACTGAAACCTTGCAAAAAATTAAATTAAGGTGATTCGATGGACGCCATATTTTGTGTCAGAACGGCATGCGATATATCGCATCAATTGGTTCCATTTTTTTAGCTACTCTTCATTTTTCTCCAATTTTGAGATCGCAATTCTGTTGTCAGGAGACTAAAGCACTCACTTACCAATTTCAACAAAGAAATTCAACGTAATAAAGGCGTGGTTTTTTTGGAGAGAAAATATCGCTTTCGAGTGCAGTTTCGATATCAGTATCGAATGCGATGTTTTCTCTTTAAAAAACCACGCTTTTATTACGTTGAATTTCTTTGTTAAAATTGGTAAGTGAGTGCTTCAGCCTCCTGACAACAGAATTGCGATCTCAAAATTGGAGAAAAATGAAGAGTAGCTGAAAAAATGGAACCAATTGATGCGATATATCGCATGACGTTCTGACACAAAATATGGCGTCCGTCAAATCATCTTAACTATGGTAATTTTCGTATTGAATTTATAGTTTATTGGGAAAGAAGATAAAACTTGTATAGATGATCAGTTTAAATTTGCAAGGTAAACAAAGTTGCACAATCTTAGCGACGTTGGAATACTTGTGGTTCCTTTTCGCAAAATGCAATCCATTTTTGTATGAGGTTGTAAGTTACTCTGCCGTGCTACGTAAGAATGCCGTGCGAACCATCAAGCGTTGCCAAATTTCCTTCGACAAATCATAAATTTCAGGAAGATTTGCGAATATTTCTCCTCAGCTTCTTCCAGAGGATTTGCTTCGTTATCTGGCCTAAAAATTCTGCAAATTTCAAGGAGAAATATTCATAACTTTCTTCAAAAAGAGATATTTTCAAAGAAGAAATTTGGCAACATTCGAATGCTTACGGCTTTTTAACGTAGGACGACAGTATGGTGTGTCAAGGAGATTTTCGAGAAATAATTCGGCAGGGCTGCAGAAAGTTCTTCCCATTTTACTCAGAAAGTTAAAGATATCTTTTTTTTTTTGCGGCTCTGCACGTATAAATTGCAGCAATTTCGAAAAAGACGTAATTTTGGCCGCAGTTTTACGAAAAACACTGACGCTTTTTTGCAAAAATTACGCGATTTTGCCAGTTTTCTCATTTAATGTTGTTCTAAACGTCAAATCCTAGCAAGAAAGCTACACGTAGGGTGAATTAAAAATTGTTCTCTGATACTTTTGCCATTTTCTCTGACATTTGACGGTGTCCCCTGCCTTTTGAAAATTCCTTGACATTTCCCGGTTTTCCCTGACCGTGACAAACCCGTGAGGGTTGTTAGGGGTCGTTGGGACTCGGATCCGCGAGACTTAAAGTTCTAAGTATGGGATGTCTCACCCGAATTCGGAAAGCGTTTCGCTCCATCAAAATCAGTTGAAACGCTGCTGGCGGTCTTATTTTGTTTTGTTCCCAAAGACGCCCGTCTCATGGAGCACAGCTGCGTCTTAGCGTTAGCATACTTCGGGAGGGCTGTCAAAACCTCTGCACCGCGCTCTTTCAAATCCTGCAATATTATTCAAAACCAACATTTGCAAAAATCTGACATTCTAGGAGTCCCTTAAGAAAGAGATATATAAAAATGCTAATTGGTCGTAAAATAAAGGGAGTGCAATGTTATTCAAAACCAACATTTGCAAAAACCTGACATTCTAGGAGTCCCTTAAGAGAGAGATACATAAAAATGCTAATTGGTAGTAAAATAAAGGGAGTGCAATGTTATTCAAAACCAAGATTTGTAAAAATCTGACAATGTAGGAGTCCCTTAAAAAAGAGCTATATAAAAATGCTAATTGGTCGTAAAATAAAGGGAGTGCAATGTTATTCAAAACCAAGATTTGCAAAAATCTGACATTCTAGGAGTCCCTTAAGAATAAAGAGATATATACAAATGCTAATTGGTTGTAAAATGAAGGGAGTGGGTCCAATGGTCTATTTCAAGGTTACCACAGATTTGCGAAAATGAAATGCCCTGACATTTCCTTGATTTTCGAAACACATTTGGGTGAAATTGTCTGACAACTGAAGAAATGTCAGAGGGTTAAACAGACATAATTATAGAAATAGTTTTCAGGTAAGATTTGTTGTTCGAAACGTTTAACCTAGTCTGAAGAGCAAATAAAGGTGACCCAACAATTTTTCCCTTACATTTTCGTCATTTTCCCTGACATTTCCACGTTTTCCCGACTTTTTAAAACTCCTCGGCATTTCCCGGTGTTCCCTGACTATGGCAACCCTTGGTAATTAAAAGCAAGAGATCTCGAAAAGTTTAATTTTTCTGACATACCATAAATTAATGTTTCATGAAATTTAAAGAGAAAAACGGATCAGGATGCAGAAAAATTACTTCAAGGTTTTCAAGAGTATAAAAAAATAAAAATTAAAAAATACAAACTTAACAATCCCCGAAATAAATTAATGTGTTCTTCTAGTTTCGGCAGCAACGTCTCGGTTAAAAATATAGGGTGTTTTCAAAAAAGATTTCATCAAAAATCGATATTTGCAACTCGGCCTCATCTATGAATTATATGTATTTTTAGGGCTGATTGAGCATCACTTCCAGGTGCAGAGCACTCTAGATTGCTTTCTCACTTCTCTCCTTTACGAAATCATGGGTAATTTAGACTCGACAGCTGATCTTCTATCAATCCTTAGAGTATTTTGAAGATCAGGCTTCGATCGAAAACGATCGGTTTTGGATGAGGTTTTATGCTGCAATAGAGCTCTTGTATGTGTGGGGGATTTGCGATTTAAGTTATTTTTCTCCTCAGAAATGCACACGACAATAAAAACACATTAAAGACAAAACAAATGAGTTTACAAGGCTAAAGAAATCTAATAAACAAACCAGGACGTTTCGGGCCAGTTACATGCCCATTCTCAACTGGAACAAAAGCTAAAATATTAAAAATTAAAACGAGAAAATAAGTATCAGAGTTTGCACTAATTCGACCTACCTCGATCAGTTGCATGCTCATTTTCTTGTTTTGATTTTTACTATTTTAGCTTTTTTTCCAGTTGAGAATGGGCATGTAATTGGCCCGAAACATTCTGGTTGGTTTATTCGATTTCTTCACCGGGCTGCCACGGAATTTGGAAAATGACATTCCCTGATACATTTTAATGAAATTCCCTGACGATTGAAGATATGGCAAATGGTTAAGAAGACACAATTGAAAATGGTTTTCAGGCATTTGTAGTTCGAAACCTCAAGCCCATTTTAGAGCGCAAATAAAGAACAGGGTGTATTTTTTCATTTTGAAAATTCCTGATATTTTCCTGATTTATCTCGACTCCTGGCACGGTAGGCAAAAAGCAGTAAGACTTTCTCCGTTGAGAAGATTCGCGTAAGAAAAATTCCTGATAAAACGTCCAATTTTTCCGATTTTCCGGATATTTTCCTGATGCTAGACACCCTGAAGAAGATTTAACAAATTTTCCCCAACATTTCCCGGTTTTCACTGACTTTTTAAAATTCCCTGACATTTCCCAGTTTTCCCGGTACTCCCTAACCGTGGCAACCCTGTCCTTAGCCTTGTAAACCAATTGATTTTGTATTTAATGTGTTTTCATTGTTCTCCTCAGAAATTTACGGAGGTAAAATCCAACTCACCGTAAATTCCTCGTTAAAAACTTGGTGTACTGGGACGCGATGGTCTTCCCGGGCCCTCCGCTTGCAATTTTCGATTGTCTTCCGGATCTCGAGTTGGATATCCGACGGCGCGTGGCAGTGATCCCTTAAACTACCCTCGACGTAAAACTCTCCCTCCGTTTTGATGGATCCGTGACACTTGGTCTCGCCGGACTTCTCCTTGACGCACAGCCAAGTCCTCACACCGCCCTTGCTCTCCCGTAATTTCCGGTACTCGTAACCGTCCAACTGCACCAGGTCCTTCCCGTACTTTGTCTTCGAGAACGAGACCTTCCTTCGAGCCGCCATTGTCGATGGCTCCTGGGGGCGCATTGAAAGTGGGAGCTTTTTTTTATCGGAGGACCAACTCCGGACCATTCTCCATCGGTTCGGCTTTTCCGCCTCTTGTAAGGTCAGTTATTCTTGCTAGCTGGACCGCCCGGCTCCACGGATGGTCCGAAAAGCTGCAAAGGTTCAAAAATTCTACTTGATCGATTCGACAAAACCAAAATCACTTTACTTGCATAAAGGGATACGCAGGGTTGCCACGGAATTTAAAAATTTAAATTCCCTGCTGACATTTCCATAATTTCCTTGACACATTTTGGTGGGATTCCCTAACAATTGAAGATGTGACGGATGGTTCAGAGGGCATGATTGAAAATAGTTTTCAGGCAAAATTTGTTGTTCGAAATCTCAAACCCATTCTAGGAAGCAAATGAAGGTGACTTACCAAATTTTACCTGACATTTTCGTCATTTTCCCTGACACTTCCCGGTTTTCCCTGACTCTTTAAAATTCTCTGACATTTCCCGGTTTTCTCTGACTGAGGCAATCCTGTATTTTACATTGGAAAAGTCTGTTGAATCCAGAGTCCAGGCTCTTAACGAGGACAAGAAAAAATACTCTTGAATCAATCGGATTTTTGCTCAAATCAAAAGCGGATCCTCTTAAATTAAGAGGGAGTCGAATCCGATAGAATAAACAGTATTTTTTCTCACCAACAATTTTAAGAGTCAGGAGACTGAGTCCACGATACATAATTTGTATAAATTACTTTTTCGAGTACAATCGAAAAAGTAATCAGTAAGCCAGCAGAATTTGCTCAGTATTTGAGTGTTTGTTCACTTCCGGAATTTATTTACTTCCATTAATGATCCCGATCCGATTCAAATCTGTCAAGAAGGCGCGGAGCTGCTACTGAAGACTTGAGTTGGGTTAGGTTAGGTCACGCAACTAAATCAACTCCGCGGTAATGCGGGAGGTGTCGCACGAAAATGAAGGCGCGCAGCGCGCCACAGCTGGGTTGCGCAGATATCTTCTGCAGCTACAAGTCGCAATTCGACGGCGTGAGTTCGCAATTCTTCATCTTTAAATTTTCCCTAACATATTCGTCATTTTCGCCCTTTTCCCTGACTAGTTCGTCATTTTCCCTGATATTTCTCGCGCGGTTTTCCCATATTTCCTGAAATTTCTCGATTTTCTCTGACTGGCAACCCTGTAGGAGGATATTTTGCTTAATCTCCTCTGAAAAATGAAAACTAGTCGGAGATTTTGAAACATTGCAGTGTAGATACGAACTTTTTGATTTTACAGATCCATTTTAACGGGCACTCGGTGAACCGGTAAAATTTTAACCTCCGGTGAAAATTTTTCTACCGAAAATCCCCATCAAAACCGAAAATACCGTTCGGGCAACGAATGGTCAAAATTAAAATCAAAGTGATCAAAAAACAGCAATTGAAGTTTTGCTTTGTCGGAATGTCGGGAGGTTAAATCTGCCGTGTTAAGGAAGAACGCCGATGAACCTTCCGACGCTGCCACATTTCCATCAATTAAACCTAAATTTACTGAGAAAATCGTTAATTTTTTTCTTGAATTTTCCAGACAATTGTGTTCACAATGGACCACTAGACAAGGTACAAATTTCAGCATTCTGATACATGTTTCTTAGCCAAAATTTCACGTAAAACAAGATACGCACAACGAAAATTACTGAAATTAACTCCTTACGAAGATATTTAATGATTCTTGGTGCGTGAATTGAAACCACCCGCTCATGAAAACTCAATGCTCTACGTCATTCACATTGCGCGCTAAACGTTTATCATGACAGTCTCTGCGATATAAAAATCTGGCAACCTCAATCTTGACGCTTTGGCTCAGCTATAGCAAATTGCTTACAGTTTGAACAACACATGGTGGGAAATTGACGTTGCTCAATAGAGAAGATTGCCGAAACCGTTGTAGTACGCGATTTGACTCACGTAGAGCTTCGAGTTTCTTGTGAGCGGGCAGTTCAAATTCCTCGTAACCAATGTGAAATAAAAACGTTAATATCTTCGTCAGGAGTTGGTTTCAGTAATTTTCGTTGCGCGAGTCGTGTTTCACGCGAAATTCTGGTCAAGAACATGTACCAGAATCCTTCAACTCGTACCTTGTCTAGTGGTCCATTTCGTCTAAAATGTCTGAAAATTTCAAGGTAAAATACGCATCATTGTTCTCAAGAATACATGTTTTATCCGGGGCAAGTTGGCAACTCACACTGAAAAAAAATTCTCGGCGTTTTTACCAAGGTCCGTTGGTATCTCACTTTTTTACCAATTATTATTGGTAATTTTATCAAGACAGACTGGTAAACTTACCTAAAAACCAGTATATTTCCTGTTTTTTTCAGGTAAGAATACCACTTTTATTGGTAATCGATTCCCGCGCGGTAATTTTGCCATTTTATCTCGGTAATTCTACCATAGTCGATAAAAAATATTGGCGTTTTTACCAAGGTCCAGTAAAATTACCGAGAAAATTCAATAATTTTACTGAGATTTCTCGGTAAAATTACCAACTCCATAAATGGTAATTTTACCAAGAAAAAACTGGGATCAAATAGAACCCTGAATTCTTGGTAATTTTACCCTTTTCTTAGTAAATACACCGAGATTTTTTTTTCAGTGCACGAATGTTCATACGGCGCTCTTCCTTAGCACGGCAAAAACGTCAGAAGGTGACAGGACCAGGTTGATACCGACACATTTCGTCACAAGCTCACCAGTCACCACGGGTGGAGATCTCGGACAAGTCGCAGGTGATCTTGGTTCTTGACTCACCGCTCGGCTCGCGGGAGAAAGTTGCTGATTGGCTGAGATGGCTGATCGTTACCATGCCCGCAGCTTCCGGCTGTCGGAGCGGCGGCATCTCGGCCAATCAGCGCCTTGCTCTCCTCTGTGTGTCATGTCAACCGGTGAGTCAAGATCACTGACTGTGATGACTCCTTAAGATAAACGGAACGGACCAACACTCAAAGCTAAGGCTGCAGGCTCTTAGGGAGTCTGGGATCGGGCACTCACACCTCTAAACGAGGCAACAATGGAGATGTTGCATATGTGAGGAATTTGAGATTTGACTGTTGATTCTTATGTAAAAGTTCGCGAGAAACACGATGGTGCCACTGGTTTTCTCTGAAATCAATTCCCAAGCTCAAAAAAAGCTCTCTAGTCGAGGCAAAATGGAGGGGATATCCCACGCTACCCTGAGAGTCCACCTCTACATCAGAACAAACTCTCCATGCAAGGATAGGGAGCAAATATATTAGCAGGGATGCCGTGTTTTCAGTTTTGGAGTCCCCAAATAAGGTGGCAACCCTGCTAATGTATTTGCTCCCTATTTTTGCAAAGAGAGTTTGTCTTGATGTAGAGGTGGACTCTCGGAATAGCGTGGGATTTCCCCTCCATTTTGGCCTCAACTTGAGAGCTTTTTTTGAGATTGGGAGTTGATTTCAGAGAATACCAATGGCACCATCGTGTTTCTCGCGAACTTTTATCTAAGAATCAACAGTCAAATCGCAAATCCCTTTCACATGCAACATCTCCATTGAGGATTTTTGGGTAAAAGGGCGCGTGATGCTTGCAGTGCTGCTACCCTGTACCCCACCAGTTAAGCCTCTGAGGGCTACGACGAGACCATCAAAATCGGATTTTTGGGGCCCAGTATTCGAAACTCACAGGTGCCAAAACGCCAAATGCGCCTAAAACATGAGGGCTCTGCGCCAACGTGACCCCTAAGAATATCACCACCCCCCCCCCCCTTCAAGAAAATCCGAGTTTTTCTATTAAGTGATTTTTCGAAATTTCGACGCACGGCACCGTAATATAAGTTTTCCCGAAATGCTGCGTGATATATAGGCAACAAGTCAACTTGGCCCCTGAAAAATCATCAATGGCCCTTAAAAATCGACCTTGATGGGCCACAAGGCTTCTGAAACTCGAAGGTGAGTTTTGAATACTGCTGGGACTAATTCCTTCAAAACACGTACTTTTCCCCAAGAATTCTACGTCAGTTCAACGACCTCAGGGTGTCTACTAACAATAAAACAGGCTGGTCAGAAATAAGTACTTTTACAGTACTTTTTCAGTACATTCTCAAGAAATTCAGTACCTCCCCCAACAGAAAAATTCCGTATTTTTTCAGTACCACCATTTGACGAAATTCGAAAAATTTCAAAAATTTGAAATTGCGACAAAAATGACAAAGACTTTAAAAAATTCCGGACCTTTTTGCGGAATTTTCGCACTTTTTCAGTACTTCCGGACCGCCCTTAAGAAATCAACACTATTTCGTAGACGCCCTGGTGACCTGGTACATTGTGGGAGGGGCGCTCTGTCCTCCATTTTTAGGGGACAGAATTTTGGACAAAAATCTCCGGATTTCTTGGTTTTTGGCTCGGGGCCCTATTAAAGAAACAAACAAGTTCACGAAAAAACGGATGATAGGGTGACATTTCGTCGAAAACCGAAGAAAGTGAGAGAAGATCTGCGAGGAATGCAAGTTTGAGGATTCATGACGGTAAACGTGCGTAACGCACAGTACTCATATACTGCCGTGCTGAGGAAGAACGCCGTATGAACTTTCAGGCGTTGCCAAATTTCTTTTGGTAAAATTTTCATTTTTGAGAAAAATTATGAATATTTCTCCTTGAAATTTTCAGGAATTTTAGGTGAAATTGCGAACAAAATTATCTGAAAAATTGGAAGAAGAATATTCATCAGTTTACCAGGAAATTCGTCTATTATCAGAGGAAATTTGGCCACGTTTGAAGGTTCACACGGCGTTTTACCTTAGCACGGCAGTATAGCCATCGACAGGGCCTGATTTACCTTCTTGCCGCCCATGGGCCGCCTGTATTTTGCCGCCCCTTCTCATTCGTTTTGAAACATCCGTACAAACCATCAAGTGAACGTGCCGGAGGAGGAGGGGTACATAAGACGCGTTTACTCGCGTTGGGCACATTTTTTGTGAAAGCCCTGTCAACACTAGTAAAAGTTCACGTAACTTCGCGCAAAAATTCATTTCCGTAAACCGATCTCTGTATGAACGATGCCTTTCATTTTTAAAAAAGAACGAAAAAATTATGAATAAGAATAAACATGAATGTGGTCTAATGATTTTAATTTCCGCCACCGCGCCGACCGCACTGTGTTTGGCGCAATGCGAGAAGTATCCCTACAGTCTTGTAGGCGCTATGCGTTTCACGCTGACCGCTGCTAACCGAGTGACCGCACTGTTTTTGACGCAATGCGTGAAGTATCCATGCAGTCTTATAGGCACTATGAGTTTCACGCCAACCGCTGCTGACTGCACTACGATTGACGCAATGCGTGAAGTATTCATGGAGTCTTGTAGGCGCTAATATGTGTTTCATGCTGGCAGGTGCGCCGATAGGGCTTCTCCTTTCCGTCCCAAGTTTCTTCATCATTTCTCTCTGCGCCGCGCCGCTCCAGGTCCAATTGCATGTTTGATTTCTCTCTCAACTAGACTAATAAAAGGCGCTGTCTCGTGTATCACCGAAAGATGAACAAATTAGAAATTACTATACTTTAACTCTCAGGAAATGAGAGATTTTTTCGCCTTTTCTCATTTGTATTTTTTTTTTCTGAATCAGATTTTTTTCTTGATCCCTGCATTTGAAAAAATTACATCATTTGCCGCCTCCTAAATTTGCCGCCATGGGCCGCGGCCCATGTGGCTGCCCCCTTAATCCGGCCCTGGCCATCGATGCTACGATACAATCGTAAGAAAAAGCTAGATCGAGTTGCGCTGGTCAGACATAAAACAAAAAGTGACGAGAATCACAGTTTTTTAAGGTTTATACATACACATATATCACATACATAAATACAGATAAAACCACTATTATCGAGAACCAAACCCTTCTACACCACAGTAATACACATACAAAAAACCCGCGGAGCAAGACAAGACAATTATCAAAGTATTTTTATACACGTAATAACTACGAATGTGGGGATCCGTCGTTCGTTAAGCACGCGTTTGATTCACTTTGGCATAAATATACTCATTTTTGCGGGGGCGTCGGGGGGGGGGGGGGGGGCGCTCATTTTTGTGCATTCTTGGCTATGGTTCTATGGCTTCTTTGGTCTGGTACTGGCAGCGATATTTTTCTGGTGTTTTTCGTGTTCGAAAGGAGGCTGCCCTTTTGAGCCCTAGGAGCTCCATATTTCGGCATATCCGTACTCTCCCTCATATAGGTAATAATCTATAACAGATAGCATACTCGCAGAGTTGCTATGACATGTGTCAATGGAGTTGTTGCAAGTGTGAGGAATTTGCGATTTGACTGTTGATTCTTACGTAAAAGTTCACGAGAAACACGATGGTACCACTGGTTTTCTCTGAAATCAACTCCCAAGCTCAAAAAAAGCTCTCAAGTTGAGGCCAAAATGGAGGGGATGTCCCACGCTATCCTGAGAGTCCACCTCTACATCAAGACAAACTCTCCGTTCAAAGATAGGGAGCAAATACATTGACAGGGCTGCCACTTTATTTGGGGACTCTAAAACTGAAAACACGGCATCACTGCTAATGTATTTGCTCCCTATCTTTGCATGGAGAGTTTGTCTTGATGTGTAGAGGTGGACTCTCAGGATAGCGTGGGATATCCTCTCCATTTTGGCCTCAAGTTGAGAGCTTTTTTTGAGCCTGGGAGTTAACACAAGAGAAAACCAGTGGCACCATTGGGTTTCTCGCGAACTTTTACATAAGAATCAGCAGTCAAATCGCAAATTCCTCACACATGCAACATCTCCATTTTCTACTTTCGAAAAAAGCTGAGTCTTAGCGTCCAGCCCACGCAGCAACCAGGGGCTTCAAAGAGGCTCATCGATGGAAATGTTGACTGTTTCCTTTCAAAGACCAACGATCTTTAAAGGTAACTGATGTGTTCGGGACACATCACAGAGCAGGCGTCGAAATATTCAATGAATTTCGTGCTGACATGGCTGAGAAATTGAAGAATTACTGCCAGTTCGAGAGCCCCAGTTTGAACGTGGGCTGGGCGCTTAAAGTGCGGCGGGTACACCTGCGAGTTACAAGCGCTTGTTGAAAGTAAAACACCAACAGGAAACCAGGATTTCGATCGCTCCACGTCGAGATATCTATATCCTCCATGCCTATTGGTGTTCATGATTTGAAGGAGGGACGCACGGAGGGAGGTAGCACAAACATGAATGAAAAAGCTCCGATGTCACAATGTTAAAACGAAGGTGATAATGCCGGAATCACACGCTGGATTTGGCAGCTAAATATGGAAGTCAACAGTCATCGCTCAGCAGCTGAAATTTCGCATACTCGAGTTATTTTCATCCAGATGTGTTTTTGAGTACCCGTATAGCCCTGCATAGACGATCAAATTCCGAACCAATTCCGATCAAAGCAGACATGCTGATGACTGGTGGTCACCATCTACCATCAAATTTTGACGGGCCGCACTTTTTTGTTCAAAGTAAGATCAGAACGGAGTGCCACCATTCATCATTTCCTTTCCTGCCTCGGGAAACATTTCTGCCAAGTTTTCATTTTAAAATGAAGCAAATTAATGAGTTTAAGACTGATGACTCCCGACACTTTGATGCTACTTTGATCGGAATTGGTTCGGGAATTTGATCGTCTATCGAGGTCTTTACAGGTACTCTAATGTGTATCAAATCTATTCGAATAGTTCAGACAAATCCGCCATTGGCCGATGGTCGCTCAGAACCGTTGCTGAATTTTGCGCGAAACGCGCATCGGGCCGATGACTTCCACATTGAAGCCACATTCAGCGTGTAATTGCGGCATGAAGCTAGCATGCAATGAAAGATGAATCTCTTGTTACTTACTGACGTCACTCAGTCCTAAATTAAGCCCCACGGCTTCATCGGTGCCACCAGCCGCCATGGTGCTTAATGCTACTTGCGAGGTGGTTAGAGAAACCGCGGGCCGGTCTGAAATGATCAAACCGAGTTTCAAGGATACGACCACACAAACACATACACAAACATGAAACGTATAAGGAGCAGCACCCCTGATCTGGACATTCAAGTCGTGACTCACATCAAAGGATATACTCAAGGAATGTGAGATATGAGCGCGACTCAAATCGAAACGAAGGTAGCTTGAATATTCTGCCACCAAATTTGATAGATTGTATGGTACAGGGTTGCCACAGAATTTGGAAAATGAAATTCCCTGACATTTCCCTAATTTCCCTGACACAATTTGGAGAAATCTCCTGAAAATCGAGGAAATGGCAGATGGTTCGGAAGACATAATTGAAAATGGTTTTCAGGCAAAATTTTTCGTTCAAAACCTCCAACCCATTCTACAAGGCAAATAACAGTGATTTAACAAATTTTCCCTGACAATTTCGTCATTTTCCCTGACATTTCCCGGTTTACCCTGGCTTCTTAAAATTCTCTGACATTTACCGGTATTTCCTGACTGTGGCAACCTTGATGATGTGTTGTTGAGGTGAAAATGTGACAACCATGCAGCGAATTACTGCAGCAGACTGAAAGAAAAGTTCGATAGCGATAGCTGAATGCACTATGGGTTCCGTATCGAAAGAAGTACTCGGTTGGTCAAAACAAAATTTCAGTTCGAGGGGCCGAACTTCTCTCAGAGTTTGGCTCAGTCAAAAAGTTTGGTCTCGTGGACCGAATGGTTGGTTTCATAAATCGAAAGTTCGGCTCAAACGATCGAACTTTTTTTTCAGTGGGTTGAATCCGAACACTTCTCCGATCCGAATCAGGAGTCATTCGAGAGGGGCAAAGATACAATCCCATTTGACAGTCAAAAGAATTTTTCAGACAAAAAAAATAATTTTTTTCAATAATTTTTCACGTAAATTTCGAAAGGATTAAAATTTTACTTCAAAAAGAGTCAAAAGGATTTCCTAAAACGAACGTGTAATATACTTCAACAGTTTTGTAAGAGGTATTGAGAATTTCTTTTAAAGATCATCGCTACCAAGGTAGTGGCTTTTTGTTGAATCAATATTTTTATCATGAGCTGGGAGCTCCAGCTTGACATCCGTCTCAGGATGAAAAGAATAAGCAGGGTTGCCAATTCGTTGTCTTCCGGACGAAGGAACGTAACTCCATTCCAATGTTGCCAAATTGACTCGAACAATTAATTTATTTTACGAAGTATACCTGTGCAATTTTTATCATCAATTTGTCTGTTTTTTGCGTGAAATCTAAAGAAAAATCAGCGAAATTTTCAGTTAATAATGCTCAAGATTCTCCCAGTAAAAAAGCAACCTTCGCGGGGGTGTTTGGCATCAATGTAATTAAGATACGTTCTTTCGTGATAGAGACGACGAATTATTATCGACCGCGCGGTCTTGACCAAATTGGGGAAATGCCTCAAAATTGTGGAGGCTGAGAGAAGAGGGAGAGAGAAAAAATTATTTTTTACTTTTTCTTGTTTGAAGGTTTTTAGATTTTTGGCTCTTGTGAAATAATGCGACTTTAGCACACCGCATAAAAGGATCAAAAAATTTAATAACATTATCTTCAGCGCGTTGTGTTGAAAACTGCTGCAGAAAATTGCGGAGGCCTAAAACAACTTGCACCCCTGGAATAAAGGAGCACTGCCGTGCTGAGGAAAAACGCCGTATGAACATTCGAGAATTGCCAAATTTCCTGGCATAAAATGTTTGTTTTTGAGGAAAGTTATGAATATTTTTACTTGAAATTTTCAGGAACTTCAGGTGACATTGCAAACAAAATTATCTGAGAGATTGAAAGACAAATATTCACACATTTTCCCGGAAATTCGGCATTTACCAAAGAAAATTTGGCAACGCCTAAAGGTTCGTACGGCGTTTTTCCTTAGCACGGCAGTGTGAGTGTAAGACTTTATGAGCAATTGAGCAAAATAAAAGCGAGGAGACCCCAGTCCCCAGTGCGAGGACAGAAATCGAACCGATTATTTTCCAAATCAAGTAAACGCCAATCTCTATTTCGGTAGTAGAGGGGTTATAATAGCTTTGTTTTCTCTGGTATAATCAATCATGTCTGATTTCAAAATAGCCTTCTAAAAGAACAGATATTTTTTGGAATTCGAAGATTGTCGACGGCATTTGCAAATTTGGCGCTTACGTGATTTAGAAAATAATCGGCTCAACTAATGTGGGATGAATATGAATTGGCTGAGTGAAATATTATACCGGCGTGCGAATGAGATCCGATGAAAGTACTCAAAGCTGTGCCACAAAGGGAAGACATTCACTCACTTTCCATAGTTTTTAGCAAAATCACACGGAAAGCTCATTTTGAAAGACTGTAAATTTTTTTTCCTATCCCTGACTGTTCCCTGTTTCTCCGCGACTCCAAAATTGTCGACCTAACACCCCCCCCCCCTTTCCTCAGGGGTACAGAATGTTCACGAACCAACGACCGATCGGTTGTTTGCAAACTGCGTAGGCTGCGACTTGGCATGACGGATAATATAAAATGTATTACATTTTGGTCAAAATGCGCTCCATTTTTGCGTAGGTGCCCCTTCCTAAAGGTAGTACGCGCGCTCCTCTGCGCATTTACAAATTGCGTGCGCCTCGGGAGTAGCGCGATTCCAGTGGCGTGGCGTGCTTTGCGATCTATCGATATTTCCCCATTGGAAGCTTTAGTTGGACGCAATGCGTGAAGTATTCACGCAGTCTTGTAGGCGCTATGCGTTTCACGCTGACCGCACTGTGTTTGGCGCAATGCGTGAAGTATTCATGCATTCTTGTAGGCGCTATCCGTTTCATGCTAAGCGCAATGACTGCACTGTGTTTGATGCAATGCGTGAAGTATTCGTGCAGTCTTGTAGGCGCTGATATGTGTTACATGCCGATCGCCGCGCCGATGGCTTCTCCTTTTCATCTCAAGACCTCGTCATCATTTCTCTCTCAGTCGCGCCGTTCCTGGCCAAATTGCGTGTTAGGTCTCTCTCTTAACTCGATTAATTTAAGGTGCTGTCTCTTGTATCACCGAAAGACGACAAAATTAGAAATTACTATACTCTCAGGAAATGTGAGATTTTGTATGTAATTTTTTTTCTAAATCCGATTCTTTTTATATCTACATTTTAAAAAAATTGCAAAATTTGCCGCCATGGCCTTAATCCGGCCCTGAGTTTCAATATATTTCATGAAATTTCACGCGTATGAATTTCATGAAATTTTCCATCTCTGGAGCCACCCTGATAATCGATCCTTTTCCATGGGTTTAAGTGGTAGATCAATCGATATATCGCAAAGCACGCCACGCCACTATGCGATTCGCGCGTCAAGAGCCGTGCGACTCTTAGATCCTGTGTTCCACTATCAAAGGAACTCATCAAATGCAAGATGGCGATTGTTCATCATCATTTGCTGTCCGCCAACTTTTGATAGCGGACTTGCGCGAAAACCAGCACACATCTCCGCCATCTTGCATTTGATGAGTTCATTTGATCACGGGCTTAGGGCTCGGGAGGACGCGACGGCGCGACGCTTGAAGTATACCTGCAGTTTGACAGGCGCTTCCCAAGATCCTTTTTAGCTCGAAGTTCGAAGTTTTGAAGATTTTTATCCGCCGGACTAAGCAGGTCCCTTTTCACGGATCCGCTCACAATGGAGATGTTGCATGTGAGAGGAATTTGCGATTTGACTGTTGATTCTTATGTAAAAGTTCGCGAGAAACACGATGGTGCCACTGGTTTTCTCTGAAATCAACTCCCAAGCTCAAAAAAAGCTCTCAAGTTGAGGCCAAAATGGAAGGGATATCCCTAGCTATCCTGAGAGTCCACCTCTACATCAAAACAAACTCTCCATGCAAAGATAGGAAGCAAATACATGGCTGCCACTTTATTTGGGGACTCTAAAACTGAAAACACGGCATCACTGCTAATGTATGTGCTCCCTATCTTTGCATGGAAAGCTTGTTCTGATGTAGAGGTGGACTCTCAGGATAGCGTGGGATATCCCCTCCATTTTGGCCTCGACTTGAGAGCTTTTTTTGAGCTTGGGCGTTGATTTCAGAGAAAACCAGTGGCACAATCGTGTTTCTCGCGAACTTTCACATAAGAATCAACAGTCAAATCGCAAATTCCTCACACATGCAACATCTCCATTATGAAGCAACAAAACATTCTTGTATATCCAAAGCAATGAAAGGGAGCTTGGTCCCTTTTCCGCTGACTCGGAGACTTTAACGCTTGAGAGGAAAAGTTAGACGAGCCGGAACGCGGGATGCAACTATTCCGTCTTCCGAATATGTGAAATTGCATATCCACAAAATGAAGGAAAACGTGATTGTCATGATACGTATCCATGTGTGGTATACAGATTGATCCAGGGTCTAACGGACATACTGCAGAAGCGTGTTCTATGGGTCAACAAAATAAAACGTTTTTCTTTTATTAAGTTTAATAAAAAAGTGCCCCCAGTCGGAACTACGCCCCTCCCCCCCCCCCACCCAAAAAAAAAAAAAAAAAATTCGGAAAGTAAACAGTTTTTCCTGAATGTTGGCAACAGTTGTGAACCAAATCCCATGAAATTTTGAACTCCTCTGTACTTTCATGCCCTGAATTCATAAATGATCTAAAAAAAATCGAAATCTCAATTTGCAACAATAAAGTCGTATTTTGACCAATAGAACACGCCCCTGCAGTCTGGCCGTTTAACCCTGGACCATCCTGTATATCGTCGATAGGCATTTTCACCTACTTGGAAGTCGAAATGGTTGTATCATGCATTTCGCCTTATCCAACTTTTCCTCTCACGTGTCAAGGGGAAGAGGGTGACAGAGAAGGGACGGTTGTCCAAGGGGTCAAAGGTGCTTTCTTAGGCACATTCAAAATTTTCTAATAAGTAAAAGGGTACAAGTCCAGAGGGGAGAGGAGGATGATACTCCCTGGCCTTATCGATCTTCCTAAATACGATCACTACTGAAAGGGCAGCTTTAAGGTTACCTTTACAATCTTTCCACATTTGGTGGCAGAATTATCTTTATCCAAGAACTAGTAAGGATGATTAAGGATGATCTGGGCCCAGATTAGGGTTGCTCCAAGACACAAAAACATAAAAACTTGTTAGTTCAGCAGTTAAATGGGAATGTAGTGATGACAGTGCCGTTGCTTAACGGACAAAGAAAAGCCTGCTAGTATACGGAAACAAGAAATTGTACTGTGTGAAATATTTAAGCTTCTGTTTACCTATACAAGTTCAAACAAGGTGGTAAGTACTTTTGCAAGACGAAAAAACCTGGTATTATAATTTTTCAGATTTTCCGTACCACAAGACTCGATGTAGAAAATAAACTTTAACCCCTCTTTTCACAAACAAATTTCTTTTTTCCGACTTCCAGATTTTGGCAGGAGAAAATAAATGACTAGTGGAACTCAAAAAAATTTATAACTGAATTTTTTTGAAAATAAGGGTTGGTTCCTTTCTGATAAACTTGGTCCAAATAGGTATGTCTGAATTTTTTCATTTCAAATCCTTATGAGCTGTTCTTTATTCTCCACAGAGATATGTTATACGTCATATTATATTGCTAGGATTTAAGAGCTTGTAGAATCTTAATTACCAATCCAATTTAGTCAAGAAACTTGGACTGACCAAAATTCATCACACTATTACACTGCTTATGATTAAAAAGGAACTGTCACTGCTCCATTCCCAAAATTGCAATCACAAATAGTACCTAAGACACACATGGAAAAAATCCAATTAAAGGAGAAAAAACAGAAGTGCAAAAAACCCAACCCGCAGATACAACCATTGTAAGAACATAAAAACATAAAATGAGAGATTCATTTTCATTCAGATCATCCTGCGACCCGATTATTGAAACTATAGGCATGACTAGGCTAGACATACTTAGCCCTATCTTAATCAAGCAATGCACCGCATTTCAATGTCTCGTCATGCTGCTTTAAACTTTCAATAATCAGCCTGCTGACTGCTAGAAGCATGAAATGAGACAAACGCACAACGCTGTGATGAGGTCAAATATTTTGGGAAAATAACTAGGGGCTGACCAGCTCATTCACTAGGCAATCTTTATCACTTAATTCACACTGTATGGAGTGTTTCTGGAATCACAAGCTGCAGCTCTCGTTAAAGTCCTAGGTGGGCAGTGAAAATTAAAGAAGCAAACCACATTTTTTGGATTGTATCATGAGCAATACATTCTTCAAATTCCATTTCAATTCATTGGCTAATTCAATAGTAACGATTTCTTAAACCAGTGGAGCAACGTTGACGGTGGAGACAGAAGCTCCGTTAGGAAGATTCTTGGCTTTTCAGCCTTACAGTTTTCTCCTCTGGTGCCAATTCTGGGTGTAAGTAAGTAATTACAAATTTCTGAAGATGGAAATCATAGAATGATGAGGATTTGGAATTATATGAAAAATTGATGATGTATTCCACCAATGAGCATCCTATGCCAAATCCTGCTCATCCATCAAATAGAGTCCAGAGGCAGGAGCTTCCTCATAGTTTGGGAGGATAAAAGTAACGTTTAAGTAACGTTTTCTTAAAAGCAGTATTCATCGGTGATACAATCTGAATGGACTAAAAATATGTTGAGGTGTGTCGATTTGAGGCTCATCAGAGCTTGACTTCTGCTACGATATCCAATGTGTAAGCTCCGTAAGCTCCAGCAGCGATTACTTTTCCAGAAGTAGTGATTAAAACTTCAAGCTGAGAAAATGCGTACACCCTGCATAATACGAAAGAGCCTCAACTCATTACCTGTCAACTGGCAAGCTAATGCAGCCATACAAATAGAGAAAGAAGCCATGCGGTAAGAAGAGTCGGTTAATGAGTTACTGATTCACTCACAGCTTCATTGGTAGAATCAACAGGTGAGGTCATAGCACCCATGATAATGAAAACCATGTTCCAGGATCAACGTAGTGAAAACAGCTACTGAAGCTTTGCAGTAGGGACTTTGAAATTTTGAATTCATGTGAGAAAAGTGAAAACTCAGATTGCGTGAGGAAATTATTTTACCCTACATGTGTTACTCATAAACAATGTCAGATATAGGTTATGGCACAAAGGCAGATAAGATCAGGAATGGGCTTCTTATCAGTTCTTGGTTCGGCATATAATACAAAAAATTGGCTTCTGATGGACGGAAAAAAGTTCAATAAGAAGTCTTAGAGGGAAAATGAGACGCAAAGTTGAATATTCGCGACTCCAAGGGACTACATGAGCCCATGTCCATTTCAGGAGATGCTCATTTCCGGGCTAACTTCGCGAATCTTATCAAAATTGACGGAAGAAAAAGACCGTAAAAGGAGAGAATCTCAGTAAACTTGAAAAAACGTTGTTTGTTACACATAAGAAACAGAGTGACAATTACCTGGGAGTTGAATATATCCATTTCAGCGGGTTAATTATATAAATAAAACAAGGAAAATAAGTCTTCAAGGTCTCGCAACGACTTGCCCGCACTCCTCCGCGCAAACACAAGAAATTATATTGCACCTCACTCACTCACACATAGAATCGAAGACAAATTAATCTCGGCACACAGACGCGAATAAAGAAATCGAAAACTGCGATGAAAAATCTTTAATTAATTATGTGATTACCGTTCGCGACGTAAGTAAATATTAGAAATAATAGCACGCAAAACGAACGTTTCCAGCCGCACGAAGCGCAGATTTCGGTGGATCTCGGATTCTGTGGAATTAGATGGGAACTGGGGTCTAGCTATTTTTGGAACTTTGGAACGAGGAAAGAAGCAGAGATCGAGGAATCTGATTGGGCGATTCTTTGGATACCGGCTCAAGAGGAGGAGTGAAGGCGACTGCTCGCGGATTCTCCGTGAAGCTTTATGAGCTTTTAAAGCGTCGATTCGCCGGGAACGGTAGTCTTCTGCGCTGGTGTGTATTGTCTGTGGTATCATGCGCGTTTACAGGCGCAACAGTTGTGACTTGCGCATCGCTCATTACAAGTTACAACACAACAAGCAAGATGATTGTCTTCCTCCGTTCAGCCGTGGCTTGCCGGCAGGGTTGCGATGATTCATGAGAAATAAAACCTTAAAATTTCACGAGAGGTATTTCATAAAATTTCACAAGAAATATTTCAAGAAATTCCAGAAGAGTACATAAAATATTGAAAAATATGAAAAATACGGAAAGATATTTTTCGAAATGAAATGCAATATTAAAATAAAGGCGACTCATTTTTGCTTGTTTGTATTTTTTAGTGCGTGTTGCATACCCAGCTCCTGAAAATATGTTATATATTTTAAGCGATTTTGTTAAAAATGCAATATTTCACAGAAATTTTCAATATTTCACAGAAATTTTCAATATTTCACAGACATTTTCAATATTTCTCAGAGATTTTAAATATTTTTCAGAAATTTTAAATATTTCATATTTTTCATTTCACCCGTGAACCTTCTGCAGCAGTAGCCAGTAGCATTGGTTTTTCTAAAATTTTTCGTTTTTCGTCCTGAAACAGAGAATTTCTACAACCCGTCTCAGATTAATTTTTCACTTTGGTTATAAGTAATTTCCAATCCAGCGCATACAGGAAAAGAGGGAAAGTAATCTGAAATGGGCTCTATCAAATCGTCGATTTGAAGTTATTGGATGTTCTTCGGGTACCCTAAATTATTCAGAATTGACCCTTTCAAGCTGCATGGTATAATGGTATCTCATTTGCCCCCGTGTAAGTAAGTCGTCACGGTTTCCGGCGTATTCGAACAGGCGTGGGATAAATCGCATCGAGCAAATAAAAAATCTCGGCAGATTTTGAATTTGCCATAAAATGAACGATGACCCGATGACAAACGACAGCTATCGATTTCTGTATCGAATGCGAAGTTGTTTTTCCCCAGAAAAGATCTTGCTTTCATTTTTCGAGATATTGCCAATATTTTTGCCAAATTGATTCTTCAGGCTCTGCGCAGGAGATAAAGTTCTTTTTTGCCGAAAAATTCAAAATCTGCCGAAATTTAGTGCTTAGCGATCGATATATCGTACGCCAGTTCGGCCACGCTAGAAACCGTGACGAAGCACCTTAAAGCGCATTTTTTTTAAAGTCCGTGGGTAGTAATCTGGATGCCGCGGATCCTATGAAAATGAAAAATCTGCGCTCAAAGCCACCACGTTTCTTGAAGAGCGCCGAATTTTTTAAAAAAATTCTCCTCTAAATTTTTGTTTTGTTTTTTTTAAATGTATGGTTTCTGGCGACATGTAATCACGAGCCTTCATATGTGCGAATCCAAGGAAGCCGGAAGCCGGAAGGAAGTCGGCATGCTTTGCGATGTATCGATTGGTCTGCCGTTTGATCCCATGAAAAATCGATTAAAAGGGTTTCGCAACGAACACCCTAATTATCGATTCTTTACCATAGCTACAAACGAGGGAATATCGATAATTGATCATTTAGGTACGGCACGTCACTGCGGGTTCCAGGGTCCAAATGGCTCTCATCCGAGGGCGTAGACCCTTGGCTGATTAAAGGGGCGTAATGTGATATTTCCTGATGGGGCATCCCCTTCGTGGAGAGGGGTTAAGAAAATTTTGGCAAAGCAGCACAAGTTTACGCTATTTTCAAGTTCGAAGTTTATTAATCGTACAGAGTAAAAATTGTAAAATTGGACGTATTGAAGTAACCGACAGACTTCTGAAATTAAAGAAAACAAACAAAATTAAAGCCACTGGACCGTGTCAGTGCTGCGGTTTGCACGAGCTTAAAACGTGGGTCTAAAAAACCAGCCTAAAAAAGAATCAGGCAAGAACCTGAAAGAAGAAGAAAGAACGAGTATCAACACAGCCGACGACAAGAAAGACGTATTCGGGCCTCTTTTTTAACTTTCCTCCCGAATCTGAGCAACACCTCATTGGCAGCATATAGCAGGACATTCAGAACTCAACCTTCGCGTCATCGCGCCTTAAATTTTTCAGATGCAGCACGGACGTCCATCAAGTACGAATAGTTGTATCTCTGCGCCGTCGTTAACGCGCATCCTTTCCCTCGCTTTATTTCCATATTGTGTTCGTTTGCGTTCGTTTTATTCGTAATGGTGCCTCAAGCACTGCGTGAATAACACAGCCGAAGGTATATATAGGAGAGATGTGTTCGGGCCTCTTTTTTAACTTTTCTCCCAAATCTGAGCGACACCTCATTGGCAGCATATAGCAGAGCATTGAGAACTCACGCTTCGCGTCATCGCACCTTCAATTTTTCAGATGCAGCACGGACGTCCGTCAAGTATGAATAGTTGTATCTCTGCGCCGTCGTTAACGCGCATCCTTTCCCTCGCTCTATTTCCACGTTGTGTTTGTTTGCGTTTGTCTTATTTGTAATGTTGCTTTAAACTAGAGCAGAGCATTGCGAGTTCACGACTCACGCCATCGCGTCTTACATTTTTCATATACAATGGGGACATCCATCTTGCGAGAATATAGTTATATCGCATTTACACTTTAGATGTCTCTTACTTTTAAATTTCGAAATAAATTAAGGTTAAGTTTGCCCGAGATATGCTATATGCTATATCCAAATCAATAGTCATTTTGAAAAGGAAGAAATATGTTTAAAGGTCTCTCATGAGGTCTATAAAGTTTGCGTATGTCTAAAAATCGAACCGACTATCGTTTCTACGGGAGTTACACATAGCGGATGAAGAAAGGGGATGATAAAGCGCCTGTATGTCAACAAAAAGGTGACAATTTCACAGAAAAATGTTTACCCTTCAGAAATATTAGTTCTTGATGGACCTCTGTTCACCACTATGCGTAAAAGCACCTCTCTTTCACTCCTAACTCTTTCTTCTTCCGTTCATTTAAGAAATTTTCCGCATTATATTCTCGGTCGTAATTTTTTTTTCTCTTCTTATTTTGCTATCTGTCAGAGGGGCGCGTTTTTGGCGCGCCAAGGGGGCGTATCTGCCAATGGCAGATTGGCCTTATGGCCAGTTCGAGCCTGGCGGGTTCCTCTTCCTCCCCCTCCCCAAGTTCTCTGAAAAATTGTGTTGGTGAGAAAACTTTGAATAGGTATAGGTATTTAATTTGATAATTATTTCTACAGGCGGATCCAGCAATTAGGCAACATTGGATTTCCTCCAATTAAAACTTTGTTAAATAATCGATTCTTTTCGGAGCACCTGGCCCCTCCGGGCATCGATACATTTCCATGAGTTCAAATGGAGGAAAAGCAATGTCGCCAATTTGCTGGATCCGCCAATGATTCTGATTGTTCTCAGGAAGGTAAAGGGGGACGAGGCACAGACAAGTATTTCCCTCTTTAGAAAAATTGCAAAAATATAGCGTAAGAACGTAGGGGCGTATGTATGCCCCCTCCCCCCCCCCCCCTGCTTCGCCCGAAAGAAAGGATGCCGATAAAGAGATGGAAGAAAGGAGAAAGAACGGTAGGAAGAAGGAAAGAGGCCTGTATTCGGTGGTTATTCATGACGAAATTGAATCGAACTGCATATCGTCACCTTCCAGGCAAAGTATCACAAGCGCCATGCGACGTTTAAAAATTTCCGCCGCCATTTTATTTTTTTACTGAGAAATTGTTGGTTGAATCTGTTCGAAAATTTCACTAAATTTTATCGGCAGCACAAAGAAAATTCGGTGTAATTTTCGGACAGCTTCGTTGAACAATTTCTCTGTGAAAAAATATAATGGCGGCGGAAATTTTTAAGCGTCGCATGGCGCTTGTGATACTTTGCCTGGAAGGTGACGATATCGTGACCTTCCGGCCTGAGTATCACAAGTTCCACTTGGCAAACTTTTCAGGAGACACGAAAAACTGATTTGCGACTGCATAAGACAGATATTCGGCTTGAAACTTGGGATACCGATCTTTTATTGACTTAATATGGAGATGCATCTCGTTATTTCAAAACCACCCATAAAAATTGATTTCGATAAAAATTTCAGTTATGATACTTTGTCCCGAAGGTAGCGATATCAAATGCTTCAAAAATTTGTAAATTTTCAGCAGGGGGGGGGGGGGGGGGGCGGAATCCCCCTTCGCACAATCCCCCCTCCCGCCCGAGACGACTGGCAATCCGCCAATGCATAGAGAAAAAAAAGGAGGTGTTAGCACTTCGGGCATCTTGGAATTTTTTTCATAACGTAGGACGGCACAGCGACTTATATCATCGAATTTCTTTGAAATGGTGTAACTTATGGAAAAAAGTCATTCTCTGTAAAGTGCTTGAGATTACATCATGAGTTGATTTAAGCAAAAAAATGGGACATTATGGTCCGTTTTTCATACTTCGAATTCCGGATTGCGCCGGTCAGGTTGTACCGACCTACGTCACAGGGTAAACAAACCTCAAGATGCAAACACCTTCTTTTTTTCTCTAAGTCGCCAATGTTACGGTTTCACCGTGGCATTTGTGTGTTTTAGCTAATAAGTTCGAAGTTACGGAAAAAGGACGAGACACTTATTAGATTTAAAATGCGCGCTCTCTAGTGACGTAATAACTCAGATCGTTGTTGTTGTTGTTGTTTTTAAACGGACATTTCAAATCCCTCACCCTGATTGGCTAACCCCAGAGGCGTTGCTGTGATTGGTCGAGCTCGTTTGTTTAGAAGCTTGAGCTGCTCGAAAAGTCGTTTCGTTTTCACGTTTCATGTCTTTTTAAAAGTTATTAAACTATTCTTTTAATAAGTAGCCATGATTAGTTAATTGTAGTTGTTTCGAATATCCTTTGCGAGTAAAGTAAGGTATGTTCTATTATTACATTAGTGTATTAGCTGCAATTTCAACCTTTGTTATCAGTTTGAACGCGCGAAGTCTATTGTGCCCGCCTAGGTTAGGAAGATCACCACCTTATTTTACCGCTATCATTGCGTTAAAATATATGCTTTTACGTCTTTTGGTCCTTGATTTTCATGTTTTAATGGTCAATCTACTTGTCAACTGAAATATTGTTCTGCTACTTTCTCGGAACATTTCCGGAATCCAAGTGCCTTAAGCCCTGGAATTGATCCCCTCAAAGCTCTGCTCTTTATTTCGTCATGACGGAACTTCAAGCCGAATAGGTTTCTACACATCATTTTCCTGATATTCTCTCTGTTTACTAAATAAAACTTATTTCGTTGCAACGAGTGCGTATGAATATTTCACTGATAGAAACTTCACGTTTAGTCACCCGGCGGGTTATGAACGATCGTATGACCAGTGTGTTGAAATGAGAAGGCTGCATACAGAGGTCTTAATAATGAACAAACTAGCTTGTAGTTAATAATTGCATGCTCTAAACTGTATCCCCCTGAAGTGCCTTGATTAATTAAATTTTCTCTTCATTCTACTTCAGGTCAGACAAGATGAGTTCTTCTTCATCTTCACAGCGTCAGAGGCTTACGCTTATTGCCCAGTTTGATGACATTTGTAGATGTTACGAAATTTTGGCGGAAGGATGCGAACAAGGTAAAATTTAATTCTTTTTTGGTGATAGTATTGGTAGAAGTTTACCAATAAGTATTATAACACCAACTGTATACTATGTGAATAGACCATGGAGTTATAATGTGAATGGGAGAGCTAGCACCACTTTCCGAGACTCCCGTGTCACGCTGGGTCACTTTTCCAATACATCATCAGTTGCTGTCCGTTCACGGGGACTCGACCATTGGAATCGCTACTTATTCTACATTGTCATTTTGGATTGATAAAGTGACCAAAGCTCGGCGCTCATCAGGCTCGGAACTGGTTGGCTGGAACATGGCGCCAGCTCTCCCATTCACATTACGACTCTATGTACTCTATGGAATAGACTTAAAGAACCAACTAGCAATGAACCTTTTCTGTAGAGGTTTATAATTACATTCATTAATATTGATTTAAAAGTAGAGGTGTTCAAAGGAATCCTCGGTACTGCTAGTTCTAAAGCACGGATGCACTGCCTAAGGCTGCTCTGGTTAGGTATGGCTGTCGCCATTGGAACTGTTTTAATTGGACGTATTTCTGTCAAACGGAACTAAACGCCAATTTGAGTTCCTTCTGAAGAATTTAGAATCCCGGATAGCGCGTTCTGTCAAATGAAACTGAGCGCCATGGAAAAGCATTGCGAGTATAAGACGGAACGAGCCCGACGCCGATTCCGCTGCCAATCCAAGTCCCCTTATACCTTCCTCCTCTGATGGTGCTTAGTTCCGTTTGACAGACATACATCCAATTGTGAGTTAAAGCTTTGTTGCCTGATACATTTGTTTGTTGGTTTGCTTGGCCTTCAAAACTGATATGCATAGCAGAAGCTTATTTTTGCCAGATCTAGAAACTTCAGTAGCTGTCAGTACGAGTTTTCCTATCATTACTACTTCTTTAAGACACTGTTTTGATAGCCTGCCGTTAACCGGTAGAGGAACGCCATCTGAAACCATCTCCCATGAAATCTGATGCAACTAAAATACCTAAATTAAGTCAGTTCTTTTAACCACATATCAATTCATTCAATAGGTAACACGGTTCTTGGATGCAGCCAGAATTTTTAATTTTATTACTTACTTACATTTGTGTAAAATTTCATGAAAAAAATTATGATACCACTGATTTTCTTTCAAATCAACGCTCGAAACTGAAAGTAGCATTGAATCTGAGGCTATAATGGAGGAAAATACTTGCTTCATAAGAGTGTCAATCTCTTTTTTTAATCAAATGCTGCATGTAGAGATGGATCAGAAAACGTCAGGAGAGTTGCTTTTCCATGAGGCAACTTCAAATTTCAGAATGATTGTTTCTACCCTATGTTGTAGGAACCCTGCTCATACATTGAGCCCTATTTCTGTGTGAAGGGTTTCATTTAATAAAAGAGCCAAGACATTTTCACGCAGCAGATATGTTCCCTCATTACAGCCTCAATTTCAAGATCAATTTTTAAGCTTACTTAGGAATTACTTAATTTGAGAGAAAAGCAGCAGCACTGAAAAGTATCCCTCACCAAATTTTCCAGCCAAATGAATGATTGAGTAGAAAATCATCGCTGTATACCAGAATTCTATTCTAGTTCTATTTTTCCTGATTATAATTTAAGTCATTCGTTCTCAGAGTTCTGCCATTGAAGTGATTCCCTTCTGTTCATCTAATCCTTATATTTCGTTGAAATGTGTTTAAGCAGATTTCAAGCGCTTCGTGTTGAGCCAAGAAGGTGTGCGACTAAAATGGCTAGAAGCAGTCAATGAGTGTCAACGCATGAAGGGTGCACTTGAGTCGAGTAACAATGAGATCTCAACTCTCAATAAAAAACTGCGCACAGCCAGGATAATGCTTGACCGAGAGAAAGCAATGAGAAGAAATGCAGAGCGAGATTTGGCAGCCATTATCAGAGACTATGCAGCAATGGTACGTTCTTTTCAGGATATATAAAGCCTCAAAAGAGGCTTTTTTCCTTTAAAACTATTTTTCTCATCGGAGATCTTATTCCTAATGATGAATCTTTTTTTTGTCATCTGATAAGGACTAATGAAAAACAAGGGCCCTATCTTAAAATCTGTGTTGATTTTTAGAGGTTAGCATCTCAATCGAAAATTTATCAAATTCGAAGGTGAACTGAAAAAATAAGAAATAAGATAGGTAGGTAGATATTTATTTTTAAAAAGAGAGGAAAGAAAAAATTGAAGAGAAACTCAAGTACAGTGAAGAAGTTTTTGACTGAACCATACCCCCATCGCCTTCTGTAATTGAGGCCATAGCTGGAATAACCACCTATAGTGGAAAAGATAGTTGTGAGAAAATCACATTTGAAGTTTTGATTTTAAGATGCGTCGCTGATTTTGCGCTGTAGAAAAACTGCAAAAGCTTTTTTTTTAAATTGGTTATGCCTTTTGAACAGTCCACTGTGCATTTTTGAAAAAAAAAAATCAGAATTTAATAAATGTATTTTGTAGGTGGCTATTTCACCTATCTGGTAAAATGTCTGATTAATTGCTTTAAAAACACAATTGATGCTTTGCAACAGTCATAGAATGTCATTAAAAGCAAAATAATAGTCCTGTGACATTGATGAAGCGCGTGATTGCATTGGTGGGCTGAAAAACACTGGTATGTGTATTGGTACGCATTTATAGATGGTCATTCCACCTAACACCAAGTTTCAAGATAAAATGGCTGTTCAATTGATTGAAAACACAAATTAATGCTTTGTAACTGCCCTATAATACGAAGCGACGTTTAGGGGGCGACCGCGGGTAAGCAGGGGCTTTTTGTTTTAAAAGAACGGGTTTTTTCCTACCCTGATGGATCTCAGCGGACTTCTGTCCATAAGTTTCTGTGCAATGAAAAATTTGTCTCATGGTCCCGACCGTTTATAATTACTTTAATATTGTGTTTGTTTCATGCGTCACAGAAGTATTTCTTGCCCATGTATCAAATTACAACACCAAATCATAATTTTGTGATATGCTCCTCTGATCCACTGAAAACTTGACAGCTCTTTTGGTATTTGCTTTTTTCTCATCAATTACCTTACTTGATAACTTTCAGGATAACTCTGTCACAAATGCGACCATGAGGAGTAGATACAGCGCTGATGCCAAGCTAGCAGATGGTCTGAATACCATTAGCGAACGGGATTCAGGTAAGATTTGGATAAGATTCATAGTCATTCATATTCATAATCTCAAGTTTTTAGTTGACTTTTTAAAGCCAGTACAGTGGACTCTCGATAATTCGAATCTCGATAATTCGAAGGAAGGTCTGTTTCCCTTGAAAATCTCTCGATAATTCGAAGAAAATCAATGTATTTTTCTCCCCTCGTTAATTCGAAATTTTTAAGCTGGCGTGGCCCTCTATAATTCGAAATTGCGACGAAAATTCTCTCTGTAATTCGAAATGTGGGAAGTAAGTATGGCCCTCCCTCTATAATTCGAAATAAGACTGTACGTTTCCTCTACAATTCGAAGTCAACTGTTTATGTTCCTGGGTGTCTGAAAGAGCTTGACCTTTGACCTAAAGACCTTTTGGCGTAAATCCGTCCATTTGCCCCTCTATAATTCGAATTCTTCACCTTCCCTCTATAATTCGAACCTCTCTAATTCGAAATTTTTCTACATGGAATCTCTTTAATTCGAACTCTCTTTATTTCGAAACCTCGCTAATTCGAAGAAAAAACCGATTCCCTTCAATTTCGAATTATCGAGAGTCCACTGTAATACAAAATCAGATGGATTTTGTGATGTTTTAGGAGTCTTAAAGGTTCCAAGAAGCTGGTTGCTTACTACAGTCCAACAGGATTTTACAAAAAATGGACTACGTGGTTTTTAAATTGTGCACCTAGGAAAATGTCACAATTGAAATAAATATAAATCTATTATAATTTAATAAGCTGAAAAGGGTTAAAACAACAAAAAAAACACATGTATAAAAAGAGTGAAAATAATGAACCAATGTGCTCTGAACTGAGTAAAGAAATTATTTCCTCTGGGCAAGAGGAGTTCTCACTTAAAAGTCCCGCCAAAGTTCCCGTCGGAAACAACGCTAACGCGCTGAACGCTGGAATTATTTTCAAAACTTTCAGGGGCAAAATTGCGTGTGTGGCCGCTGCCTGCTGATACTAGTTATCAGTTCTTTGTAAAGGAAGTCAAAAACGTAAAAAAACTTGTGAATCATCATTCCTGTTTTAGTCATTTTTATGATGTGATTCACAACTCCTCTCAAGTTGTCAACAACCCCCCCTTTTTTGACTAAATGTGCCTTGAAGTAATGTTTTTATTACTCTTAACTTTTTATTGTTGTCTGTCGGTTTTTAAAAGAAAAAAATTTGTCATTAATGTATTTTATACAGTTAAGTACAAGTATTTCTCACGATTTCATTAATTTTTTCTATCGGTTTCCCCAAGAAGAAGAAAATCCTCCATAGTTGAGAGCAGTTTTGCTACAAGGCTATTCAAAATTCTTCCAGTTTTACAAGAAAGAGGATGTTATGTCCTTATAAAGCATGCTGTCATGGATTTCTTCAGCTTTTTCGGGAGCTCATGAGTTACTCTAACAACACTTGTTGTTGAGTGTCCACAAAAATATGCCTAGCCTAAATTTTGAAGCCAGAGGTGGACTAGCTCCAAATTTTCTGGAAGCGGGCCCTACCGAAAAAAGAATTCGGGTTTGGTGGCAAAAGGGGGAGAGAAGTTTAGAAAGCAGTCATGACAGGCTCTGGGAGACTTTAAAAAAAAGCTGAATAGGACCCCAAAAATCTGCCAAGAGGAGGCTGTTTTGGCCGAAGTTCAGGGAGCATGAGTCCTACCTGTCTACCCTTACTTGAATTACTCGTTGACAAGTACTCACTAGAAAGTGAAAAATTGGGGGGCGCAGAAAGTTTTTCGGAGCAAAAATTTGTTGCAGTCTCACTACACACACTCAATGATCTCTGCAAAAATGTAACAGGCCTAGGTGGAGCAAAAATATAAGGTAGGGAGGTCAATTTTTTGTGTTTGGATGAAGAATCTTACTTTGACTGAGTTCTCATTCTAAACAAAAAAAAAAAAAAAATTACAGATGTTTTAAGGGGTTAAAACTAGTAAAAATGAAAATTGGTACATTTACATTTTACATGTATGCCGTTATTCTATAGCTGCTTCCTACTTATAATCAAAGTCAAAAAATATAAGATTTGTTTAATTTTTCTTATTTTCAACATACTAAAATCACCTGTTCTAAACGTTGGTTTTCAAAAAAAAAGAAATGTTTAAGTTGACATCAAATCAGAACCTCCTCTCCTGCATCCTAATCAGATTATCTTTTTTGTTCTCATAGACATACGATCGGAATTGAGTTACTCTCGCTCGGATGATGATTTGGATGTATCTTACGGAAAGCAATGGAAAAGAAATAGGCCACCACCTATGGCAAGCCCAGAGCCTGTCAGTGCAAAGCGAAGGCGCTCATCTTTATCCACGAATACCAACACAAACTCAAAAAGGACTCTAGAGGTAAGAAATTTCAGTTTCACACACAGCCATTCAGCATTATGTATTGTGGAGCGAGGTATTTTTTTTAACCGTATTGAAGTTACGAACCTACTTTAGACAAAGGGGAATTTGGGTAGAACGGCTCAGCCAAAAAGTTAAGAAAGATCCAAAATCATCAGATGTATGTAGCTTGATTTGCAATTTCATCAGTTGCAATGAAAACAGTTTAAATCCAGCTTTAGTTTTTTTGGCTATGCTCACCACATCTAATTTGGCAGTGCCTAATTGAGGAGGACCAAATACTCTCTTAGTCCAAGATCTGATCTAATACAAAAAGTATTTAAATATTCACCAAGTCCAACTGTTCATTTTTTTCTACCATTACTAAAAGTTGCATTTATTGGTATTGGCTGTAGCGTATTCCCATAAAAAATGGAACTGTAGATTGTGCAGTGCAGAAAACCGAAAGAAATTTTTTTGTAAGCTCAAGCAATTTTTCCCCAGTTTTTCATGGCCTAGTCCAACTGGTCAGCTTCACCAGAACCAAACTTTAATAGCAGTATATTTTCTTGGTAGGTTGTCCTCTGTTCGTAGGACAGTTTTAAAAATTGCCTTTCTAATTCAAACTTTTTTCTACTCAAAGATTAAACTTTAGTTTATACCGAAGAACATCGCTTCATCATTGTCCTCTGTCGTATCTTTGTAAGAGCAAATCTGACTCATCTCTGTCCTGTTAAATTTCCTAGTACTTTGCAAAGATTTTAGGAGCAATTTCATATTCTTGTTCTTGGCAAACACGGATTTTGTGTCAGATGTACGATTTTTACTTGTTATTTTACGTCAAATCTTCTACTCATATTAGCTACACATTGACCTGTAGAGTCCATCAACTCAATTTCATTACTGTCGGAAAAAAGAGTAACGGGTCTCCTGGTATGAAGGAGGAAGTCGAGAACTTTCACATCCTCACATCGTAAACATGCTATCACAAATGAGTTATTGACTGGATCTGGAAAGAAAGTCCCTGTTGTATCGATCAATAATTTTCTCATGATTTCAATTTAAATTTAATGTAAGCGTTTATAATTTCCCAGATTCATGGAGGCAAGGAAAGCCTGGTCACAACAACAACCGTGACCATGAAAAAGGGAGAACCTGTCACCGCGACACAGACAATGCACACCATTCCTGCTTCGTCTTCCTCAACGACTTCGCTGTTCGCCCATCCAACTACTCCGGCAGCAAGACCATTTCCCAGCCGAACAAAGATTCAAGCGTCCGCTCCACCAGCATCTGGTGTGTATTCTACCTTTCTATTCCTTTATTGCAATGCATGCCCCAATGAAAATCCACTGATAAACAATTGGCCTCTATCTCATCAAAGTTAATCTTCTGTTTTCCTACTAAAATTAGTGGACCCTTAATTTGATTCTTGGACTGCTTTCATAATAATAATATATATATTACAATATAAGTAAGTATTTACTAACAAAAAAAAGGAAATAGCATGTTTAATGTGACTAAGTTCACTTGAAGAAACTCAATAAATGAGAAAAGTATGGTGAATTCATAAATATCAGCTTAACTGAAATGCTGCTTGATCTGATACTGATAAATCTGAGGAAATAAACAGATTTTGTGGAGTGGAACTGTAACTGATACCATACATTTTCTTAAACAAGTCAGAACAGCTGCTGTAAAGAAATTCTACATCTTAGTTATTGTGTTGGTTTTAAAGAAATGTGTCTGAACACATCTGTGTCAGATTGAATTGTTCTTTTTTGCTGGTGTAAAAATTTAAATTTCGCTTTTAAATTTTCTTTTTAGATGATGAATCAGATTTTACAAACATGAATGAAAATCTACAGAATATCAGCCCCAACATCAGAGAATATGGCGCAGGGAGCCAAATCAATTCTAGAATGCATCAGTTTATCCAGAGAACTATCATGAAACCAGAAAGCTGTGGTCCCTGTGGCAAGAGGTAGTTTCCAAAGTTGTTTTCGTTACGCTAAGGACCATTTAAGGCCTCGATAGACGATCAAATTCCTGAACCAATTCTGATCAAAGTAGCATCAAAGTGTCGGGAGTCATCAGTCTTAAATTCATTAATTTGCTTCTTTTTAAAATGACAACTTGGCAGAAATGTTTCCTGTGGCAGGAAATGATGAATGGTGGCACTCCGTTCTGATCTTACTTTGAACAAAAAAGTGCGGCCCGTCAAAATTTGATGGAAGATGGTGACCACCAGTCATCAGCATGTCTACTTTGATCGGAATTGGTTCGGAATTTGATCGTCTATGCAGGGCTTTAGAAAGCTCATGAGAGAGAAGAATTTTCCTTAACTATGTAGTAGACGGCAAAAATATTGGCTCAAATCAATTTTCTATCAAAAAATAAGTTGAAATCGTTTGATAAAGTAGAGTGATGCTTTCTAGGGCTATAATTGGCACACCCTTTGGAAATGTATTTATTTGAAAGTTGCAAGAAAATACAAAATATAACAATAATGTATTTTCTTTGGAAAATACACTAAAAAAAAACATGATAGATAGACTTTGAACCGCATCAATTGCTATAGTGAAGAAAAATTGCTCACTTATGAGGAAAGAGTGGTACAAGATGTTTGCTACCATGCTGTCATAAAACCTGGGCTACAATTTTTTGTAAATATCAATGTAAACCAAGAAGAAGTACATCCCCTGACTGTGTTGCAGTCAAACCCTTAGTGGATGCGTCGCATCCTTACAGGTTAATAGGAAGGAAGTGAGCCTATCTAGTTACTATCTCCTATCAACAGCCCTAAAAATCATGAAAATCGTAGTATCTGAAAACAGAATGAAATTTTAAAATCTTTATCCGCTGGTTTTCTTTCCCTGAAAAATTCTTATGTGCTGTCATTTTTTCTTCACAGAATTAATTTTGGCAGGATGGCCTTGAAGTGTATAGATTGTCGAGCTATTGCTCACTATGATTGTAAAGAACAAGTACCATTACCCTGTGTGGCCATGGGAACCACACCAACCGGAAAAGGCGCAGTAAAGGTAATTTCTAATCAGCTGCTATTTCTCTTGTGTGTGTTACAACTTATACTCATGTAGACATAATTTAAAAAATTCTTCTTAGTTATCAGAAAACCTAATCCAATTTCCGCTCCTTTGAAATATAGGATTTGACGTTTCAACTAATGATTACTTTTAGCTGATCTATGAATAACAACAAAATCAGCCTTTCTCAAAAAGGCTCAAGCGCCAGAAATGAGATTTCAAGGAAAACAGTGAAAACTGTTTTAAACGGCCCGCACCAGACTTCGGAGGTTAGAAACAAGGGAAAAGAGTGCACTTTAAAATGGGATTGTGGTTTTTTTAGAAATATCCCTAAAATTGAAGGGGAAAATGAAGGAAAAACCGAATTGGAGTTAGAGTCTTTTGGAGTACATATGAACAAAATCATGTCTACCTAATTTCCTCATTTTAAGTCAAATTTTTAGTATTCCAAGCCGTAATGTGCATGAAAACTTTCAATTACAATTTAACTTCGTAAAATAAGTTGATACTTTACTTACTAATGATTTCATTACTCATGAAGTGCAAAAGCTTAATAAAATTTAAAAATAAAGTGTGACTTAAAAATATAAATATGGGTTATTCTTATTTCCCTCCCTGTCTCTATCTGGTGTCTGTGTTCCTATTTGGGGATCCGGTCTTATGACTTGATCCACCAATGGGAGAGCTGGACACCGGAGAGAGAGAGGGACGGTTACAAAGAGACGCCATATTTCTTTATCTGAGTTACTTCAATCGAGAGCGTGCCGACGTGCAATACGGTCAAAGATGTGAGTAGTTTTCCCAGGGGGAAAATCACCCTTAGGGTGTTTGTTTTTACGTTTTGATTCTTTTTATTGTGTTCGGGCCGGTCGGCAACTCGTTGTTCTTGACGTATTATCTCTTTTTTCTTTTCACGCTTCCTTTTTCTCAGCTGCTTCAGCAGCACCGCTTCAAAAGATATGTTTGGCCTGAACGAACAAAAATTTACCCCCGCATACTTGAAAATTCGAAATGACTGTATGAGCGATTCAAAACGGATCAAATCAAGATAAGCAAGCACTATTTAGCGCTTCGGCGCCCAAGTCTTTTTGAGAATGGCTAGACCTATCAGATGTTTTTTAGGTGTTAAAAATCAATTTTTCTGTCTGTCACTTCGCAACTAAAGCATCTATGCTTAAGCAACACCAAACTTCCAAAACCTCAATTTTCGATTCTTTGGCGCTCAAGTCTTTTTAAGAGTGACCAATTCAACTGTGGGACTCTGTGTTCACTCCTATAATACCAACCAATTGCGCATTTTTAGACTCCTTACTTTTTTTTCAGGGCACCATTTCTGACTTTACTCCTTCAATTCCACCTATGGTACCTGCTCTTGTAATCCACTGTATCAATGAAATAGAACAGAGAGGTATGTCAGAAATTGGACTCTATCGCGTTCCGGGATCAGATAAAGAAGTGAAGGCTCTTAAAGTAAGTTTCTTGTTTCTGTTATCTCAAAGTATGAATCACAGTAACGATTCAATGCTTGTTATCAAAATAGGTGAATGTTCGATTAGTAATGCGAGACAATTTTCCAAAAAAAAGTTTTTTTTAAAGATTTTTTGCTCAGTATTTTGCAAAAACGATACGTTTTGTCATTGAATTGTGGTATCCAGGATCTGGATACACCGGGATTACTGGGACTCTTCAGGGAATGAAAAATATTCGGGAAACTCAACGAATTTGTTAAATAATAATTGGTGCTACAAACTGCAAATTTCTCCATTTTCTGTTCTGAGATGTAATTATTCTTAGAATCAGTGATTAGTGTTGACTAGGTTTCACAGAATCAGACCAAATATTACAGTAAAACCTCGCTAAGTCGGTTTCCGGATAAGCCGGTAACCCGCTTTAGTCGGTAGAATCGCCCGGTCCCGTTTATCACCCATATAACACAATGCTAAATAAGTCTCGGTATCTCGGTTTGGTCAGATTCTGAACCCGCTTAACTCGGTTAAATTTTTCCATCTCGACCTGTTTTTCTTCGATCGTAACCCGAGATCAAGCGTAGGTAGTGTTTCCGTGCGCGGTGCGGGTCGGGTCAAGTTACGCCACGAAGGGTGAGCGAATCTCTGAGAGAACGCAGCGCAGTGCGAGAGACGACATCAGCTCCCCCTCTCCTCCTCCCTCCCATCCCCACTCAGCCCGCTCGTATCGGCACGAGCCCCTCTCCTCCTCCCTCCAATCCCCACTCAGCCCGCTCGTATCGGTACGAGCCCCTCTCCCCCTACCATCTTGCATTGCCGTTCCCCGCTCCCCCGAGGAATCTTCCTCAAGTTCCTCAGAGTTTTTCGAGGATTTTAGCGAGTATTGTTACGTTGCATTTTCAGTGCAACGACCCGGACCCGCCACTCAGCGGGCGGCCGCGGCGCATCACCGCGCGGCACCCCAACAAACGATTAGCCCGATGACTTCATGATGCCCTGACACTTACAACACGCAATTTCAAGTGCATCTCATGAAATTTTACTCTTTAGTACCATTTTCTTCGATCAAATGGCTCTCCTAAACACTCCTACAAGTCACTCTACACGCACGTTTGCGTTTGTCCAATTTAGGGCGCGAAATTTGAAAAAGCGCGGCAGGAAAAGTGGCAGTCCGCGTAAGTCGGTAACCCGCTTAACTCGGTAAATTTCCTCGGTCCCGATGAAAACCGACTTAGCGAGGTTTTACTGTAGTTAGAAAACTGATTTTTTTCACAAAGTTTGGAGAAAAATCTTGTTTTTTTCTAAGAGAATTTAGAGAAAAAACAAGTGGAAATTCTAGGTTTTCACAAGGGAATTTTTCTGTGAAAATTAAAGAAATGTCAGAGAATGAAAAAAATCAAGACTTCTTGACACCATGCGTAAAATGGACATTTACTTTGAGCTGTAAATTAGGAATTTGGCCAAATGGCAAAAATGCCAGATCATAGCAAACTGTCTCCGTTTTGGAACTTCTTGAACCCTAGATGCCTATCAAACAATTATTGGTAATTTGGTAATTAACGACCAAGACTTTATTATTCATGTATTGAATGAGTGAGAGTATATCATACTTTTATTTTTATCTGAAGACATCATCTCTTCTTTAAACAAGGAAGCACTGCTGATAAACTGTTTGCCTGTTTTTATTTTCTTGATTCGTTTTTCATAATGTCTTCCCCCTTGAATTTTCAGGAGAAATTCATGCGAGGGAAGGGTGCTCCAAATTTATCACAAATCAAAGATATTCCAGTAATTTGCAGTTGCTTGAAGGACTTTCTGCGTAATTTGAGTGAGCCGTTGATTCCTACGTCAATGTGGGGTGATTTTGTCAGAGCAACAGAAGCAGAGAAAACCAAGGCGTTGGACGAATTTCGTGCTATTTTGTACCAAGCTATTTACTGCAGTCTTCCACAACCAAATCGAGATACACTAGCTTACATAATCCTCCACTTACAAAGGTAAACATTTCAATTAGTGCGGTCTTCTTGTCTGATCCCTAGAAATCTCTCACAAAAATTATTGCCACCTTAAACATGAGAAAGAGAGGGAATAAACAAACGGATAATAGTTCATCCTTGCTGGATTCAAATAATTGGCCTACATGCTGACTTCAATACTTTAAATACCTGTCTTCTTGAGCAGATATAATGGTTAGTACAGAATAAGATGAAGCGATGTGGCAAGTGTAGCATGCACCCCCCCCCCCCCCCAAACAAATTCCTTGCCCGGCTGTAAATGGGACAAGTCTCTGCAGCAATGCTTAAAATGGGCCTGTTACAAACTTTCGCTAGAGCAGGAATAAGAGTTGTTTCTTACAGTAAATGGGTCAAAAATCTCAATGAGCCCATCGGCAAAGTCTAAAATGCACTCCTAACTTCATATTTTGCGTTTTTTTGAGCTTAGTACTTCAAAAACAATACTACGGCACAGGTGAATATTTCGTTAGAGGAGTTGCTCCATTCAACCGTTGCGTACTAGAACGTTTTGCAATACCCAACATAACGGAAGCTATCAAAACAGATCTTTATTAACGCGAGGAAAACTTGAATGTAAACTTGCCAGGTTGTTAACAAAAGGTTAGAATCTCGTCCTGGCACATGAGTTTTGATGTATCGGCGTCGGCCATGTTGAAAATTGTGTAGTATCCTACTGCACAGAGGAGTGACTCCTTTAATGATATGTTCACCTGTGCCGTAGTATCGTTTTTGAAGCGGGAGGCTCAAAAAAACGCAAATTTCTTACGCAGATTGTGAAGTTAGGAGTGCATTTCAGACTTTGTTAATGCGCTCATCGTGATTTTTGAGCCATTTTCTCGAAAAAAACAACTCTTATTTTTGCCTTAGCAAAAGTTTGCAACAGGCCCGTTAAAGTTATATAAATGAAAACTTATGAGTCTCAGTGCAAACCTGAGGGGAAGAGAGTTGAGCCCGGATATTTGCATCAAAAATGTTTGTCTTTAGCCCCTCTTGTGGCTTTAATCCCCCCTTCGTATAATGTGGACCCAGCTCTATCCTACCATCCTGAGACTTTTAGCACTTGAGCCGCGTTTTTAGTTTTTCCTCCTAATTTTTCATGAACATTTTACAGGGTAGCAGAATCGCCGGAATGCAAAATGCCTATCAAGAGTTTGGCTGATGTCTTTGGGCCAACCCTAGTTGGGCCGAAAATCATGTCTGCCGATGCCAGTACAGCTTTCAAAGAAAATCATCAAGCATCACAGGTATGTATGATGTTCTATTTTGGTATTTCATCTTTGTGGTAAGTCAGCATTTGGTTAGAAGTCATCTCACTTGCCTCACATGCAGGGAAAATTCGAGAGGTTAGTCACCACAGTAGTGAAATCATCATTCTCTTGAACTGACAAACATAGCAGCAAGATTTTGGATGAATTTTGAAACCCCTTCAGTCACTCAAAGATCACGAAATGAACGTTGTTAATCATGCCCTTTCTCATAGGTAGAAAGTATAATACATAGATAACCTTTATATATGTCGCAGGCAAATAGTGAAATCAGGCATTTTGTCAAATGCCTAGGCAGATAGTTTAATTTTGACAGTTTACACGATTTTGTGAATTCATGGCGAAGAGCTCACGAGTTTTCAATATTTTTAGAAGAACAACTCATGAAACCTTCGAACTTTTTTTGTCTCTTCCTCTTCAATTGCTTCTCATATTTTAAAATGTTGAAATTCCGAAAACTCTGAATTTTATAACATGCTGAAAATTTCAAGATAAACGACTGCTCAGGAGCTAAAAATTGTTTAAAATACTATTGTGTGATGCAAATTTTTACTTAGATTTTTTTTTCACATGAGCAATGAATTATTTTCTGTAAAAGTTTGAAAATAATCAAAATATCAAACTAAGTCGGAATATTTGACTATTTGCCCAGGCATTTGACAAAATGCCTGATTTCACTATTTGCATGCGACATATATAAACAAACTGTATATGTATGAAGTAGATCACAGAGGGAAGTAAGCAATTAGCCGTTCCCTTCTGCTCCTGTAACTATTTGTAATATTTTATGGGAATTACGGAAATAAATAAATAAAAAATCTGTTTTACAAAAGTTATTGAAATGGCTATGTTAAAAATCGCAACAAAAAGGAGACAAGTCAGCTGTCAGTTCCATAGCTGGCAAAAATAAGCTGTTGCCATGCACATCAGTTTTATGCGCCAAGCAACCCAATGGACGGACAAATGTGGCAACAGTGCTTTGACTCGGGGCTCATGCTCTCCCAACGTTGGCCGTTTCCTACAATAATGGTCTCATAAGAATGTTTTGTTGGTTGAGGATAATGTTTAAACTTCTTTACCGTAAAGTTACACATCAATAATAGTACGTAAAGAATTCAGGTGTAACTCCCCCAAATATTTCATACAATGATAATTGAAATGAGGTTAGTAGAAAGAAATTAAGTCACATTATATGAAAGTAGAGAAAAACATAAAATGCATTTCTTATGAGAGGAATTATTGATGCGCAAAGAAAGCGCTTTTTTCACAGGAGCTGACGTAAGTAAAACGCTTGACAGTTTCTTCACAAAATCTGATATGAACGACAATTTGCTTCTCAAAAAGTAATGCGCCGAAAAGTTTTCAATTTGTCCCCCCATACTAAATGTGCTGCATGTGTGACCTTCACAAAACGCGGCCAGGGAGGGGGGGGGGCTGACTGCCATCATTGAAAATTTCTCACTTTCACTACTTTCACGAAAGTGCACGGTGCTACAACACTTTCTGGACCCCAGGAATTGGGTATCACCAGGTAGAAAGGATATTTTGTCACCCTATGGCCAAAGTATCACAAGCATCATGCAACATTTCAAATCTTTGCTGCTATTTTATTTTTTTACAGAGAAATTTTTGGTTGAATCTGTTTGAAAATTTCACTGAATTTTATCGACAGCACAAAGAAAATTCAGTGAAATTATTGGACAGCCTCGTTGAACAATATCCCTGTAAAAAATGAAATGGTGATGGAAATTTTGAAACGTCTTATGGCGCTAGTGATACTTTGGCTGGAAAGTGACGATTTATAGCAAGGGAGTGCATAGTATATGAGCAACAAAGTTCATGGCGGTGCATGGTAGATTTGTTAACTTTCTTTTTCAAAACCTCCCCGCAAATAAATTCCTTTCATCTATGATGTCCAATTATACTAGAAAATTTGTACATAAGATTAGGAATTGATAATACTTGATGCTTTCCTTTTTGTAATTTAATTCTGAGTTTTTTCGCTTGGTAGTGTTCTTTAATGTGGATCAATTGATTTTCAGGTTGTCGAGTTGCTTTTGAAAGTCCCATCTGACTTTTGGGCCGCAATAATTTCTCCCTCTGCCATTGTTGGCCCTTACAGCCAACCCACAACTCCATATAATAGTGGAATGCGGAACACGCCATCTACAGAAAATTTAATGCGTCAGACAGTCAATAGACTCTTCTCTGGTACCCCTCTGGGGCAAAGGTAATTTAATTTTTACCAGTCATGTTGTTTTTACCACTGCCAAGTTCAACCAATAAAACATGGTTTTTGATAAAAAAAAAATGGAGCTACAAGCCCAGATAAACAATTAATATTTCTAACTTGTTTATCTTGGCTTGTAGCTCGATTTTTTAATCAAAAACCATGTTCTATAAAGCATAGCCAGCCAAAGGCAATAACATATATTTAACTTCTCCCCATGCAAAAAATGTTCCATGTTTGAGATCCGTGAGTTAATTTTACAGAAGAGAGCAGGGAAGTTGCAGAAAAGTCCATAACTTCAACCATTTCTCACTTTACGATATTTTTGCCTACTATAGGATTTTTCTCATTTTCTACTCCTAAGAACCCTCGAATTTTCAGGACTCCTTTTTGGGGGCTTATGATTCTGCTTCACATCTTCAGGTTTGCTTCATGTTCGAAGATTTGCCTCATATTCATTGCAATCCTGATCGTAAGATCAGACATCTTTTCGTCCCTTGGAGAGCATTATGTACTATAATGTGTGCCTTGCAAACCTCTTTGATATTTTTTTCATAGTTTGATGAACAATAGTTTTGAGCCAGTATGTCTTTAAACTTAAACACGTCATCCGCAAAATTCACTCTGATTTCTTAAGTTTACTTTTTTTTTTTGTCAGCTAGAGGGTGAAGAAGGAAAAGATAGCGTTCCTTTAATGGGTTATCAGCCCTGTGTAGGGCTTTATCAACTTTACTTGAATTGCCGAGCCACCAGCGATAAGAGAGGCCTTACGGCCAAAACGTTTGAGTCGAAACTTGTGTCTAGCAAGTTGACGTTTCACTTAATTGCAGACTTATATTGTTAAAACGGAATAGTTTTCTTGAAAGCTGCGCGATAAAGCTTCTTCGAGTTGGAAAAGTTAGCATCCATTCCCGGTTCTGCTAAATAATCTAAATAATCCTAAGTTTATGCTCTCAAATTTAATTATTCACTATTTGAATGCAATATTTCATTCAGAGTTAATGCTTGTATTATTTCCTTTGTTTCAGGACGCGCCGAAAGAAAAGGTTCTTCGACACACCTCCAAGCCTCAAAAAACAATAATTAGTATCATTCTATTTCCCTGCTGTAAGTGCAGGATAATTATATTCATATTATATCTGTTAACTATCTTACTTAGTTGAACGTGTACTTATGTCACCCAGCCACTAACATTATCGTAATTTTAAGTCTTTTCTCCTCACTAAGTGCTAGGTACCCTTTTTTGCCAATTCTCATAAGTCAATTTCTTCAAATTTTCCAGTTTATAACCACACCTGTGCAGAAAAATAGTCACTTTTAATTTTTTGGATCATTCGGTCATATTTTTGTACGAATTTTACCATCAGGTTTTCACCCTTGTCTGTTGATATTATGTCGTATACCTTTGTCCAGGTAGATGTACTTATGTAATAAGACTTAAATATTTTCTTAAATTGTTACTTTTACCAATTTTATATGAAAAAAAAAAAAAGACTGTACATAAATTGATCTACTCCATAATAATTATATTAAGTTAAGCTTGCGGATCTGACTTTGAAAATAAACATCTCAGGTCTAGAAATGTCTTCAGTATTTTTTTTTTATAACAACTGTGTCAAGAATAACTCCTTTTGACAGATTCTAAGGCCTTGTCTCCATGTAAGGTTTTCTCATGATGTGCAGCTGGGAAAAGTAGCGCCAACAAAACGACATCTCTTCATTTAGTAGAAAGGAACCAATGGAATAACAGTGTTTTCAAAATCGTGCAACTTAGCACAAGTACAGTCCTGCAAAATTAACAATTTTTTGGTAGAAAAACAAAAGATATTTGCTACCCTACGCATTTTTTTTTTTATTAAAAAGGAAGATATTTGATTTTGATAACACTAATCGCATTGGTTCCCCTTTGCTAAATGGGCTCCTGTTAATTGCTGTTCCAAGAGTGACTGATAGAAGAAGAAGCAAAAGCAAATTGTACGTCATTTTGTTGTTCATTTGACTGCTTGTTTCCTTGTTTTTTGTTTACATTTGGTTGGTTTTACTAATCATTTAACTTCACCCTGTACCCCACCTACTTTTTAAATAATTTTTTTAATAATCAATTCGGTTCTTGTTGCAAGAATATGAGAGCTCTCCCCTGCCAAAACGGTACCGCTGAAAAATCGCGTAAGTTTCTCTTGTGCAATTCGACAATGCAACTAACGTTCCAAAAACTGCCCATGGAGACAAGATCTAAAAGCTTTTGCCTTGTGGGCAGTGATCAAGCATTAAAAACTGTGCCCAGGTGTTGTGTAGGCATTATTTAAATCTCACGACTCTAATTTCACCATGAAATCCCTTAATACTGGCCTATGAAAAGAAAACAAAGAGAGATGGATGGATAAGTCTGAAGGGACCTTAAGACACTCAAAAACGAATATATAAGCTTAGTTTTAAGAGTTAAATGGAAAACAGAGACACCTTTACGGTGGTTCATTGTCTTATCAAAATGAACATTTAATTTACTTTCCAGTTATTTGTATTTCAAAAAAAATACGAGCAGAGGCTTTTGTCAATGTATTTGCTCCCTATCTTCGCAAGGAGAGTTTATCTTGATGTAGACGAAGACTCTAGGGATAGCGTGGGATATACCCTCCAACTTGGGCTTAACTTGAGAGCTTTTTTTGAGCTTGGGAGTTAATTTCAGAGAAAACCAGTGGCACCATCTTGTTTCTCGTGAACTTTTATGTAAGAATCAATAGTCAAATCGCAAATTCCTCACACATGCAGCATCTCCATTTCTGTAAACTAGACCTGTTCAGTCCCTTCAAAAAGTGATAAAATACTCATAAGACGCGAGAGTGAGAGTTAAAAAGATGAGTTTTCTCCAATTTGCGGCCTAAAGCTATGTGAAGGAGCCTTGTGCACGATTAACTCTGAAAACGGATCCCTCACATATGATATTAAATTAACACGGGAACAGGTTAAGATCTAAGTACAACATTACCCAGTTTTTAAATCTTAATTGGAAAATGGATATTTTCAGTCGGGGCTTGAGCAGATTCAAATTTTGAACTGCACTCGAGGAGCAGATTTTTGGAAACTTGACTTTTTTGCACTAAGTGATGTAGAGGTAATCCTTTTAAACTTTGATATATTCATTTATTTTATCCCCCCCTAATATTGTCCCCTTTGCTGAACTCTGTCATAAAGAATCTATCAGTGTTCATCGCACCCAAAATTGAACCTACTTGTTCATTATTGAGTGTAAATTCTTGGGAGTGAAGCCTCGAAACATGTACAAAGAAAAATTCCTCAGAAAAGGAGTATAAGAAAAAAGGTTTTTCTTTACTTAAGATAGGTACTTGTCACTTATGGTCATTTTACTTACTTTAAACTACTGTTCAATTTTCAGTTCAAATTGGATGAAAGAAGCAAAATTTTAAAACAGTCAGCAGAAGTGGTATTTTTTTCAGGTCATCTCTGATATAAAATTATGAAGTTAATATTTTTAGTAGTTCATTCTAAATATTGAAAGGGAATGGAAGCTCTTCATTTATGCACCGAGAAGTGCATGCAATTGAATTCTTGTTCTTGAATTTAAATTTTGCCGCGTTGAACTTTGATTAGACTGGTTTGGCAACGCTGTAATATCGATGTCAGCCTCACAGTTCTTTGGAGGTTATGGCTGCATCAACAAACTAATCAGCCAACTAATTTTTAGATCTTAAAAATGACGGCACTAGCCCTCAATTCGGTGCCGCAGCTATTAAGTAAGTTTCTTTTTTTACTTTTCAAAATTTTCGCTTCAATTTTAAACTTAATTTTTTCCCTACACACTTCATCATATTTTTAAGCCCATGTCCACAAGTAGTGACCTCCAAATGTTTCTCAATTTTGCTTGAATTTAGAACTCTGCTTGTAACTTCGGTAATTTGGAGAGTCCGCAGAGCCAGATAAAATGTTGCAGTACACGTTTCTTAGCTTCAGTCATGAATGTAACCTTCTTTTCGCCTCGAATCGACTAATGGTAGTAGCGCACCTTTGAGCAATTTTGATACTTCTGGACATGCAAAGTTAGCTATAAAGGCCGTCTAGCATCTTTAGCAAGAAACTTGATCTCTTAAAGAACATTAATATTTTGACTGTTGGTAGTGAGGTAGTAGGAAATCAAAGCTTGGCTTCATCTGCTGTGGTTTGGGTGCAAGTCAGGCTGTTGATTGATATGATCAAAATGAATTTGAGATCTCGCACCCTTAATAGAGAAGGATGACTAAAGTGGAAAACTTTACATCCATGTAGCAAAATTTTGAAACCTCTGTGTGTAGCTTATTTCCAAAAGGGAATTGATCCAATATCTCTTTGAACTTTTTGACGAATATTCACTGATGAGTGAACAAAAGGAGAAAGGTTTAGAAATGACAATTTAACAATGTCTCTCTTCCTTCCATTTCTTACCATTGAAGGGACTTTCCCAGTAACCTCCCTCCGAATGTACTGTTAAATAAAGTCAACAGTTAATTTGTTGGTTTCCTTGTACCTATTGACTCTTCTTGTTGTTAAGTGTTCCAATTTTTTCATCAACGTCTGTCTGCTGAGTATTCTTAATTTGCATCGATATTCCATGGTAACTATATTCAAACCAGAATGTCAAATTATTGGTATGCCCTTAGACGTAAACGGAAAGGGCAGTAATGTCGCATTATTTTATCATATTCCTAAGAATATTCCAAGGTTCTTTCACAGGAGCATACTTCTAAAATCCTGTACTTAGCTGTGTACAGCATATTTCAGAGGCAGTGTTTCTGGTTTTTGATGTCAGTTTCATTTTTTATTTTTTGTAGGAGCGCAAGCTGGGCCTGCAATTTCAGTAGCATTTTACAGCGATGGCAAAAAAATTGTCTTGCCGTCAGCACTCAAAAAAGGCACTGGTGGCCGCTCCAGTTTCAATGGCATCGTCGCAACTGTGTTTGGTGCTAATGGATTTTTGGGGAGAGTCCTGTGCAACAGACTTGGGAAAGTAGGCACACAGGTAAGATTTTTTTTAAAAAAAATACCATCACAGCTGTATAGTCTGAATCTGGTTTCTCTTTGTTTTCCACAGAAATACTTTTGGATATACTAGCAGAAATGCAGATAATATAAGAATGGAAAAGAAGGACACTTAAACACAATTGCGTCAGACTTTTTAACAAAATGTCATCCAAAGAGGATATATAAACAAGCAAATAAATTGAAAAGTGCTCTGAGGAATTTTTTAAGGTTGCAAATGATTTTTTTCCATGGTGTGTCTCATTAGTACTTATTACTACTCCAAGAAGATTTTGATGTCTGTGACAAACATAATAATGAGTTTGATTATCACGGTATAAAATTATTAAAATTTACTCTTGACTTATTTTTGGTAGCTTACTCACCATTGAAGAGATTACTCTGTCATGCTATGTCTGATTTGGATAATTTTGACACTTACCGATGGTTCATGATAATCTGCGAACAACCAGTTTTTTCCTCCCGGCAAATGGACCTCTCAATGTCCTTTAAAATCGAAGGAAAATAGGCCAGCAGGCTGATCTTTGAAAATGATAGACAAAGCTTTAGACAAAGAAGACACAGGGAGTATGGAGCAATCCTATTGGTTGAAATGGGTGGTTCTTATAGCCAAAGGGGGTAAATGATGGACTAACTTTAAGGTCTCTCGCGGATCGCTGTCAGTTAGTTTATTACCTACCTCTGATGTCCATTGCAATGCAACCACCCGCTTCCACCAATAGCATCCCTCCATATCCCTGTTGTCTCCTTTGTCAATAGCTTTGTCTATCAATTTCAACAATCAGCCTGCAGAGTAGGGTCTGAATAGACTCGTCTAAATAAAAAGGAACTATTTCCCATGTGACTTTGTCTCTATCATACATGTATTCTTGTGGATCTCCCAGCTCACTCCAGAATGGATATTGTTCCTTTTGATTTAAATTTAAGTACGTCTAAATTTGTCTCAGTGCTGCTGGCTGATTGTTAAAATTTATAGACAAAGGAGACAACAGGGATATGGAGATATCCTATCGGAGGAAGCGGGTAGTTGCAATGAACATAGGAGGTAGGTAGTAGACTGACTAACGGCAACCCTATAGTTCGTCCATCATTTACCCCCTCAGTCTATAAGAACCACCCATTTCAACCAATAGGATCGCTCCATACTCCCAATGTCTTCTTTGTCTACTGCTTTATCCATCAATTTCAACAATCAGCCGACTGCTACCCATTATCTAGTTCACCCTCGGAACAGATTGCTCATGTATCAGCTAGTATAACTGAAAGGTTAGCAGTTGTAATTTAGTCAACTTCAGCTGCTTGACGATGGTTCAAACTTCCACAGCCAAACATAATATTTGTGCTTTCCTGCCTGATTTCTCCCTCTCCTGACATTCCCTCTACCAGAAACGTTTTGGTTACCCCCTCTTTTTTCTATTTCTGCAATGTTTCTCTATTTTCTAATCTTACTGCTCTACCATCCACTGCAATTGCTAACGATTTTAAATGATATTCTACCTTCCAAAAGATGGCTTGTTGATCATACCTGTGTAACAAGAAGACAATATCAACATGACAACATATCAAGTTGCAAGCGTGTCTTTTGTAAGGTGAATCAAACATATAAATTCGTCCAACTTTGCAACAAGTCCGGTGGTTAGTGGGAAAGTGGGGTGAGTGCAAAATCAGGAAATAATAAACAGCAAAAAAAAATGGAAAGAAGAAAAGGTAAGGAAAACGGTTTTTACTTTAGGCACAGTTAGGAGAGAGGGAGAAATTGGGAAGGAAAGCAAAACAATTTTTGTACTCAGCCCTGCAAATTCCAATCATTGTTCACTAGCCAAACTAGATGAAATCTTAGCCATTAACTACTTAGCTATTCTAGCGGACCAGTGAGCTCTAAAGCTGCTTGATAACAAGTGGTAGAGCTGCAGCATGCTCAGAAGCTGCTACAACCTGTTTCCTTTTGATTCTGTATGACATTGCGATGGTCCATTTGCAGATGCAAAGCAACTGCTAGTTCATAAACTTTCATAAACCATCGACCAGTACCAAAATCATTGAGCTGTAATTTGGTCTATCTCTTGTAAGTTTTGGATTTTTTAACATTCCCCCAGTGCAGAAACATCAATGTTCTGTGAGTTAAAAAATCAACTGAGAGCTTCCAGTGTTTGAAAAAGGGTTGCAAGTAAGGTAGTAAAAATGTTTTTGTAGTATAATGAGAAACTAAGTATGTTTGAAAAGAAAAGTAATGTTTTGAAAGTTTGGTATTTTATCATTGAATACTTATCCGATTTCAGCTGATCATACCCTTCAGGTGCGATGCATACAACGTGAGAAATTTGAAACTGGCGGGAGATCTCGGACAAGTCTTGTTCCAAGAGGAGTTTGATGTTCGCGACGAAATTGCAATTTACAATGCCCTGAAATACTCTAATGTAGTCATCAACTTGATCGGTTGCGACTGGGAAACCAGGAATTTCAAGTATCGCGATGTCCACGTTGACGCAGCGCGCAGGATTGCTAGAATTGCCAAGGAGACCGGTGTCCCGAGACTCATCCATGTTTCATCATTGAATGTTGCAGAAAAACCTCAGGTTGGAGGACTTCACATCTTTTGTTTTTGTAACTAAAGTCATTTCATTGTTTCATCTTCATGATCTCAAATGTACTATTCTTCTTATTAGTCATTTATAAGAGAAAATTCAAAACTTATTCAATACTATTATAGTTTTTACCCTAAAGTCGATTTTAAAAGAATTTTTTCCGCTAGTTTCACTAAAGTATCTTCTCTACTCTTAGAAAATGGACATATTGATTGGAAAAAATCCATTTATCTACAATGAACTTTTTTTTATTTGATTGATTTACTTTCATACACAGAGTGTCCAAAAAGTTCCGTAACTGGTTTTGTATTACAAAAAGTTAGCTAGCAAGAGGGTTGATCGTTGTTTCATTTGAAATACAAATTCAAAAGCTATTGATTGAAATGAAGATAAACACGTTTGGTTAAAAATTGACAAAAATTAGGATCGTTTCAGCAATAAAAAATTGCTATCCCCCCACCGGTTTAGCCAATATTTAGTGTTCAAATTAATGTCTATTTTCCCGAATAATTCCACCATCGGTAGGTATTAATGTTTTCTGAATGTAAGAAAATGCAATTGGTATTAATTTAATCCACTTTAATGCATGAATGCTCTTTGGAAGCACTCTTGCGGACTTTTGACTTTTTTTTATTATTCACACCAGTTAAAATTTAGGTTCGGCTTAAACACATGTCTTTGTACGTAGCCAAAGCTGATAAGCTATGTCTAACCCAATACTAAATCAGAAAATATTATTTCTCGTCCACCTCTGTGTCTTTGCGCTTCTAAGCGCCATAGAGGGAAGGAGGGAGGAGGAGGGGTTGGATTAGCTCTGCCCGTCCTATGCTTACAATGCTTTTTGATGGTGCTTAGTTCCGTTCGACAGAACGTGCTCTCCGAGATTTCTTAGTCATCAAAAGGAACTGAAATTGAGGCTTGTTCTGTTTAGTAGAAATACGTCCAAGTCATACCAGAAAAATCATGATTTTCATCGGCCAACTTATACCATGATATTTTGGAAGTTTTAGGCTGCTTTTCAAATTTCAGCAAAAGGAGCTCAAAAGGAGGAGTATCGTTTTGGGCCTTTTCCGGCCGGTTCGAAAGTCGAAGGTTCCAGGAAGTGAATATTTAGTTTTATTTCACTACAAATAACGTATCGGAAATGGAAAATTGCAGTGCGTCTCACGGAACATGTAATGGCTCAGATGAATGTGACAAAACGGACCCTCAAGGTGCTTTTACCTTATCCTTCACTTCAGTTCACCTCTTTATTCCTGTAACCTCGAGATAATCCTTGGTTCTCAAGATGCTTGCTACAGGCCAAATATACCAACAACAGAAAATGCGTGGAGAAAGTGTCCCACGATCCGCATGAAAGTCATAATTCACTTTCTAGAACCTTTGACGTGATGATTAATCCAATTTTTGGCATTTTTGGCGCTTCAGGACGATTTTTCTCGAAAACTTGGCAACGTAGGGAAAAGTTATAAATCACATTTTATGTATTTTTTTACGTTCTTTCCGAAAATGTACACGGTTTTTAGATTAAATTAAGTTTCACACATGTAAACTTGAAAAAACCCCTAAATATGGTGAAAATTGGCAACAATGGACCGTTACGCCTTTTAAAATTCACAGGAAGCAATTTTTATGGCCAGATATGAAAAGTACGTAGAAAAATACATATAGTACAGACCCATAGAGGGTGACTAAGGTCGAGAAACATTCAAAAGAGCTACCTTCAAGTAAAGAATGGCCGCTAAAATCATCATCCCGGTCAATTTTCACATCGTGGGAATCCAGGTACAACTATAATATTTTGATATGTTGTATATATAGGTAAGAGCTGTTACGTACGTCAATATAAAAGTTGTACTCCACTTTCTTGAACCTTAAGCGTGGCAATTTATCGAATTTTTGCCATTTTTGACTCTTTGGGACGATTTTTCTCGAAAATTTGACAACGTAGGCAAAAGTTTCACTGAACATTTTTTATTCATTTCTTTGCGTTCTTTTCAAAAACGTACACGGTTCTTAGTTTGAATTGATTTCTGCGTGTGTAAAATTGAAAAAACCCCTAAAAATGGGCCAAAAATGGCAACAATGGGCCATATGACCCCTTAAAATTTATCGGAGGCCTTTAAAAAGGCCAGAAACAGAAAGTACGCAAAAAAATACATAGGAATCATCTGCTGAAAGAGTGATAACAGTCGAAAAAGTTGACGAAAATAACTATGTTTCGATGCCGAGGTTCTGGGTTTGAGGCGTTGTTGCACCTCTGCATGGGCTTTGTTCGGTAATATATTTGGCATAAAGTCTACCTAGGATTAGTACTTTGAAAATATGAAACATTCAGCAAAATCCAGGTGGGCCGGAAAAGGCCCAAAACGATACTCCTCCTTTCCTGTAACAATCGAAAATTCGGAAGCATGTCTCTGGATTAAATCTCATTCATACTCACTATATTTATATTTTTTACCAAGTAATTTTTAACCCTAGTTTTATCTTTGCAGAGAGCATTTTTGAAGAACGGAAGTGAGTTTCTGAAAACAAAGTGGGAGGGTGAACATGCAGTCTTAGAAGAGTTCCCAGAGGCAACAATATTTAGACCAGCAAATATCTATGGGCAAGATGATAGCTTCTTGAGGTAAGATGCAAGCAATACTTCACCTGTTGAGAGTGGAATCATTTTCTGACTTTTTTTGTAGCAAACAGTCTTAGAAAAGAAAATATTAAATTTACATCAATTAGAAGCAAATTATACATATTGATGACCAAGGAACAGCACCGCCTAACTGACAATTTTGGCGAAAATGAGTCCGCGAATTTCCTGTATTCTACAGTGTAAAATACTTGGGGGCCACGCGCCCTGGTCGCTACGCGGCCCAACCCCCTGAAGGCGCTCCGCAGCATCAATGGGCCGCTTTGCAGCCCTATTTTTAGCCTCCTATCAATGTTGGTTTTATTTTTCCCCTAAAAAATTACTATATGAGGTATTCTTCACTTTTAGAATGAAATGATTTTTGTTTTTAATGAATGAAGAAAAAAAAATTTGGAGTCAATAGGACGCGTTTTGCAATGACTGATTAATGAAACATTGCAGTAAAACAACGAATGATGATAATCAGGTCATAATTAAATAGCTAAGGAGGTGGAATCAAACCCACATCTTGAGACATGTGGGCACTTTCGACGTCTTAGACTACTTGCTTAGACTACTTACTACGCCACTGCTCATTTTGAGGTGACCGGGGTGAATCTTATGTTGATAAGTGGAGCTGATACGCAGGCTACTCAGCCACTGCGCAACCTCCTTTTGATTGCTTTCTTTTGATTTGCAAGGTCCATTCCACTATTTCTATTGTTTCATTTTCAGTCCCCTGAGTTTTTTTTTTCTTTCTTTCTTTGTCACTCAAAAAGAAATTTTTCATAGCACAGAAAAGTTTAAAGTATTTCTTTTTTTTATATGTTTATGAGAAAAAAACTTGATGTATTGTTCTATTTTTATAGCCATTTCCAGTGTTTGCCGCGGCGCACAGGGAAAGTTTTGTCTTTATGGAAAAAAGGAGAGGAGACAATTAAGCAACCTGTCTATGTAGGAGATGTAGCTCAAGCAATCGCCAACGCTGCTCAGGACCCAAGCTCAGCCGGTAAAATCTATCAAGCTGTTGGGTATGTAATAATCAATATATATAAATAAAAATATATTTTTATCATCTGTGCACATATACGGCAATCACAAATGTGTCAGCTTTAAGTAGAATAATGAAAAGAAACAAAACAAAACAATAATCATGATAATAAATACTTATGCTAAAATTCTGCTTCGGAGTGGAAAATTTTAACTACAAATAAATTTTTCAGCGCTAAGAGCACAAAGAGTTATGCTCTACTCCTGAATATCGAATAAACTTCAAGATTAGAATAATATAGAATAAACTACTGCAGTTTGGTCGTTTAATTCTGGGATACCCTGTTCGAAATACAACTCTGTGAGATGAGCAGTTGTCATATTTTCCCTGTAGTTTTGATATAGCTTCTCAAGTGAATGATTAGCCTCTTCCTCTTTGTGTTATGCTTTAAAAGCTTTGAATATTACTTGATTTAACATTAACATCATCTGCTATGCTGACGATGCCGTGCTGATAGCAGATTCGGAAGATGAACTGCAGAGAATCTTGCATACATTTAATCTAACAGCCAAAAAATACAACATGAAGGTGTCTGTCATTAAGGCAAAAAGCATGGTGATCAGTAGGAGCCCCATAAGATGCAAGTTAGAAGTAGATGGTTGTATGATAGAACAAATGATGGAGTTCAAGTATCTAGGAGCGTTGCCGACAAGTATGAAGGACTTGAGGTCCGAAGTGGAAGACCAGGTACTGAAAGCTGCAAGAATTGCTGGTTGTGTCAACGAGATGGTGTGACGCACTAAATATATGGCTCGGGAGAGTAAATTCAGGGTCTACAAGACCATTGTTAGGCCGGTGTTAATGTTTGCTGCAGGGACTAGGGCTGAAACCAAGCGCACCAATTTCGCACCGTTGAGATGAAAGTTCTAAGAAAAATAGCTGGTTTTACACCAGAGACCAGAGACCCTCCACTAGTATCTTTGCCATTGTGGAAGCTTTTACTTTCGGGTCTTCAGCACTCTACTGTTGACTTACCTACATGGTTGATGTTCAACAACGTGTTGGCAGTTTCGTTTAGCAAACACGCCGTAAATGGCCAACGTTTGGGAAACTTGTTTGGCTCATGATGTCATCCGAAGCTCATCATCAACCATGTAAGTAAGCCAACAGCCGAAATTAGGGTGATGACTGTTGCTCCCTTAAAATTGTCTATAAGGAATTGTTGAAACCCCGAAAGTAAAAGCTTCCACCTGTCGCTAAGAGGCCAGTAGAGGGTCTCTTGTCTCTGTTTTACACTTTGGGATTGGCAGACCAGCAAGTGCATCAGGGACGCTCTTGAGATGCAAGATTTAGGCAAGTGGAACAGAGTGAGGGGAAAGATGTGGTCGGAGCACGTTGACCGAATGGATGAAGAGTGACTAGCAGAAATTTGTATGACTGGACAACCCATAGGAAAAAGATTACCTGGACGACTGTCCAAGAGATGGGCTCAAAGCTGGTTCTCTCCTCCTGAGGATGATTGACGATTTTATGCTGTTTTTATCGATTTGACGAGTCCTTTATTTTAAGTGATTTTTAGATGTTTAATATATGTACTTACATATAGTTTCTTGTGCTCGTTACTTGATGGCCTGACAAACAAGGCTATGCCCTAGTCGTTAGAAGAAGAAGAAGACTTATTTTAAATTTTGAAGTCCTGATCATCTAGTGATCCGGAGAAACTGTCAGTATCACTTTATGAGTCCCTAAATTTCATCCCTGGGAGTGTTAAAAGTTTCTAAGTACGGACTACTTCTTGCAATCTCGCGTATTTATCTCACAGAAAAATGTCTGATTTGCCAATTGATAATGGCTTCTTGAGGCCTTAACTCTCTTCTGGTATGCTGTTGTAATCCATGTCGAAGACTTACTAAAAATTGAATTCTTCCTTTTTGACAGACCCAAGCGTTACTATATGTCAGATTTGATGGATTGGACTTACTGGGTGATGCGACGAGACCCGGATATATGGGGCTACAGGCGCTGGGACTTGCGCTTTGACCCAACTGTTTGGGCCCGGCTATGGTTCTTCGGTAGATTGTACGGAAACCCAGTAGGCCACATGATAACGGATAAGATTGAGCGAGTAAGTGTTATGAGCTAATACTATTATTGCAAAATTAATCATTAATTATTAATCAACTATCATTGCTAATACTATTATTGAAAATAAGTTTCACCTGTAAGTAAAATAATAGACCAATTAAATTAATATTTTCGAAAAGTTGGATAGATTTCATAACATTTTTTGTTGTAGAGCATGTGTTCAGGTTAAAAATTTTTGTAAAATTTTGTTACTAATTTGCGGTAGAATTTAATTAATTAAGACGCACTTCAGAGCTTAGAGTTTAGAGCAAAATTATATATATTTGAAAAGGAAACCACATTGAATTTGATATATATTTACAGAGAATACCAACCTCAAGCCAAAATTATATTCATGCCAAATTATTCAATCCAGCCACCCACAAGGCAGTGGCCTACAGAAGCATGGGTACAAGGATGGCTAGGGTCCTAAGCAATGAAAAAAGAGAAAGAAAATAGATAATTGAGATTGGAGGGGAAAACGGTTTCAAACTGCAAGAGATAATTAAAATTATGAAAAAAGTCGAAGATAAAGAAAGAATGGAAACTATCTTAACTTTAAGCCAAGGGAAAGATGAATTCAGATGGTAAAAATTCGCCTACTACTCAATAGCCCATCACAAATTTCAAATGATTTTCGGAAAATTTAAAATAAACCTTACTTTCATCAACAGATGTAATTTGACAAACTAACTAAGTAAAAACATAGGCAAGGAAAATACAGAAGTTTTGGAAAAATCAGGCATCTACGAAATTAAATGTGATACATGTAATAAAATTTACTTAGGGCAGGCAAAAATGTCTCTAGAATTCAGATTTAAAGAACACTGACAATATTAAGTATGAAAAAGTAGAAAGATCAGCAGTAGCGCATCATTATTGGCTAGGAAAGCATGAAATAGCACAAAAACCTATTTTAAAGAAAGAAGTAAACAACCCAAGGGAACTAGATGTCTGGGAAAATATTTATCTACACAGGACAAACAACTTTAATACAGACTTGGTGGGTACTAATAATATGCTGTTCATCTGTTAAACTACTGTGGAGAGGGGGGGGGGGGAGGTTACGCTTATGGATGACGTAATTTTTAGGAGGGGTCTAGCAGTGGATGACTGTTAGATACGATGAAGGAGAGGGGGGGGGGGGGGGGGTCGAAAAATTGAAAAAAATAGGTGACTTGTTTTATGGACGGCCCTTCAGTTGGAATCCATCCCATGCATAAACTGGCTATTTTCAATGTTTTGCTCCTCTATTTTTCCAGGACTCTATCTCTGATGTTATCGACAAGTCCCTGCCTACTCTAGAAGATTTAGACATTAAGCTTACGGATTATGAGCTCCAAGTTCCATGGGAAGTGCGACCATTCCGAGCATTCCTATACTATGATGAAACCCCGGGCGAATGGCCTGAACGAAGTCTACCGACAGTAGAAAACGCTTGAAAGTCTCTTCATGTAAATTTTAGTCATAAGTTGTTATTATTGCATTACTGGCCTGCCATTTTGTTGTCTTTCCATCAAGATTGTTCTAAAATTACCCAGTAAAAATAAATCATTGTTTACTATTTTATATTTGTACATCAAACCTTCTAAAACGCATTTTGGTTTGAAATTGCCTCTAAGGATTCTTTGAAGTTGATAAGCTGTATTAAACTTTTTAACTGGGTGTCTACTGTACGGAAAAAGCACAGATACACCGCAAAGCACGGATATATGGAAAAAGCACGGAGTTTAGAATGTCGGTACGGAATTTTAATGAAAAGGTACGGAAATTCAAGATTTTTGTGATGAACTTTAAAGTGTAGCCTTGGGGGTATGCGATGCCCTAACATAATCTATTCATCAAGTTCCGGGTTCGATTCCTCTTGTTTTTCGGTTTATTTTTTTGTCATTTCATCATTTCACTTTTCCAATTAAATACAGTTAAAAATGTGAGTGAGGTAAGAAAAACAATTAAGGAAGAGGTGAGGATTTGCAAGGATTTATGAAAATTGTCAAAGAAAAAGAATTTTCGGGAAAATAAGAAAAAAACAAGGTAAAAGTACTGAAAAAGCAAGGAATTAGAATGATAAGGTATAGGTAGACAACCTGTTAAAGTGTACATCAGTATATCTAAAGAGTTTCCAGCATATGGAAAAACGGAAAAGTTAAGGAATTTGTGGCGACTAGCTAAAGTCAGAGAGTTCACGCAAAATGTCAAGGATTAAAATGCGTTTAGCATTTAACAGAAGTGAGTGTAATTTAAAAGAAAAATCAAAGTGAAAGTTTCATTGAAATGTCAGGGAAAGTCAGAAAATTCAAATATTTCAGGAAAAAGTCAGGGATGGTTAGAAAGTTTAATTCGGACAGTATGTGATGATAAATTAATAAGTGAACACAACAATGAAGAGAGTATTGAGGTCATCGCTGAAAAAGAGAAATTAACGCACAATGCCGTTGAATATCAAATTGTCGATGTATGTCTAGTGATCAGGACGGGGCAAAGGGACTGCGGATCAGAATTCCGATAAAGCAGATGAGATGGTGAACTTGTCAATATACCGACACTGCCAAGTTCACCGTTACCGATCTGTTATTTCATCTATGGGAGAGAAATTTCCAGGAAAAATTTTTCATCATCTATGGATTTTTCTCGGCCCTGGAATTTGAAAACACAATACCTGAAAATACGCTGGCTAAAAGCATCAAAATACTAAAAGAAGCAGAACGTTTCGAGCTTTTACAGGCTCATTATTTTCAGCTGTAAGAAACGCAAAAATGATTAAAAATTCATCGGTGCCCTGATCCCATTTGTTATCACGCAACCACTCTGAGTCGATGAGGGATGACGACTGGGGACAGGGCCCCACTCAATTTTTTATTTTCTTTTTTCTAAAACATTTGGACAGAGTTTAACAGAAAGGAACCAAGCCACATCGGGATCGAACCGAGAAAAAGAGGTCTAAAGTTTGGCTCCTGCATAAGACTCAATGTAAAAGATAAACTTCAAGTTCAATTTCTGCAAAAGTTGCTCCAACAAAAACTTTGAATTTTTGGCGATAGATAGTAGAGCAGTGGTTGAGTTTGAAACCACTCATAACTCAATTTTTTCCAAAATGTGGGTTGGTTCCTTTCTGCTTAACTCAGTCCATTTAATTCTAATTTTTTACACCTAAAAATGGGTATGTACTTAATGGCTCGAAACGTTCCGTCTTTAAGTATATCGTTTCGATGTTTAATTTTTTCTGTAGGCTGTTCTGCTTCACCGGGTTCTGAATTGATGGTATAGATTAAATAGATTAATTCTGCTTTAGGACTGGAATTTTTATAGCTCTACTTCGAAATCTAATAATGCTGGGATGTGCCCTCGAAATTATTTTCCTGGAGTGTCCATGAAATGATTCTGCCGGAATCGTTGTCGCCAGTTCAATAAATGTAATGCATTCTTTACAAACATATTTTCTACTGACTTTATAATGCTAAAGTTTCCCATGAAACTATAGTGACATGCGTATTTTTAGGCTTGTAATGTTATTTATATCCCATCTTCCCACCGTATTTCATTTTTTGAAAACACAGTCATTGTTTTCGTTCAAAATTCAGTCCGATTTATTTTGATCGTTCTTTGAAAATTTCACACTAAGTAAGACGGCAAAAGTATGTTATCTATAGGAAAAAAACGAACAAGTAATCCAAACAAAAGGCGGTTTGTTGAACGCAGGGCCGGATTTACCAATAGGCTACATAGGCTATAGCCTAGGGCGCAACATTTTAAGGGGCGCAAAATTTTTGAGAATTTATTAAAAAACGTGACTTATTAAAAAGTGTCTACGTTGTGGTTGACAAAGGTGTTTTTTTTTTTAAGGTGAATTTGAACATTTTCCGGACACTTAACATCCTCCTTCTGATCTGGAGGGGAGGGGCGTCTGGGAGACCCCCCCCCCCGCTCCCCACGAGAGCGCCTACTTTTAGGGGCGCCACCCTAAGTTTAGCCTAGGGCGCTAAACATGTAAATCCGGTCCTGGTTGAACGGGATCAGAGGAAACTCAACAAATCATGATCCAATACCTCATTTTTTGCAGTTTCCCGTCCAAGTTGCAATGCAGGTAGTATCACATTTCTTGGAAAATTGAAAGTGTCGCGATAAGAATAAATAATAGATAACTTTATCGGTACGAAAGGTAACCCTGGAATCAAGTTAAGAAATAAAGAAACAAGTGCGACAAACACAAATTTTATTGTAACGCCTGGCTGGGTGCAACTGTTCGAACTCCATGGATGCACGTGTTGCATACTCACGGCGTTGAAGGCGTTTTAAATTTGCACGCAGTCTGACGAGTCTTTCTGGAATGGTTTCGCCCTGGTTTCGCCGCTCATCGACCATTGCATGTAGACAAGCAATTTTTACAACCTATTTTTCCAATAATTCCTCTATTCGAACGAAAGGAATCTTAACCGCAAATTCTGAACCAGACGCTTTGATTGGTCCAGAGCGGTTCATTCCAATTATTCCAAGTTGAACCGAAACAAGCGGGAATTTCAAATAATTCCGGACATCCTGTCCACCAAATCGTTTCCGTTTCCGGTAAACAGTGTTGTCAGTTTTACGACATTGAAGTAAAACTGACAACACTGTTTACCGGAAACGGAAACTATTTGGTAAACAGGATATCCGAAATTATTTGAAATTCCCGCTCATTTTGGTTCAACTCGGAATAAATGGAATGAACCGCTCTAGACCAATCAAAGCGTCTGGTTCAGAATTTGCGGTTAAGATTCCTTCTGTTCGAAAAGAGGAATAATTGGGAAAATGAAGCAATTTGAACCAATTTGCGCAATCTCTTTGTTCTGGACGAGTCTGACGGTGAGTGTTTTTAGGTTAGAAATGTGTTTACTTCTTACTTGCATGATTGCATCGCATAGACGCATGTGCATGTCATGTTTCTCCCTTTCTTCCAAGTTTCTTCCAACTGACCGTGAGGTGAGCAGCCTTTGATTTCCCCCACATACTTCGAGAGTGGATCTTAAATATTTTTACCTGTTTTCTCAGTTTTTTCGGTCTATCAGTAGTTGCCTAGTTTGGGTCCCCTGAGTTTCCCGTGTTTGCTTTTCAGCCAATCAAACTCTTAATGATCACTTCTGAATTCCTTATGGAAAATAACATAGGAAATCGGAATCAAATTCAAATGATTTTTCGTTAAAAGTATGTCTACGACTGATTTCTCGGGAATTTGGCGTTTTCACTGATGTATTATACATCCCACTTTCTCCAAAAAACACTAAAGATCTTGATTTTTCAATTATCAATTTTCAATTTTCTTCCACTTGAATCAGCGGGACAGTCAAGGACATCAACCCAAGTGGAAGGAAACTGAAAATTCAAAAATCAAGATCTTTGGTGTATTTTGGAGAAAGAGGGATGTACTATACATTAGTCAAAACGCCAGATCCCTGAGAATTCAGCCGTAAACATATTTTTTCCGAGAAATTGAATGAATTTGAAAAAAAAAAAGAAAAAAAAACCACATATGGTTCGATTTTCCATGTCAACTATTTTCTAAAAGGAATTCAAAAGTGGTTGTCGGGTGTCTGATTGGCTGATAAGCAAGCCCAGGAAGCTCCAGTATCAGGCAACCATGCTTTTTTCCTATTCAATGATAAGCACCAGTCCTAGTACCTGTCTTGTTTGCTCCTTCATCAAAATGCTTAAAACTATCTATGCATAATTGGCTGCGATTTGTGCCGGCCTTTGTCAAGATGTTAAGATTGCTTGCTGAAGGCTGAACTAAGTATAGTTTTATTAATAGGACATACATTTTTAATTTATCAAAGCTTCTGGATATTTATGTGCATGAGAATAAAATACACTTCAAGTGTACAAGGAGAAGAAGTGACAACGAGTGGTCGGCACCGACATCATGTAGTATTTTAAACATCCTAAACATCGGCAAACAGAACTGAATTTCCGCAAGTTTTAAAGAATCAACGAGGTAGAATCATTTATCCTGTTCGGCTTTTATCGAGAAATTCAACATGAAAACTATCCTTTTACCAGAGGCTTTTTTAAATCATGGATTTTAGCTTGCTCATTTGATGTTAAGACTTCAGTTAATCATTTTTCATAGCAAAACTCAATTAAAGTGCCATCTGCATGCACAGGTTTGAGGTTTTTTTTTTTTTTTTCAAATGTTTTACTATTGATTTGTTTCAGGCATCATCCGTTTCTCATCATGTCTTTACAGGAATTGGGCAGTCAAGCCTACCAGAAGGCTGTGTTTGCTGATTACAATGGAGCCGTCCAGATTTTAGACAAAGCTATTGCCAAGTTTCCCAAGGATGAAAAACTGTGGAACAATAGATGTTTCTGCCTTTTAAAATTGAATAATTTCAAAAGGTAAGGCATCTATCATGCTCATAAAATGAGTAGATCTCTCAAATGGGGCCTCCTTATGCATTTCATATTATCTTTGGCTGTAGTCGAAAAATGTATTCTCTTCTCCAAACGAAAAATTGCTTATCTCGACTCAGGTTTTATTTTTTAACAGAAAACCAACCAACAGTTGTTCTAGACTGTCACTGTGAATTATCTTCACTTGTTTCGAACTATTCTCAGCAAATTTTTTTCAGTTTTCTTCCATAAACAAAACGTAGTCGGAGATTTTGAAGCACTGCAATGGAGGTTGGTACGCATTCCTCGATTTAAGCCTTTGATATTTGTTTCAACAGTCAGCTGTGACTGTAAATAAATGTATCATAATGTTTTAAACCTCATTTCAGTACATTTCATGAGCAGGAACAGATGCTAAAAAATTAGTGAAAAAATTGGAAAATTTGGAGAGTGGTAACCGTGCGTCTCTCACTACAAAACGACGGTGAAACTACCAAACAACGTATTCGGTTTGTGACATCGCAGACTTCCTGTCATACTTTAATTTTCAAATGGAAAACTATGCAGCGTCAATTCTTGAAAACTTCTGTGATTTCTCCTCTATGTGCGGAGAAAACTGTGAGCATTTTAAGGAATGATATTGATTTGATCTCCTTCAAAAAAATTAAATGTAAGCGGAGATTTTTAAACACCACTGATGAGATACATGGTCTGGTAATTTCACTGTTGGAAGGTATATTGTTTGAGAAGAGCAGGCTAAATTTTAATTTTCTAACTGGTTTCAGAGCTCTTCAGGATGCAGAGAATATGGTGAAACTTTTCCCTCAGTATCCCAAAGCCCACTACAGAAATGCAGAAGCGCTTGCGGCGGTCAAGGTAAATTGAAAAATTACTTTTTCGTCTGTATGATTACATAGTGCAAAACCACATATTTCCATTGTGGTGTTTCAACATTTCCACTCCAATTTATTTTTTTGAAGGGAGACATGCCAACTTTACAGCTTGAAATATTTATTCAGCAGAATATTCTGCTGACAGAAGAAAAATCAAGGATGTTTTCAAGAAACTATCTTGACTACTTTTCTGAAGAAGAAATACATTATAACCGGAAGTCTGTAATATGTAAATAGGGATACGTGACTCCGCACTTAGACCATCAGTATTTTCCCAGCTATTACAGTGCTCCATTACATCATTTTCACTCAGCAAATAGTGTTTGCTCATAAAATTTCGATCGGACAAATATTTTTTAGGTGACAGCTTACAACTACTTTTTGTCAGAATTGCACCAGGAATGAAAGTTAATTTTTCCTCTCTCCTCCTATAATCCTTTTTTGTTTTATTTTTGTTTTGAAGAGGTTTACAGAAGCTGAACATAGTCTAAATTACCTTTTGAAACTAGATCCCAACTGTGCAGAAGCCCAGAGATTATTATGTCAAGTTCAGAGTCAAAATAAAGTAAGGAGGGTCTCCAATCTCGCTGCCATGGATTCCAGTCGAGTAAGTCAATTTCATTCTCTTCTTTTTTTTGAGATCATCACATAACATCATATATCTCTCTAATCAATTATTCGATAGTTGAAAGGTTGGATTTCTGAAAGTAATCGAAACAATCAAAATCGAAAAGTTTGGAATAATCATAATCAATAGCGTGAAATAGACCATCCTTAATATGCAAACATGCATGGATTACTTGTAGAGATGGACGATTATTTCATTTATCGATTATTTGAAGATTCGATCTCCCAATCAATGGAAAGAATTGGAATAAAAAAGTTTTGATTATTTGGATTTGTATTAAATAATCATCCGTTCCCAGTTGTATTTAACTTATTCCTTTGCATGGAGGGCCAGTGCGCTTTGTGATTAAAGAACAATGATGAAACTGCAAAAATGCGTAGCTTGGTATTCGACGCTGGAGACTTCCTGTCATACTTTATTTTCTACTTTGAAATCTACAATACATCATTTTACTAAATTTCGGTGATTTTTCCTCTTTATGTAAAGAATATTTTGCCGAAATTTCTAGCCATGATGTTGGCTCAATCCATTCTCCTTTTGAGGTGTGGAAAAGAAGCGGAGATTTTTAAACAACGCAGTCGAGATACAGTTACACTGTCAGTAATCTTATCATCATATCAACAAGAATGAGTTCGTCTGGACGAAATTGCGAGCACTGTGTGTGTTAGAAGAAGATTGTTTTCTTGACTCAAATTTTATTTTTTGACGAATGATACGTTTTACCCGTGTCAAAAAAGATGAAAAATCGGGAAATTTCAAAGAGAAAACTCTTAATCGAACTTTTTTCATATCCCGGTTAAGATACCTTTTTGGTTCTTCTTTACGTAAAAATGCCTCTTTGTCCTTGAGTAAGTTTTTTATTGCTTTATTTCAGGAAATTTCAATAAAAATTGTTTGTAAATTTCACAACAAATTTCAGTTCATATCACATATTTTGCAGTTTATTTTACGTTTAGCACAGAATGAGTAATTTTTAGAACCAATCATATAATATAATTTTGCTGTTACCTGTTATTTGTAACTTTTTTTTTTACTGCACTTTTCATGCACCTAAATTTTACTTATAAAAGAACAGAAAAAGATGCCCCTACTCGGACATTTTAATAACTTTTTAAGTTTTTTTACATTCCAAATTTTACTGTCCATTGCCTTTAGGATGATTTTAATGGTTGATTGGCTCTTTCACGAATTATGTTTTCTTTGTGAGTAAGAAGTTTGAACTTACCAATTTCAATGTAAGAAATGAAATCTCTCATCTTTTTTAAAGGTTGATTTTGATAATTTTCAGTACGATCCCCTTGAACTTAAAGGAAAGAAACAAATCTTATGATTTTAAACTTTATTGGCTCATCGAAATGTGTTTTCATTTTATCTTGCAGGCTGTAAAAGGGTCGCAAAAGGGCAGTGACCTATACTACTCTGATGAAGATTTGAATAAGATGTTAGAACGGGCAGTTGCACTAGAATCGCAAAACAAACCATCAAAAAAGAAGAAAAAAAAAGGTAGGTGCCTGTCGTAATGAATTAATCCAAAATTCATCACCAAATGATTCTGTGAGGGAGAGGGGGGTTAATCAGTGTTACAATTTTTTTTTAGGGGGAAGTAGACCTATGTCATGAATGTGCCTTTTATCAGGAGTGGAGGAGTCTAAAAATCTGATCTTCAGCTTTACTTAAACTCGTATTTTATGAATGGCCCCTAAGATAAATAAGTTCTCAAGAAATTTGACGTTTCTCAACACTTGGTAAATGATAAACATACCCTTAGGATTATTACAGATCGTTCAAACTGAATTCTCAAAGTTTTACTGACTGTTCAGCCTGGTTGAGCAAGCAAGATCAGCTCAAAGTTCAGGCCAAGGTTCATAATATTTTTTCTGTAGTTCTATAGGTATCTTGAATGCTTAAGAACAGGACTGTCCACTTGACATAGAGAGCTCACTTGGCATAAAAAAACTTCCAGGGTCTATTCTGACTACTGCCAACTTGAAATCAGGCATTGCCAACCACTAAATACTTCTTCTAATCTAGAGCGTTGCCAAATTTCTTTTGATAAAATACGAATTACATGGATAACATGCGAATGGTTCTCTTCCAATTTTCCAATGCATTTCATTCGTATTTGATCTCACAGTATTTGAAAATTTCAAGGAAAAACATTTATGAACTTCTTCAAAAATAAATTTTTCATTGTTAAAGGTTTGGCACTATTCAAATGTTTATACGGTGGTTTTTCTCAGCACAGCAGAATGGACCACTAGACAAGGTACAAATTTCAGCATTCTGATACATATTTCTTAACTATTTCACGTAAAATACGATGCGTACAACAAAAATTACCGAAATCAACTCCTTCCGAAGATATTTAATGATTCTTGATTGGTGAATTCAAACTAGCTGCTCATGAACACTCAATGCTCTACATGATTCGCATTGTGCGCTAAGCGTCATCATGACAGTCTCTGCGATATATAAGTCAGGCACCCTCAATCTTGAGGCTTTGGCTCAGCTGTAGCAAATTGCTTATAGTTTGAACAACATATGGTGGGAAATGAACATTGCTCGATTGAGAAGCTTGCTGAAATCGTGTCAGTGCGCGATTTGACTCTCGTAGAGCTTTGAGTTTCTTGTCAGCAGGCAGTTCAAATTCCTCGTAACCAATGTGAAAGAAAAACGTTAATATCTTCGTAAGGAGTTTGTTTCATTCATTTTCATCGCACGAATCGTGCTCTACGTGAAATTCTCATTATGGAACATGTATCAGACTGCATAAATTCGTACCTTGTCTAGTGGTCCATTCATTTCTATCTTCTGACTATTAGTCACCCCTAGAGCAAAGATTTTACACCTTTGACACAACAGAGATTGTGTAACTTGGAAGAGTACTCACACCTCTGACGCCATTCCTGTTTCCTGTGTCTCACCGCAATTTTGATTTTCTTTGCAGGGCTCTTCTAAGTTAACCACATTTACAAATTGGGTGCTTGGATCATTTAGGAATCTGTGCTTGAACTACCTGATCTTCACCAGATTTTTTCCAGGGTATCATCGGCAGGAGAATATTTTTACCCCTTTTTTTTGCTCGTCTGATTTTCAGCAGCTGAATGTAAACAAACGCAGCTCTGCTGTTCCCAGCAAAAACGCTGTAACTCACTCCAAATTTTGTATTTTTTTTCACAAGAAAACTGAATTGCTAGAATGCTTTATTTTTTCATCCTAAATTCCTATCGGTATTCCAGAGTCAACTTGGAATAGGAAAGAATGAATTTTTTAGTTTTCTGGCATAACAGCATTTTGTCTGAAGCTAATTGATAAAAAGTTGAATGGAGCTACAGTTTTTTTCTTCTGAACGGTGGAGCAAGTACCTAGTCAAGAGATCAAAGTTTGAGTAAAATTTTCTACTAAGTTACCATTTCATTGATGAATTTTTATTTACCATGACATTGTGAAGGTAGCATTTAATTTTCATGCAGGCTCATATTGTAATTTTTTTCTCTTATTATTTTTTATTTTTGTACACAATTTTTTATAAGTTAAGTCGTTTTATACCCACGGTATAAACTGTTCTCACTTTAAGGCTCAAGTTAACATAACATAGTTATATTAGACTGATTTTATAGTACGTTGTTAAGTGCCCATGCAGTCAATTATCTGTCAATTCACTTTTGCCTTGGTTTGGTACAAGGCAGCATTTCGTTGCGGATTTGGCATCTGAATGGTTGCTGTTTTTAATTGAAAAGAGCGAGCTCATTTCATGAATTTTCAAACATCAAATATTTTGAAAATGTTACAATTCGGCGAGTCAATTATCGAATCATTTTTGAGTAAGCCTGATTGAGAAATCTCCGTTGCAACAATGCTATTTATCGATCAAGTTAATTCAAAATGATTTTGCAGTCTAAGTGTTGTTTTATGAAGACAGAATCCCATAGCTTTGTCACGGTCATTCGTTGTCAGTAATTGATACCCAAGCACACAAACTTCTAGATTTTTGCCTCTTTGAAAAAAAATGCGAGTTCTAATTTGCAATGCTTTTAAAAAAAATTTTCCCTGATTTTCTCGTATAAGTTATTGTTATTTTCAAACTTAAAGAGGCAGCAGCTTTAAGCAAAAGTTTATTTAGATCCAAATTTTATGAAAAAAGCACTTTTTTTGAGCATAAAATTGGTTGACGAAGTATTAAAAAATGTTCTAGGGACACCCAGACTTGCATTTTAAACTAATTGATAATATTTCTTTTTAAGAAGCCTTTTTTGCATTTAAGCTTGTATGTAGTCTCTATTATTGTGTTAAAATAAACATCATTTGGCATTAAGGAATTACTTTTCCCGGCTCATCCATAACCGTCCATTTACCTGCATTGCGTCTGCATCGGGTAACTAATGGTATGTATCGATGGTAAAACAGCAGAATTGCGTATTTCGATTTGTGACTTTCCTGACTTTCCATCATACAAATACCTTCTACGTGGAAAACTACTGAACATCATTTCTTGAGACCTTCTTCCGTTTTCCTTCTTTTGTTGAAGAATAATGTGTGAACATTTCAAGCCATGGTGGTTAAGTCTCCTTTTTTTTTTAAAAAAAAAAGAAATAGGAGCGGGGATTTTGAAACGGGATGCGTATTTTTGCAATTTCACCATCAATAAGTTGTTGTTTTTAAAATGAGTTAAAATTGTAATTTCTTATCGCAAAATGTAGGCTATATGATGATCTGCGTGTATCAGAAGAGTATTTAACAGTTTTAAAAGATTGTGATAAAAATTGGAGAATAAATGAATTTTTTGTTGTGATGAATCTTGTCCTTCCTTCTCCTATTTATTTTGACTTTTATATCTGCTGTAAATGAGGAAACCTTTTTCAAAAAACATTTTCAATACCATTTATTTACAAAAGTCACTATCATCAACCACACGTTGATAAATAGAAAGGACTGATATATACAATTAGTTTTAAAACAAAGGAAACTTGAAAATCACATCTGGTAAATATCAAAAATTAACATAAGAAAAACAAATTTTTTGGGGTATTGGAAATTGAATAAAGAAAAACTGAATTTTAAAGATTACTTTTCAGTTATCCTCAAATAGGTAGTATTTTTACTTTGAGGACTTGAGTTTTTTCCTTACCATCCTGAACTTTCAAAACATCAAAATACCACTCTCAAAGAATCTGATCTGTTCTTCTCTATCCCTTGAACATAAAAAAAACTTTAATCAATTGGATAGAGTTGTAGAGGATCAGTCACATATACATTTTGGTATTTTAAAATCTCATCTCCTATTTTAATCTTCTGAAAGGAAACCGACCGATATTCTTACTTGCAAATTATTGCGATTTTTCTTGTTTGTATGCAAGGTTAGCTCCACAAAATTTCAAGCATAAATGTCGGTTGACTTCCTTCAAAAGTATTATAATAGGAGATGAGATTTCAAAACACTGCACTCTAAACCTGTCCATTTATCATTTTAAGCATAATTTATTCGAGAAAATTGAAAGAGAAGCACTTTCAAAAAATGATTCCGCCAATAAATTGACTTGATAGTAGTTTAATCGAAGGGAAAATGAGGCATCATAGCATTTTCCCATAAATTTCTGGGATTAGTATAAAATAAAAAACAGAGTAGACCTAGCCGTTAGAAATGATGACCTTTGAAATTTTACGAAAACATCGCAGTGTCATTGATACATTACGTTGAGGGTGCAACTTTAATGAGCAGCATAAAAATTATTGCCTAATATCAAGATCACTTAATACTTAGGACCTGATTGAAGAGGAGAGATCTCTCCAGAAAAACGCACCTTCAGGATACGAACCGTTGCTGGGTGAAATCACTGTTTGAAGTTGACTGAATATCCGCCTGTGTTTGGATCCTGCTGGACTTGGAAATTATTGGTTGATAATCCAAATGGTCGTAAAATCATATTGCCCAGGTCTTTTAACTTACCTGTGAAGAAATAAAAAAATACAAGTAGAATGTATTTCTTGCCTAAAATCGGAGGATGAGATTCGATTCTTGAAGAAAGGATAAGACAAATTATATATATATATATACACACACATATACACACACACACCTTCTGGCTGAAGTATCTCAAGTGCCACTAGTGTTTACGCACTACATTGGCCAACTACTCAAATTTGTCCAATTTTTTACACAAAAACTTCTGAACAGAATCGCATGAAAATTTTATGTAATATTTCTTATGTCATCTAGATGCACCTCTGAATTGTCATGGAAATTTGTGCCTGAGTGTTTAAGAAATAATTAAAACAACATTGACACAGCGTTAATGGTGCTTGCAATACTTTGGTTGGACGGTGGCAATATTTATTTCAAAGAAAAAAAGAGGGAAATTCAGCCAGAAAATTTTGGTGGGTGAAAAACGTTTTCGGCACATGTTAGCTAGCTCCCAAAATGAGCCCTGTAGCTAAAGAATGAAACTTTTCAGTCCTCTAATAATACAATGTAAACCTATTTTATTTTTGAGTTTTGTACTTATATGAGTGAAAATCCTACGTTTTTATTGTTCACATAAAAAAAAAGAAAAAAAAAGGAGTTTCAGTTGCAGACATGTTATCCGCTGATAAGTCAATCGTCGAATATGCTGTTTTATCTCTTCACCAAAACTGCTGAGAACTGACAAAAAGTACAGTAATGCCCTACCTTTTATCTGGAGGTTCAGTTTTTTTACATGGTCAAATTCGAGTTTTTTGTCAAGACCAAGTTAGCCAACACAACACAAACTGGTTTTTTGGGTGAGGATTGAGTAATATGTGTCTGGTTTTCTGTGTTTTTTTTTTGTCCAATTATACAACTGTGTTTTATGAATACGGTTGAAATTTGGTCAAGATTGTGCTTCTTGGTTACGAACAGAGCCTGAAATAGCACTTTTTCAGTCTTATTTTGGTGGTCTTGATTATTATCCAACTTTTCTAATATCCGATGTAGCCCTCGACACAAATCAACTGATAATCAGGGCATTGCTGTAAAGTTCCAAGAATCTTCAAGCACATTCTGAAGAAATCAAGTACTTTTGAGGCCTTCTTAAGTTTTTTCCAAAGTAACCATTTTCGAAGTGTTTTCTGAGGCTCCTAGATTCTTATGATTTAGATCAGTGAAAAAACGAAATTGATGACTTACCTAACATTTCTGTTTTTAGTTTTTCATTCCTCACATTGATTTCGTCTTGGAGTCTCTGAGAAAAAAAAAAAGGAAAGGGAAAAATAAATAACGACTCATTGAACAGAATTACGCACGACATCAAGATACAACTCTGAACTCTAAGTTGACATTAATGTTCACTTTCCACTAACAAAATGTGCCCAATAGATTGGATTATCAGTCCGACAATTAAGTATTGCCAATCAAAATAAGGAGGCTTTTCTACTTTTGGATTAATATTATTTGGAAACCCAGTGTCTAGACACACTCATTCAATACTCTGTTTGCGATTCATGTTGATCAAAAAGTAAAGGCGCCTCTCAAATTTGATCCGCAACTCTCTACAGTCCCATCGATGACCCATTTTGATTGGCTCATTTGGATCAAGCAAACCAGCTTATGAATAACACTCAAACACACAATCACACATTGTATCAACACTAACAAACAAGCAAGCACAAATACTTGCGCAAATTCATGTGGGCATATTTTTGGCAAATAGTCACAGCTTTTGATCACATTTTTCGACCAAAAACCAAAAATAATTACCACGTCCTGGTCTCAGGTTCAGAACTGCAAACATATTACTCTGCAACTACGACAGTAAAAAGGTGTCTCCGGTTGGTCTCCTGGTACTTTTGGAGTGGATTGCCTCTGATCGTAAATCCATTCGTGTTTTAAGAAATCAGATGAATGGAGCCAGTTATTTCTGCTACAATGTCTCTTTCATTTTTTTTATACATAGTTTAAAAGTGTTTTGCGACGTCTTTAAATTTAATAAAGAGCTCTAAATAGCTAATAGTAATGACTCTCTTAATAAACTTGAGTAAACTGTTCTATAACAGTAAAAGTTCCACAATTCACAAATCTTTGTCCAAATTTTGTTGGCCAGTTAACGTATGTCTGAAAGTTGCAGCAAGGATGTTGATTTTATTGTTTGATTGCTGCTAAATTGTTTGCAACATTAAGGAACTGCCATTGGGTGACTAGAGCCTGCTGGTAAAAAAAAAGCTCAACTTGCGCACAGCTTGGGTATACAACATAATTTTCCTGACTTACAGTTGAATTGAGAGGTTACATTTCTCACCTGCAGTTGATTGTAGCCAACAAGATTCGGGCAATTAAGGTTAAAAAGGGAGAAAATCATTTAAAATTTTCAGTTTTCTTTTATAACGACGGGTTGACTGAGGTCAGTGAATAGTGTGAACAAAAATATGCATTTAAAAAACAGCAAAGATTGATGTAAAACTGAGACAATGATACTACAATCACAAGTAGCTTTAGCAATTGGAATTTTGTTCTAAGTATATGAATTTGTAGATATTAAAAAATAGAATTGATGGTAGAATTAATTTTTTTTTTTTTTTTTCACTCACAGGAATAGCCTGGTATGATTCTCTTTGTCTAGGGTCCAATTCAATAATTTTCTTATGATCTGCTAGAGCTTCATCCAGCTTGTCCGTCTGCTCATAAAGTTTAGCTCTCCGAATGTATGGTTTTATGTACGTTGGTTCCAATTCAATGGATTTAGAGCAGTCTTTTATCGCTGCTGATTTCAAATCCTAGAAAAAAAAAAATAATGACAATGAAATAAAACCCAAAATATGAAAAAAAATTGGGAGATCTTATGAGTTCAAGAGTTAAAAAATCCATGTCACCAATTTACCATTAAAATTCAGGTTACCAACACAAAAATTCAAAATAAATCCATGTTTGACTCATTGGAAATAGTGTCAGGTGCAGACATGAGACTTATCATAGATTTACACTAAGTGATCTGGACCACCCATAGTAGACTTTTTCTTGGTTATTACAGGTCAAACCAAGTCAAGTTAGCCCAATGGAGAATTACCTCCTAGAAAGTTGTTTAAAAATAATTGCCCGCTTTCATTCATAGAAAAAAGAGAAGTTGAAATGATGGAACACAACAATTGATATGCAAGGGTAAAGCCCCAAACACAGTGGACAGTGAATTTAATTGGCATTTGCTCAAAATTGTACTTCGTTTGGCCTCTGCACTCCTAACTTCGAACCAAAAAGATTCCAGCAGCCCAATTCCTGAAACGATTTCTAGCTACATTGGCAAGATAAGACAAGACATGGCCCTATTAGTGCCATTGAGTATGTCAAATTTCCTCTGCTGTTTTCGTTTTTGAATACAAAACCAAGCTACACTGAAACTTGTAGTATATTTTTAATTATAGAGACTAAATTCAGAGAGGGTTCAAAAATTTTTAGTAGTATACAAAGGGTGTCCAAAAAGTTTTGCAAATTTCCGAGTTTTGAGCGAACAAAAGCAGCTATTGATTTGTGATTTGTGTGTGCTTAAAGTAGACGTAATTACCAATAACACAAGACCAATAGCAGCTCTCTAGCTTATAAAAAGACAGAGATACAGGGTTTTGAAAGTGACATGCAGCGTAAAGGCCTCCAGGATTTTTAGCTACAAAATATAATTGAAGGAATCAATGATTTTTCGATCATCAGGGATTGGTGTACCAACATTTCGTACCTGCAAACCAAACAGTGAACAAAGAATACAACTGCTCGGTCTTGACAACGCTGCGGTGGCACATTAGCAAAAAAGGACCGGATATCAAAGAAACATGTATGTTGCATCAAGACAATGCACGGCCCAGTTCACCCAGGAGTTCATGAAAAAACACAACATTGTCATCATCCTGCAACCCCCCTATAGTTCGGACCTGGCTCTGTGTAATTTTTGGCTCTTCACTGAGTTAAAGAAATTTTTGGAAGGCACACAGTTTGATTTCATAGCTGAGATCAACCGCTGTTCAAAAATTCTTCAAAACCCTCCGTCAAGAAGACTTTGAAAAGATGAGCCTCAAGAAGAAGGCAGAACGGCTGAAACTTTATGTTCAAAGTGGTGGATAATACTTTGGAAAATGGCCGAATGTTGAGTCAGCCATGTCATCTGATGAAAAACCTTAAAGTTTGTAAATTTTTATAAGATTTAGTGAGTTGTTTCAATAAAAACACTCAATTCTTATTTAACTTTTTTTTTTCTGGACAAACACAGCTAAAAGTCCTGGAGGCGATCATGCTACTTGTCATTTTCAAAACCCTGTATCTCAGTCATTTTTTAAGCTAAAGAGCAGTTCTTGGTCTTGTTTCATTGGTAATTATGTCTACTTTAAGCACACACAAATCGCAAATCGATAGCTGCCTTCGTTCGCTCAAAACCTGGAAATGTGCAAAACTTTTTGAACACCCTTCGCAGTTCTCTGTTAAAAAATAAAACATGAGAGGAAATTGGACGACGCGAAATGTAGTAAGGTCGGCTCCTATGCTGATTCCGGTTAGTATTCTCAGCAATGGAAGATAATTAGAGTCCACACAAAATAAGTTTACGCCTTTTTGAGTGCGACAGAGGATCCACCATCTTAATCCTAGTAATTACTTTTAATGCTAAACTGAAGACCTCCTCCTCTGGACCTAACTAGAGTCCCTTTATACTGAGAGTCAAGACAATTCGGCTCATGAATGTCACAAACGGGAATAAAGATTACAGAAATTGAACGTTTTTCGTAATCTTTGATCGGCCCATTCTCAAATGCCTCTCTCCGTTCCTCCTCTCATTCCGTTTGTTCCTTGCCGAACCCGTAATTCCCTGGTCCATTCCAGATTATAATCTTTGCAATCGGTGAAAATGTAATCTTTATTCCCGTTCGTGACACTGTGGAGGCCTAAAATACGGGAACCAATCAGAAATGGATTCAAATTGTCTTGACTCTCAGTATGAAGGGACTCTAGACCTAACCCTCTGGAGCAACCTTATTTGGCATGGACTACATGAGAAGTTTGGATGGAGTAATAGTATACCAATTGGATTTTGGCGGCAGCTCTATTGGCATACAGAATGGCTCGATCTTTGGTGAAGCATAGAGGGCACGTCCTTAACCCTGCTGTGTAGGCAAGCGCAGATTCTTTGAACTCCATATTTTTGAATTTCGCGTTTCCCTCATCTTTAAGGCGGTTGGCTTCTTTTTTGGCTTCCTGAAACATTTTGAGAGACAGAAAAATTAGGGCGAGAGAAAGCTTGGTGTTACAGGTAAGTTTATATTCTTCTCACCAATGGTCAAGTAGTCCATAGAGCTTATCCCACTCCTGATAACCCAGCCCCAGGTGAAGATTGCCTGAGACTATCAAACGCAGGTTACCTGCGTCCTTGCATCACATGTTTGAGCATTCCTTCAAACAGTTTCAGTGATTCAACATTCAATGCTTTACAGTGGACTGAATCAAGTGTGTAGTTGGATTGCATTTTGCAAAAAGGAACCACTAGCATTGCAATGTTGCTAAGATTGTGCATCTTCTTTTGTCTTGGAGGAAAAACCCGATTATCCATTCATAGTTTCTATTTTACTCGCTAAAAACTGTAAATTCAAGACAAAAATTACCATCTAAATTTCATAGTTTTTCACGATTCCCACAATTTTATTGCAAAAGATGAAGTTGCACAATCTTAGCATCATTGCAATGCTAGTGGTTCCTTTTTGCAAAATGCAATCCAGTTTAGATCATAGCAAGGCAGATAAAGAATGGTTGTCGCATTTTGATTTTGGCTGCCATCTTGAAGCGTTGTGACGTCCAGAGGGTACAAAATGCAACCACTATTCTTTATCCGCCTTGAGATCATAGTTCTAAAAATTCTAATTGGTCAGTTACTTTATGATTTGACTCATTCTCACACGTAAAAGTCATGACAGGTGTTAATCATATTAGCATGTATTTGTTCTTGACATTCACTGAGTCTAGTCTATTCACAATGCCAGAGTCAGCTTAATGTATTGCTGTTAACAGTGTTGAAGGCTACATTTAGACAATGACAGTTGTACAGGAATGTGTCACTCTGCTGTTGACTGAAAGGAAGGAGGGTAGAACCGAGGGAGGAGAAGATTAGACAAATGCCACAAGAGGAAATTGAATCATTCAACAAAAATTTAACTGCCAACCAACTAGACAGTTTGACATGCTGTCAAAATGATGAAATGGCCAGTTTTCTACCCATCCTTTGGAAAGGTTCCCCTTTAGGTGCCATGAAAATAGAAAATCCAGAGGCTTTACTGATTTAAAAGGAACTCTAACGCATATAAAACACACTTGACATAAGTAACACAACCAATACAATTCATTTGCATTTCTTAGGGTTCATTGATGCAGTGGTTGAAAATTCACTTTAGCCATTTTCCCGCGTCGCAAAATGGGAGCTGAAAAGGGGTTCAATTGTGTGCTGTTGAAGTTGTAATTGAAAATTGCGTGCAGAGATGGTACTGAAAATTACGCAGGTAACAACACTCAACGGTGCATCAGTGGACCCCTTTCCAGCACCCATTTTGTGATGTAGGAAAACAGCTTCTCTGGACCATTGGAATTAAAGGAAGAAAACTGATAAAATGTCCCACCTCTTTTTCCTCCTCAGAATACGTTGACTCTGTCTGCTTCAAGGCCTCTTCATCGATGAAGTCTTCTGGATCTTCTGTCTCCTTCTCCGCATCCTCCTTTGCATCTTCACTTTCATCCTCATCATCACTAATGGCAAAATCTTTTTCCTCGAAGTTAGGATCTTCGGAGAACTTATTAAAATTATTTGTGCTAGAGTCGGAGGGTTTCTTGTCCACTGAGCATGACTCTTCTAAATCTTTGGTTAAATCATCTATAAGCTCTTCGTTAGACGGGATACCGGCCTTGCTGCTGGCTAAAGAACTTTGAGGGGAATTGTCTGTCATACTGCACACCTGGAAGAACGTAAAATAAATCCGACCATAGCAAAAACGACCAAAATTAAAGCGGTTCAGAACAATTTCAAGCGAAAAACTTTCCTGAGAAGCAAAACATAACCTCAAACAACAAACCTGCCGATGCATGGTGATGCAGTCAAGTTGTCACCGGTTAGACACCGTCTTGGCGCTAATCCGCCAATCAGCTGACGCTGATATGTTTGATTGAAACCAATCCCGGAAGGTTTACAAGGTAGGAAATTGCGCGCGCGGGAAGCAAAAAGTAAAGCGGGAATTTCAATTTTGCGCTCTTTCCAAACACGAGCGCTTTCTCGAGCGGAGATCCGGGAGGCTCAAAAGTAGAGTTAAACCTGCCACTCTCCCTCGCTTCGAGTATTTCAATTGATTACCTTAACTTCTGACTAAAACTCATTCAAAACGCTGATTACATGATCAAACAATGTATCAAATCTGCCCGATTCATTTCTAAATTGCTGTTCCGTGAAAATCACTTGTCACGGTGCAAACAGCTTGCACAATATTTGAAAACATTATTTACGACAAGGTCTCCGGTATTTATTCTATCATGAAAGCTGATGAAATTAAACGTATTGATGTATGATGATAATAACTATCCGCTCTCTGTGGTATATTTGTTGCCTACACGGTGAAATGGAGATGTTGCAAGTGTGAGGAATTTGCGATTTGACTATTGATCCTTATGTAAAAGTTCGCGAGAAACACGATGCGCATGGTGCCACTGGTTTTTTCTGAAATCACCTCCCAAGCTCAAAAAAGGCTCTCAAAGTGAGGCCAAAATGGAGGGGATATCCCACCCTACCCTGAGAGTCCACCTTTACATCAAAACAAACTCTCCATGCAAAGATAGGGAGCCAATACATTAGCAGGGTTGCCGTGTTTTCAGTTTTGGAGTCCCCAAAAAAAGTGGCAGCCCTGCTAATGCATTTGCTCCCTATCTTTGCATGGAGAGTTGATCTTCATGTAGAGGTGGACTCTCAGGATAGCGTGGGATATCCTCTCCATTTTGGCCTCAACTTGAGAGCTTTTCTTGAGCTTAGGAGTTGATTTGAGAGAAAACCAGTGGCACCATTGTGTTTCTCGCGAACTTTTACATTAGAATCAACAATCAAATCGCAAATTCCTCACACATGCAAACATCTCCATTGAAGGCGGATCTGAAGTGGACGATTGTTAAAAGGTTTGCGAATGGTCCATTAATTTGGCAAAGTTTATGGAACGAGATGATTGTGTAGTTTTCGAATAGATAATCATTTCGTGCTCTCCTCCTGTCGCTTATGTAGCAAAACTGGAGGCGAACTTCAGATGGACGATATCTACGTATCGATAGATAACATCGTTTATCGGGTCAACGGAGCTTATGGAGCAATAGAAACTTGCGTTCTTGATTAGATGATTATTCTTGCTCCTGGGTATGTTTGTTGCCTATGCAGTGAAATTGAAGGCGAAATTTTGATGGACGACTCTTACCTACGAATGGCATACCGATGGCGTAAGTCCGCAATCGCATATCTCGTTTGCGGTGTCTGAAAATTTCCGCCTCTATGTTATTTTTTTAAATGAGAGCAAATTGACATAATTCCTTGAAGTTTCGGCAGAATTTTCTTCGCAAAGAGAAGAAAAATCACGCCGGTTGGAAAGAATTGCCGTTGAGTAGTTTTCCGTTTAAAAAATAAAGTATTTCAGGAGGTCTACGACGCCGTAAACCGAGTTACCCTGGTAAAAATTGGCAATAAGAGCTGCGTTTCAAAATACCATAGGAGTTCTTATAGCCGACTGAGGAAGGCGATGGAAAATCATATAGCTGGCTGTAGAAAGTGGAAAAAATCATACGGCCGGGCTACACGAAGCGATAAAAAATTATACAGCCGGGCTATAGTTCCTATCGCCGGGCTTTACACTTTATCGCCTGGCTGTTGCTTTTTCGCCATCGGCTATAAAAGGCTTTAAGAAATTGTTTAGAAATTCGTGTGCTTTGTAAATCCTTAAGTTTGTACGGAATCACCTTAATATTTACAAAACGCACATTATATTTTCCTTTACTACATATTTTTTTTTCATCTATTAAAATAAGAATAATCCATACAGAGTGTGCAAACATTTCAAAGTCATGAGTTTAAAAACGCTGACTCCACGAGATTAAATATCAGAGCCTAACACAAAGCGGAGCGGCGGCGCACTGGTGCCTACAAACCTAACAGGGATACTTCACGCATTGCGCAATGCGTGAAGTATCCCTGTTAGGTTTGTAGGCGCCAATGCGCGTCTCGCGCTGGCTGCCCGCCCGCCGCGCCGCGCCGCGCCGCAGCGTACCACGGCGCTTGTAACAACTATTTCACACCAGAGGTATTGCACAGTATCATACGAAATTGAAGGCGCTCCAACATATTAGGAATGGCAGGCATCCTTCAAAAGTACGGAGCTTTACTTGCAAAATAAATCAAGATACTACGGCCCAAAAAGAGAGCGGTAGTCCAAAAACTCACCAAGTCCTAGCATCCGTAATTACTAACGTTTAGCATACACTATATCGCTAGGCTGTTGCTTAATCGCCATCGGGTATAAAAGGCTTTAAGAAATTGTGTTGCCGGCTGTAGGAGCTATTGGAAATGTTACAGCCGGCTGTAGGTCCAAGGCATTTTGGAACACAGATTCTACTGCCAATTTTTACCAGGGTATTTGATTGCCGACTCACACCGTCAATATGGGCTGGCTAATTGTATTTAATAAAGACGTAGATATAGATACTCTCTTTAATGAGCCGTGTGATTACTGACTCCTTATTGCTAGATGTATTCCAAGTGTAATGTAGTCAAGAGGAAGGATACTTGAAAAGACAGGCCACGACAATTTCGGTTTTGCAAAATTAAGTCCATTTAACGGGTTTGGTGGACAAGGCGCAAAAGTGCAGTTTTTGAAAGAATTAAGACGCTGATGATTTCAAGTGAAACCAGTCTGAAAGCAAATTCTGTGAAAAATTTGCTTCCAAATTCCAATTTTTAAGCATCAAAAAGTCAGTTTGAACTTTCTCTCCGCCATTAGGATCCATGTAATTTCAAAACTTCAAACACGAATTTCTCGAAATAGCAAAAACTGCCCTTACGCGCCTTGTCCTTCAAGCCCCACATTTGACACCACCACCAGCGAAGTAAAAAATAAAACCAAACAATGAGAGGAAAGAAATAGTGAGGGAGAGAGAGAGGAAGGAGAGGGAGAGAGAATGATATAGGAAGAAAAAAACATAGATCAGGGTGCAAGTATCAAGTATTATGTACATTATCATAATAATGTCGAAGGAAAGAAGATGTTTTTCTCATTTTGACCCCTCTGCGGATGTTTTGTAAAATTCATAGATGCATAGCTAATGAGGAAATCTCGTGAGCTGCAGAACTGCTAGGCCAGTGATATCTTCAGAACTCACGAAATTTTTACGTATTCGCTTCCGTTTCTTACAACCTTAATCGAAATTGGTCGCTTTTAAAAAAAAAGGCAGCAAGACCATTTTTGATGAACCTTGAAGTCCGTAAGAATTCTCAGTCTCTAGGGTTTATTAGATAATGGTTTTGTTTGGTTTTGAAATCGACCGATTCAATTTATTTAGCAGTCACCATAAGCAGTGCTTCAAAAAATATTGTTAACTCGTATCTCTTTGCGTTACGTAAACTCGGTACAAATCAGTGGCGTGGCGTGCTTTGCGATATATCGATTGTTATGCCATTTAAACCTATGGAAAAGGATCGATAAACAGGGTGTTCGCAGCGAACACCTTAATAATCGATTCTTTACCATAGGTTTAAATGGCATAACAATCGATACATCGCAATTCACGCCACGCCACTGGTACAAATGCCTTCCATTCGTCCCCAATCAAGAGTTTAATTTCGTCGATCGGCCGGCCATTATGCAACCTTTCTTTGCGCGTGGCAAAACAATTGACCAGACCATCATGAAAGATTAATGATATGCCTTAGAACTGCACAAATTTTTCATCGATGGAATCAAGAGATGAAAACTCAATGGTGGACCCAAAGAGAGCAACTGAGGAAGACGTGACACTGGGAAAAAAAACATGCTGTTTTAGCACCTAAGATGTCAAAAATGTGTCTGATGATCCCAAGATACTGCCTTTACAGCCCTCGCAGTTAACTTTACATCCTGTGAATGCAAAAACTGCGTGGGCAATCAAGGCTGCATCTTAGGATCACCAAACATATTTTTGACATCCTAGGTGGTAAAACAACTTACCATTTTTTTTTCAGTATATGTTGCAACTTTTTGCACGCGAACCCTGCACATATTCTTTTGAACAAAAACCTCTTAACCATGCACCCTCTCCTCTAGCATACCTTTTTGAGCCATCACAGTGACGAACCCTGACAATTTAGTTACTTGAAGATTCTATTGGAATCTATTTGTAAGTCATACAATCAACAGAAGAGAAAGAGGGGAAAACCTGACATGGTAAGTACTCGACAAAAAATGTTGACTTTACACTATGTTTTATTGGTGCTAAATTACCCTGAAAAAAAATTCACGGCGTTTTTACCAAGGTCCGTTGGTACCTTTGCCATCTCACTTTGTTTACCAAGTATTGGTAATTTTACCAAGACAGACTGGTAAGCTTACCAAAAAACCGGTATTTTTACTGTTTTTTTCAGGTTAGAATACCACTTTTATTGGTAATCGATTCCCGGTAACTTTGCCATTTTATCTCGGTAATTCTACCACAGTCGATAAAAAATATTGGCTTTTTTACCAAGGTCCAGTAAAATTACCGAGAAAGTTCAATAACTTTACCGAGATTTCTCGGTAAAATTATCAATTCCATAAATGGTAATTTTACCAAGAAAAAACTGGGATCAAATAGAACCCTGAATTCTTGGTAGTTTTACCCTTTTCTTAGTAAATACACCGAGATTTTTTTTTCAGTGTAGTCCTAGCTATCGGTAAGATGGATCAATACCCGTCTGTGACACAGGTCTGAAACAATCGACGTTTCGATCGTTTGCAACTCGGTTTGCTTAACTCGCACTCAAGGCTGCATTAATTAGACCGGAAAGATATGCACCAAGAGTAAAACAAAACCGTTACCTAACCATGCAAATATCGTGTGTAATCTTTTTTGATGTTACGTCAGATGGTAAAGCCATAACGTCGGGTGTCCCTCGAAGCATTTCTTGGATCAGGGCTACGTCTTTCACGCCCTAGTTTTTCAATTTCCCCGCGCTGTAGCTAGCGTTCGGCAAGGTATCGAGTTAGAAAAACTGGCTCCCGTCCAGGCCTTTGCGTATTAATGCTGATGTAAGTCATGTACACTGCCGTGCTAAGGAAGAACGCCGTATGAGCCGTCAGATGTTGCCAAGTTTCCTCCGATTAAAACCGAATTTACTGGGAAAATTGCGATTTTTTTCTCTAAAATTTTTAGACAATTTGGTGCGCAATTTAATCTAAAATATCTGAATATCTCAAGGAAACATATGCGTGAATGTTATCAAAAATACATGTTTATCAAGGGAAATTTGGCAACTCTCGATTGTTCATACGGCGTTCTTCCTTAGCACGGAAGTGCAGTAATCGTCGTTTCCCAGATGAAAGAACGTATCTGCAATCAGTGGCGATTCCTGAAAATTGGCAACACTGTTTTTCCGCTCCTTAAATGCATTTAAAACAATCGATTCTTGATGAGGCAACTTGCCGCACCTAATATTGATATTTTTGATGGATTAAATGCAGGGAAACAGTGTTGCCAATTTTAATAAATCGCTATTGTCCGCAAGGTTGCAGCTTTCCCCTCGTAACAGAAGTCTTGTATGCTGGGTTTGCGATTGCAGCCCTCTGGCCTACATACAATTTAGCGAAAAATGTGATGGCGTCACTAGCTGCTTTCTTTAAAACAAACTTCTAGGTTTAAAAGAGCTTCCAAAGTTGAGGTACTGATGGAGAGGGTCCCTGTGGCGACGTGGCGTCATGAAAGAGTCAACCTTTATATTCAGTCTAACTCTCCATGCAGAGATAGTCATCAGACTTATGAATTGGGTTGCTGCGTTATTGATATTATTGTTGTTATTTTTTGATTAGCTTCTCTTTTGGTAGATTGACCATAATCTTTGTGTTACATTTACCAAATCTTTTGGTTGAAAATTAGGCGCGAACCGGTAGGACCGCACCCATATTGCACTGGTAGTAGTCCAATGCGTTAGCCACTCTTAAGTCGCAAGTTCTAATTGACATCGAGAGAAGCAAGAGTATGTTAGCTCAGCATAAACTTTTTTTCATCCCACATGTCTCAGTTATGGTTTTGGTAGATCTAACCAACAGTTTGGTCCATTAACCAAAGGTTTTGTTTGATTTGACCGAAAAAAGTGTAACTCAAAGATACCCTAAGTACCCATGAACACAGAAATTTTAAACCAAGTGTACAGTCGCAATTGTTATTATTGATAGTTACTTCAAGTGATTTCTTCGTCCAATTTATTAATCGTCATCGTCATCGTCATCGTCATCGTCATCGTCATCGTCATCGTCATCGTCATCGTCATCGTCATCGTCATCGTCATCGTCATCGTCATCGTCATCGTCATCGTCATCGTCATCGTCATCGTCATCGTCATCGTCATCGTCATCGTCATCGTCATCGTCATCGTCATCATCATCGTCATCGTCATCGTCATCGTCATCGTCATCGTCATCGTCATCGTCATCGTCATCGTCATCATCATCATCATCATCATCATTATCGCCAAAAACAACAACTCACTCCGGTGGTTTGTTTGAAGCTGAAATATCGCCACCCGCAGTGGTTCATTCAGAGACCTAATGAAGGCTATGTTTCGCCTTCATTTGACGTGGTATGCTTCACGCGCTCCCACAAGTCGAAATAGGGGTATTTTGGAAACGGCGTCTGAAACATGCAGAGTGTATGTGTCTGCAGAGAGATTTTTGAAAAGACGCGTGTCTGCTCAATTTTTACGATGAGCTACGTGTTGTTTTTGAAAATAAATATTTGGAGGTGGATCCAGTGGCGTAGCTCACCTAGCGCGAGACCGAGCGGTCTACGGTCTGTATTTTTGGGCCTCCTCCATACCCCTCAGGATCAATTGAGGGACTTGGAGGACAAGGCTCATAAGTGCAGTTTTCGAAAAAATTGAGATATTCATGAACTCAACTAAAACTAGTTTGAAAGTCTACTATGTGAAAAATTCGCAACTAAAATCCAACTTTAAAGCATCAAAAAGTGAGTTTAAACTTTCTCTCTCCATGAGGCTCCATATAATTTTGAACCTTTAGACATGTATTTTTCGCTATAGGTAGCAAAAACAGCACTTATGCGCCTTGTCCTCCTTTCAATTAAGGTATTGGATTTAAATTTAAAAAAAAAAATCCAACAGATGACTAGAGCCGTGGGGTGGGCCGTGGGCCTGGGCCCGCCCGCATTGCGAGCCATGCGGGATCTACAATTCTACATTTAAGCCACTAGGTGGATCTGCTCTGTTCTGCAGTTTCTACTCCATACTTTATTCCCTCTCACCAAACGAGAAATTCCCTTTTCAAGGCACTTTGTTCCCTTCAAAATAAAGGGAAGAACTTATTCGGCATGGATCAAATTAAGTGAAAGCACGGGGGTAATTTTAATCGCCCCGGCGCACAGCGGATCGAGTCAATGAGAGAGATGGGACAAAATTTGGAAACTTTAAAAGCTCATAACTCCGTTCATACCTACACATTTTATGTTCTGAAAGTGGCTTTATAGGTTTCCTCGTAAAATTTCGCCACAGAAGCACCCCTCAAAATATAAAATGTAAAAAAATAAGCATCAAAATTTGCAGTTTCAGTCTAAAATTTTATGTCCGACTTCTCTGATTGACTCGATCTACTGTGCGGAGGCAGTACTGCCAATTTTCTTGCTCCCTGTACGTGCATAGAGAGTTTGTAATAATGCAGAGATGGACTCTCACCATACCTTGGCGATTCTTAAAAGTTCCTACCACTGCTTTTCTTGCATTTAAACGCATGTAGAACAATCAATTCTAGATGAGGCATCAATTGATATTTTTTATGGAGTTAAATGGATGGATCAAATACAGTGTTGCCATCTAGAAAGCATCGCCACTGTCACCATAACGTAGGCGGGCGTTCCTCTCCATTACGATCTCAACTTCACGAACAAAATTGGTTGCTGCTTTAAGAATTAAATTTTTATAAAATGTGTTCGACATGTTTCAAATGCACATTTTACAATAATGGAAAGCTAATTCACCCACGGGGGTGGTTAAATTAGCATTTTTCTATTGTAAAATCTACATTGAAAAATGTCGGGCACTTTTTTAAACTATAAAATGGTTAACTCGGCAATTGCATTTTTTTCTGTGTTTGACAGCTGTATTTAAGCTTAGGAGTTCCTTTCAAAAAAAAAAAAAAAAAAACCGTGGTACCATTGTATTTCTAGCAAAGTTTCACTCAAAAGAGAGAACTCAGATCGCGATTCCCTCACTGGAAAAAAAAACACATTGGATCTAGAGTCCAGACTCTTGAAAACATTGACAAGAAAAAACACTCTTGATTCAATCAGATTTAAGCTTAAATCAAAAGGAAATCCGCTCAAATTACGAGGCTTGGTTCTTGATTTAAGCTTAAATCTGACTGAATCAAGAGTATTTTTTTCTTGTCGATGTTTTCAAGAGTCTGGACTCTAGATCCAATGTGTTTTTTTTCCAGTGCTGGTTTTCGCAAGAACCCCATTTTCCGATTTTTCGAATACGTCAGCGATTCTACATTCGCTGATCCAGATTACACAATGGTCACTAAATCGTGCTTTTCTGACCACGCAATCATCGGTAAGTGTCTTCACCGCACCGCGAGGTGCGTAAATTTCCTTTGTTCGAACCGCGCACGCAATCACATCGGACATCGAACGCGCTTTTCACCGGCGGCGGCGCACACTGGAACGCGCCATCGGATGAAGTCGGACATGAAACTTCTGACTAAAATAGCAAATTTTGATGTTTATTCCGTCTCATTATACGATTTGAGGGATTTTTCTTGAAGAAAATTTGACGAGAATACCAATGGAACCATTTTTAAACCTCCATATTTACTACAAACGAAGATGTAGGTGTTTAAAGTTTCCGCATAATTTCCGACTTCACATAATCGACTCACACCATTGTGCGACGGCCCATCCGAAGCGGTGCGCGTTTTCGCAACGGCGCCGGACAATCGGACGTTTTCAAGTCAAAAGGAACTATCGCCACTGCGGGCTGGGCTCCGAGGCCCGTGAGAATACGTGTGTGATGGAGCTCATGCCACGTTGTGGTAGATAGCTCCTTTTGATTAGAATATTTCCGATTGATTTGGAAACGGGGTATTGTTGCATCGAAAAGGACGAAAGGAGGCTGAGGGTATTGTGCGGTGGAGCGACGCGACGGCGGGAGGACCGTCCTGAAAAAAGCACGTGTCCGCCCCGTCGCACAGTGCGGCATCCTTATGGGCGATGCGGATAAAAATCCGTAAAAGATACTTAACTTTAAATAATGAAGATAGTAGCACTGCACTGGGAAAAAAAAAAAAAAAAAAAAAAAAAAAAAAACATTTGATCTAGAGTCCAGACTCTTAAAAGCATTGACAAGAAAAAATACTATTGATTCAATCGGATTTAAGCTTAAATCAAGAACCAAGCCTCTTAATGTGAGCGGATTTCCTTTTGATTCAAGTAAAAAGTCCGATTGTATCAAGATTATTTTTTCTTATCAATGTTTTTAAGAGTCTAGACTCTAGATCCAAGCAACTTTGTTTTCAACTTTTGGATGTTCATACGGCGATCTGCCGTAGTACGCACTGGAAAAAAACACACATCTAGATCTAGAGTCCAGACTCTTAAAAACATCGACAAGAAAAAGTACTCTTGATTCATTCAGAATCTAGCTCAAATCAAGAACCAAACCTCTTAATTTGAGCGGATTTCCTTTTGATTAAAGCTTAAATCTGATTGAATCAAGAGTCCTTTTTCTTGTCAATGTTTTCAAGAGTCTGGACTCTAGATCCAATGTGTTTTTTTTCCAGTGCGACATAGGAAAATCCTTCGGCTCTATCAAAGTAAAACACTCGAGAAATAAGAACATGTTATAACTCAACATTTTTTGCGTATTTTTCGAGAAAAGTTCATAAGTTCAAGTTCAAAAGTTAGCAACCTTGAGTCAGCCCTGTGTTAACAATGTAAAAACAACGAGAAACACCCAAACTTTAACTTCAAATATCTCGGTAATAATTCTTTCGGTAATCTTCAAATTTATTCGGTAGAATTGAAGTTGGAAATCTGAGGATTAAGAAAATGTCAACCATTCGGAGCGTTTTGCGTTTCAAGCGAGAAATCTTCATTTGAAGTTGACGTCTTTTTCTCGTGCATTTCCTATGGACCAGTGGTTCTCGACCCATTTCCCGCCCACTTTCTACCCAAATTTGAAGTAGTTTTGAGCAAAAAAATTTAAAAATGAAGCGTCATTGTGAGCCAGAAATATCTTCAAGATGACAAACTCCAAAAGAAAAATATTCAGATGTCAAGTTGTGAATTTTTTATTTATGTCCACAGAGGACCGCACTGTGCGTCGTCCCCGCTGATGCTGAACCTCGTGGAGTTCGATGTGATACGGTCTTCGATCCGCGCAAAACTGAGGTTTTCGAGTTTTCATGCTGTAACAGTTGTTACCTCAGACTGACAGGTTCAGGTCCTGCGACTCAAAACATATTATGTCAGCCGAGGATGCATTAGAAGACGGCGGGTAGGAGCGTAGGAGGCGGAGGAGGAAGAGGAGGAGGAGGAGGAGGAAGAGGAGGAGGAGGAGGAGGAGGAGGAGGAGGAGGACGAGGACGAGGACGAGGAGGAGGAGGAGAAGAAGAAGGAGGAGGGGGAGGAGGAGGAGGAGTAGAGGAAGAAGAAGGAGAAGAAGAAAGAGGAACAAGGATACGAGAGATGAGAAGGACAGGAAGAACAAAAGAAGAAAGGAGAAGTAGGAGAAGAGGACGAGGAAGAAGAGGATGACAAAAGAGGATGGAAAAAAGAGCAAGAAGAAGAAGATGAGAGATAAGAAGGACAGGAAGAACAAAACAAGAAAGGAGAAGTAGGAGAAGAAGACAAGGTAGAAAAAAGCGAGGGAGAAGAGGGAGGGAGGCAGAAGATGAAAAAGAGGAACGGAAGAATGGGGAAACAAAGAAGTGGCAGGAGAGAGCGAGAAGGAGAAGAGGAGGTAGGAAAGTGGAGAAAGAAAAATATTATTGTTTTCCGTTCCGTCTCTATCTACCACTTTTTCTCGCTTTTTCTCCTCCTCTTATCTTGATTTTCTTCCTCCTATCATCTTCATCTTCGTTGGGTCAACAGGAAATCTCCGTGTTTCAAACGATATTACACTGAAAAGAGATGTCCTCCCTGGTAAAAATTGGCAGTAGAATCTGTGTTCCAAAATACCATAGACCTACAGCCGGCTGTAAGATTTCCAATAGCTCCTATAGCCAGCAACACAATTTCTTACAGCCTTTTATAGCCGATGGCGATTATGCAACAGCCTGGCGATATAGTGTATGCCAAACGTTAGTAATTACGGATGCTAGGACTCAGTGAGTTTTTCGACTACCGCTCTCTTTTTGGGCCGTAGTATCTTGATTTATTTGGCAAGTAAAGCTCCGTACTTTTGAAGGATGCCTGCCATGCCTAATATATTAGAGCGCCTTCAATTTCGTATGATACTGTTCAATACCTCTGGTGTGAAATAGTTGCTACAACAAGCGCCGTGGTACGCGGCGAGCGGGCAGCCAGCGCGAGACGCGCATTGGCGCCTACAACCCCAACAGGGATACTTCACGCATTGCGTAATGCGTAAAGTATCCCTGTTAGGTTTGCAGGCGCCAGTGTGCCGCCGCTCCGCTTTGTGTTAGGCTCTAATATTTAATCTCGTAGAGTCAGCGTTTTTAAACTCATGACTTTGAAATGTTTGCACCCTCTGTATGGATTATTCTCATTTTAGTTGATGAAAAAAAATATAATGTGCGTTTTGTAAATATTAAGGTGATTCCGTACAAACTTAAGGATTTACAAAGCACACGAATTTCTTCAATTTCTTATAGCCTTTTATAACTGATGGTGAAAAAGCAACAGCCAGGCGATATAGTGTAAAGCCCGGCGATAGGAACTATAGCCCGGCTGTATAATTTTTTATCGATTCGTGTAGCCCGGCTGTAGGATTTTTTCCACTTTCTACAGCCAGCTATATGATTTTCTATCGCCTTCTTCAGTCGGCTATAAGAACTCCTATGGTATTTTGAAACGCAGCTCCTATTGCCAATTTTTACCACGGCTCCGATTAAAAGTAGATATCCGGTCGAATTGACGAGATTTCTCGTGCGAGAATTTAACTGGAAAATTTGTCTCAGTGCAGAATGTCAATTTTGCGACCCTGCATTTTGTGGTGGGAGGAGGGGGCGTCTCTCTCTTTCAAGGGTCGATATTTTGGACAAGAAAGAGCCTATTTTTGACTTTTTAGTGTCTGTGTCTTTTGGTTACAATTCTCCTTAATTTCTGAATTTGAAAGGGCAAACTTAAAGTTTTGCCGGGATCCTCGATTTTCAAAATCAGAACCAACTTTTGCTCCCGAAGGAGTTAGCGGAAAAGCGGAATCAGATGCGGAATTTCCGGGGTCGACTTTTTATTTGTTCCAGTGGCGTGGCGTGAATTGCGATATATCGATTGTTATGCCATTTAAATCATTGGTAAAGAATCGATCTTGAAGGTTATCGCTGCGAACACCCTGTTTATCGATCCTTTCCCATAGGTTTAAATGGCATAACAATCGATATATCGCAAAGCACGTCACGCCACTGATTTGTTCCCACGGTCCCCGACTTTGCCCGCCTTTGAATACGCAAGACTGCCGCCTAAGGAAGAACGCTATATGTGCCTTCGGTCGTCGCCATTCCTCTGATGAAAGCCCTAATTTCAAATTTTTAAATGTTCTCTTCCAATTTTCAGGATGATTTTGTTCACAATTTTAACTAAAGTATCTGAAAATTTCAAGGACGAGTATTTACAATTTTCCTCAAAAATAAACATTTTATCACGAGAAAGGCTACATTTTGTCGCCTACCTGACATAAAGGCGTAACTACACTTTGCAATGAACCCTGTCCTCCTTACAATCCGATGCTTTCCCCCGGCTCATTTCAATGTGTAGTTACGCCCCAGTGGCGTGGCGTGCTTTGCGATTTATCGATTGATATGCAATTTAAACCTATGGAAAAAAATCGATAAACAGGGTGTTTGCAGCAAACACGTTAATAATCGATTCTTTACCATAGGTTTAAATGGCATAACAATCGATATATCGCAATTCACGCCACGCCACTGGCTCTTTTGTTAGCCAAGCGATGATTTGAATGCTCATACCGCGTTTTTCCTCAGTGGCGTGGCGTGCTTTGCGATCTATCGATATATCCTCATTTGAAGCTGTGGTAAATAATCGATTATTAAGGTGTTCGCTGCGAACACCCTGTTTATCGATACTTTTCCATATGTTTAAATGGCCGATCAATCAATATATCGCAAAGCACGCCGCGCCGCCGCGCCACTGTTTCTTCGTATCACGGAGGAAGAGGCCTTGTTAAGGGTGGTATGGATTTTTTTTAAAAGTTGTTTTAGGTTTTTGCCCTGTTCGGGCATCGTAAACTTGTGTGGGAGCTTTGAAAAAGGATGAGTATAATTAAGGTGGTACACGGACTTTATGTCCACTTGTTTTACGTCCACAGACTTTTCGTCCACAATTTTTACGTCCACAGTTCTGAAGCCCACACTATTGTTAAGTCCATTACTTATACGTCCACTAAGTTAAGTCCACAAAATGTAAAGGCCACTAAAATCAAATTCAAGCGTCATATTTTAGTCTGTGTGTAAAATTATATTGACAATATCGAAATGAGAAAATTAAGAGAGAATGAGGTGTTGTTATCGTAACTCATATTTTAAATGAAATGTTAATTTCTTCTTTTGATTCATCTTTTCAAATTGTCTTTGGTAAATACTTGGTTTCCTTTCTATCCTTGAAATTTCCGATGTAAAATATGCCTTAAATGTACATTCTTTTTTTTAAATGAAATTGATTACTTCGTTTTAAAAACATTTACATTTTTAAAACGTGGTAAATATTTGTAAATCCTTTTCCAAGCAATGGCATCGGTATGAATCTCAATCAGCCGTGGTTGTGATGAAAGAAACTATATTAAAATTGATAAAAGAGGAAAAAAACTAAGAAGCACGCAATTTTTTGTTTTTAACTTATTTGTACATCGACCTCCTTGAGTCAAATACGTCCAATTTTGAGCGTTTGGTTGCGCTTACACCACGCTGCAGCACAGTAAAAGCCCAAAACATAAAAGAATAAATTTGAATGCTTTGGAAATCATTAAATTTGATACGGAACCACTATTATATTTACAAAAAACAGATTATATATTTCAGTAGTACACATTTCTTTTTCATCAGTTTAAATGGGAATAATCAATGCAGAGAGTGCAAACATTTCAAAATCATGAGTTGAAAAACGCTGACTCTGCGAGTTTAAATATTAGAGCCTAACACAGAGCGGAGCGGCGTGTTAGCAGCGCAGAACGCGCACTGGCGCCTACAAACCTAACGGGATACTTCACGCATTGCGCAACGCGTGAAGTATCCCGTTAGGTTTGTAGGCGCCTATGCGCGTGTCACGCTGGTTTCCTGCCGCGCCGCAATGCTTTAAGCAACTTTTTCGCGTCAGAGGCGTTGCACAGTATCCTACAAGATTGAAGGCGCATGAAATAACTAGTTAAAGAAGACTTTCAATTCTGACTGCATCTGTTACTGAAAAATGTTTAATTTGGCATTGGAGCGTTTCGTTGGTTCCCGCTTTGGTTTTCATCTTATCATATCCGTTCAGTGTACACATGAACATATGTTTTTATCTGCTCTTAGAGTCTGTTCTTTTTCATGACTTGATTCATGAATGAAATGTTTTTAAGAATGAAGGTACAGTGGACTCTCGATAATTCGAAATTGAAGGGAATCGGCTTTTTCTTCGAATTAGCGAGGTTTCGAAATAAAGAGAGTTTGAATTAAAGAGATTCATGCTGAGAAATTTCGAATTAGAGAGGTTTGAATGTAGAGAAGTAAATGGACGGATTTACGTCAAAAGGAACCAAAAATATCAGTTCATTTCTTTACGGAGGTAAAAATTACACTAAGTTATTATTAAGTATTAATTATTTATATTTAATTTTAAAATTATTAATTACATGTTTACATTTTGACAATCCTATCAGCTCTTTCAGACATCCAGGTACCTGGTACATACACAGTTGACTTCGAATTGTAGAGGGAATGTACCGTCTTATTTCGAATTATAGAGGGAGGACCATATTTACTTCCCAAATTTCGAATTACATAGAGAATTTACGTTGCAATTTCGAATTATATAGGGCCGCGCCAGCTTAAAAATTTCGAAATAACGAGGGTAGAAAAATAGATTGATTTTTTTCGAATTATCGAGAGATTTTCAAGGGAAACGGACTTTCCTTCGAATTAACGAGGTTTTCGAATTATCGAGGTTCGAATTATCGAGAGTCCACTGTAGTAGTAGTATGCATTTATTTTTGAGGTGGTTCCTGTCATTTAAATGAGAAGAAAAAAAATGTGGACATAACATGTCCACAATTTGGACAATTTTGGACATACTCATGGTTGGACATTAAATAATGTGGACTGAATAAAGACTGGACTTAACATTTAGTGGACATAAATAGCGGTGGACATTTATTTAATGGACGAAAGGTAGGTGTACGTAAAGTCCTGGAAGCATAAAGGTGTTATTGGGGGTATCTTTGAGGATTTAATGGGGAATAAAGGATCGAAAGGTTTGTTCCTATATATTTCACAGGGTAGTCTGGATTATCCTCTATCTTTAGACTTGCACTCATAAACTTTTCGTTTTTTGACTACTATTTTGGACTTTGAATACTTTGCGAAATGGTCCAAACGGTCACATTTTCCTCTGAGATTTCTAGAGTAGCACATTTTTTTGGATGACAATAATGATGCTCTGTTCCTGTATTCGTATTTATTTTTGTTGAAAAAAATGTAAGTAATCTTCACTTTTCCTCCTGCTTTGTCTTAATGAATGGACTACGGACGAAAATCTATAGGCTTTGTTTGAAAAATAAAACAACTTTTTATCTATATGAGTGTATCGAACACTGATACATTGATGAACCGATGAATATGAATACTGATGATAGCAAGGAGACTGAGAAATGTTCGTCATTTTATTTCACGAATTTTTACCGATATATTTTTATACTTCTCAATTTTTCTCCTTTTTTGTATCAAACATTTATGTATCGATAATATGATCGATCGTCGATAAATCGATGGATTCAGTCAGGGAGATCAAATTGCATATACGATGATATGAAGGAATTTTAAGCCTGTAGACCCGCAACCAAGCGACTTATTTAAGGTACCATACCGTTGCGCCGTTACTACAAGTGTGATCCCTTTCGAGCAACTATTTTAACTCTCCGGAGATCAAATTGCATATCCGATTAAATGAAGGAACTTTGAATCCGGAGACCCACAACCAGGCGACTTATTTAAGATACCGCAACGTGGCGCCGTTAATGCAAGGGCTCCTCTTCGAAACAACTATTATAACTCTCCGGAAATCGTAATGTGCATCCGATCCGGGCTTAGAAGAAAAGTGGGATAAGTGCAGTTTTTGGAATTATTGAGATATAAATGATTTTTATTTGACCAGTCATAAAATATGTGCTGCGAAAAATTCACTTCTAAAATCCAATTTTTAAGTATCAAACAGTAAGTTTGAACTTTCTCTCCACCATAAGGCTCCATGTGATTTTGGGATTTTAATAAACACGAGTTTTTTTACGATTTTTTTCACGCACGTTAGCTTTACAGCTAAACATAACATAAAATAGAGTACCTATTTAAGGAGAGTGCGGACACGTAAGTAATTTTGAGGTTAGGCCAAGGAGCTTTTATGGCCCAAAAGGGCAACAAATTTTTGAATTTAAATCATTAGGAGTGATTCATTAATAGAATTGTTGCGACCCGTCGTCGCATATTGCGGCCCTCTGTGGACAAACTGTGACTCTGTGGAGCAAAATAACTGCTCTCATGGGGGCCTGGCGGGAATTCAAAACTAGGAACCAAAAGTCTCATTTTGCTAGGATTTTGCTTTAATTTTCGGTTTCTAAGGCTTTAAATTTCAAAAATATGATATATTATAATCTGGCGGTGAAGATCGATTCATCTAGAATAGATGAGAGATAGACATTCCAAATTAAGGGGGAAAGTGCTGCATCTTTTAATCTGGAAATATTGAACTACATAAATTCTATTGAGAAACTAATTCTTGAATTCTCTGGAACGTTTCATCTCACGAAAATCTGAAAAAGAAGTGTTCTTCCGCCAAAAATCTGCTGAAAATAGCCAAAATTTCAGTTTTGGTTCCTAGTTTTAAATGCCCATGGATTTTCCCGCCAAATGGCTTTCACAAAACTACTCACGCTCTTCCGCCGATGTTAGCGATCTTCCAATTTTTCCGGGATTGGGGTGGCCGGGACCCGGGACCCGGGGGTTGTGGCGGGGCGGCGTGGAAAACGTAACGCTTCCTCTTGTGGGGTTACGTAAGCGACTTTACGTGTGGCGTTTTATGTAACTACGGCGGATCGATGGCGCTCGGCGCGGCGCCCGTACCGTTCCCGCTCCACTCGCGGCGGCTTTTGAGTTTCAGCCCGCTCCGACTTAAGAGCCTCCGCCGCTGCCCGGCTTTCCAGTGACTCCGCTTCCGCCACCGCCGCGGCCCTTATCGCGAATTTTCGCAATTTCTCGAATTTTTCCAACCCCCCTCCCTCTACCCCTCGCGCGAGTGCTTTCGCCGGACGCCCGCTTCTAGTGTACTTGTGCGGATTCCATCGCTAACGCTCGGACCTTTCACTCCTGTTCGTTAAGGTGAGTGTCCTCATAATTTTTTTGGATTTTTTTTGGAAGTTTAGATCAACCGCTCGGATTATTTGTTTTCATCTCCGCTCATTGAAGTGATTGTTCGCATCATTTTGATGAAAAAAATTAGGGGAATAATTTTGTTAAGGTGTAATAATTTTGTTAAGGTCTAATAATTTTGTTAAGGTGAGTGTCCTCATAATTTTTGGATTTTTTTTTTGAAAGTTTGGATCAACCGCTCGGGTTATTTATTCTCATCTCCGCTCATCGAAGTGATTGTTCGCATCGTTTTGATGAAAAAATTAGGGGAATAATTTTGTCAAGGTGTAATAATTTTGTTAAGGTGAGTGTCCTCATCATTTTTGGGATTTTTTTTTTTTTGAAAGTTTAGATAAACCGCTCGGATTATTTATTCTCATCTCCGCTCATCGAAGTGATTGTTCGCATCATTTTGATGAAAAAAACTAGGGAAATAATTTTGTCAAGGTGTAATAATTTTGTTAAGGTGCGTGTCCTCATAATTTTTTGGATTTTTTTTCTTAAAGTTTAGATCAACCGCTCGGATTATTTATTTTCATCTCCGCTCATTGAAGTGATTCTTCGCATCATTTGGATGAAAAAAATTAGGGGAATAATTTTGTCTAGGCATGTTTCAAAAAGTGCTACCTAACGCTTGATAACGTTACTTACTGATTGTGTCCGAATTGAACTGCAACTGGATTCGTAAAATTTTGGAGAAAAATTGTTCATTGGAGATTTTTTAAAAGGTGCTTTCTATCGCTTGATAATTTCACTCCTGTTTATTAAGGTGAGTGTCCTCATACTTTTTTGAGATTTTTTTTGAAAGTTATGATTCATTAGACTTATTCAAAAGGTACTTTTTGTCGCTTGATAATTTCACTTCTGTTTATCAAAATGAGTGACCTCATAGTTTTCTTTAGATTTTGTTTAAAAGTAGTAATTTATTAGACGTTTTTCAAAAGGCGCTTTCTAACGCTTTATAATTTCACTTCTGTTTATTAAAGTGAGTGCCCCCATACTTTTTTGAGATTTTTTCTTTTTAAAGTAATAATTCTTTGGCGTTTTTCAAAGGGTACTCTCTAACGCTTGATCACGGCACGTTACTTTCTGATCGTGTCCAAATAGAATTGCAGAGGGATCGTAAAATATTTTCGAGAAAAATTATATCGTGTCTTCGGTTAGAAGGGGGGGCGGAAATTTTTTCGACAATTTTTAATGAAAATACTCAGATTACTAATTTTCATCTCTGTCCATTGAAGTAATTTTTCGCACCATTTTATTGAAAAAAATTAAGGAAGTAATTTTGTCTAGGAATTTTCAAAAAGTGCTTCCTAACGCGTGCTAACGTTACTTAGTGATCGTGTCTAAATCAAACTGCAACGGGATTCGTAAAATTTTGGAGAAAAATTATTTCAATTTCCTCTGGTCAGAAGTAGCTGACAGAGATTTTCTCCACCATTTTGACTGTTAAGGCTCGAACCTTTGATCTCTGTCCATTGAGGTATTCATCCTCATTATTTCGATACTTTTTTTTTCTTAAACATTGAGAAAACAACTTTTCACAGAAATTTTTCAAAAAAAGCTCACTAAATTTTGATGACTATATTTACCGATTGTGTATGAAATAAAATGCAACAACTTTTGATAACTTTTTTGAAAAAAATTTGCTCTCGGTTCCGTTTTGAAGCGGTTTGCAGAGATTTTTTTGACGATATTGATTAGTGTCACTCGGACTTTTCACGCAATGAAGTAATGTCGTGCTAATTTTTTAACAGTCACTTGACAGCTTTGCATACTGGTTGTATGTGTGATAAATGCTAACAGTCTTCGTTAAACTTTTGGTGCAGAAGCATCCCTTGGCTCCATCAAGAAGCGGTTGGCAGAGATTTTTCAGTTGAATTCGACTGCTTTCGCTTAGACCTTTCAATATTTTGTCCATTACGAAAACTGTTCTCATGATGTTTTGATAATTGCTTCCTAATGCTCGACAGCTTTTCTTATTGATTATATACGTGGTCAACTGCAGGTCAACTGCAGGTCAACTGCAGGTCAACTGCAGGTCAACTGCAGGTCAACTGCAGGTCAACTGCAACAAAATACAGCTTTTTTTTGGGGGGGGGGGGGAATAAAATTGTTCCTCTTATTGGCCTCGTCATCCACAAATACTAATGGCTTTTCTCTTTTGCGCTATCGCTCAGACACTTTACTTTTGTTTATAATAGTAACCATCCTCATGCTTAAGAAGGATCGCTTCTAAAGATTGATAAATGTATTCACCGGTTGTATTTGAAATAAACTGCAGTAGATTCTGTTAAAAATTTTTGGAAAAAAGATATTTCTCGCTTTGACTCAAAGCGGTTGGCAGGTATTATTTAAACGATTAATTCGACTGGTAACGCTCAGACCTTTCAAATCTCCTCATTAAAAAGGTAGCTGACCTCATACCTACTTTTTTAAAACTTTGCTTTTTAACGTTTGATGACTTTACTCCTCGCTGAATTCGTAGTAGAGGGCTTTAGATTTCATTAGTTTTTCTTGGATTGAAAAAGAAAAGTAATTTTTTTGGCTCAGTCATAAATACACGCACATTTTTTTGGCAATTTTGACTTCGACTCTGTCCATTTAGCCAGATACCTTCATATTCTCTTGAGGATTGCTTTTTAACACGTGATACTTACTCATCGTATTAGAAGTAAATGAAACAGGATTCATCAACTGCAGGTCCGGATTTACCTACTTGCCGCCCGTGGGCCGCCTGTATTTTGCCGCCCCTTTCTCATTCGTATTGAAACATCAATAAAAACCATCAAGTGAACGTGCCAGTCGGGGAAAGGTGCATAAGACGCGTTTACTCGTGTTGAACACATTTTTTGGGGATGCCCTGTCAACACTACTAGCAAAAGTTAAGTTTTGTAAACCTATCTCTGTGTGGAAATGGCCTTCCATTCATAAGACATGAACGAAAAAATTATGAAAGAACAAACATGAATGTGGTTTAATGATTTTAACTTCCGCCGGACCACACCGTGTTTGGCGCAATGCGAGAAGTATTCACGCAGTCTTGTAGGCGCCATGCGTTTCACGCTGACCGCACTGTGTTTGGCGCAATGCGTGTAGTATTCATGCATTCTTGTAGGCGCTATCCGTTTCACGCTGACCGCAATGACCACACTGTGTTCGATGCAATGCGTGAAGTATTCGTGCATGCTTGTAGGCGCTGTTATGTGTTACATGCCGATCGCCGCGCCGATGGCTTCTCCTTTTCATCTCAAGTCCTCGTCATCATTGCTCTCTGCGCCGCGCCGTTTCAGGCCAAATTGCGTGTTTGATTTCTCTCTTAACTCGACTAATTAAAGGTGCTGTCTTTTGTATCACTGAAAGACGACAAAATTAAAAATTACTACACTCTCAGGAAATGAGAGATTTTGTCGCATTTTCTCGTTTGTATTTTTTTTTCAAAATCCGATATTTTTTTATACCTACATTTAAAAAAAATTGCAAAATTTGCCGCCCTCTAGATTTGCTGCCATGGGCCGCGCCGCGGTCCATGTGGCCACCCCCTTAATCTGGCCCTGACAATTCTTCTGGAGGAAAATTATTTCTTGGCTTCCTCTAGAAGCGATCGGCAGTGATTTTCTGGGCGATTTTCGCTCCTAGCGCTCGAATTTCTCACCTCTGTTCAATGAGGCGATCGTCTTCACGATTGCTTGAGAGTTACATTTCACGGCATGAAAAATTCATGTTTACAGCATGAATAATTTCATGATGCAAATCGTCAAAAATCTCAAATTAGCCAAGATTCAATCAAATTCCTCCATTGCAAAATTATTTGAAGACTTCTCAACGGATGTCGATTCATACTTTAAACATCATACAGGTTGATCCAGGGTTAAACGATTAGACAGCACACCCCCAAACCTCCTCTTTAAAATTGAGATTCCGATTCATTTGATCCTTTACGAATTCAGGGCATAAAAGTTCAAGGGAGTCCACATTCTCATGAGATTTGGTTCACAACCGTTGCCAAAATTCAGGAAAAACGATTTACATTCCAAAATTTTGGGGGGGAGGAGGCCGTAAGCCGTACCGACAGAGGGACACTTTTGGAAAATACTTTATACAACATGAAAGTCTTATTTTAACCCATAGAACACGCTCCTGCAGTCTGCCCGTTCAACCCTATGGATCACCCTGTAGAAATGTTTTAATCGTCCAGTTGAACACAAAAATTAGTTTTTTTCCTCTCTTGTAACATCTAGTTTTACGGACTTCCGCCTTTTTATACAGAAACCGAGATAATTTTGATTCATGCCCGAGACCTATCTCTTAAAATCGTCAAAACTTCTTTGTATAGTTCGTCGATTCATATAGTGTTACGACATAGCGTCGAAAGTTATTTTTCTCCGCGGAAGAGTCGAGAAAGCTACCGGAAAAGTCTCTCGCATTGAGCTTCCGAGATAGCTAAAAATAAGCTATGTCCGCGTCAGGTGCACTCGCTGAACGACTTCCGAACGTTAACCAAATTACTGAAATCGTTTCGTTGACCTCATTTTGTTGCTACAAAGGCAACTTCGCTCAAGCCCTTTTCGATGCTCGCGAGAGATAATTGTTAGAGAGTATGATCACTGACAAAATTATTAAAAGAAATGTAATTTTACCATATGTGGAACAAAATGTATACAGTAAAATTTACTTAGTAAAATTTTCATTCTTCTGCAAGATGAAATACCCTTTTTTGGGGGGGGGGGGGGAGTAGCATCAGTTTTAGATTCAGCTATTCATTACGTAATGGGCTTAAAACGTTTTTTTTTATAATTTTCAGAACTCTTTGTTTACTTTTGAAAATAATGGAGACTTTTGACATCAGTACTGTCCATACTAATTTGTAAATCTGGCGACAGACATGAACTACTAATTTTTCTTAGGAGCCGTTTAAGTATTATGTAACACACTTTTTCCGATTTTTTTTACCTCTCTCCCCCCTGTAACGCAACCTTACACCTTCCCCTATTAAATCTCGTAACGCTGACCTGACCTTCCCCCCATTTTCAAAAAATCAAGACGCGCGCCGAAAATATTCATTCGGGAAGGGCGGGATTTTCAATTTATGCAACGTTCCCCCTCCTCTCCCCCTCCGGCTCTGCTTTGTTACGTTTCGCTGGGCTTGACACCCCCCCTCTCCCCTTGTAATGCACCGTAACGCTGGCTCAGCTCCCCCCCTCCACTAAGTGCGTTACGTAAAAAATCATCCAAATCAAAAATTGCGAATGATGAGTGCCCCCGAAGTTTGCGTGAATTCATACGAGGATTTGAAGCTTGCTAGGCTTTTTGATATATTTAGTGTAGTATATTGCTATGGAATAGACGAACAAGATTATTGCATCATTATAGAGTAATCTTTGGAGTGTGCACTGTCCTACCTTCAGAATAGAGGCAATTTTTTATTCTGTTCAAATTCAATCTTTCTAAATCACGCTATCAGTCAATTCGAAGCGGCTAATTTCAGATACTGCATTGCGGTCACCCAGTCGTAGAGATAACCTCTCACCCCTTAATGTCTTAATTGCTGACGCATGTGGATGCATCACAATGATACTTGCATGATAAGAGTCTGATGACGAATCGCAGTCGCGGAAGGGAAATAAGCTCACGTAATACTGTCACACGTCGGGAAAAAAGTTCTGTTGGATCAACAGGAATTTCTGTAAAATAAGCGGCAAAATAAATGGTATAGTTTTTGCTTTAAACATAAACGGCCAAAGTCCCAAAGAATCGCTCCGGTGGGAGGTTTGAAATCGGCTCTTAACACTAGCGTTCTCGCAATACTTGACTGGGTTACGTTTGTCCCACCGTGAACTTCCGGATGCTGAAAGTTGCGGTACCTCGGTTTGAGGGGTGTCAGTTCACAAAAACCAAATTTTAAGGCAGCGAAGCAACAAACTGATTATCTCGTCAAGCCGGAAGACCGACAATTCTCTGTATTGTTAAAAGTTAGTTATTAGTTTATGTTTATTGTTATTACCTATTAGTTTCATATGTTAAGTTAGGTACGGGGCCTTTATTAAGAATTGAATAATATTCGATAAAGAAGTTTCTATCCAGCCACAATTTTCGACTAAGTTCAGTTTTTCCCGTTTTTTTGGAATATTTTTTTAGAGTTGGGAACTAATCGAAGCAAGTAATTTATTCGTGTCTATCAACGGGGAAAGCAACCTTATTCCAAAAACCTCAAAAGAGTACCAGAGCATAAATAAAGTTCTAGGAGCATTTTGAGGCCAAAAATGTCATTGAATACAAAACCAAACCTGAGCTACGGTACGGCGAAATTATCAGCTCAGAAAGTGTGGTTTCGAAAGAGCCTCTGAAAATATTCTAATTTGGCAGTTTCAAAGCCCTGAATCGCCTGATCACACTGAAACTTGAGCCCTTTATTGGCACAAAAATGTACTAAACCACTTGCAACTTGCTCTTTCGGATCCTAGAGGGAGTTTCCATGGGGATCTCAAAATCCGATTTTTTAACTAAACTCCACGAGAATCACCCCTTTGAAAATTTTTCCACCGTTTAATAAGGTCATATTCCTGCTCTCTTCTAGCGGGGTAATTGTTGAAATTGATAGAAAAATCTATAGACAAAGAAGACGAAAGGTATATGGAGGGATCCTTTTGGTGGAAACGGGTGGTTGCAATGCGGACAAAGAAGGTAGATAATAGAATAACGAACGGCAACTCATGAGAGACCCTATATAGTTAGTCCATCATTTTTCTCCCTTAGTCTATTGGAACCAACCATTTCAACCAATAGGATTGCTTCATACTTCCTATGTCCTCTTTGTCCAGCGCTTTGTCTATCAATTCCAACAATCACCCTCGTAAAAATTGGCGATAGGAGCAAAGTTTCAAAATACCATTGGAGTTCTTATAGCCGACTAAAGAAGGCTATTGAAAATCATATAGCTGGCTGTAGAAAGCGGAGCAAATCATATAGCCGGGCCATACGAAGCTATAAAAAAGTATACAGTCGGGCTATAGTTCCTATCGCCGGGCTTTACACTTTATCGCCATTGGCTATAAAAGGCTATAAGAAATTGTGTAGAAATTCGTGTGGTTTGAAAATCATTAAGTTTGATACGGAACTACCTTAATATTTACAAAACACTCATTGTACTTTCCTTTTAAACACATTTTTTGTCATCAATTAAAATGAGAATTATCCATACAGAGTGTGCAAACATTTCAAAATCATGAGTTGAAAAATGCTGACTCCGCAAGATTAAATATTAGAGCCTAACACAAAGCGGAGCGGCGACGCACTGGCGCCTACAAACTTAACTGGGATACTTCACGCATTGCGCAATGCGTGAAGTATCTCTGTTAGGTTTGTAGGCGCCAATGCGCGTCTCGCGCTGGCTGCCCGCCGGCCACGCCGCAGCGTGTCACGGCGTCTGAAGCAACTATTTCACATCAGAGGTATTGCACAGTATCATAAGAAATTGAAGGCGCTCCAACACATTAAGAATGACAGGCATCCTCCAAAAGTACGGAACATTCCTTGCAAAAGAAATCAAGATACTACGGCACAAAAAGAGAGCGGTGGTCCAAAAACTAACTAAGTCCTAGTATCCGTATTTAATAACGTTTAGCATAAACTGTATCGTCTGGCTGTTGCTTAGTCGCCATCGGCTATAAGACTAAAAGAAATTGTACAGCCGGCTACAGAAGCTATTGGAAATCTTACAGCCGGCTTTAGGTCTATGGTATTTTGGAACACAGATTCTACCACAAATTTTTACCAGGGCAGTCTTATCCGTCTATCAGCCTCCAGGAGAAATCAACTCTAGGACGTTCTGCTGTAAATGAGCCTCTGCTATCCCCAGCACAAGTGCACATGATCATGCAACTTTTGAATTACGTAAGATTGACCTAACAACGAAGAAAGCCTGAAAATTTGTATGTTAATCGGATTTTTTTTTTTTTAATTTATTTTTTTAAAGAGGGAGGAGGACCGCCTAAGTAAGATCAGGCTTGACCCTCTCTCTCAGTCGCGCTTCTCGCCCGTTGGTTACTGATTACTTTGGTAATCATCCCGCCGTTTCCTTCGGAGATCCATTGGTCCATTTTTACATCTCCGTGAAGTAGTTTTCAAGACAATGTATGCATTTACTGATAAAATTGCATTAGACGCGAGCGTATGGAAAAAAGCAAAGGCCGGAGTCTAAGAGGATGAAAAATCTCATGCACCCAGATCTCTCCTCTCTTCTCTCCTACTTGTGCCATTAAGTAGCTTTGAGATAAAGCCGCTGCTACTCGGACATAGTCACGTGCGAGTGGTTTTTGTGCGGATTTTTACTTAATTGCTGTTTACGAGGCCGAGATAACGCGTTGTCGGACTTAAGCGCACGTAGCCTCTTTACATTCGTTTCGAATTAGGAGACTCCGTGATCGACCCCCGACCAATAATTAGATATTCAATCTTGCAGATTTTTAGGAGATTCGAATTGGAAGTAGACAAACACTAATGGATACAAATTTTTAAGAGCAGCCCAAGACAATGATAACGGTGGAAAAACAAGGATGAAAAACGGGAAACAAGGCTAAAAATACACAATTAATGAAACTCAAGACGTTTCGACTCAAAACTGAGTCATTTTCAGTCGGAAACAATATCGTTTATTTCGTTTTTTCTTTTAAATTCCTATTGTTTCCGACTGAAAATGACTCAGTTTTGAGTCGGAACGTCTCGGGTTTCATTAATTGTGTACTTATAGCCTTGTTTCCAGTTTTTCATCCTTGTTTTTCCACTGCAAGCACTTATGTATATGTTACTGTACACCGGGGAAAAGGATCCTAGTCCACGAGGAAATAATGTTCAATATCGCCATTTTGTCGAGTTGGGAGAAAAAATTGGATTTCTTCAATTCAATGGAAAATATTATCAAGTGTCCTGAAGTATAAATTGAAAATGATTAGGTAATTTTTGTATCAAATCGAGGCATAACGTTGAAAAAAAAAGTAAAAGAAGAAGGAGGAGAAGAAGAAGAAGAAGAAGAAGAAAAAGAGGGAGATAAAAGACAAAAGAAAGGATGAGGTTAAGAATGAAAATAGGAACAAGAGACGAAGAAGATACAGAAGAAGAAGGAAAGAAAAAGACAGGAAAAAATCAGAAAAATGAGAAGATAAAGTAGAGAGGGAGAAGACACAAATAAGGAGGAAAAATGAGAAGACAAAGAGGAGAATACAGGAGAGGAAGAGTTTTTCCTGTATCTTCATGTTTCTCTTCCTCTCCTTCTTTCTTTTCTTCCATTTCTTCTTCCTCTCTTTCGTCTTCTTCTTCTTTCTCTTTTCCTTCTTCCTCTTTTCCTTCTTCCTCCATTCCCTCTTCTTTTCCCCCTTAGTATTCTTTCTCATGTTCTTCTCTTTTGCTTCTGCTTCGTCTCCGTCTCCCGATTCCTGATGCGTTCCCGCTTCCTTGTGATACTATACGGGTCCTGAGTTATGTACGAAGTCTTCTTTAAAACTTCCCATGTAGGTATGGCCCGACTGCTTCGTTTCACACAATAATAACAACCCTTGGGTCTAGTTTTCTCCAATCTGAAGTTAAATATCGATGCGCATCTCGCTTGCGACGCGTATGAAAGCAGAGAGTTCATTGTTGCTGAAAACACATACTCAGCTCCTTCAATTTTGAGAGTATGCAGCACCGTCATCTTTGAAGCACGAATAGTTGCATCAAGGCGTTTCAAGGCGTCGAGTTCTTTCGGTTAAAACTGGCGTTATGCATGGCAAGCGCGATGCACCTCATACGTCGCACAGTGGATCGAGTCAATAGAAGAGGTCGGACAAAGTTTGGAAACTTTAAACGACTATAACTCCGTTTATACAAAACTTTGAAGTCCTAAAAGTGGTTTCATTGGTTCCCTCGTAAAATTTTCTTCTTGAGGCACCCCTTGAAATTTAAAATGTGACGAAATAAACATCAAAATTCGCAGTTTTAGTAAAAAATTTCGAGTCCCACCTTTCCGATTGGCTCGATCCATATCATTTTAGAATAACTTCAGTCGTCCCAAGTAATTTAGGGATAAGACACTTTCCGCAAAAACGTTCTTGGATAACGGAGGTAGTCCGAAAAGTAGACACATTTATATGGTTTTCGTCTTCGTTTACTTCATTTTATATTCTGTTGTTCTTGCTTCTTCCTCCTTCAATTATGTTTTACCTTTTTCTTCACTTCTTCTTTCTTCCTCTTTTTCTTTCCTCCTTTCTTTTCTTCCTGCCCCATCTTTTTACTTGTTTCGTTTTTCTGTCTTCTCCCATCTTTTTTTCATTTTTGTCATCTTTTTCAGCTTCTTCCACCCTTCTCCGTCTTTTCTGATGTTGATTCTATTTTATTTATATTTTTCCCTGTTTTTACCCTGAAATCCCCATTTCACTTAAAATCTGATATTTTTGAGGCTATGAATAAAATTTAATTCTAATTATTATGGGGTACTCCTAAGTCAATACTTAGAGAATTTTAGTCAATAACCGAAGCCAAAGTTCAGAAAAAACGACGATTTTCCCAAGTATTAAGTTGATTGTTTTTTAGATTGAAGGCACTTTTCGAAATCATATTTATTCAAGAAAAAAGTCTTATTTTGACTCCTAGATTGCGCCCCTAGAGTTCGGTGGTCTAACCGGGGGACACCCGGCGCGATAAAGTAGATCGTTTTAGGGGTCTAATTTATATCTGCACCCAATACGATGGCTGTCTCAAAAAGTGCATCACAAGGCGCGAAATAAAGAGTCGTAATATACAGGGTGGTTTTAAAGTCCCGCATCGTTAGCACCAGACATCACTCTTGTAACTTTTGAATAAGTTAAGTTAGATACTTGAAATTAGGTGAGCACTCCTAGGTCAAATAAAACTACTTGGGGGAACGCCAAAAATGATAATGGGCCCACCTTGAAAAAGGGCAAGAGCCTTTGGGGTTAGAGAAATGTGGAACTCTTGAGGCTCAAAAGCGCAGGAAACCTCTGAAAACGAAAAGTGTCATTGCTAATCTTCTGATTCCAATCTTAAACTAAGTTGGCCAAGAATGTTCATAAGTAAGCGTTCTCCCGGAAAATTGTATTGAAATGAATAGTTATGGGCTATATAGACGTACCTTCCATTTCAGGCTCAGAGTCCGAAAGTTACGGGTGCTGGAGCGGTAGCTTCGATTGCTCCGGGTGCTAGGCCTGGAACTTCCGGGCTCTGAGACCGGAACAGGGACGGCATGTCTAAATAACCCGTAAGTACGGCTTCCTTTCCCGGAGTTTTTTTTCAGTGTGAGTAAATGTATGCAAAAACTAAGTAAAATATGTGCTTTACCAACGAAGGGCCGCAACAATTGTAATAATAAATCACTCTGGATAATTTGAATTCACACACTGGGAAAAAAAAGACACATTGGATCTAGAGTCCAGACTCTTAAAAACATCGACAAGAAAAAGTACTTTTGATTCGATCAGAATCTAGCTCAAATCAAGAACCAAGCCTCTTAATTTAAGCGGATTTTGTTTTGATTCAAGCAAAAATCCGATCGAATCAAGAGTATTTTTTCTTGTCAATGTTTTCAAGAGTCCAGACTCTAGATCCAATGTGTTTTTTTCCCAGTGTGCTTTTTTGACCCTAAAATCTCCGTGACTTAACCTCAAAATTACCGACATGTCCGTGCACTCCCTAAATAGATACTCTATAGTTGAACCGATCTCTGCACCTATCGTGACGGGTTCCTCAAGCGATGGCGAGCCAAGCGGCAACCTGTCGCTATGATGGGGCAGAGGACGCTGAATAAGTGCAGCAGCGCAAAGATTTATTCCATGATTGACGGATTCTCGGTCGCCGCAGTGTGTTCGAGAGGAGATGCTCCGATGTCCGCGTAACAGTAATTAACTCAATGAACGGGGAATGGGAGCACACGAGGAATGTCTCACGTTTTGTGTCACAGAGACATCGCGCGTTGACAAGTTTACCGATGCCCTCTTTCGCAATTTAAAATTAGTGAAATAAATTGATACAAAAAAGTAGGCAAATAAAATAAACAAAGTAAAGACGTCAAGACAAACAGCTAAGCGCATCTCTAATACTAACGTACCCAAGTCGCAGGCATTGCGATAAGTTGCGATTTTATCGACGTCAATTTATTCCAATATTATCGGATAAATAAGTGTGGTAAATGGAGATAAAATTTCGATTTTACCGAATGCGATTTTGTAGAGATAAAATTGCGACAAGATTGAGGATGATTGCTGATCCTAGGCTATGATCCCAGCGACTTTATCGCCAAAATAACGCAAAAAATCGCAACATAATTTCAAAATATCTCGATCATTCCGTTGAAAAGTGCTGCATAGGAGTAAGAGCTTTCCTGCTTGGTCCGTTTGGGATCCTCGTACATTTGTGCCAAATTTGGCCGACTAAGCTGCATAGAACATGGTAAAATGATTGAAAAAAAAATCTGGCTACAAGCCAAACATAAATTAAACAAGCAATATTTCAAACTACATAGAGATGAGAAATGATAAAAAACTTACAAGAAACAAAACAAACTTTTCGACCGCCAACAAACTGCGGCCTTCTTCAGTGCATCAAGTGGAAACATTTTACAAAAAAAAAATTTAAAAAAATATAAAAAAGCTACAAAACTTTTAGCAAACTTGTTGCACTGAAGAAGACACCACAGTTTGTTGGCGTCGAAACATTGGTGTTGTGTCTTGTAAGTTTTTTATTATTTCTCATCTCTATGTAGTTTGAACTATCGCTTGTTTAATTTATGTTTGGCTTGCAGCCCGATTTATTTTCAATAATTTTACCGTGTTCTATGCAGCTTAGCCGGCCAAATTTAGCACAAATGCACGTTTTAGTTAAACGTGCGAGGCTTTCTATTGCCAAATTCCAATAATCTACTATCTACTGATACTACTAGCTACTAATCGTGAGTGCATCGCATGTAAGGAAGTACCTACTACTCTTATGAAATTCGGGCATACATTATGATTTGTGTACTCTTTCACATATGGTAATCTCTCAATCACAGAGACCAAAATAGTGAAGCAGGACAGAACCATCATCAGACCCTTCAATTGGAGCCGAACAAAAGTTATTAAGAAATAAGATTTGCAGATAAATAGGTCACGAAGCCTGAAATAAATATCCATTGCTGAGCAGAGGATGCTATCTTGCCTACCTAAAAAATTGGAGGCATAGCAGGGAAACTCTAACCCTCGTAATCCATACACCCATCGTGCCTCCTCTGAACCGGACTACATTATGTCATTGAGGTCTTAGTATCTCTGACTCAATATTTGAACCGCGTTTAGCAGAAAGGAACCAAACCACATCAGCTATTGCCAAACTTGACTGGGCAATTTAATTTTTTACAAGAGAATGTTTGTGCAGATTCCGTTGAAAAGTTTAAGGAATGTTTTGCGCACTGTACAGAAAATTCACTGGAATTTCACGAAAATCCACACAACCGTTTTCATGTAAAAAGTTGAACTGAGCAATTTACTTTGGCAATAGCTGATGTGGCTTGGTTCTTTTCTGCGTAACGCGGTCCATTTAATCGCAGATATCAGTGGCGTGGCGTGCTTTGCGATATATCGATTGATACGCCACTCAAACCTATGAAAAAATATCGATTATCAGGGTGTTCGCAGCGAACACCTTAGTAATCAATTCTTGACCATAGTTTCAAATGGCGAGATATCGATAATCGATCATTCACGCCACGCCACTGGTAGATATGATGGTCCCGAGAGTATAATGCCACGCATGTTATTTCCAATTTTTATTCAAAAAACGCCACCTATTCGGATTGTATTTTGTAATAAGGAACCAAGAGCAAGAGCATTCCAATGTCGCCAAGCTTGTGTGACTTTTTCACCTTGCAAATATGAACAGATCATCTAAACTTTATCTCATAACTGCCAATGAACCAGTGGCGTGGCGTGCTTTGCGATACATCGATTGATCTGTCATTTAAACCTATAGAAAAGGATTGATTTGTAGGCTGTTCGCAGCGAACACCTTAATAATCGATTCTTTACCATAGCTTCACGTGGGAAATATCGGTAATCGATCGCTCACGCCTCGCCACTGCAATGAACTATGAATTAAAGACAAAAATCACCTTTGTAAATTCAATTGTTTTCACGATTCCAGTAATTTTTTTGCAGAGAGTGTGAGTTGGATTACATCTTGCAATAAGGAACCACTATTTCTGGCCCACTTTAGAAACAGCATGAATGCCATTGGTTTCCCTATGCAGATATGTGCTTTTATGAAAGAGCCAAAGATAGTAGTTCTTTCTTGCAAAATGTGGTCCAGTTGTACAAGCAGCATTAGAATGTTCATGGATCCTTTTTGCAAAATGCAATCCACTTTCCACGGGGCAATGAGAAATTGAGGCTATGCCACTAAACTGTTGTTTCTATGACGACAACCGATAAAATTTTCCACAATACACTAAGCAAACCGGCAATAACGCTTAAAACCAGTTTGCCAAACTGCACAGAAAACCCCAATTTTTTTGCTCGACTCCTACGCGTTTATTGGAAAATCCGGCAAACGGATCGGCGCTTAGTTTTTTCTCCCATTCATCATAATCACCACGCCGACGCGACCGGAGGAACGAAAACAAACACCGTTGACGAAATAATGGGCGGAAAAAACTATTTAATGAGCCAGTGGCCAGGCGGAACGTGAGTAGAGGCGAATCGCTTGCTTTTTAAAAGCGCGATTGGCGCGAATGTCCTCAGTCGTTAAATCGAGTCGTTAAATCGTGCATCTCGTGCGAAATCAGTGACATCTCGTGTGAAATAAGTGATATCATAATTCGTAAATATCGTGTGAAATCCGTGAGTTTCGATTGATATCTCGTGTTTACTAGATGATTGTTGTATATGATAATGTGTAAAAAAAGTTCTACCGTCGGCAGTATCCTTCAGTTTTGAAGGTTTTTTTTTTTTTTAATTTCGTGTCAACAGGCAGCAGTGAAAATGCTTGCCCGGTTATCTCGTGCAAATCGGTGCTGTTTTGTTCAACAGGAGTGATATCCCACTCATGCAAATCTCGTAAAATGAACTCGGCAATATATCAAGTTCACTAGATGATAGGAGCTTGAATTGTGTAAGAGAATTGGTGTTGCGGGCGGTATCCTTTCGTTTTAAAGTGACTGTTTCGTTTCACATAACTGAGGAGGTGAGACATTTCCAGGTTTCCTTCATCTCTCTTGCATTTCCCGTCGCCGTCATAGATCGTGTGAGATGCACATGAGCTAAAAATAGTACGCGTTTTTGGAGTGATATTCGTATAAAAAAGTGGTATCGCGGGTGGTAGCCTTCCGTTTTGAAGGGGCCGTTTCGTTCCGCGTCGCCGGGCAGCTGAGAAAATGCTTGCTGAACCGTTCTCGTTCCACACGAATTTCCGATCTCTCTATCAGAGCACCCGACGGACAGGAGTCAGTCAGCTTTATTTTAGTAAGTGCGCGCCTCATGTCCCTTGCAGTGGCGTGGCGTGAATTGCGATAAATCGATTGTTATGCCATTTAAACCTATGGTAAAGAATCGATTATTAAGGTGTTCGCTGCAAACACCCTGTTTATCGATCCTTTTCCGTAGTTTTAAATGCCATAACGATCGATGTATCGCAATTCACGGCACGCCACTGGTCCCTTGTTGATTTTCTGGTGTTGCATGCTTGCGTCGCCCAGTGGACCGAGTCGATAGGAGAGGTCGGACAAAATTTGGAAACTTTAAACGCTTGCAACTCCGTTTATACACTGAAAAAAAATAGGATTGGCAGAATTTACTATTCCTTCACGCTGCATTTCACCCAGCGTGAATTCAAAGTCGATTCTGCAAGAGGAACGGTTACCTGTACCAGTATAAAGTAATGTTTACCTTTCTTCTGGCAGAATTGACTCTGAATTGACGCTGTGTGAAATACAGCGTGCAGGAATGGTAAATTCTACCAATTTTTTTTTCTGAAGTATAAAACTTTATGGTTCCGGATGTGGCTCCATCGGTTTCCTCGTGAAATTTCGTTCCATACGCACCCAGTAATATTTAAATTGTGACGAAACATCAAAATTCCCATTTTATGTCGCAATTTCATGTCCGACCTCTCTATACGATCCACTGTGCGGTAGTTAAGGAAGCGATTCAAGTCGCGTTTGTGTAAAAGTCCGAAAATACACACCTTGCAATTCGCTTATTTTTCAGTTTTGGTTTTTGTTATTACAAAAATACGAGAGAGCATTAGGCCTTGAAATTTTTACAGATGTTTCTTTCATCCTTATCTGAAGCATATTCTGTAGATTTTGCGATTGTGAATGTCTAATTTTTTTTATTTTTTTATTTATCTTTTATTTTTCATCATTTTTTTTTAAATAAAGATCCGCGGATATTATAGAACGCTTCAGCTGAGATTTATGCTCTTTGACGATCTTGTATTGATCTTGAGCGATTCTTACAAGTTGGTAACGCTAATTTTTCTCCATTTAAATGTATGTTAAACAATCGATACTCTAGGTGAAGCAGCCTGATTCACCTAGAATCAATATTTTTGATAGATTTAATGTATTTTTAGCAGTGTTACCAACTTGCTCAAATCGCTCCTGTTGGGGCTCCATGATCCATAAAGATCACCTCTTTACAACCCACCAAAAATTGGCCTTATAACTTATCGCATGTTGACTGTGCATAAATAATTGACTATTCATGGCCTGCAAGCAACGGAGTCTAATAACGTCTTTATTCTAGTTGCATTGAGTTAATTTATTTAACCCGCCCCTTTGCCGGAGAGAAAAATAAAAAGATTAAAATGCCGCCTTACATAATAGTCTTTCCTGCTTCCTGTTTTTGCACCTATTTATTTTATCACGCGCAATTTATAGCGTTTGTGATAAGAGCACTCGCAAACAGACATAAAAAACTGCCCTGTTTAGAAAAAAAAACACATGACTCAAATTGTAATGCTATTCGCTTACATGGTTTTTCCGTAGCTTGAGAGAGAAGGTAGACTACTGAAAGGTCAGCCAGACTTTTGACCCCAGATGTCTGATCTTTTTTTTCCACCTTTCAATTTTTTTCTAGTAGTTCGAATACTAATTTTACGAGGGGGTGGTCGCAAAAAACTCAAGAGCACTGTGCATGAATGAAATGTATAATAGCGTAAATTTTGACTGAATGAAATGCACTCGTTCGATTTGTCTGTTAATAATTGTTGCGTGAGATACTGGGAAGCGAAAGCGTAGAAGCAGGAGGCGAAATAATATTGCGGAACAAAATGGATGTTGCCAAGTATCTTTACCACTTCGACCGTAGGGATTGAGTCTCCCAGAGAATGGTTCTCTCTTTTTCTAGAATCCAGGGATTTTCTTGGCATGTGACCAAAGTAAAAGCTAGCAATGAGAGAATCCTAAAATTTTTAAACTCAAGTCATGGTTTGATTCAACGATGTAGACATGCAAAGCATTATTTATTGCATATGAATTGAACATAATTTTTTTGCTCAAAAAGTAAATTTGCAACGCTAAAAAATCGCAATTACCTTTGTCTCAAGCAAAAATCATCACCAAAGACTATAATCTAATCGTGAGATTCTGTTTCAGCCTCATATTGATAAAATTTCCATGCTCCTAGAAAGGGACTAAAAACATCTTTTACTTGGTGGATTTTTTCCAGTTAGAGATTCAGGTGTTAGTTGCGAACGCCCTGTTTATCGATCCTTTTCTATTGGTTTCCATGGCAGATCAATCGATTTATCGCAAAGTACGCCACGCCACTGAAACAGACAAAGCGCCCCAAGATAGTGTCGAATGCGATGGACACTCAATCTAACTGCTGGATGCAACTATTCGGGCTTCATGGATGTCCGTGTTGCATACGCACGGAAATGAAGGCGTTTTAACTGTCCAGGCACTCGCCGCTTCGTTAGTGGCGGCGGGCTTCACTGCGCGGGTCCAATATGGCAGAGCGCTTTCAATTCTTCGTTTACACTACAAAGATATCTCCAAGACACGAAAATAGTTGCATACAAGCATAGGATGTAAATGTCGTTTGTGCCTCAATTTTGCTATCGCGATGAGAGCATTGATTTGTAGAGCAACTATTATGTCTGAAAGATGTCGTCGAGGTATAAATGAAGAGTTGAAAGCACTCTGTCGTTTTAAATCCGAAAAAATGAGGCTTACGTAAGACTGGCCTTACCCGCCTTTCTACCTTCTCATGACAAACTCCGGTAAGACAAGCCCAGACCCACCTTCCTCTTAAATGGCTTACGTAATACTTGAAAGGCCCCTAGTCACGGTCATACGGCTGTGGACATGACTATAGCCAAAGCAATAGACATGGATATAGGCACAGCTGCGGATATGACTGGGATATAAATGTAGACAAATCTAAAAACATGGATATAGCCTTAGCTATGACAGGATAGCCTCAGACAAAGGTAGGGCCGTAGACATAGCTGTAGACAAAGCTCTTGATATATCTATCGATAGAGTGGGATATGCGGGCCAATTATTGAAATTGATAGACGAAGTTATAGACAAAGAAGACAAAAGAGATATGGAAGGATCCTATTGGTGGAAGCGGGTGGTTGCATTGGACAAAGAAGTAGGAATAGATAAGTTACGGCAACCCAAGGGACCGATAGTTGTCCATCACTCTCGCTTAGTCTGAGGAACCACTCATTTCAACCAATAGGAAAGCTCCATACTCCCTATGTCTTCTTTGTTTATCGCTTTGTCTATCAATTTCAATAATCGGCCCGCTGGGCGGCGAGGAGGTTACGTTCAAGTCACGCGCGCCTGCAATTTATGCGATTGAAAATCCGCGGAAAATAAACAGCTTAGCGGGTTCGATCACCGCGGAGCTTGTTTTCCATTAAGACGTTGCCGTTCCTCGCTCGAAAACCGCGTATTTCAAACGGAAAATTGTAGGATTACCGAGAGAGCTCGGCAGCGCTGCGCGAGTGGCACGCTCGGACGCACTTGCGCCGGCCGGCGGTGTGTAGAGTAACGTGAGAAACTGGAACGCGCTCCGTTTATGCAACGAACGCTTCCGATAGACGTTGCCGCGACCTGGATTTTCCTTTCGGGAACGTGCGGGAAAATCCGGGATTTTCCGCGCATAACGGCAACGGTGCTCGCATTCCATCGGGAGCATTCCCGATCCGGCCGGCCTGGTTATATCATCACCGCTACCCTTCATCGGGCCGTGGAGGGTTCGCGGTAACGCCATTGCGTAACCCTGCGTTTGGGGTGCGTAATGCGTTATACAAAGTATTATGCGTTATGGTTTATTATGTCTGTGCGTAATCCGCACAGGGGGTAAAGGGTGAAGGGGGGGGGGTGAAGGGCCGCATCAACTGCCAATCAGATGGTTCGTTCCGGGAAGTGCTTCAAAGCTGGACCAAATTTATGCGGCTTAAAGACGTTCTTGATATGCTACGTGGCCAGTGTCCGAAACTCACAGGCGCCAACGCACCGAATGCGCCTAAGAAATCGGTCATGGTGCCTAAAAAATGAAGGCTCTGCGCCATCGTGGCCCGTGGCCCCTAACCCCCCCCCCCCCCCCCCAAAAAAAAAAAACCTAGTTTTTCCGCACTTAAAAAATAATATGGTAGATTTTACCATACTCTGACACAGTGATACGGGTTGGGCGATAAACACCAGACTCCAAGGTGGCATTTACCATATTGTGGTATGTATCGCCAAAGTTCTGGTGAATACAACCATAAATCATGTCATTTTCACTAAATAGTATCACTGTGTAAAGAATCAAGTAGACGTATGGTAGATGTTACCATATTTTTTTTCAGTGCGTTTAGTGATTTTTTGAAATTTCCCCCTAGTAACAGCTACTAGTTCTGAAAGTAAAATATTTTGCGTCTAACTTGTCATGCACTAAAGGCAAAAGGCACTAAGGCCGTGATATATATAGGCAAAAAGTCAATTTGGCCCCTAAAAAATTTTCAATGGCCCCTAAAACCGAGCTTGATGCGCCACACGGATCCTGAAACTCCAAGGTGAGTTTCAAACACGGTGCGTGGCTCTTTTTGGAAACCGAATAACACGCGTCAAATCATTTTCAGTTTACTGAAAATGTTCTACCTGATTCTGTGTTTCTTTTTGTGAAATGTTTTCCTCGCACATAATTTCCGTCGAGAAGTAAAGTGTAACATTAGGACAAGGAAGGCGTTCACAAAAATAAAACAGAACATAATTAAAAAGAGAACGGAAAAGGACAAGAAAAAAGGTACTAAAATTAAATACAGAAGTACTGGGTATTTTTGCGCATCAAACGAGTGTGTCCTTTTTGAGCCCCCCCCCCCCCCCCCCCCACAACGACACCGTTGAGGATGATGAAACAAATGGAGGAAATTGAATGTGAGAGCCAGCAGCCCACAGAAAAGTCGAGAAGTCTAAAAATAGTGTATTAAGCAGCATTTTACGATAAAACAATCGATGATGGAAGCAAAAGAGAGGACAGAAAAAATAAAGTCGAAGACAGCGTCAGGACGGAGAGATGGGGAAGAAAATAATGAAACATTATACTTTCGGTCGGTAAATCTCGCGTTTTAAAGCCCATTGTCAGTTGTGAAAATTGATTTTTATCCCTTGCCGCTCTTCTCGACGGAGCTGAGCTGGGAAGGTATATTTTAAAGTAAGAAAAAAATAACATTAGCAAGTATGCGTACCCTTGTAAGTATACACTACACGCAAGGGGCACACCATGTATAGCATCGCGTTGGCGCTAAAACTACTCACGTTTCTTTTATTTATTTAACGTTTCAGAAATGCTCTTGTATTTTGTGCTCTCTTTCATGAATGGAACTAAAAAATTTTTTTTTTGTGAGGGGGAGAGGGTAAAGGGGCAACTCATTACAGGGGAGTCTAGAAGTCCCCAAAAAACACTCCACCTAGATGGATCCATGAGCTCCTCGGGAATTTTTTGTAAAAATCAGTCGTTTGAGGAGTAAATTTGAGCTGTTTTCGCCGAAAAATCGTTCAAATTACACCTTCAAAGATGAAAAGAAGAAGGAAGGAGAAACGCTGAATTCCCTGTTCGCATGGGCAACAAATCATTCTCGCGACGGCTCTAACTATTCGTCCGTGGCGTGGCATCCTCTGCGATACATCGATTGATCTGCCATTTAAACCTGTGAAAAAGGATCGATAAACAGGGCAGGGCGATCGCAACCAACACCTCAATAATCGATTATTTACCATGGCTTCAAATGGAGAAATATCGATAATCGATCGGTGAAGCCTCGCGACAGCTGTACGTTTTTTTCTAAAGTCTCTTTGGAGATAGCCCGTTTTGCATAACGAAGTTCGAATGAGCAGCAAAGCACGACATAATTACAGGCTATCGATACGGGCGGGTAATGAGAGGAATATACGAATGTGCCTAACCCATAAAAATTATGTAAAGTGGACGTCAGTGGCAAGGTGGCTTATATAACCACCGAACTTTAAACTTGTTTTCCTCCACCGTTGGGGGCAAGAACTTAAGCGATAAGGGTCCGGATGGAAATTTGGCACGTTCTTGATACAGCGGAAGAAGGAGTCTTCATCAAAACAACAAGTTACGTAACGGTAACTAGAAAGGTCCAAGTTTTTTTAGTCTTTCTTTCTCTTTGCTCCGAGAAAAAACTTTTTTTAAGTGAGGTTGAATCGGTTAGTCTAAAAAAAACTCAGGCGCCGAAAAATCGGAAATTGATTTTTTGTTGGTTTGCGCACTATTGCTTAGGCATATGGTAAATGCATCTAGCTTGGTGTAAGAACACTCAGAAAAATGGATTTTTAAGGTCTTAATAACATCTGAAAAGTCCAGTTGTCCTCAAAAATACTAAAAAATCCTGGACCATTCTACCGTGCTAACGAAGAACGCCATATGAGCTTTCAGGCGTTACCAAATTTCCTTTGATAAAACACTGATTTCCTGCTAAACTTATGAATATTTTCCTTCCAATTTTTCAGATAATTTTGTTTGCAAATTCACCTACAGTTCCAGAAAATTTCAAGGAAAAATATTCATATCTTTCCTCAAAAACAAACATTTTACTGAAGGAAATTTGGCAACTCTCGAATGTTCATACGGCCTTCTTCCTTAGCACGGCAGTATTCTGAGACTTCACGGTGAATTTACGCCCTTATGCAAGAAATCGGCTCAAAGAGGAATGAAAAGGAAAACACTTGAAATAGCCTGGCGTGGGTTTCAAAGCATTAGGACACTTGAGATAACCCTGTAATATGATATGGTGCATTTATTTATTAAAAGGTTGATTTTAAATATTAGGTAGGAAAAAGGGAAAATAAATGTAAAAAATAAACTTTTGTATAAACTTTGTTTTTAGAAAAAATTAAAAAATCAATGAATCAATAAATTAATTCATAAAAGTCAAGATGATTTACCCTAGTAACTATTTTTTTCTACAGTAAAAAGAATTTTCGAAATTTTCGTGGTTGGGTCGTTTTTAATCTAAATGAATTAATTTTTCTCCTCGTCGGATAAAACGATGGTTATCCAATAAGACGAAGTTATGATACATTTGGGTACTCTACGGGTATTATTACACGAGAAGTTTGCTCGCTTGTGTAATGCAGTTTGCTCAGGTGGAATCACATGATTTGGTCAACATAGTTGATCAAATCAGGTCTTTTGAGTGCACGTAAGCTTGCCGAATGCAATATTGCTAGGACTATACTATGACTGTTTCCTTCATTATGAAATTCCACCACCGAATAAGAAAAAATTAAACAATTCTGTACATGGAGCTTTGATTTTCCTGTTAGTTTTCATGTTAAATACATCGACACGTAAAGCTAGCGGTGTGACAAACCAGTGTTAAAGATATTTCAATCTTATTGAAATCTGAATCGAAAATTCAGTAAAAATTTGTGAGGCAATGTAAATTTTACCCGGGAAAAACTCGTATCTCGCGTCGCAAGTTGTGCAAAATAATGTCCCTCCTCACACAAAAAATAATTGAAACTTGCTCATTAAGACGATTCCTCCCCAGACAAAAAATATGTGTTAAAATTATAGACAGTATCGTTGGCTTTTCTAGTTTTTTGAAACATTAAACTGCACCGAAAAAAAAGTGAAGTTGATTCAACATTCTTGATGTAAAAAAAGTGTGTGAGAACTCAAAAAATGCTAAATTACCCGCTACGGCAGTTAGATTTACATCTTGACATTGCTAAAGTAACTGCTGGAGCAGTTAATTCAGCATTTTGTAAGTTCTCGCACACTTTTTTCACATGCAGAATGTTAAACCAACTTGATTTTTCTTTCAGTGTGATGTGCATTTAATGATGGGAATATCGCAGTCACGATACATATTTTTGAAATGTCACCAATGATGTATGATTCATAGCCCTTTTTATTGAAGGTTCGTTGGATAGAGAAATGTAGTCCCCAGATCAAACTAAAAACAAAAGGTGTCGTGAAGTTTTTCAGCCTTCCATATGAGCAGGGTTGGTTTCATTTCGCATGCATACATGTTTGGTAGAACAGACGGAAAATTTACGAAAAATTCGGAAAAAATTCGTTTAAACAGGAGATTACACACACCGAAAGGATATGCTAGGAAATGTTGCATGCGAGGAAAATACGAAAAAAAGGTGGCAAGTCATTTTTCCTAATGCAATTTTTCCTAATACTTTTTTCCTACTCGTTTTTTGTCCCATCACAGTTAGTCCTACGAGTGAGATGTCCTACTGGCTTCTTTCCTAGGGGCATTTGTCCTAAATTCAATTTTAAAACTAGGGGATCGAGAAAGTAAAAAAACAACATAGGTACCTCACAAGTTAAATTTGTGGCCGCATGCCCGTAAGTAGTGGAGCTTCATCCTCCTCCTTATAATGAGGGTATAGAAGGCTCAGCTTGTGATGTCTCCTGTTGACGCGCTTATATTCGGCTCGCTAAGGAAACTTTACTCTTTCTGAAAAATTTCCCTCTACTCTACTCATGTTTACGTTTCAATTATTATTGGATTATTAGGACAAACACCCTTAGGAAAAAAGCCAGTGGGACATCTCACTCGTAGGATGCTTACTGTAATGGGACAAAAAACGAATAGGAAAAAAGTATTAGGAAAACCTGATGTAGGAAAAAAAATTTAGGAAAAATGACCTAGCACCCGAAAAAAATATGTTTAGTCTTCCAATTTTTTTTTTTGAAATGACGCATGAACCACGGACGCGCTTATGTCGGCTTTGCTAAGCAAAAAACTGATCCGCTATCTAACATCATCATATCGTATAAATTGATTGATCTTTAATACATCGATAAATATCAATAGATAAGGGATTCAAAATTTATTGTGTCAACTTGCTTAATCTGGATCCAGAATGTTTTACTTTTACACCGGTATTTTGTTAAGCCTCTCGCTTTCCTCTTATTCTCTACATTTTTCTCCCACTTGAGTGGCTTGGAGGAAAAGGCGTATGAGTGCAGTGCTTGCTATTTCAAGAAATACGTGTTTGAAGTTTCGAAATTACACGGATCCTCATGGCGGAAAGAGAGTTCAAACTGACTTATTGGTGCTTAACACTTGGAATTTGGGAGCGAATTTTTCACGGAATATGCATTAAGACCAGTTTTACGAGAAATCAGTTGTATCTCAGTTTGTTCAAAAACTGCACTTATGCGCCTTGTCCTCTAAGCCCCTATCATTATTCTCTCAATCTCATTATTCTCTCTCTCTACAAAAGTCTCTTACTCTCTTCCTCTTCAATTTCAGCTCTTTATTTACGAATTTCCAAAATTCTATAACTCTGATAAAGTACATGAAATTTTTGGACTTTTTGTATTTTTACACACAACTTTTAACTTAAAAACATAAAGTATTATCTTCGGAAAATACACTGAAAAATGCCAGCGATACACATTTTAATGAGATACATCACGCGCAATGATACTAGGAGTTTAGTACCAAAACTTACGAAACTCCTAACGTGAGGGGGCGGTTTCAATGATGGAACTGCGCAAATGTCGCTTCTGCGTTTTGATTTACGGTTGTTTGTGTTTACTGTTTACCAGCCGTTATTTTTCTTCTCTATTTTTCTCCGCAAATTGCTGGAGACACAACAACGGTTTCAGCGACGGATGTCGGACGTGCCCTCCGTTCTTGATTGACGTCGCGAAAATATGCGATTTTCTCCTCGCGCGCGCGGATGAAATAAAGCACCGTTGTCGGATTTACACTGAGAATAATCGATTTTGTTCCAAGAACGGACGAAAATGGAGATGTTGCATGTGTGAGGAATTCGCGATTTGACCGTTGATTCTTATGTAAAAGTTCGCGAGAAACACGATGGTGCCGCTGGTTTTCTCTGAAGTCGACTCCCAAGCTCAAAAAAAGCTCTCAAGTTGAGGCTGAAATGGAGCGGATATCCCACGCTATCCTGAGAGTCCACCTCTACATAAAAAAAACTCTCCATGCAAAGATAGGGAGCAAATACATCGACAGGGCTGCCACTTTATTTGAGGACTCCAAAACTGAAAACACGGCAACTCTATCTGCGTCACGGAAGCCTCCAAATGCGTCTAATTAGATTACAAATTTCTAAAATTTTCCGGTAGAGGATCCCCGGACCCCTCTCCCAACTGAGGGGTATTCCATGCCCCCCGGACCCCCCGGTAGTAGAGAGACCCCGCAAGCCCCCCCCCCCCCCCCGAAAAAAAAACCTGGCTACGTGCCTGACTAGAGCTGTAATATAAACTTTCGGTAAAACATTTCAGCGCCATGAAAAAGTCACCGTTTTTTACGGCTTTCTAAAAGTTGCAAGAAGTGACTTCGAGTCATTTCAATCCTGCATGCCTCATTTATTGAGTCTTTCCCTGCTGTACGTGGCAACGGAGATAGAATCCAACGTTGATGGGCGTAACTCATCGGAAAATATACCACCGCATCGCAAATCATCGGTGACATCCGATAGTAGTAAAATTAGGACGTCACTCTCGTAAACAAACACGGTGCGTGTTTGCAAGGCATCGGATTCAATGCGATTGATCTTCAGGAAAAAGGCGTAAATACCATGGAAATCCTATTTCTTTCCTGTCCTTCTTAGATTTGCCATTTGAGCTAGCGTTGGGGTATTGGCCTGTAAACATCGATTTCATGCGTCATCTGGAAATCACTAATTCATTGAAATGGGATCGGCCTACGCACGAAAAATTTTACAGCATTTTTTCGAGTAAACGCTCTTCGACTTTAATTTTTTCTGTATCTTTTCGTTGACCAGGCTGTTCTTCAGATGCGAATTTTTTTATCCCGAAAAGTGAACAAATATACACGAATAGATTCCCTTTACTTTTTTACAGCGTAGCAGTCCTCGAAAGTGAAATTTTTAGCAGAATAAATGTTTTAAGAGAGGAGTAAAAATAATTGATTTTGAAATTTTGATGATGAAAAACTCTGCATAGTGGCGTAAAGAATAACGATTGGTATTTCGGTTGGTTGGGTACCAATCTTGCTCCTTGAGCTTCACTGTAAGACGGAATTTCATGCCGTGAACATGAAAACTATACAGTTGAAAACATTTTTTTTTCCAAAAATGTGTGTTTTTACTCCTAATTAAACTTCAAACTGCCTTGACTCTGGTTAGGTTTGACAATTTTGGGTGTATCTATGCCAAAATATTTACAAATACTGCTCTCGGCAAGAGTTTCAAAATTAAAATGGAAATTTTTGGAGTTTTGAAATTCCTAAAGCCAACATTCCATCTATAATTTCAGAAATTTTTAGGAAATTTTGGGAGTTTTTTGGGCGCCGAATTCAGATGGAGCGTTCCTCGAAACTTAGGTGTCAACTTCTGGATTTTAAGTTTTTGTGGACAGAAGTCCGTTTTCTTCAAATAGTCACTTGTACCAATTAAAAAAAATTGAAGACATGAATTATTTTATAGTTTTTCGTTATAATATAAACTGAGCTTAACAGTGAAAAAGCAAGTGATTGATAGCCACAACCACGCAAGGCTAAGTAACCGACAAAGAATAAGTTTCCTCAATATCCAATATCAGTTATACCTATAATTGTCAATCAAAGGACTAACTTGTCACTTGCAATGCCATTTCGTCACGCGAAAGGCTATAGGCGTAAACTGAACTCCTCAATCGAGACAAATCGTTGTACGCTCCCAGCAAAAGGAAAAACAATGAAAATTCCAATCCGAGTAATACAAGAAAAAATTCGATTAACATCTAAATAGGTTAATTTGAAAATCACGGAAATTTCACCATAACTGCAGGTAAATTAAGATTAAACGAAATAGTATAAATATTGCTTTTTTTTGTGGTGTTATTTTTATATGCAAATAGAACAGATTTATGCACATTCGGCCTTTGGAGAAAGGACGTATCTATTTTAAGCATAAAACGGCTTAAATTTAGTCGTATTCGGGCTGGGTTATGCATAATTTTTGTATATTGAAGCTGTGTCGCAAAGCTGGACTGCTGCGTGCTTACGTTAGAACATTGAAAAGCTGAGTCTATGGTATTGGAGAGGTAAACTTTTCCCTATGGCGTTTTTATAATTAACGTTCGATTCGTTTAGCATCATCGTGTAACAGTGAAAAGCACCTGTGGTAAAACGGATCCATCTACAGGACGGTTAAAAAAACCTTTGATGTCAAATTTATCCGCCAATGGGTTCTCATGAAAGTTCCCGGTTTGTGCATCTGGAAAGCATGCCAATTCCAGATTATTCCATGCAAATGTTGAGGATTTGAAATAGTTAAATAAAGAATCTTGCCAGCGTGATATCCAGGGACGAGTGACATTTGTTGTTATCTGTGTGATTTCAATAACCACACAGCGAAATGTCCATTAACTCTTACTTGATTCTCTCCACCTCAAAATACATTGATATTGATTTTTAGAAATTGAAAAATTGAGCACCGCTCTCGCAGACACGTCTGAATAACTAATAATTTCAGCGCGCCATCAAACTGACCTCCCCTACGATTTCCAAGGTAAAATACATGTAGGTGAAAATTCCTTGGCAAAAATTATCGTAAAACAGTGCAGGGGCATATAAATGCGGTGGGCCAAGAGTTGTGTTGCCGTTCTAAGGAAGAACGCCGTATGAGCCTTCAGACGTTGCCATATTTTCTTCAACAAAAACATAATTTATCCAGGAAAATTGTGAATATCTTTCCTCAATTTTTTCGGACAATTTTGTTCGCAAATTTATCTAAAATTCCTGAAAATGTCAAAGAATACATGTAATTTTCTTCAAAAATACGAGTTTCATCCGGGGCAATTTGGCAACTCTCGAATGTTCATACGGCGTTCTTCCTTAGCACGGCAGTGTGGGTGAAAAGGTCTGGGAGAATTTTGCCGTGAGTGATAAGTCTACGGGCAAGTAGTCCCAGAACCCCGAACTTTATTCCTCGGGGTTCATCGAAAGAGATAGATCCGTAATGTTCGATTGAATCCATATGTGATACGCATTTTACAATGCGATTGCAGAAATAAAGTCACGCTATCCATTTTCATGGCAGTGGTGAAAGCTCGGTCACTCCCACCCGCGGATCAACTTTCGGGCACTTTTTTGCGTGTCGCGCAAGAAACTTGATTTACAGTTTCGACACGGTAACGCGTCGTCGAATTACACTTCGACGTATCTCTGCCAAACGGAACTACGTGTATTAAGATGTGAGCCCTGTTATGCATACATTCTTATAGGTCTCAAGGATCATGTCTTAATGCACGTAGTTCCGTTCGGCAGAAATACGTCCTCTTTGCGCACGGCGCCGGTGGCATTCATGCAGATCGGACACTCCGAAGTTGCACCGGTGCAACGTCACCAATCGGTGGTGTGGCGTGCTTTGCGATATATCGATTGATCTGTCATTTAAACCTATGGAAAAGGATCGATAAACAGGGTTTTCGCAACGGACACCTTCATAATCGATTCAGTGGTGTGGCGTGCTTTGCGATGTATCGATTGATCTGCCATTTAAACCTATGGAAAAGGATCGATACACAGGGTGTTCGCAACGGACACCTTAATAATCGATTCTTTTCCATAGGTTTAAATGGGGATATATCGATAATCGATCATTCACGCCTCGCCATTGTCACCAGTCATCAGTCCATTTCTGCTACTGAGCAAAGCAGCACATCGACTGGTGCATAGACAGGCAAGTGCAGAGCTGCGGGCTGATTATTGAAATTGATAGACAAAGCAATAGACAAAGAAGACAAAAAGGATATGGAGCAGGGATCCTATTGGTGGAAGCGGGTGGATGCAAAGGACAAAGGACCAGGTAATAGACTAACGAACGACAACCCACGAGAGACCCGATAGTTAGTCCATCATTTACCCCTTATTCCATGAGAACCACCTATCAACCATTAGGATCGCTCTATACACCTTCTGTCTTCTTTGTCTATAGCATTGTCTATCAATTTCAATAATCGGCCCACAGAAGTTTTGAGGAAGTGGATTTATTGTTAGTCTGTCGTGCTGAGGAAGAACGCCGAATGAACATTCGCTTGTTGCCAAACTTTTCCCTTAAAATGATCAATTATTGGGAAAAGTCGTGAGTGTTTTTCATGGCAATTTTCAGGAACTTTAGATCAAATTATAAACAAAATTCTCCGACGAATGGGGAGGAAAATGGACACCAATCTCTCCCAAAAATTCGTGATTTTTCTGAGGAAATTTGGCAACTCCTGAAGGCTCTTACGGCGTTCTTCCTCTCGATCATCACGGCAGTAATCATGTTAGAGCAAGAAATTGTATTAAACAAATCCTCCGTTCTTTGTGACATTGTCAGTAACCATGGGCGGAACTATAGGAGTTTTTTTTTTTTTGGGGGGGGGGGAGAGGGTGCAGAAGAGCACCTTAATAAGGGGAGCCAGTTGGCACAAATAGACACCCGACTGAGGGGAATGAAATTTTAATCTGAGAGGGAAGAGTCAAGCGAAATAATACCTTCACTCACACCACATTGAATATCTGCTGGCGCTCATTCTAGCTCTGCCATTGTCTTTGGGCTTCATAAAACGGGTGTTTGGGTTTCACGTATCTGCACTTCCCTTTCTTCCTTTTGCGTTTTTGGATTTTTATCTCAAAATCTTGGTGCCTTTACTTCTTCGCGTGTCTGTGCGAAGTGGCGCGGCGCCTTTCGATGTCTCTTACTTTCTTACCCTCGCGTTTAAGTCTCCGGTGGAGATCGTCGAATGATCAATCATCAACTGTCAGCATGTGTTAAAAATAACCATAATTATGTGCATTTTTCTAAATCAACATTTGATCGGGGCCGCTTTCGAGGCAGACATTCAACATCCAGGGTTGTACAATTAGTTGTGCCCCCCCCCCCCTTTACTTAAAGGAGTTGAAGTATTTTAAAAAAACAAAAAATTACCAAGCATAAAAAAGCTTAAAAATGAAGATCTAATTTGTTTTACAATGAGAACGTTACGAATTTTAGAGAGATGTACGGACGTGTAGGAGATCGAGGTCGTTGACTAAAGACTAAAGACCCATTGGACTTCGTTTTGCAATTCGAAACCACGATTTCCGGTCCAGTTCAAAAACATGTACCATTAGTTTCCCAATAGACATATATGTGTTTACGAGGGATGCGAAAATTGCATTTCTTGGTAAAATTGCAAAACATGACGATGTGTCGATCTTCTCTCAAATCGATTTCTGTTCAATCGCAGATTTTAATTCACCGCAATAATTGAGATATGTGCTTTTGCAGTTTCAGCGGTTACACCCTTCACTGCATGATATATTCGTGTTATTGTGTTACTTGTCTTTAATATATGAAGTAAAACACATATTAACACAAATTTTGCGTCAATTTCGGTACAGTTTGAGGTAAATTTAACGCAGAAAACAATGGACAGACTGGGGAAATGCATTCCTCCGATTGCGGCGTTGGTACTCACCACTCGTTTTTTATTTAAACTGTATATTTATATTAACTATATAACCATATTAACTATATTTTTTTATTTTAACTATATATTTTATTTTAACTCCTGAAAACTATAGCCGGCATCTCCTATTGAAATTGTCAACCGGAGGCTCGAGTTAAGTTTGTGTTTTACTTTCCGTATCAACCAAACTTTTGTTTTGAAATTGCCCTCCGTGTAGCTAATCCGACATCAAAATACTCGGTTCAACGCCCCTGATCGGATCACAAATTTCACTCCCTGGCGCACAGTGGATCGAGTCAACTAGAGAGGGCAGACATAAAATTTTTGTCTAAAACTGCAATTTTTTGTGTGTATATTTCGTCACATTTTAATCTTTAAGGGGTGCTTTTCGAAGGAAATTTAACGCGGAAACCTATGGAACCACTTTCAGAACTTCAGAGTCTTGTATAAACGGAGTTATAAGCCCCTAAAGCCCTGGATAGACGATCAAATTCCGAACCAATTCCGATCAAAGTAGACATGCTGGTGACTGGTGGTCACCATCAACCATCAAATTTTGACGGGCCGCACTTTTTTGTTCAAAGTAAGATCAGAACGGAGTGCCACCATTCATCATTTCCTGCCACAGGAAACATTTCTGCCAAGTTTTCATTTTAAAAAGAAGCAAATTAATGAATTTAAGACTGATGACTCCCGACACTTTGATGCTACTTTGATCGGAATTGGTTCGGGAATTTGGTCGTCTATCCAGGGCTTAAAGTTTCCAAATTTTGTCCGACCTCTCTTATTAACTCGACCCACTGTGTGGCGCGACATTTCTCCACTTCCAGGAATCGCCGGCGCCACCCACCCGAAACCATCCACCTTTTCTCACCGGCCCGTTTCGCTTTTGTTGCAGGTGTTGCTTGGACCAAGCCTCGAATATCAAGATTCCACGACCGCAGACTGACCGGACCCAGTTTGGTCCCGAAAATTTGATACGAGCCCGACTCGCCGCCGTCAACTCTAGTCACCCGCGCACTCCCACGCGATCAACACTCAACACTCACCACTCAACGCTCATCGCATGATCTCGTCCTTGATCGAGCGCCTTCGGAGGTAGCTCCCGTACGATGCGAGTCCCGGATACTCGCGCCTGGAACTGATTTTTTTCGGTGATTTCTAGTCTTTTTAGTGTGTGAAAATGGTGTTCTCGAACGACACCGGGGAGCTGGAGCTCCTGGTGCGCGACGAGATGGGTCGCGCGGCCGACTCTGTCGCTGAGAGGCTGTCGTGGATGTTCTACGTGGCCGATCCTGCCAAGACCTCGTTCAGGAACCACGAGGAGGTTCCGCAGTATTACAGACAGGTAAGGATCCAAAAGCTTCATGCTGATATCGTTGAGTAAAAATGGGGGGCTTGGAGGACAAGAAGCATAAGTGCAGTTTTTTTTTTTAAAAAATTGAGGTATTAATGATTACAAATGGACTCAGTTAAGCAGAAAAGAACCAACCCACATATTAGAAAAAATTGAGTTATGAGTGGTTTTGAACTCAACCACTGCTCTACTATCTATCGCCAAAAATTCAAAGTTTTTGTTGGAGCAAATTTTGCAGAAATTGAACTTGAAGTTTATCTTTTACACAGAGTCTTATGCAGGAGCCAAACTTTAAACCACTTTTTCTCGGTTCGATCCCGATGTGGCTTGGTTCCTTTCTGTTTAACTCCGTCCAATTGAAACTAGTCTTAATGCATATTCTGTGGAAAATTCATTCCCAAATTCCAATTTTTAAGCATCAAAAAGTCAGTTTGAACTTTCTTTCCACCTTAAGGATCCATGTAATTTCAAAACTTCAAACACGCATTTTTCGAAATATGAAGGAATTCACTTGTGCTCCTCGTCCTCCAAGCTCCTCAAATAAAAAAACAACATGAGAAAAGTAGCCTTGATACCTGTTGCATATTTCGTTCTCCTACGAAGCCTCTCTGTAAAGCAAAAATTGTTTATTAGACCATTTTTACATGTGATAAAGGTCCTGCCTGAAGACGATTCCGTTGAGTCGAAAGGCCTCGTTGAAGAACAAGACATGCAAAAGGTATCAAGGCTACTTTTCCCTTATCAATTTATTATTTTCAATTTTTTCCAACGATAGACCGCAAAAAAAGTTTGCCATCCAAGAGACAAAAGTTTAGGGCTCCTGGGGTTTCCCAAGGGGGGGCTCTACAGATTTTATCATCCATAAAGGAAAATTAGATCGCTGCTTGCAATTGAGGACTAATACTTTAGGCTCGTTGTATGCTATTTTTGTCACTACGCAGACAAATACCGCTCCCCCTTTTTCTTCATTTTCATCTTTATCTTCTAATTCCTCTTATTTTTCTCCCCCTCTTTTTCTCTCTTTACTTTTCTTCCCCTTTTTTATCTTTTTTCCTTTCCGCATTTGTCTATCCTCTTTTTCTTTTTTCTCTCTCTCTCTGATTTTTCTGCTGCACGTTTTCTTCCTTCCTCTTCCGTCTGCTTCTTTCTCTCTTTTTTATTCTTTCTCCTCATCATCTTTTCCCCCGTATTTTTCTTTTCTTTTTTCGTCTCTATTTCATCCTATTTGGCTTCCTATTTCTCTCTGTCTTCCTATTCATATATTTTTCTTAATTCCCCTCTTCCGTTTCTTTCCTTATTGCTGCTTCTTCTTCTACATCTCCTTCCTGTTATTTCCCTCCTATCTCACATTATTTTCTTCATACCGATAGTCACTTTCAATGATAAGCCAAAAATAGTATAATTCCTTATTGCAAAATGTAATCCCATTTTTTCAGATAAGGCTAAGCTTAAAATTTCGGTCCTCTTTGTTCAATCGTTTAAATGTAAAGGGCGGTGGGGTTTTACTTTTTTTGGTTTTATTTTGTCATGGTTTAAAAGTGCTAGTTAGGCGGAAAGGTTTGTTGGCCGGAAAGAGGGTGCATCTTTGGTTTTCTTTACGGGTCAATTGGACTGCATTTTGCATATATATTTTCACTATAAATTTTTCTATAAATTAATCTTTTACTGTAATTTTTTTTTACATTTGCACTGAAAATTCTGGCTCATCTGAAAAAACACTTATGTGCATTGGGAAACTAATGGCACATACGTTGTTTTTAAACCGGACCAGAATGTATAGTTCCAAATTGCAAAATGCAGTCCAATTATACATGTTACGAATCGACCGATTTTTCTCAAACGTGGAGGATACTCTCACAATTTGATGTTAAATCGGAAAAGCTGAATGTTGAAAAAAGAGCGCATCTCAATATATGCCCTTCCTCTGGCATGACCCTCATATCGACGGTGAAACTACCAAACCATGTATCTCGGTTTGCGACGTCGCAGACTTCCTGTCATACTTTATTTTTTAAATGAAAAACTACTTAACCTCCAGTCTTGAAAATTTCTGTGATTTTTCCTCTTTGTGCGGAGAAAATTCCGTGAAAATTTCAAGGAATGATATTGATTTGGTCTACTTCAAAAAAATAAAATGTGAGCGTAGATTTTTAAACACCGCAAACGAGATACGTGGTTTGGTAGTTTCACCGTCGATATGCGGTTTTTACTGAAATATATTTTGATAACTGGAATCCTTGATGTAGAATTTCTTTCACTTCGAATTCAAATTATGCAAAAAGGTTTGATTTTGAATTATTTTTTAGTCCACTCGTATTTTGTTTCATATGCTGATTTCGACGAAAGAAAGCAGCTGGACTAAGCGAGTTTTATTTAGTCCAAGCTCAAATACCAGATTTTTCTTTACGCTGATTTTGTTTTAGGCTTGGCCTTTATTTTTGGCTTTTGCAGTTTTGGAAAATCTGGTCCTCTACATCCAGGGAAAACCAACAGTCAGAATCAATGATGGTGTTACTTCGATGTCTCACGGAATCATCCTCGAATGCTCTAAGTAAGTCTTTTTTCAAGTCTGCATTTTCCTTTATAACGAAATTTTGTTTCTCGTGCATTCTTTAAATCAAGGTGCATTAAGTAATTTTCTGGTGCAGGGATAAAGAGAAAGATTGGTATGTCACAAAAGTGACAATTTGCCTCCTCTGAAAGCCGCGTAGCTCGCTAAATTTTTTAGAATGGCTTTTGTTAAAATCTCCAAGATTCAAATTTCACCATCTGTAGCTCAAAACTTTAATAAATACTTGATTATTTTTATACAGTCAGAGGCTATACTTAACTTTACTTAAGATTTAAATCTTATGAAATCTGATTCACATTAATGATTAAGCTAGGTACTGATCACGTCTAAATAATGGAAAGTATAGTGTTTTAAATTTAATTATATGATAAGCTAGGATATTTTTGTTTGAAAACCCCTAGGTTGTATAGAGACTTGAAGAAATGTTCCCTAAAATATATGGAATAAAAATAAGCTATTCTTCGTAAAAAGACGTTCAGAACTGAATTGGACTTCTTCCCTATGATTCTTGCCCCTTTTTGGAATGATCCCCTGAAAGTTTTGATGAGAGGGCCCCTAAAGTACCCCTAAAGATTCCCTTGACCTTGGAGCACTTACAATATTTCAAGTCCCTATTGCAATTTATTAAAAAGCCACAGGGATCATGCCTCGTGCCGGTTGCATGGGACAGTGGCGTGGCGTGCATTCTGATAAATCGATATATCTGCCATTTAATCCTACGAAGAAAGATCGATGAACAGGGTGTTCGCAACGAACACCTTAATAATCGATCTTTTACCATAGCTTCAAATATGGAAATATCGATAATCGATCACCCCGCCACTGGTACGGGACTTTAGGATCACCGCGTTGAGACGGGTATAAATACTCAATTTGGTGGCAACACTGTTTTTCCTCCAATTTGATGTATGTAAAACAATCGATTCTTGGTGAGGCCTCATCTAAAATCGATATTTTCAATAGATTTTAATCTATTTAAACCCCCCTGGAGGGCAGTGTTGCCAACTTTTAAGAGTCACCACGCTACCTTGCCACAACACGACGAATATTGCTCGCCCGGAATAAGTTGCCTGATGCTTCAATACGCCTTTCCCGTGGATGAGCAGCTTAAATATTCGTAGGATCAACGCTCAATAATCCTCAAAAATCGACCTCAAACACGTCCGGAATATTCGTAAAACCAGAGAGTTCGGTCCACTTTCCCGAGTTCCATCCGCAGGAATATTATTTTATCATGAATTATTCAGTATTATTGGTTTATTGTTTTGTTCCGTCAAGACTATGGAGTGAATCCTGACAGTTAAAACACATTTACATCCAAATTAGGGTTGAGATATTGTTGTAACCTTCTCTGACATGAAAGAATCCCGCAAAAACAGGACAGGAATAATTATTCGGGGTATTGAACATGAAATAATAGGCATAATTCTAAGAATTTTGCAGAGGGGGCAAAAAAGGAAGAGAGGGGAAGGCGAGACTGAAAAAGAGCTATGAAGCAAGATCAATACAATATATTTCCAAACACATATAGGTACCTAAAATATGACCAGATAAAATACTAAAACATAGGAGAAACCTAGGCAGCGTGAAATGCAGATAGGCTAATTCCAATAAATGCCGTATTAACATGACCATTCACGGAAAAAACGCCTGTCTCCGACCGAGGCGAAATTCTCTATTGAGCATTTTTTATTGAAACGGATCAAAAATGTATTTCGAAATTGCGGCGGAAAAGTCTCTGTAATTGGGTCGTTTGGTTTATTTTGGTGTTCTGAACATATTGCAGGTTAAAAAAATGAAACCTGTTCTCTTACATATATTAGGATTTTTGAGGTGCAATTATTGAACTTTCATGAATACGGTTTAGGGTTTGACATTTTTCTGCATTTTTCTTCCAAAATCTTCTTAAGAGACTCATGTATTTATGCTCTAGAAACGATCTTAATTTTTAGTTTTGGTAGACTAAAGCTCCCATTTTTCGTGGATGATCACACAAAATTAATGATTTACTTTCGAATGTATACCCATTTCAATTTTGTGTAAAATTTGGATACTTTCCGAGCCATCGGACACGTGAAACCACTCGGAGAGCACAATCCATTTAGAAGTTATTTGTTCGGTCCCTCCCTCAGATTTTCATTCTGCGAATTTTCATTGCATGCCATCCAAGACAGATAACAACTAGATAATAACTCATAACAACAGAAGTGAGATCTCAAAATTTTAAAAGAATGATAGGTAGCTGAAATTATGGAACGAATGGATATTATATATTTTGCACGTCGCTTTGACACGAAAAATGGCACCCGTCGAATCACCCTAATAACTTCATTAGAGTTTATAACATCCCTCAGATAGTGTCCCTTTCCCCGTAATGGTCATCATTTATTAAACTCGCTCGCATGTTATGTGATGTAAAAACGATTATCTCAAGTTGGTAATACTCATTTTCCTCCATTTATACATCCATTAAAAATAATCGATTCTAGGTGAGGAAACCATCCAAGATTGTTGTTGATATGATGATCGATTAGGTACAGAGTAATCCAAAATATCCGCACCACCCTTAGAGCTCCTAGGGTTCTTTCCCCTCCCCGGAGTGAACCCCTCAGGATTTAAGGGGTGGTAAAATTCGTTCCCTTGCTTTATGAGTACTCTCCAAACTTTCAAGTCTCGATCTCTATTTGTTCGAAAGTTACAGGCATTGCCAAATTTCCTTCGACATATCACTAACTTTCAAGAAAATTTGTCATATTTTTCTTCCAGTTTCTCATGTAATTTTGCTCGCAATTTGATCGAAAAAGTCTGAAAATTTCAAGGAAAAATATTCGTAACTTGCCTCAAAAATAAGCATTTTATCGGAGGAAATTTGACGACTCTCGAATGTTCATACGGCGTTCTTCTTTTGCACGGCAGACGGCAGATTAGGAATTGAACTTAGGATATTATTGATATGCACAACGCGACTTGGGTGCAATTTTATCCATGCAAGGTGCACTTAGAGAAGCTGTAGGTGCTGTGTAGTTGCTGTATCTCTTTCGAAAGATTCTCAAGCGTGCAGCAGACTGATTCTGTAAAAACCGATGTGCGTTCTACACCCACGAAAGAATCAAGTATAGATTTTTCTTTCAGTAACCAAGCATGCTCCGACAGCCGCTTTGAAAGTATAATCTCCACACAGTCGACTTAGACTTATTATCAATTCCAAGCACGGTTTTAACGCAGCCATTTAGCTCAACTGCTTGTGCTCTTAATTGATGACTTATACCTCGACAAGTGTAGCATTATTCTCTCATTATAACGCAGTAAACGCTTGCGTTCAAGTGTAAAAATAAGCCTCATTTCGCCACTCCAGTTGACACTTTTGATCGTTGTATCCGCACAGAGTTGCCAATGTCTTCAATAAAATCAACCATCATCACTCTAGATTATAACTGAAGAGTAGTATAGTCGGCCCCTTTTGACACCACTGATAAGTACCAAGGTTGCCAAACGCCGAGGAAAACCTTAATATTTTGTCGCGCTAACAGAAAACGTCGTATGAACATTCGCGAATTGCCAAATCTCCTGTGATGAATTGCGAATTTTCCGGAAAATGGGTGAAATTTTCTTGTGAATGTTTGCATGATTTCATCCGAAATTTAACGGGAGGTATTTTGATATTTCATGGGAAAATATTCCTGACTTTTTCAAAAATAGACATATTATCGGGGCAATTTTGGCAACATTCGTATACTCTTACGGTGTTTTTCCTTAGCACGGCAGTATTTCATATTAATTAAAAACCAGATAAGTGTTTTTCCCCTGCCGTTCGGCATCTATGCTCGTCATGGTCACCGCGGTTGCCTGATTGGCTGCTCAAATAGATGAGACTGTATCTATTGGTGATGTTTTTCTCAATTCTTCGGCATCCATGCCAGGCTCCCTTCGGCCCCTCTCTTAGGTTGTTTTTGCTCGATGTCCATCAAGTCCGATCAAGGGAATCTCTTATCTCGCGAGGCGCAAAGGCTTTTTTCCAGAAAAGTTGCGTGGATCCTCGGCGGAACTTGCGATCGATTATATCGATATTTCCGCATTTGAAGCTGTGCTGAGGAATCGATTGATAAGGTGTTCGTTGCGAACACACCGTTTATCGATCCTATTCCATAGGATTAAATAACAAATCGATCGATTAATCGCAAATCACGCCACGCCATTGGGCGGCTTTGGTTGCTTTAAACCTAGAGTACTGGTTCTAAAGGCTGACCACGCGAGTCTCTTTACCCGAAGGTCAGTGTTTAGGGGTCACATTCTGTTTCTTTTTTCTTTTTCCCCGATCGTGCGCGGATCGCGGCTATAGGTATGAAAATAATACTTCATTCACGGTCATGTTTGGATGCGGAAGAGGTTGTAAGTTGTTGACCCTTGGAACACATTGCCTAAATGCATTTCAGCGTTGCCGGAATTTCCGTCATATCGATGGCCATAGAGCGAAACCACGTACCTCCAGAGGCGGATCCAGCAATTTGGCAAAACCGGATTTCCTTCATTTAAACATATGCAAAATAATCGATTCTTGTCGGAGCACCTGGCCCTTCCAAGATTCGATACATTTTCATAGATTTAAATGGAGAAAAGACAATGTTGCCACTTTTCTGGATCCGCCAATGCGTCTTTACGTTTCCGATGTTGCAAACTTCCTCGCGTTTTTTGATTTTTCCTCGGGAAACTGGTCAACATAATTTTTTGAAAACTCTCTTGATTTTTCTTCTTTGTCAGCTGAATATTCAAAACAAATGTCCAACTTTAGTATTAGCTTGTTCCTCTCCAAAAAATAGGCAAGGAACGGGAATTTCGAAATACTGTCGTGGAGATACGTGCTTTTGCTCTTTGGCCACTAATATTTTCTTTTTTTTTCTTCGCCCGGTAGCAACGGTTGGTAAAAAATTTAGGAGAAAAATAAAAAGAATAAATAAAATTGTACATTGAAAACAGACAACTCTTAATAAAACTGTTAAAATTTATATTTTAGGAAAATTTTCTTGGTATTTCGAAGTGAATGTTACAAAGGAGTAAAATTTAACTTAAAATATTGTTAGAAGTATATGGAGAACCGAGGTGTTTTAACACAGAGAATGACTGAAAGAAATGTTTAAAAACTCTCCGAAAATTGGTTTTCTTAAGAGACTTTCAATACATCGTCACCTTTCGGCCAAAATACCACAAGCGCCATGCGACGTTTCAAAATTGCCTCCGCCGTTTTATTATTTTGCAGAGGAATTTTTCGTTGAATCTGTTTGTAAATTTCACTGAATTTTTTCGGCAGCACCAAGAAAATTCAGCGAAATTTTCGCATAGCTTCGCTCAACAATGTCTCTTTAAAAAAATAAAATAGCGGCGGAAATTTTGAATCGTCGCATGGCGCCTGTGATACTTTGGCCGGAAGGGGACGAAAAGTGATACCAGACAAAAATTTTTTGTGAAAATTAATAATGGTTATATCAGACAACACCGGTTTTTAGTGCAAAATGCAGTTCTTAAGGTTTGATCGTAACTGTCATTGTTTTAATGCGTTGATTCATGAGGTATTTCATCTACTCAATTAAATCAAGTTTATGTTATGGTCGACCTTAATGATATTTCTTCGGCAAATTGATGCATCAGAGTCAGAAATCAGGTACAGCGGGAGAAAGGAGGGATTCATTCGCGAAGGAGGTTTTAATAAATAACATAAAGTCAGTTATACGACTGGTTCCAAATTTTTGTTTAAAAGGAGAGATTTCTTTTTCTTGATTCTTGAATAGATATGAAAATCTAAAGCATTTCCTTGTTATTGTCTTCTTTCATTGTCCTCTTCATAAGCTTCATAAGCCCCTTAAAGAAGCTAGGCGGAGGAGAAACACACTAAATCAATACTATACATACTACACACTATTTCAATCATGAAAATTTACAATAAAATTCTGCATTTTTTATACTTAATTTTTACAAAAGTTCATTTCAGAAACCAGTCAAATAAAAGAGCGTAATGCAAAGAAATTAGCAATCACGCAAAAACTGTTCTTAACTGAAGAGGTAAAGTCTGGAGTCTTAAATCGACTGCTTGTCATTATTAAAATAAAATTTTGGCTAAGTTTGCTTGGATTTTTACACATTTTTGCACACATTCTTCTGACTAAAATAAAAACTACACCACATATTTTGTCCTGTAAATGCACCAATGTCTGCATGTAATGTGATGGATGTTATAGGTAGTTGCATGACAGTGTGCGCATGAAAGCAAAACGTGAAGTCTTTGCTTCCCTTCAAAGTTTAAAAAAGGTTAAAGGCTTTCAGTGATATCATAAGTGATGCTTTTTATTTCGTATATAGAATTTTTAATTTGAAGCGGAAACATGGATTCATGCTTTGGAGTAAGTATTAGCCGATGAATTGATATCGAAAGTAAATTAAGCCACATCTATTAATTTTTTACTGACCGTATTATACATAAGGAGCTCTATTCGATAGGATCGGCAGATACAAAGTTTGAATTTCTCGTGAGCACACAGTGAGAAATTTAGTTTAACTTAACCAGACTTCGTTTTTTGTGCTGCTGTCCTAGGAAAAGAAAAGTGCCTTCAATTCTCGACATGCAACACGCACATCCGTGGAACACGAATAGTTGCATCAAGGCGCTGCAGTCAACTCGGTCTGATGTTTGTAAAGCGGAAGCGCCTCAAATTTCTGAATGTACAACACGCACATGCAAGATACTGAAATATAAAATCGAGTTAAAAGAAAAAACTTGTAAATTTGTATTACGATATTAAGAGGGGAATACAAAAATTATATGTACAATTTATTACAGAGCCTGTAAATTGTTTGAATATTTTTAAGTTTCGCTCAAAATCTCTCTAATAATCGGTCAAAAGTCGGGGGCATTTGTCGGTTAGGGAGGATTGCACTTAAAATTAACGACCGGCCCGTTGTTCGCGTAATTTTCAGACTTACGACTGCCCAATTCACGGAATGAGCTAGGCAAGAACATTGGCCAGTTTGCGGACTGGGCAACGGAGGTGACCAGCGGGGCGATTATTGAAATTGATGGACAAAGCGATAGACAAAGAAGACATGGGGAGTATGGAGCGATCTTATTGGTTGACATGGTTGGTTCTTATAGACTAAGCAAGAAAATGATGGACTAACTGTCGGGTCTTTAGTAGGTTGCCGTTAGTTAGTCCATTACCTACCTCCTATGTCCATTGCCACCACCTGTTTCCACCAATAGGATCCCTCCAAATCCCCTTTGTCGTCTTTGTCTATAGCTTTGTCTATCAATTTCAATAATCGGCCCGCTGTCCATGGACGAGACAAAGAATATGCCCAGTCTCCGGACTGGGGAATTTCGTCAAAGGGGTGTAACACACCCTCTCGTTGGCCGTATTTTGATGGTCATAAATTGAGGTCAAAAAGTGAAAGCACTCAAGAGAAGTCAGCGTAAGATGACAAACTGGACCCATCAAGAGACGACTCTACGAATATTTTACATTAAAATAGTTCACACGCTCTGCAAACGCTCACCTCCACGAATGGAGTAAATTGAAGTTTTTTTTTTTTACCTTGCAGATTGAGAGTAAAATGCTACAAATCGTTTCTTGAAACGAGGCAGATGCTTAAAGTCCTTGCACGCCTCTCGATATTGCCTCAGTTCGATTTAACTGCATTTGGATTTGCCAATGCCTCTCCTGTGAAAATCTATCCTCTGGTTGACAGAGTTTTATTCTAACTTTAAAAATCAAACCTCGATTGTGAAAACGTCAGTAATACATTGGGAAAAATGCTGTACGAGTATTCACATGTCGCCGCATTTCCATCAATATAATATTTATTTTTAAGGAGAGTTTTGTATATTTTTCCTAGGAATTCTCAGACATTTTAGAGCAAATTACCAAAAAAAATTGTCTGAAATATTGGAAGAGAAATATTGAAAACTTTCCCAGTAAATTCTTCGTTCCATCACAAGATTAATGGCAACGTCTGAAGACTCATACGGCGTTTTTTCTGGACACAGCAGCATACTTTCCGTGACTCGAGCTAGAGTACCAAGATAGGGAGACTACGGATAAGTCGATAATTTTGAGGTCAGGTCATGGAGATTTTAGGGCTAAAAAGAACATCCAACCTATGAATTCTCATTACCCAGAGTGATTTATTATTACAATTTTTACGACTCGTGTAGTTTGTAAACCACGTATTTGACTTGGTTTTAGCATTATTGTACTCATTCTGGCGGAGGAATGCTCATTCATTAACATTCTTGGCCATCTTGGTTTTACATTGGAATCTGCAAATTGGCAGTGACATTTCTTCTGTCAGAAGGTTGGCTGCCCTTTTGAGTCCTGAGAGCTCCATACTTCGACATGTCCGTACTCTCCCTATATAGGTACTGTATTTTGGGGCAATTTTTGTTATTATTGGTCAGTTATAGAGTTTGGAAGAAGTTTTTTTAACTCCCTTTATTTTGGCCTCCTCGGAGGAACTTTACTGCTGTGATAATAACAAAAGCCAAGTGAAAATTCGAATGACCCCAGTTTTTCCGACATAAAATATCTCATACTTTGAGGAAGCTTAAGAATTAATTCCTTGAAAGTATCAGGTACTCCAAATACCGTAGTTAGTAGTTAGGCACTCTAGCTCAACCACGTCAGAATCCAGGACGAATCACCTTATCAGCTAATGCCAAATTTAATTGGGCAATTAAATTTTTTTATACGAAAACGGTTCTGCGGATTTTTGTGCAGATTTTTGTGTAGATTTTAGTGACTTTTCTACATAATGCGAAGCAAATTCCCAAAGAAGTTTAGGAGTGCCGACTTTTGTGCAGATTTAGTGAATTTTCTGCATAATGCGAATTCAATCTGCAAATTCCTTAGAATTTCCAGAGAAATCCGCACAGTGGCGTGGCGTGAATTGCGATATATCGATAGATCTGCCATTCAAACCTATGAAAAAAGATCGATTATCAAGGTGTTCGCAGCGAACACCTTAGTAATCGATTCTTTACCATTGCTTTAAATGGCGAGATATCGATAATCGATCATTCACGCCACGCCACTGCCACACAAACGTTCTCTTGTAAAAAATGAAATTGCCCCATTAATTTAGCCATAGTTGATGTGGCCTATTTATTTTCTTCGAAACGTGGTCCAGTTTATCCTGGGCGGAAGGGATAAGCCCGATGCGCGCCGCACAGTGGATCGAGTCAACTAGAGAAGTCGGACATGAAATTTTTGACTAAGACTACAAATTTGTATGTTTAATTCGTCACATTTTAAATTTAAAGGAGTGTTTTTAGAGGGAAATTTTACGAGGAAACCTATAAAATCATTTTTATCATCTAAAATGGAGATGTTGCATGTGTGAGGGATTTGCGATTTGACCATTGATTCTTATGTAAAAGTTCGCGAGAAACACGATGCTGCCACTGGTTTTCTCTGAAATCATCTCCCAAGCTCAAAAAAAGCTCTCTAAGTGATTCCAAAATGGAGGGGATATCCCACCCTACTCTGCGAGTCCACCTCTACATCAAGACAAACTCTCCATGCAAAGATAGGGAGCAAATACATTGACAGGGCTGCCACCTTATTTGGGGACTCCAAAACTGAAAACACGGCAACCCTGCTAATGTTTTGCGCCCTATATCTTTGCATGGAGAGTTTGTCTTGATGTAGAGGTGGACTCTCAGGGTAGCGTGGGATATCCCCTCCATTTTGGAATCACTTAGAGAGCTTTTTTTGAGCTTGGAAGTTGATTTCAGAGAGAACCAGTGGCACCATCGTGTTTCTCGCGAACTTTTACATAAGAATCAAGAGTCAAATCGCAAATTTCTCACACATGCAACATCTCCATTGCTGTATGAACTTTGTTGTGAGCTTTTAAAGTTTCCGAATCTTGTCCTACCTCTCCTATTGACTGGATCTACCGTGCGCCGCACAGTGGATCGAGTCAATTAGAGAGGTCGGACATGCAAATTTTGACTAAAACTGCAAATTTTTACGTTTATTTCGTCACATTTTAAATTTTTATGGGGTGCTTCTAGAGGATAATTTCACGAGGAAAATAATGGAGCCACTTTCAGAACCTCAAAGTTTTGTATAAAAGGAGTTATAAGCGGTTAAAGCTTCCAAATTTTGTCCGACCTCTCCCATTGACTCGACCCTCTGTGCGACGCGGCGCCCTAGTAATGACTAGAGTCCCTTTATACTGAGAGTCAAGACAACACCCCTCATGGAGTCACAAACAGGAATAAAGATTACAGAAATTGAACGTTTTCTGTAATCTTTGATCGGCCCATTCTCAGATTCCTTTCCCCGTTCCTTTTCTCATTCTGTTAGTTCCTTGCCGAACCCGTAATTCCCTGGTCCATTCCAGATTATAATCTTTGCAGTCGGTGAAAATGTAATCTTTATTCCCGTGTGTGACACTGTGAAGGCCTAAAACACGGGAACCATTCAGAAATGGATTCACGTTCACTGAAAAAAAACCGTGGCAGTGGGAGCCGCAATTACGGGCTATATAGACATACCGTCCGTTCCGGGCTCAAAGGCCGAAAATTCCGGCTGCTGGAGGCGTAGCTTCGATTGCTCTCGGCTCAGAGGCCGAAGCTACGGCTCCAGCAGCCGGAATTTTCGGCCTTTGAGCCCGGAACGGACGGTATGTCTGTATAGCCCGTAATTGCGGCTCCCACGGCCGGAGTTTTTTTTCAGTGTTGTCTTGACTCTCAGTATAAAGGGACTCTAGAGAAAACCAGTGGCACCATCGTGTTTTTCGCGAACTTTTACATAAGCCTCAACAGTCAAATCGCGAATTCCTCACACATGCATCAACATCTCCATTGCTGTATGAACGGTGTTATGAGCTTCGAAAGTTTCCGAATCTTGTCCTACCTCTCCTATTGACTGGATCTACCGTGCGGCGCGGCGCCCTAGTAATGACAGTGAGCGTCCTGCGCGTCTCCTCCCGATGAGATTCCGTGGCAGCGCCGTTGGGCGCCTCACTTCCTTCACTTCCACGTCGACGTTGTCGTCGGGCGGCCGTTTCCGTCCTGCCGGGCGAGCCCCCCGTTACGTAAGTTCCCACGCCCGGCGACCCGGCAGCAAGGCGACTCCCGACCGCCGACCGCGACGCGACCCGCGCGAAAATCTTCGCCGCGCCGCCGTTTGTCGCACTCGCAGGTGTCGCCGACAGGAGCGGCTTATGCAACCGACAAGGTCGCTCACCCGTCGAGCCTCCTCTGGCGCCGCTCTGTCTCAACGCATCGCGTCGGCCGCGGTCCCTACCTAGGGAGAGTACGGACGTGTCGAAATGCGGAGCTCTTAGGGTTAAAAGGGTGGCCAACCTAACACGAAAAATGTCACTATCAGTTCGCAGGTTCCGATGTCGGACCAAGATTGCCAAGAATGTTCATTAATGAAAGTTCGTCTTAGAATACCCCCATAGAAAGAGTACGGACAACTCGAATATTTAGAGGTTAGGTTTGATGAGGTCATGGTTTAAAGGTCCCCTGAAACCTTTATGGGTCTTAATTAAAAAGAAAGGAGCTGATCAAAGAACTACGTACAATGGGTTAAGTCAATGGCAGAGGTTGGACATGATTTGAAACCTTTAAATGCGTATATCTTCATGAATGTGAAAGTTGACGTTTTAAAAGTAGTTTCATCGGTTTTCTCGTAAAATTTTGTAAAAATATCACCCCATAAAATTAAAATTGTGACAAGATCATGTACAATTTTTGCCATGCAGTCAAACTATGAACTCGAATTATCCAGTGATAGTAATTTTCACAATTCTTACTACCCGTCGTTTCATAAATTATAAAAGAAGTATAAAACTTTGATTTCGCATAAATTTTCTCAGTTTCAAAATCATAATCCTTGAAGACACTTGTTTACAATGCGCTGTCGGCCATATTGATTAATCTCTCAAATGCATAGGTATAGGTAGCGGCACTTTTCAAGTGATTTTCGTTTTACACGTTGTCGCCCTTTTGGGCCCTAAGAGCTACACAAATCGAGTTGGACATACTCTCCCTATAAAGGTACTCCAGTTCGTCTGCGAAAAAAGTTTTTCCACCAATTTTAGAGGGCTTTTGCGACTTCATCTTCCAATTCTCAAAAAGGAAGTATATTCATATCTGAAGTCCCTGGTAAAAATTGGCAGTAGAATCTGTGTTCCAAAATACCATAGACCTACAGCCGGCTGTAAGATTTACAATAGCTTCTATAGCCGGCTACACAATTTCTTATAGCCTTTTATAACCGACGGCGATTAAGCAACAGCCAGACGATAAAGTGTATGCTAAACGTTACTAATTACGGATGCTAGGACTTAGTGAGTTTTTGGAATACCGCTCTCTTTTTGGGCCCTAGTATCTTGATTTATTTTGCGAGGGAAGCTCCGTACTTTTGATGGATGCCTGCCATTACTGATATATTAGAGCGCCTTCAGTTTCGTATGATACTGTGCAATACCTATGGTGTGAAATAGTTGCTTCAAGCGCCGTGGTACGCTGCGGCGCGGCGGGAAGCCGCGAAACGCCAGCGAAAACGCGAAACGCGCATTGGCGCCTACAAACCTAACAGGGATACTTCACGCGATGCGCAATGCGTGAAGTATCCCTGTTGGGTTTGTAGGCACCAGTGCGTCGCCGCTCCGCTTTGTGTCAGGCTCTAATATTTAATCTGGCTGAGTCAGCGTTATTCAACTCATGATTTTGAAATTTTTGCATATCCTGTATGGATTATTCTCATTTTAATAGATGAAAAAAAAATATGTATTAAAGGGAAATATTATGTGTGTTTTGTAAATATTAAGGTGGTTCCGTATCAAACTTAATGATTTCCAAAGCACACGAATTTCTACACAATTTCTTATAGCCTTTTATAATCGATGGCGAAAAAGCAACAGCCAGGCGATAGAGTGTAAAGCCCGGCGATAGGAACTATAGCCCGGCTGCATAATTTTTTATCGCTTCGTATAGTCCGGCCGTATGATTTTCTCCGCATTATACAGCCAGCTATATGATTTTCTGTAGCCTTCTTTTGCCGGCTATAAGTATTCCTATGGTATTTTGAAACGCAGCTCTTATCGCCAATTTTTACCAGGGAATCCATGAAGACACTTGTTAACAATGCGCTGTCGGCCATATTGATGAATCTCTCAAATGCATAGGTAGGCAGCGGCACTTTTCTAGTGATTTTCGCTTTACACGTTGTCGCTCTTTTGGGCCCTAAGAGCTACATAAATCGAGTTGGACTTTCTCGCCCTATAAAGGTACTCCAGTTTTTCTACGAAAAAAGTTTTTCCACCAATTTTCGAGGGCTTTTCCGACCACATCTTCCAATTCTCAAAAAGGAAGTGTATTCATAATTGAAGTATCTGAAACTTTCAAGGAATTATTTCATAAGCTTCCTCAAAGTAATTTTTTTCCGTTGGGAAAACTAATGTCATTCGAATTCTCACTCGGTTTTTGTTATTAGCACGGCAGTAAAGTTTTTCAGAAGAGGCCGAAAGAGAGGGGGGTTCAAAAAAGCTCTTATGAATCCTATAAGTTACCAATAATGACAGACATTACCCCATAATAGAGTACCTACATAGGATGAGTACGGACTTGCCGAAATATGGAGCCCTTAGGGCTCAAAAGGGCAGCCCCTCTTCTAACACAAGATATGTCACTGCCAATCCGTAGATACAACCAAGATGGCCAAGAATGTTCGTAAATGAGCATTTTTTCCGCCAAAATGAGTAAATTTAGCCCAAAAACCACGTCTGCGGTCTAGTAAATTTTGAAGAGGAATGACCATGCCAGAATCCGGGACGAATCACCATGAGACGAGGGGCCCCACCGGTTAAGCTTCTTTAGACTGTCTCACGACCAACCACAAGCAAGTCTCCTTGCTCGCAAATTCGGTCAGACGCAGCAGTCAAACGCCTCAGTCGAGTGAACGTTCCCATTTTCGACTCTTGTGTGCCGGGGCTTCGGTCTTCAGGCGACATGCGACAGGGTCTATTGACTTTGACCGAGTACGGTCCACGATATGCGAGATGGAGAAGGCGCGACGTTATATAACGGTTATAGGCGCGATCCGCGATCGTACGAGATTCAGGTAAAGTCAAGGACAGAAAGTGAGCTGACCTTTCGTCACTGATTTGCGGCCTGGCAGGCGTCGCCGTTGGTGGCGCTGGGGTCGCAGAAAAGCCCGCCGCCGCCGCCCGACATACGATCTGCCCGCAATAAATAGGAAATACTCTCAAGTGTGAAGTAAGGTTAAGTTAGGTTGAGGTGGATCTACGGCCTTTGCGCGATGCATTCTGGTTGCGATCGATCATAGAGTACAATAGAGTCTCAATGTATTGTAGGTATCGGAGCGCCGATGAAGTCAATCCATGAACGGGCCATTCCGAGCCCCTTGTTCGCCGGAAAGTGGGAACCATCTGGGAACCGTTCGGCATTTTTTTAACACGGCGCGGCGCGGCGGCCGGCTTATATGGTAGAATCGCGGACTGCGAGTAATTTTGCTCCTGGGCCTAAAAGGGCAGCCAATCTATAAATTCAAATTGTCCAGAGTGAAATATTACTACAGTTCGTCGTTCTCTCACGGAGGACCCATTTCAATTTTGCCACATTTTCCTTCACTAATTGCATATTATTCAGGAAAATCTTGGGCGATCCTAACTGAGAATGGCATTGATTTTACCTCAGATTGCATGCAAAATCAGAACATTTAGGATAAAAATTTCACAGGTATATTTTTGTAAAATAAATTAATTGTTTGAGTCAATTTGGCAACTTTGGAATGGAGGATATAAGTTTTTACAGTTTTCATATAAAGTCCAACCTTTCCTGTTTTTCGCTTCATTGTGTGTCAGTTTGATGTTTGGTTTGATGCTGTTCCATTGACGCACTCAATCGATGCAGCTGCGATTTAATGGTGTCCTAGCCAAATTATAACGTTTAATTAATTGTGAAAAAAAAGAAAAAAAGAAAGAAAAAAAGACGGAAAAAGATCAGAAGACGCAGCAACTTCTTGTCCAGCAATAGTGACGTGGTGAGAACTTTAAAAAATGTATAACAAGAGAAAAAAAATTGTGATTAATAGCCCAATGGTTGGCTCCTCAGTTTATTCAAACCTAATGGCAGCTGCATCCATTGACGCAATAATGAAAATTTCGCATTTTTTAAAAAAATTGATGGAGAGAAAGAATTGAGACAAAAACAAACAGAAACAAACATTCCCGGTTTTTATCCGACCTGATGACGATATCTGCATACGCAAGTAGGAAACTATACCTCAGTTCTGACAATCTACAGAATCTTTGGCACTTACTAGCTGTTCTTTGCACCGCGTGATAAAAATGACCCCCCCCCCCCCAAAAAAAAAAAAAAAATTACTATGACTCAAAATCGTCAGTCTGTAATGACGTCATGTATACCAACGACGGATCAAAGAGAACGCATATATTGATTACGATGTTTTAAAACTCAACTCAAACGTAAGTTTTTTAAGAGTGGGTTAATTACTGGTATTCTTGCTCAAACTTTCTTGAGAAAATTCATTAAAGGAAAAAGCAGAATCTCACGAAGCTCGCTTATGACAATAGAGATGTTGCATGTGTGAGGATTTTGCGATTTAACTGTTGATTCATATGTAAAAGTTCGCGAGAAACACGATGGTGCTACTGGCTTTCTCTGAAATCAATTCCCAAGCTCAAAAAAAGCTCTCAAGTTGAGGCCAAAATGGAGGGTCCCACGCTATCTTGAGAGTCCACCTCTACATCAATACAAACTCTCCATGCAAAGATAGGGAGCAAATACATTAGCAGGGTTATGCCGTGTTTTCAGTTTTGGAGTCCCCAAATAAAGTGGCAGCCTGTCAATGTATTTGCTCCCTATCTTTGCATGGAGAGTTTGTCTTGATGTAGAGGTGGACTCTCAGGATAGCGTGGGATATCCCCTCCATTTTGGCTTCAACTTGAGAGCTTTTTTTGAGCTTGGAAGTTGATTTCAGAGAAAACCAGTGGCACTATCGTGTTTCTCGCGAACTTTTACATAAGAATCAACAATCAAATCGCAAATTCCTCACACATGCAACATCTCCATTATTAGATATCCCTCCAAAAGAGAAAAAAGCGACAGTAAATCTGGAACGTTGCAAACAAAGGGGCCGTTCCTAAATTAGGTACGTAACGCTCTATGGGGGGGGGGGGGTCTATGAGAGCGCGTTAAGCTATTTTTTTACGCGTTAAGGGAAACGTTACAAGGAGGAAGGGGGTGGCCATACATGCCGAAAAAGTGCGTTACGTATAGTACCGAGAGTACCCTAAGGTTAGTGGTTTCGTGGTTTCTTTGTCGATATTTTTGTTTATATATCACATTTAAACCCGTGGAAATGTATCGATTCTCGGATGGGTTAGGCGCTCTTCGAGAAACGGTTATTTATACCAGTTCAAATTTAGAAGAGCCAGTGTTGCCTAATTGTTGGATCCGCCCCTGTGCTTTTGCCCTTCATTTTAATTTTTCACATGTGAGTATTCTTCTGATTTCAGATTGGTGTCTAGGGGCTCAGAGCACTGGCTATATATATGGCTCCACCAAAATTACCGGTTGGTTGACCTTCCGTGGAATGATCCGCTGACGTGGTACATAGCAGCTATTTGCATAGATTTTGGATACTATTGGGTTCATAGAGCATGCCACGGTGAGAAATAATTTTTTTTTTATTTATATGTAAAAACTTGTGAACCGCGTCAAATGGAAAGTAATAAAATTCGTGGTAAAAATTGGCAGTAAAATCTGCGTTCCAAAATACCATAGACCTACAGCCGACTGTAAGATTTCCAATAGCTTCTATAGCCGGCATCACAATTTCCTATAGCCTTTTATAGCCGATGGTGATTAAGCAACAGCCTGATGATAAAGTGTATACTATCCGTTACTAATTACACATGCTAGGACTTAGTGAGTTTTTGGACTACCGCTTTCTTTTTGGGCCGTAGTATCTTGATATATTTTGCGAGGGAAGATCCGTACTTTTGAAGGATGCCTGCCATTCCTAATATGTTGGAGCGCCTTCAATTTCGTACGATACTGTGCAATACCTCCGGTGTGAAATAGTTGCTTCAAGCGCCGTGGTACGCTGAGCGGCGGGCGGGAAGTCAGCGCGAAACGCGCATTGGCGCCTACAAACCCAACAGGGATACTTCACGCATTGCGCAGTGCGTGAAGTATCCCTGTTAGGTTTGTAGGCGCCAGTGCGCCGCCGCTCTGCATTGTGTTAGGCTCTAATATTTAATCTCGTGGAGTCAGCGTTGTTCAACTCATGACTTTGAAATTTTTGCACACTCTGCATAGATTATTCATTTTAATTGATGAAAACAAATATGTAGTAAAGGAAAATATAAAGTGCGTTTTTTAAATATAATGGTAATTCAACAAACTTGCGGATTTACAAAGCACATGAATTTCTACACAATTTTTGATAGCCTTTTATAGCCGATGGCGAAAAAGCAACAGGCATAAAGTGTAAAGCCCGGCGACAGGAACTATAGCCCGGCTGTTTAATTTTTTATAGCTTCGTGTAGTCCGGCCGTATGATTTTTTCCACTTTCTACAGTCAGCTATATGATTTTCTATCGCCTTCTTCAGTCGGCTATAAGAACTCCTATGGTATTTTGAAACGCAGCTCCTATCACCAATTTTTACCAGGGCTATTAATTTCCTTTCAGTGTGATTTGAGTGTACTTTAATTATTCTTTCCTTAAGGCTGGATACAGCTTAATTTGACAATTTTTATGTCAACTTATTTTAAGCTCCCTTTCACGAAAAAAGGAAGTCGCAAAATTATGTGGAATGAATTTGAGAGGTGAAAAATAAATAAAACATCAAAGGATCACACTAGATGAGAAGAGGCTAACCTCTGGAGAAAATTTGGGATTTGCTCCTTACAAAAAGGGCTCGCATAATGTTTTTCTTGCCAGGATTTTACTCCTTAACTACACATAACACAAGTCATTCGGTCATTTCCTTTTGTGGAATTATTTGCTGCAACTTTTGCGTGTCAGTCTAATCGTTTGCATTGTCGAATTTCCAAATTTCAGAAGTGCATATCCTATGGGCTCAGCATCAAGTGCATCATAGTTCCGAAGACTACAATGTTTTTGTAGGCCTCCGACAGTCTTTCCTGCACCAGTGGTGTGGCTTTGTGAGTAAAATTATTTTCAGTTCAGTTTCTTTTACATGCCAAATTTTCTACTTTGATCGTATAAATTGTTTTATTTTCGAAAAAAGTCATTTTTTGGGCAGACGGGTTTCCCTCAAGTTTCCATGCGAATTGATTTGTTTGGCGTAGTACTTCAAGTTTTTTCAAGTGCACTACGTAAAATACTAAAATAAGTCTGTCAGTAGGAGAATTGAAAAAATTGAACTGCCTGTAGCCTTCGAGTAAGTCTTCAGCCATTTATTTCGTGAGTTCTCATAGTTTTTCAGTTTATACATCAAGGTGCCCTCATATCCTCCCAGTGCATCTCCCTCCAACATGCCGATAGCCGAAGTAGAAAAAGTCTGATCTTCATTGCGAATTTAAGAATCTCCAATTATGTTTTTTTTTTTTTTTTTTTTTTTTTTTTTTTTTTTCAAAAAAAAAAAATAGTTTACTGAATTTAAAATTTTGCAATCGGAGATACTGATCTCTCGACTTGGCCATCGAAATAGAGCCAGTCTTAAAATTTTGCGCTTATATCTTTTTAAAACTTGAAAGATAAATCAATTTATTTCCTTTCAACAAGTCTCATTTTGTGAAATGACGTCCACCATTAAAGAGTTATGAAAATACTTGAGGCTAATCTTGTCATGTCAACCGGCTCAATACTTGTCACGCATCAAATTATAAGAGCTCCTCGAAACAAAAATAACCCACTAAGGCTCATCGGATAGCCTGCGAACAGTGGCGAGGCGTGAATGATCGATAATCGATATTTCTCCATTTGAAGCTATGGTAAATAATCGATTATTAAAATGTCCATTGAAAGTACTCTGTTTATCGATCCTTTTCAATAGGTTTAAATGGCAGATCAATCGATATATCACAAAGCGCGCCACGGCATTGATCCTCAAATTAGCATTCAAGAATTTTTCCGTTGATGAACAGGAGGGACAACTCGAAAAGAGGGTTATGCAAAACGGCCAAAAAGTGACCTCGCGGGGAATGTGCGAAACTTCGTGGGATGATTGTATAGGTCATTTTGGGTCTAAATCTGGCTGCTATTAGGCGAAAACCGCAGGGAAGCAGCGTTGCCATTTATTAAAGTCCTAACCTTCAAACATACATAACTTTCGCAAAAATGCAGTCAAAGAGCTCGTATTTATAGCAAAAAATGCAGAAAATTTTGTTCTATCGACCTATGCAGAAGAAAATTTTATTTGAGTCCACTGTTGCCACGTTTTGGCCATTTTTTAAATTTTTATAATGATTAAAAATCACGTTATCGCCTAAAAGTGTGTTTGCAGTTGGTGGGAATTATATAACAAGATATCGAATTTTAAAGCTTTTTTAATCGCTCAAGCGGTCTGATGAGTAGTTTTGGCAAGGGACCTAAATCCATTCTGCCGTGCGAAGGAAAAACGCCGTATGAACCTTCAGGCGTTGCCAAATTTCCTCTGATAAAATACGAGTTTCCTCGGAAAATTGTGAATATTTTTCTTCCAATTTTCAGACTATTTTGTTCACAATTTAATCTAGAATATCTGAAAATTTCAAGGAAAAATATGCGTTAATTAAATTAACGCATATTTTTTGACGAAATTAACTTAATTTCGTCAAAAATGCATGTTTTATCCGGGGAAATTTGGCAACTCCCGAATGTTCAATTGTTCATACGGCGCACAGTGGAGTATTATACCCGAAAAGCTGGCGGAAAGTCCAAAAAAAAAATGTGGTAAAAGCTTGGTAAAACAGGTAAATAATGATTCTCTGATATCTACTGCATGACATTGTGACAACAGAATCCGCTTATCACTACTGGATGGTCGAGGAAAAAAGGGTAAACCCAGCGATTTCGCGCGCATCTTAGCTCTAGTTCAGTATTGTTTACGTTCAGCTTTTCAATCAAAGTGTGTATGCAGTGACAGGTACAAGCTACATCTGCAGGCTTATTGGCAGCCATTATTATGGTAAGTAGTCCCTTTTTACATATATATTACTATAATTAGAAATTTGATTGTCTGGCATGTATATGCTGTTGTCAAATCGTTCAGTAAAATGGGCATTTTCCATGAAGATGCTTAAATAAGATAGTTTCTGAATATGTGCCGGGCTGTGTCGGGCTAAAAATGAAGGATTTTCGTAAACTAGAGCCCAACCGCAAGATTTTCCCGCAAAAATTTTTTACCCATATTCACCCTTTGAATTTCTGAGAATTTTTGAAAATGAGCTTTGTTTTCAAGCAAAAATCACGTACTTCCGAATTTTGGATCCTACATATTTTTCAGGTCAATAATGTGAGCCTCAGCATTAAATGGAAGTCTCGTGACACTCCTGGAGTTCTTTGTATGTGATTCACACAGATTTGATATGCGACGTTGCCAAATTTACGTCAATTTTTATAGAGTGTGCCACTATATTACGCTGGAAAATTCTTAAACGAAGTAGTTTCTGAATATGTGCCGGGCTGTGTCGGGCTAAAAATGAAGAATTTTCGTAAGCTAGAACCCAATCGTAAGATTTTCCCGCAAAAATTTTTTACCCATATTCACCCTTTGAATTTCTGCGAATTTTTGAAATTGAGCTTTGTTTTCAAGCAAAAATCACGTACTTCCGAATTTTGGATCCTACATATTTTTCAGGTCAATAATGTGAACCGCAGCATTAAATGGAAGTCTTATGATACTTCTGGATTTCTTTGTATGTGATTCACACAGATTTGATTTGCGACGTTGCCAATTCTACGTAAATTTTTAGAGTGTGCCACTGTACTACTTTGAAAAATTTGTCTGTAATTTAGGCTCTTTTCGGACTAAATATGGATCCTTACTGACACTATGAACCCTTCAGAAACCCTTCCCCACTCAAGAAGTGTCATAAGACTTCCATTTAATGCTGAGGCTCACATTATTGACCTGAAAAATATATAGGATCCAAAATTCGGAAGTACGTGATTTTTGCTTGAAAACAAAGCTCATTTTCAAAAATTCTCAGAAATTCAAAGGGTGAATATGGGTAAAAAATTTTTGCGGGAAAATCTTGCGGTTGGGCTCTAGTTTACGAAAATCCTTCATTTTTAGCCCGACACAGCCCGGCACATATTCAGAAACTATCTTATTTAAGCATCTTCATGGAAAATGCCCATTTTACTGAACGATTTGACAACAGCATATACATGCCAGACAATCAAATTTCTAATTATAGTAATATATATGTAAAAAGGGACTACTTACCATAATAATGGCTGCCAATAAGCCTGCAGATGTAGCTTGTACCTGTCACTGCATACACACTTTGATTGAAAAGCTGAACGTAAACAATACTGAACTAGAGCTAAGATGCGCGCGAAATCGCTGGGTTTACCCTTTTTTCCTCGACCATCCAGTAGTGATAAGCGGATTCTGTTGTCACAATGTCATGCAGTAGATATCAGAGAATCATTATTTACCTGTTTTACCAAGCTTTTACCACATTTTTTTTTTGGACTTTCCGCCAGCTTTTCGGGTATAATACTCCACTGTGCGGCGTTTTTCCTCAGCACGGCAGCATTGATCTTGATCTCGATACAATATCGATGAGAGATGAGAGATGCCGTTGCAATGCCCGCGGGGTCGCTTTTTGGCCGTTTTGCATAACCCTCTTCCTTCGTTACCTAACATATCGAGCGAGAAATTGAGACCGACGTGAGAGACATGTTTATTCGCCGAGCCACGCGAAATCAGAACGTGACAGACTGACAGAAGGCAATCGGGTCGGTTAGGTAACTGAGAGAGCATCATTTCTCTCAATTTCTTCGTGAAAAACAGCAGGCCAAAGACATTTCGTATCTTGATAAAAATCCGTGGCGTCAAACAGACCACTCTGATGATTATCGGATTCGCCGTAACACCCATCCAGATTTCAACCCCCCCCCCCCCTTCGCGAGGTTGATGTGAATTTTATATAATGCAGTTTTCCACTGATTACGTAAAGCTCAGCGTGGAAACCTTTGCTACTAAATGTAACAGCCGTCCGTGGCCCTTATTGAGCAAATACTGCTCTCGACGAGTAAACAGGTTACGCTTATCACCCACTTATTGATTAAATTTTTTAAGTTTATTTACTTATTGATATCGCGGGAAAGCACTGACGCCTGTTATAGAGCGAAAGCGTGCACTGCTGCACGTAAGTAAACGTTGGTTTGAACAGTGTAATTAGACCTGCATGAGAATAATGAAACACGTGCAACGTGACACTATACGCACTTCGTAAATCAATGAATAATTAAATAAGTAAAAAAATAAAAACAAAGATGGGGAAGGACAGTAGGAAGGGAGAGAAGATGCACTGGAAAAAAAACATTTTGGATCCAGAGTCCAGACTCTTGAAAACGTTGAAAAGAAAACATACTATTGATTCAATCAGATTGAAGCTTAAATCAGAAGAAAATCCGCTCAAATTAAGAGGCTTGGTTCTTGATTTAAGCAAAAATTCGATTGAATCATGAGTATTTTTTCTTTTCGATGTTTTTATGAGTCTGGACTCTAGATCCAATGTGTTTTTTTCCAGTATGGATGAAAACAAGGGAAAGAAGGTGAAAGAACAGTAAAGGAGGAAGAAAAAGGAGAAACAGAAACTCTTCTTTTGCTTTCTTCTTTTTTCTCTCCTTTTTCTCCTTTCCTCTTTCCCTCTTCCTCTAGTTCGAGCACGAAAACCACGAAGAGTCATCTAGATCAGATCTAGAATGAACTTGTCGGACGTTCATAGCGCCTGCATTTTGGATGAACGCAACATCATTCACATGCTCGAGAAGCTACGTCAGTATCTGAAGCCCAACTCCGAAACGCATTCTAAGAAATTTTGTGTTTGCTTTTATTTGACCATACCGTTTTCCAGCGCGGGTCAAGGAATTTCGATCTTTATTCTCGAATAAAATTTAGAAATGAGGACGAACATTGTCGGATCCAGCAAATTGGCAACATTGTCTTTTCTCCATTTAAACCAATGGGAATGTATCGATTCTTGGAGGAACCAGGTGCTCCGACAAGAATAGATTATTCAGAATAGGTTTAAACGGAGGAAATCCGGTGTTGCCAAATTGCTGGATCCGCCTCTGAGGACGAATCAAAGATCTCAGCAAAAAACTTACTTGATCTTATGTAACGCCACTTAGTCGCAAGGTACTCCCACATTTTGATTCATGTGTATTCTCCCTGAGGAACCAGAAAATTCTTGCTTTGATATGAACTAATAATTAAGAAGGATGATTTATATTGCGGTAATATAATTTCAGAATATCTCGGGCTAAAATTTACCACGATTTCACGACAGAATTTAGTATGAAATAAAAGAGATAGAGAAATCGGAATTCCGTTGTGAATGTAACTTCTTTTGCGACAATTTCAACCCGATTAATTACTTAGTCATAACCCTTAATATTGCTCCATATCAACATACCAGAAAAAGACACATTTATCATTTCAGAAAGTTGGAGAAATAACTTGTGTGTTTTTATGTTTGAACGAGGTGTATTTTTCGATACTTTCCTGGTTCTTAATTCTTATTTGCTAAGTTCATACTCTGTCTCTCCCACTTTCCTCCTTTCTGCCGTTTTAAAAAGATAGCAAAATAAGTTCATTTTGAGATTAGCGCCGAGGCGCACATGGACCCTTGCACTGAAATAAAAAATCTCGTTGTATTTACTAAGAAAAGGGTAAAATTACCAAGAATTCAGGGTTCTATTTGATCCCAGTTTTTTCTTCGTAAAATTATCATTTATGGAATTGGTAATTTTACCAAGAAATCTCGGTAAAATTATTGAACTTTCTCGGTAATTTTACTGGACCTTGGTACAAACGCCAATATTTTTCACCGACTGTGGTAAAATTACCGAGATAAAATGGCAAAGTTACCGGGAATTGATTACCAATGAAAGTGACATTCTTACCTGAAAGAAAAAACAGTAAAAATACCGGTTTTTAGGTAAGCTTACCAGTCTGTCTTGGTAAAATTACCAATAATCGGTAAAAAAAGTGAGATGGTAAAGGTACCAACAGACCGTGGTAAAAACGCCGAGAATTTTTTTCAGTGTGTGGGCCGTGGCTCGAATCAAAATCCACTTACTTGCTCTTTTGCGTAACCCAGGAGCCTCCTCTTTTAAATTTATTCAGCCTGTTGCTAATATTTTGTGGTATTAATTTGTTCTAACAGCTATTTTACCTACCTTTGGCTTTCTTCATACCGCCGTCTCACTTTTTGGCGCATCTCCAATTCAGTCTCCTGTACCAATTCTGGATCCACACGGAAACTATAGCTAACCTAGGACCTTTGGAGTTCATCTTCAACACACCGAAACACCATAGATTCCACCATGGTGCGTATTTTTTTCCTTTTTCTCAAATGTATATATATATATAGTCTCTACCTCAGCGCACTAGAGCGCTCTGCGACTCCAAATCGCCATCGGGATCGATCCTCCCACAAATCATCGGGCAGATTACACCGTCTGATCTCCCCCTCCACTCCTTCCCGCCAACCTTTTACTGGACGTCCACGCCGCCTTCTTCCGGGAGGAACCCAGTTAAATACCTTCCTGGGCAACCTACTATCTGCCATTCTCCGCACGTGTCCATACCAAACCAGCTGCCTGGTCAAATGTCAATCTTATTTTCCGATTACTTTTTTAATTGTAATGGAACGCTGATTCGTTTAGCTCCAAAATAATCCTCAAAGCGGAGAACACATCGAGCTTTGGAAAATAGAATAAGAGCGCCAGCAAGTATGTAAAAAGAGGGTTTACACATTAGGTCGGACGAACTTTTTAAGTACGATTAAGTAGATCTCTTATGAGCGGAATATTTTCTATAAAGGTTTTTTTAAAACGCATTTCCTTCAGATGAGTAGGTATATACTATTGTCAATCTAATTCTGACTTAAATCGGGTATCATTACAGGGAGCAATATAAATTGCTTGGACAAAAATTATGGAGGAGTGCTGATAATTTGGGATCGAATTTTCGGAACTTTCGCAGAGGCCAAGGAAAATCAAGAAATCATTTATGGATTGGTATTAAATAGGCCATCTTTTAATCCTGTTGATCTCCAGGTATGATTCACGTTGTTTATAAGTGCTTTTTATGAAGAATCTTTCTCTCTTATGAAGGAAAAATCCGTAAATCCTTAATCGTAAAAATATTTACGATGTTAACGTTTCCGTGGAAATATCCGCATATTCATTTTTTCGATTGAAGTTTCTGCACCTGTCAGAAAGTTTTAATTTGGCCCTCTTTTTCAATGCGAATGTGATTGTGCACTCGGTCGCATCTAAAGGAGGTCATATCGAATGTCAACCCACGAACTCACAAAAAAATCTCAAATTTAAGGCTATCGTGGAGGAGCAGTAAATCATGCAGGTTACTATTGTTTCTCCATGCTAAGAGATAACGTTAGTAACATTTGCATGATTAACTTTCCTTGTTAAGGACTGAAAGTATCAACAAATTAATCGTGATTTTTAGTCTAAAATCTTGGGACCCTTACGAATGTATTTAGGGGTTTTTTCCTTTTTTCTCTTCTTCTTCTTCTTCTTCTTCTTCTTCTTCTTCTATTCTTCTTCTTCTTCTTCTTCTGTTTCTTCTCCTTCTTTTATTCTTATACTTCATCTTCGCAAAGAGAATTTAATGGAGTACATAGTATAATACTAGGCTGCATTGTTATAGTGCTCCCTCATTACGTTCATAATTTGAGGATTTTCATTTTGAGTCCGTAAGTTGGTCACAAACGAAACAAGTAATACATATATACAATCTTTCTCGGAAAATTATCTAAAATTGCTGAAAATTATGCATAATCCCATGACCCAGTTATTTCTTATTGGTTTTGAATACCTTGAAAATTTTCCTCATACTCTCATTTTTTGTTACAGATATTTTATAATAAAAATGTTTACTACAAAGTGAAAAGCATGGACGGCTGGAAGAACAAACTATCCGCAGTGATCAAGGGTCCAAGTTGGTACCCGGGTTCTCCCTGGACGGGAGAGGATTCCAAAAAGCTTGATGTAAGTTTCTTCCCTTTCGCAGTAATTAAAAAGCAATACTTCGGAAGGAGGGGCATATTAAAGGCCCAGTGCATCTTCTTCGCACAAGTGCGGAACAGTTATGAATAAACAGGCCATTCAGAGGTAAAATCCCGCAAAAATCGCAAGCTTTCCTTGCGCCTCTCTCTCATTGGTGAAGCTTGAATTATTGACTATCGATACTTTCCCAATTAAAGAGTTTGTAAAGGCAAATCGATCGACATATATCGCAAAGCACGACACACCACCAGTCTATTCATTCATACGTTTTTCTTGTGTGCAGTAGACCCATTGACGCATTTGATCCGAGTTGTGCGATTTTCCTTCAGAATGTCACGTGAATCAAGTTTTATAGTATGAACATGCATAAATCAACCCCGCGTGACAAATTACTTGAGAAAAGAGATGTTTAAAGTGCCCTGTTTTCCTTGTTCATACAAGTAATTCTTAAGGGATTAAAACGGAATTTTCTATCGGATGTGCAAAAGTTAATGCAATGGTGCAAAATTTGGCGCAAATTCAGAGATGTTCTGGAACATATCGATGGAGTAAAATTATTTACAAGAATGAATATTAAAAGTTTTATCGAGCTGTTTTTGAGTGGCGTCTGGATTCATCTAGAAAAATATTACCTAATATAAAACATTTATTTTCCTCTCGGAATTTCTGAGTGATAACCAGCCGGTGAAATACTTCTTTGTTTTCCTAACTCGAACAGCTAGATTTAAGGCATTTACGTAACAACCGGCTAATCGGGCCAAAAGCTCATTACGATGTAAATGATGTTTTTTTAACCTATCTGATCTCTAATCCTGCGGGAAGAACATTGTTACTATTTGTGTTTTAACAGGCTATGAGTTCATTGATTCATGTAAAATTCTATTAACGATACTGTTCTTTTCCTCTCTCTTGATAAAATCTTACAGTGTTGTGTAAGAAAACAGGGGGGAGAGTGAGAAATGCTCAGAGGAATAATCTAGAGGAAAACTGGTTTGTTGCATCAACCTTTGAAGAACATTCTATCAAATTATATGATACCATGAAGTACGTTAATAGAATTTGGCGTTTTGACAAATATAATTTGAGAAGTTTTTCTTTATCGGGCATCTTTAACTTTCGTATAGTTTACTGATCCCCATGAAATGTTTTGATTGAGTCTCTGCTCGACAATGGCTACTTTGGAACTAACTAGTTCTATCTTCAGGTCCTACTACTAGGATCACCAATTGCAAATGCGTCAAAAAAATTAAAACCGACTCCACCGGCACGTCGTACGGGATAAATGAATTTTCAAGTCCATTTTTACCGATTTTTATGTTTATTTTTGTAATTTCAATTATTTTGACGCGTTTCCGATTAGTGAACTCAGTGGTAGGACCTGAGGGTGGAACTTGTTAGTTCCAAAATGGCCTGCGTCGAGTAAAAAAGTAATCAAAACATTTCAAGGAATTCGGGATACAAAGGTACACTATACGAAAGTTTTGACAAATCTTACTTTGTAAGCAGGAACGCGTAACGCCTAATATAACGCCCAGTGGCGAGGCATAAATGATCGATTTTCGATATTTTCCCATTTGAAGCTATGGTAAAGAATCGATTATTAAGGCGTTCGTTGCGAAAACCCTGTTTATCGATCCTTTCCCACAGGTTTAAATGGCAGATCAATCGATACATCGCAAAGCATGCCACGCCACTAACGCCCAAGACACGAAAAGCGACGCGCGGGGGTGTATCAAAATGATCAGCCCCCCTCCCCGCCACAATCTCTTTTAATAATCACAAAAATCTAAATCCCTGTGAAACAAGAATTTCGGAACTACGTTAGGGATTGGGGCGAACGGGGTTAAAGGAAATATGTCAGAGAGAGAGAAACGAGATGAGCATTCAATCAGCCTTAATCTGATTCCACCAAAAAATCTATAGTCTGAGTCCTATTCACCCCATAATCTCATTTTCAATGACTGCCCGGGACGTTCTGGCCGATAAACCTATTCATTTTCCTTGGAGACTTTAACGCAGAGGTAGGAAAATAAGCGTATCGCAGAAACAGAATACAACACACATAATTGGACGTATTTCTATTAAACGGAGCTAAGCGCATCCTGGGGAGGAAGGGAGAGGGGGACTTGAATTGGCGGGAGTTGCGGAACGCGATGCTCGTTCTGTCCTATAATCGTAATGCTTTTCCACGGCGCTTAATTCCGTTTGACAGAACTCGCTATCCGGGATTCTAGAATCCTCAAAAAGAACTCAAATTGGCGCTTAGTTCCGTTTAACAGAAATACGCCCAATTACCATAATATTCTACTACGTAAAATCATAAAAGGGACATGTAATGCATAAAGTTTGGTGCCCGAGGCTCTTCAGGGGTTAGACCGCATAACAGTCAGGGGGTGTAGCCCTCTAATTCAGTAAGAAAACGGAAAAGAGCTAATTAAACGAGCAATCCATTCCAATCCTTTTTTCTGTGACGATAAAACGCCGAATTGAAGGTGTATCTAATTTGCCCATTATTTTTTGCGTGTTGCGGAGGGAGAAAAAGTATTGTTCAAAGCAGAGCTGACATTGCGCCTTCATCTTCAAATGTATACTACATAATATCCTCGGTGCGACAAGGGTTTTTTCCTCTTGGGAAGGGGCTTATCTTTCTTAATATTAGTGCCAAAGATATACATCAATCGAATGCACTGATTGCATAAAATTGATAACCAGTTTTCTTTTTATGTTCAAACAGGTTCAACATAGAGAAAAGTTTGATGTTAAACTGCCATTTTGGTGCAATCTGTATCTGTTGTCTCACTTTATTGTAGTTGTCATCGGGTTCCAAGAACTGACATTGAGGTATATGGTAAGTAACGAAAATACACTTTTTTTCTTACATTACTAGCTTGTTAGAAGTAGACTTCTTAACAGCCAAGGTTGAAAGGTAATTTGAGGAATTCACCATAATATTGATGGTAAAAGTAAATAAAAATCGCATATAAATTAGGACGTTTGAAAATCTTCGATTTTGTTTCATATGCATGCAGGTATGTGCATAAAAAATGATGAACGGTACCAATTGGAACTCTTGTTGAAAATTCTATGCAAGATAAAGATATATCAGTAAAAATCCCGAGAAATATTGCTCACTATACTTTTTCTCAGAAAAAATGTCGGATAAATCTGCATCGTGTCAACTAATTGAGGTATACAGATTGTTTACTTTGACCATTAACATTGGTGACACGGGTGGATTCTATCTTATTGCAATCAAAATATGACCCGATCTTTTAGTAAATCAATTCCATTTATTAAAATACTAAAAAAATAGGCTTAAAACAGTTACACGGTGACTTAGAAGAGAGAAAAGAGATAAGAGAAACAAGTCTTCAACAATGATTAAAATTATTTTTGAACAATAAAAATGTAACAAACACTTAGAGCTTGAGTAACATTGTCCTGTTAATCTGTTCAGGAAAGTAATAACTATCTGAAAATAAAACTAAACGGAAACCGTCACTCGTGAGCTCTCGCAGAGAGACTGCAGTTAATGGAAGATTTTAAGAAAGTAAATGATTTAAAACAAAAGAAAGGCATTAGAATTTCAGTTTAGAGTATGTACCTATAAATAGCCAATATTAAAGACAAAGCAGTGGCGTGGTGTACTTTGCAATCTATCGATTGATCTACCATTTAAACCTGTGGAAAAGGATCGATAAAAAAGGTGTTCGCAAGGATTACCTTAATAATCGATTCTTTACCACAGCTTCAAATGTGGAAATATCGATCATCGATCACTCACGCCTCGCCACCGAGACAAAGATATTGCTGCACGTCGGAAAATATCTCGAGGTGAAATGTTTTACCGTCGTTAAAGTAATCCCTCTGGAAAAATATTTCGAGGTAATGAAAATCGATCGAAATTAAGATAGACACTCATAGTATATAAAGTTAATATAGAGATAGTTACAATCGATCTTTCATTTTTTTTTTTTCAATTTTTCACTCGTAAAAGTAACAAAATTGATTTATATGCTTTTGAAATAATGTAATGAATGAGTGTAAAAACTTCAAATCTAACAAATAATAAATTAAAATCCTCACAATCTTCATGCTCTTTCGGTATAAACAGAATGGTTTTACAATACATTTTGTTTTTAATTTCATGTTAAAAAAACATTCACTATTCCCCTATTTTTTACGCAAGAGAGAGAGAGGATGACTTAAAAAAGTTTCTTGTATGAGCTAGCTGGTGGCAAACCGCAAAAATGCTTCTATGACCAACTTTATTAATTTCACGAAATTAGTAAATGAAATAATTTGGAATTGAGCTTCTCTGGTGTTCACAAGATGACTCATAATTATCTTAATACTAGATGGCAGTCGGACTATTTTATTATTACGCACTAAAAATGTATAACCTGATGTTGCTACGATATTAATTTTTATCGTGCTTTATTATAGAAATAAGTAAAAAAAATGAATCCAAAACTAGAATACGTTCATCAGAGATTAATTACAGGGTAGTATAACAAATGGTTTACTTTGAGCATGCCATTATGAATTGCCATCAAATCAACCGCTGGACTGAATTATGTGTGATAACCTGGTAGTGAACACACAAATCAAACGCCAGAGATTAAATCAGTTTAAATTTTAACGCGCTCGATAGAAAAAAGAAACAAAAAATATCGGTGAAATGTCGAGAGCATGGTCAAATTCTTGGATTACAGTGATATTTTTGGAAATGAATTGAGTCCACTGATTGCTGTCAAGTATTTCTGGTAATTTTACCGGCTTTTGATGCTTCCACTTTGCGGCAGATAATTTGACCGATTCTTTTCATGTAACGCGTTACAATCACTAAAAATATCTGCAAAATTTTCGGAAATGTATTAAAATTGTGGAGGCTATCAATCTTCATCAATTGTAAACATACTGAAAATGAGAGTAAAACGCGTAGACTTACCCATTAATTTGGTAGATACAGATCATGGGGAATTTTTTGTGAGTCCATTAACTTTTCATGGTGATCTGAACATGATCAGTATGAAAGTAGTTAGAAAAATTACAGGACGCAAAGTATAAAATTAAAAAAAAGAATAATAAAATCCCCGGGGATTCCCATAATTGGTAATTTTTGATAATTTCGAGTAATTTTAAAGATGACAAAAAGGATATGGGGGATCCTATTTGTGGAGGTGGGCGGTCGCAATGGACAAAGGACGCAGGTATTAGACAAACTAACCGCAACCCACGAGAGACCGTAGTCCATCATTTTCTCCCTTAGTCTATAGGAACCTCCCATCTCAACCAACATGATCCTCCCGATGTCTCTTTTGTCTATCGCCTCGCGAAAAATTTCAACAATCCGTCTGCAGCGATCGGTAAGCACTTGAGAATTGATAATTTTATTGTTTTCTCCCTCCGCCTTACCGACTTTGATAAAAATATTTACGTTATTGTGTTACTTTTGGTTAATAAAGGAAGTGAAACACAAACTTACACAAATGTTGTGTTGCTTTTGGTACAGTTTACGGTGAATTTAGCGCAGAAAATAGTGGAGAGACTGAGAAAATGCATTCCTCCGATTGCGACGCGATGTTGGTATTCACCACTCGTTTAACCACCGACGGATACAGCAAATTGGCAACATTGTATTTTCTCTATTTAAATCTATGGAAATGTATCGATTCTTGGGGAGGTCAGATACTCCGACAAGAATCGATTATTTTGCATAGGTTTAAATGGAGGAAATCCGGTGTTGCCAAATTGCTGGATCCGCCTCTGAGAACCCCCTTTCGTGTTTTACTTCCTATATTAACCAAACTTCTGTGTTGAAATTTCTCTCTGTGTGGTTGGAACGAGTGTTGATTGTGAAATGGTATTTTTTCAGGCAATGAACCCAGTAGTGGTGCTTCTGATGATCAGCTACATCCTTCTGTCCCTTACGTCGATTGGTCTCCTGTTCGAGAACCACTCCTATGCAGGGATTTTCGAGCTCCTTCGTTGCGTCCTGTTCCTCTTCTACGTCCAGCACTTCGGCGCCGCCCTCACCAATCCCGTGTTCCTCCAACTCTGGCACTACCAGTATTTCTTCATCTTCTCCGCCTGCTTCTGGATTCTCCAATGCCTCAAAGTCCTGCAGATCAGAGTCAAGGCCAAATAATTTCTCCACAACTGAATTTTTTTCAAGGACGTTCGAGGAATTGAAACAAAATTTCCTTTGTCCGATGACTATGGGCGACTAGACAATGTCTGTAGTAGAACAAAGCGGCACTAGTTATCTCCTCTAAATCTCTCATTGTTTTCTTCTTGTTTAATGCTATACTGAAACGCTCCTTAAACTTCCGTTGATCACAATATAATATGAACCACATTATGCAACAAGAAACCAGTATATTTTTGGCTCATTTTAGAAACAACACATATGCAATTGGTTTCCTCATGCAGGAATGTGCTTTTACAGAAGAGCCAGAGATAGTGATTCCTTGTTGCAAAATGTGATCCATATGAGACTTCCTTAGGAAAGGAACTGATTAAGGAACGACGATGAATGCGATATCCTGATCTTTTCAGAGCCTTTGCGCGAAGCAATATTTTTTTAAATTTTTGCCTAACTTACGTGTCATATTTGTGCAAAGACTTCCTAAATGATATTTGTTCAAGAGGTCCGTTTGATTAGACACCCATCTACAAACAGAATAAGCTGTGACTTTCATGGGAATTTCCGAGAAACACCAAAGAAGAATGGCAGAACGAGATTACATCAGTGGCGTCGCATGCATTGCGATACATCGATTGATTTGTCATTTAAACCTATGGAAAAGGATCGATAGATAGGGTGTTCGCAACGAATACCTGAATAATCGATCCTTTACCATAGCTTCAAATGGAGTAATATCGATAGTAGATCATTCTTACCTCGCCACTGGATACATTACATCCTCTCGTTTATTTTAGATGTAGTACAAACATTAATATATTTTAAAGAAGAAAGCTTTTGCGGGCGCACCAAAACAAAGCTGAAATATAAATATTTATGTTGTGAGGCCATTTATAAATAAGTTGACTGAAATTCAAAATTGTTACTTTAGAATTTAAAATAGTTTTTATCAGTTAAATGCTCAACTCTTGTAAAAATTTTCCTCTCTCTTTTCCTCATTGAAATTTGTGGAGGGATAGTGATTATAAAATGATTTATGACTATAATTAATGAGAATACGCTCGATTATAATCATGATAAACTTTAAAATTAACACAAGCAGGGAAACGATACGTCGAGTCTGCATTGAATTTTTCGAATAATTTTCTAAAATTAAATATGTAGGCTGAGCACCAAAAATTGTAAATAATTTTGAAAAAAGCTTTGGTTGTATGTTATAAAATACCACACAAAGATAGCCATTTTGGGTGTGCTTTTTGTAACATAATAACAAGCACACACCCAATTTTGACCGGTATGTTGACCGGTAAAATAGTTTTTACCGGTTTATTTTTGCTTTATTTAAGATTTGAAGATGATTAAATAGCGTTTGATAGAAGCTTTCCCAATGCAAATTTCTTTGGTACTTTCCAATGAATTGACAATGAGTAACACATTCCATCCGATATATTTAATCATTCAAGCATATGTTGTTTTTACTTTTTAAGTTGTTTTTAATATAAGTGTTTTACTTTTGTAAATCACATGATGTGCCTGAGCCTTAATACTAATTAGGTGTAAGTTCAAGAGATGTTTTATCAATATACATATCGTATTATTTATTTATTTTTTATGCTATATACATATGAATAAAAAAATATTGACTCCATTTATATTTGTGTTATTACTCCATTCGCTGTTTTCTTCCTTCAACTGAACGGGCATATCAAGTATAGCCAAAAAGTGAAACTACTTTTTGACGCCATTTTTGAAAACTCTTGATAAGTTATTTGCGCCTGGAATTTAATTCGTTGGAAAAAATTAAATGCTGATTAAAAATAATTAGCGACCGTAAATTCTGAGGAGAACTATAGCTCAGTTTTAGTTTAAAAAATTTAAAAGACGGCAGTTGAGGTCTGAGAGTTTATTGTGGAGTCTGCTGGTGAAGGAGAGCCTCTATTTTTTAACTTAAAAGTCTGAAATAACAAACAAATTAAAGTGATTTGATGTATTTTAATTAAATTAGATTTATTTTCCATGATGCATTCGCCTTTTAAAATATATCAGTGATTTAAAAATGACGATCCAATTTTTATTTTTGTTAAAGTTCCTTACCTGTGTAAGAAACAAGCATCAAAACTTGTAGAGGATTGTCCTCAGTTGAACCAAAGTATCATGAACTAGTTTTGTTTGGAGGGGATGAATCTTGCCTGGTTATAGAATTCAGCAGTTCTTCATTTTGAGTCAACACTGAAACAGAGAATTAAGAAAATATATGAAATAACAACTGATCCTTAGACTTTACTTTTCAGATAGTTTTTGAACGTGCGATCAAATATCAATGTCTTAGCGTCTACATGGATTTTCTTCCCCCCAAAATACTAAGAAAATATATGGAGAAATGCGGCCAAGTTTTAGTATCTTGTTATCAAGTTATGTGGTGGTCACGCCTTTCTTCAAATTACCCGTTCGATTAATTTAGCACATTTTGCATTTGGGACAGGGAGACCAGGATGTTGAAAATTTAAAAAACAATAACAATAATTTTTGCAATAACTCTGACTTTCTTGGTAAAAAATAAATAAATGCTTATGAATTGTATTTAAATCAGCATTTTGGAACGAAAACTCCTCTCTATAAGAAATGGAAAAAAAAAGTTTTAGTTTTGATATCTCGATGTGCTGAGCACGATTCGGAGTTCAACAATTTTTGCCGAAGAGATGTTTTCATAGAAAAAACGAAGAATTGAAGGCACTTTATTGTCTTTTGGGATCCTCACAGTGCGCAGTATTGCCATAGAATAAAGAGACTAACGTCAACAGAAGCGAAAGCCACCGCCATTTTCATGTCAACGAAGCATAACGAAAGGAGGCTGTTTCAATAAGTACGGCTGTTTACGTTTGCGGTAGGTCGACGTTTTGGAGAGGTCGAATAATAACGGATACATAAGTTTTAGGGAATTGAAAGAGTTTTCTTTTATTATTTATCGTTATACCGAAGAAGTACTGTAAATTCTCTTAAAATTTAATGATTTTTTCCACTTTTATATTTGTAGGTAACCTCGAAATTGGTTTCAATAAGGACCGACTCAGAGGAGAAAAATGTTAACATTGGTTCTTACGGAGCTTTCGCTTCTGTTGACGTAGTCTGTTTATTCTATGGTATTGCCCGCCGTCCGCCGTCTCCTCTCATTGCCGCGCGCCGCGGGCGAACTGGTGGAGCGTTGGATGCCCGGAAAGTCAAAACGCCTTCACTCCCGTGTATATGCAACACGGACATCCGTAGAGCTCGAATAGTTGCATCTAGGAGTTATAACAGAATTAGCTTAGTATAGGTGTTGTCCCTACCGATTTGATCGATGATAGGGGCCATCCTGAGGGTGATGCCGACGAGGAGCATGCAGGTCATGAGGAGAAGACCGGCGGTGATGATGATGGTCCAGCGGGCGCGTTTCGGTAGGTCCTCGGGATCGATCTTGCTCGGGCCCCTCTCTCGTTCCACCCTCCGCCTCCTTCTCCGCCTCCGCCGCCGCCTACGACGCTCCGGCAGGATCACGATCTCCGGCTCCTCCACCGCCTCCGCGTCGCGCTCCTTACCCTCGATCTCCACCTCTATGTATAACCTGAAACGCATGAATTAAGGAGTTGGAAATCACAGTAATTTTATAATAGTCCAGCCAACGAGGGGAAAATGAGGGCTTTTAGTGGAACAAACTAGAAAAAAGCTGAATTTTTTTTTACCATAGATTATATACTTCAAAAGTAGTTTTTCCCAAAAAGTCTTTTCTTTATTTGTTATTGGATTTATGCTCAGCTAAACTTAAGAAAATGATGCTCTTAAAAGTGAAGTTTTCATATTTCAAATTGAAATTTGTTTGTTTTTATATTTTTAATAACTGCAGGACCCGATCATCTTTTAAAAACTCTGATGCAACGAATCTTAAATAAAGGACTCTTTCATCCAAAATTAAAAGACAGAAAATGATTAATATCTGTTTAATCAGGCAGAATAGGGCCGAAGTAAGATTCCCTAAGTTATCGTCTGCCGTAACTTGGAAAAATCGCGTACAGCTCCGATTGCGACATACATCAAAGCGCCTTCATGATACAAATATTCGTGCTCAGAAGATGCCTGTGTTGCATCATCAAAAATTGAAGGCGCTTTAATTTTTCTCGCGTTCACAGCGCTGCGCAGCTCCGCAAGGCTACACTGTTTACTCGCCATTTCAAGTCACTGGCGAGATTTTCCGCCAATCGACGAGATGTCTTACTTATGGACGGAATTCAAACGTATTTCAACCCTAGTCTGATTTATTTAGTCTGACTTCATATATTTTCAAAATATTTTGTGCTACCTGCGTACTCTCCCTATAAAGGTACTTTGTCTCTGTTTCCCATAGAGCACCTAGAGTCGTAATGCAAGTGGGGGTGCTGGCGCCACTTTTAAGCATTTTCCAGGCCCAGAATTCCGAGATTCCTGTGCGGCGCCGGGTCCCTTTGTCGATACATAATCGATTGTTTGCGATACACGGGGACCCGGCCATATTCCACACCGCCATTTGGGATCGAATATGTATTATGTATTGTAAAGGTGACCCCACACACCGGGCTCGGGACTCATCGACCTGCAGCCTGATTGTTGAAATTTTGTGTTTGTCGACCGGTTAAGACAAGAGTAAGAAAAATGTAGTCATGTGATTGGTCGGTTTTATGAATTATCCTCTTACCGTCCCGATAAAGGGTGTATTTCTCCAGAATTTGACGACTAAGTGTCGGCAGCTCGAGGGATGCCTTTAGCTTCTCGATGATTAAATCCTTTAAAGGCACGACAAAGAGGATGATTCACGAAACCGAACAATCACACGGCTACATTCTTCTGTCTTAACCGGTTGATAAACACAACATTTCAACAATCAAGCTGCAGAACATGACGCCAGCTCTCCCACTTACATTACGACTCTAGGTACTCTATGCTAGAGTCCCTTTATACTGAGAGTCAAGACAACACCCCCTCATGGAGTCACAAACGGGAATAAAGATTACACAAATTGAACGTTTTTCGTAATCTTTGATCGGCCCATTCTCGAATTCCTTTCTCCGTTCCTTCTCTCATTCCGTTTGTTCCTTGCCGAACCCGTGATTCCCTGGTCCATTCCAGATTATAATCTTTGCAATGGGGGAAAATGTAATCTTTATTCCCGTTTGTGACACTGTGAAGGCCTAAAATACGGGAGCCAATCAGAAATGGATTCACATTGTCTTGACTCTCAGTATAAAGGAACTCTATGCTGTTTCCAACTGTGCAGGGTATACTCACGGGTGTTGCGGCTGGAGGGCGTCGCCTTGCGCCAGGTCGAGGGCCTCGAGGTCGGGGGGCTGCCGCTCGATGGTGAACTCCCCCTGGATGGTGGGCGCCCCGGCTCCGGGGCGGGGGGTCTCGGGGGAGGGCGCCCTCTCGAGGACGAGCTGGGGCGGCTCCGGCGGGAGCTCCTCGGACCAGCGGCGGACCTTGACCACGGAGCTGGCTCGGACCTGCCGCGCCTGCTGGGCCCGCGTCTGCTTCGCCCGGCGCCGCTCCTTGCACACATGGCTGTGATGGTGATGATGATGATGGCGATGGTGGTGGTGATGATGCCCGTGCTCGCGCTCCGGCTCCGGTTCATGACGCTTCTTCCTGGAAAAAGGGGACCAACTTGACTAGAGTACCTTTATAGACAGATTATGGACATTTCTGTGCCGGTTTCTCATTGGTCGCGTGAAAATAGGATGACACTATAGACGCTATTAGTGGCGACGTCATCATAGGGATTCTCCATTATATCGAATTGGATCCAAACAATAACATTGGCATAACCTCTTTCAATGCTACCAATGCGAAAAAATCGATAGATATCGCTTTTCTGTGACGTTGCACTAATAGCGTCTATGTTCTTACGGCCGTAAATAAACAAACAACATGGCCGCTATCAGCAAGCAAGTTTGAGATTATGCACATCTCACACTCACATCCTACTGTGATAAAGGCAAATGGATATTTTACCGTGTTTTCATGTGTTTTTTATGTGTTATTCGTAGATATGCTAGTTTAAATTGTTACTGCCGCATAATTGAAAATTTTCTCAAATTTTAGCTTCTTATCAACGTTACGGTGAGTCGCCATCTTGCTGGTTTATTTACGGCCGTAAGAGCATCATGAGGCCTAAAAATTCGTTGACCAATCAAAAAGCGGCACAGTTTTCCTGTGGTAAAAAGATACAAATGGCCATACTCTACACTCTGGCCATACTAGGTGAGGAATATTCTGAGGGAGATGATCATGATTACTTGAAACTTTCAGAGGATGTCCTGTTTGGAGGAAAGTGAGATCAGCGGAAATCGCGATAAATTACACCGAAAAAAGGGTTTCAGAACATTTTGTCAACGATTTTTTGTCCGCGCACCTTTTTTGTCCAGTAGTTTACGCCCACACGTAAAATAAGCAACTGTAACTTGCTCCAAGCTTTATATTTTAGTCAGTATGTAAAATTTTATTGACAATATGAAATTGAGAGAGAAGGAGGTGTTGTTATGGTTGCTCATTTTCTAAACTAAATGTTACTTTCTCCTTTTGATTCATCTTTTTCAATTGTCATTGGTGAATATATGGTTTTATTTCTATCCTTAAAATATTCGATGTAGAATATACCTTACATATGTATTAGTACTTTTTTATTTTTTTAATTTTTTTTACGAAATTATTACCTCATTTTGTAAACATTTATATTTTTAAAACGTGACAAATATTTGTAAAACCTTTTCCAAGCGATGGTAGGTATCGATATTAATCTCAATGAGCCGCAGTTGTGCCGAAAGAAACTGCAAAAATGAATAAAAGAGGAAAAAAAACCAAGAAGCACGCAATCTTTACTTTTAACCCATTCGTACATCGATCTTTTAGAGTCAAATGCGTCAAATTTTGAGCGTTTGGTTGCGCGTACACCTCGCTGTAGCACAGTAAAAGCACAAAATGTAAAATAAAAAATTAAAGTGCCCTGGAAATCATTAAATTTGACACGGAACCACCAATATTTAAGAAACACATTATATTATTACTCTCCTTTGATAAATTGATACACATTTTTTTTCATCAATTTAAATGAGAATAATCAATGCAGATTGTGCAAACATTTCAAATCATCGGTTAAAAAACGCTGACTATGCGAGTATAATTATTAGAGCCTAACAGAGCGGAGCGGCGTGCTGCCAGCGCGACAAGCTCATTGGCGCCTACAAACCTAAGTGGATACTTCACGTATTGCACAATGCTTGAAGTATCCACTTAGGTTTGTAGGCGCCAACGCGCGTTTCGAGCTGACCGCCCGCCCGCCGTGCGGCGGCGCCTGAAGCAACTATTTCACAACAGAGGTGTTGCACAGTATTATACGAAATTGTATTAAGAATGACAGGCATCCTTTAAAAGTACAGATCTTTCCTCGAAAAATAAATCAAGATACTTATCGTACACAGGAAAAATCTAAGAGCCTTTAGCTGAGGCAAATCAAGAGGTTCATCCGGTTCACGTATAACAATGTGGGAATTTTTGAAAGATAATTAAGTTCTGTTGCACCAAAGAGTTTTAGAGAGTTTTAGTGAATTTTGTCTAATGGATCAACAACCAAAAAAAAAAAAAAAAAAAAAAAAAAAGAAAAAAAAAAGCAAAGACATTAAACATTTTCATCCAAAAGCGTTCTGAGCAATTGTCGTTTGTATTTACATGTGGACCCATTAACTTTGGGTCTCAACTGGCACGTGGACGAAAACCTCCGTGCCTAAAAAACGCGTGGACGTAATTACTGGAAAAAACAGGTGCGCGGACAAAAAATCGTTGACGAAATGTCCTATAACCGAAAAAAGAGGATGCTGACTTAACATTTTGGATGTAAAAAAATGTGCGACAACTCACAAAACGCTGAGTTAACCACCACGGCGGTTAGCTTCACATCTTGACATTGCTATATTAATTAACTGCTGTGGCATTTAACGTAGGGTTTTGTGAGTTGTTGCACATTTTTTTACATCCAGAATGTTAAGTCAGCGTCCTTTTTTTTCGGTGTATGATGTTCACAATTTTTTTATAGAAAATAAATAAATAAAATGTGATAGAAAATGTGTTACATTATAAATCGAGTTACTTGTTTTTTGATTTTCAATCTTTATTTTGTGGATTCATTCGATGAGAAACTTGAAATGCAAAACATAGGTGTACAACATGAGTAAAACGATAAAGAGAAGGGAAATATTTGCAGTAAGAAAAATTACAAACATTATTGAAACAAACAGGAGAAATTACTTTAACGATTTTAAGTGGACTTATTCTCAATTTATTTTTTTTTTAGCTTCGGAGGGCTGTTAATGACCCCTCTCTCAGAAACGACCCTGAGTTCACTGAAAGAACATCTTTTCTATTGCTTGCCTCATAAAATTAAATTACAGCGCTGAAGGCTTTCTGCAGCTTGGTTGTTCCGTCGGGTTCAAAAAGTCGGCTCTCGTCGGGGAAAAAAAGTGTCGGAGGGATATAAGGCCGACAGTGATGAATTTCGTGGAATAAGTTGTTCTTTATCACGGACCGAAACACAATGGGCACTTGAGCCACCCCCTCAGCACCTTGAATCCGCGGCTTTAGAACCTCAATTCTGTGCTCGGTTGCGAATTTCATCCAAAAATTGATTAGTTAAGTTAATATACTAGGAATAATAGTTTGTATAGATCCAATTCTACGACAAATATTACAAGAGAAAATAATTCACTGGAAAAAAAACACATTGGATCTAGAGTCCAGACTCTTGAAAGCATTGGCAAGAAAAAGGACTCTTGATTAAATCAGATTTAAGCCTAAATCAAAAGGAAATCCGCTCAAATTAAGAGGCATGGTTCTTGATCTAAGCTTAAATCTGCTTGAATCAAGAGTCCTTTTTCTTGTCAATGTTTTCAAGAGTCTAAACTCTAGATCCAATGTGTTTTTTTTCCCAGTGTAACTGCTTACTAGCCAAAAAGAATTAAGGCTGCTAAACAAGAGTACCTTTATTGGGAGAGTATGGGTGACTCGATTAATGTAGTTCTTAAGGCCCAAAAGGGCGACGACGTAAAAAACGAAAAACACTAGAAAAGTGCTGCTGCCAACCTAGGCATTTGAAATATTAATCAATGTGGCCGACTGCACTTTGTAAACAAGCGTCAATAAGGATCAAGACTTTAAAATTGAAAAAATGTATGTAAAATCAAAGTTTTATACGTGAATTCATAATTTTTAATCAGTGTAAATAGTTGAAATGTGAAGATTAATGCCATTAGATAATTCGAGTTCATAGGTTGGCTACCCTTTTGAGCCCCAAGAGCTACATGACCTGATCAAACTTAACCTCCAAATTTTCGAGTTGTCCATACTTTCCCTATAAAGGTACTCTGTGCTAAACGCCATTAGAGGTAAAAGACACTTATGAATCGTATTTACCGCCGCACAGTGGAACGAGTCTTTGGAAGAAGTCGGACTTGAGTTTTTTGACACAAATTTTAAAATTTTACGTTGATCTCGTCACAATTTTAATTTTATGGGGTGATATTTATGGAAAATTTTACGAGAAAACCGATGAAACCTGTTGGTGATGCGGCAACACTGGTTGTAAAGTCTCGAGCGAGAATGGCTGTGTGTCTTTGTGTCGCAGGGCTGAGGGACTGAGGGCTTTGGTGGCGGAGGTAGGGAATGGCTCTCAAAAAACTTCCGTACAAGTTCGCGTCCTGCGACGCGACACCTCTGAGGGGCTCAAGACCCCTTTTGTGTCTCGAGGGAATTTGAGAGCTATCACTCGCAAATGCTGAGGCATGACATCTCATTTGAAGACGTTCCTTTTGAAATTTTCATCGTAATAAGCATATTTTATTTATGAACGATGTAATTTTGAGAATGATGCTCAAATTCAATGAATGTGCGATATGAATCCCCCACATGTCCGTTAATTCCCGTGATATTTGGATCGAGTTTAACAGTGAGGAACCAAGCCACATCAACTATTGTCAAGTTTAACTGGGCAATTAATTTTTTTACGAGAGAACGTTTTTTCGGATTTCTTCGAAAATTTTAAGGAATTTGCTTCGTACCATGGAGCATTTTCACTGAAATTTGCACGAAAATCCGCACAACCAGTTTCATGTAAAGAATTAAATTGCCCAATTAAATTTGGTAACAGCTAGATGTGGTTTGGTTAGTTGTGACGTACCTTCAAGGGGTAGGAACCATGCACACTAAACGAGCGTAAAACCACCCTTAAAACCCCCTCCGGAAAGAATTTGAGGTTGGCCGCGGAATTTCGGTGATTTTTCTTCATTATGTGAAGAATGCTATGTGAAAATTTCAAACCATGATGTTCGTTTGGTGCTTTAAAAAAATAAAATACGAGTTTAGATTTTCAAACACCGCAACCGAGATACGAATGTTTGCAGTTTTACCGTCGATGTTTTGCACACCCTGTAAAATTGACAATGTGGGGCCGTTTCCGAAAGGCGCAGCAGAAAGATAAGCGTGAAAGTCGACCAACTTGGCGTGAACTGCGATGTATCGATTGCTATGCCATTTAAACCTGTAGAAAAAGATCGAGGGTTTTCGCAGCAAACACCTTTATAATCGATTCTTTACCATAGGTTTAAATGGCATAACAATCGATGTATCACAATTCACTCCACGCCACTGCAATTTAAAGCTACTCAGTTGGCTGCATCCCCTACCTGCAACATCGCATATTAGCGCCTACAAGACTGCATGAATACTTCACGCATTGCGTCAAACTCAGTGCGGTCGCGATCGGCGGCGTGGAGCGCATCAGCGCCTGCAAGACTGTAGGAATACTTCATGCATTGCGCCAAACCAATTGTGGTCGGTGCGGCTGCGGAGGCCGAAATTATTATAAAATCACATTACGTATATAATGTTTGCTCTTCCAAAACTTTTTCGATTGTTTATCATTAATGGAAGGCCTTGTCCATACAGAGATAGGTTTACAGTACTTAACTTTCGCGTAAAGTACCGTGAACTTTTGCTAGTGTTGATATAGGGCTTTCACAAAAAGATGTGCGTCTTGTGCATCCCCTCCCCCTCCGGCACGTTCACTGTATGGTTCTTATTGATGTTTCAAAACGAATGAGAAGGGGGCGGCAAAATACAGGCGGCCCATGGGCGGCAAGTAGGTAAATCCAGCCCTGCATTTCACTCTTACTCTCCTAAAAGACCGAGTGAGGAGTAAAAAAAAAAACTTGAAAAAGGAAACTTTAAAAAATGTTACGCGGTTATATTCATGTCTGCCAGCCTCTCCCGCCCGGATTGTTCTAGAACAGTCCGGACCAATGCTGCCATGCTAAGGGAGAACGTCGTATGCACCCTCAGAAGTTGCCAAATTTCCTTCGATAAAAACCGAATTTACCGGGAATATTGTGAAAATTTTCAGACAATATTTTACGCAATTTAATCTAAAATACCTGAAAATTTCAAAGAAAAATACGCATGAATGTTGTCAAAAATACATGTTTTATCGCGGGATATTTGGCAACTCTTGAATGTTCATACGACGTTTTTCCTTATCATGGCAGAACAGGCGACTTTCGTATAAGGAGTAAAAGCTATTCTCCGCGTTTCAGATCAAGGAGGATTATCGTGGAATTATTTGGATGAACGTGACTTAGCGGGGATGAAGAGCTGGCATCAGTTACATTGAGCTGCGAGTACGAATCGAATTGAGATTATGAATGCTGTTATGAATGCGTTGGATCAAGTTAAGCTAATTTGGACAGTGTTAAGCAGAAAGGAACCAAGCCGCATCCTGCCGTGGTAAGGAAGAACGCCGTATGAACATCCGAGAGTTGCCAAATTTCCTCCGATGGAATGTTCATTTTTGAGGAAAATTATCAATATTTGTCCTTATTGAAATGTTCAGACTCTTTAGATCAAATCACGAACAAAATTATCTGAGAAATTGGAAAAGAATATGCGTAAATTCTTTTGATAATTGGTGATTTGTAAAAGGGAATGTGGCAACGCCTGAAGGTTCATAAGGTGTTTTTCCTTAGCACAACAGTAGGTCCGGCACCGAGAAATTACGACTTTACATCGATGAAAGCGCGCACCGTAGTAAATGTGCAATGCGTGAAGTATTCCCACAGTCTTGCAGGCGCTAGCATGCGTTACATGCCGACCGCACCGTAATTGGCGCGATTAGTTAAACTTCCGGAGTTAGCGTTTTTTAATTCGTTACTGCCATTAAGTTTTTACATACTCCGTACGATTTAGTGTCATTTAAAATGATAAAAGAAATTACATGAAAGCTAACTGAATTCTTTCGACCGAATCTTGGTTAATTTTTGTAACTTTTCCGTAGCGAAACATGTTTTAGATTCATGCATAGGAGCTATCGTTAATTTTTATGGCTGAAGGTGATTCGATGGACGCCATATTTTGTGTCAGAACGACATGCGATGTATCGCATCGATTAGTTCCCTTTTTTCAGCTAATTGTCATTTTTCTCGAATTTTGAGATCGCTATTCTGTTGTCAGGAGACGAAAGAATTCACTTACCAATTTTGACAAACAAATTCAACGTAATAAATGCGTGGTTTTTTTCAGGAAAAATATAGCATTCGATACTTACATCGAAACCGCACTCGAATGCGATATTTTCACTCCAAAAGGCCACGCCAATATTACGTTGAATTTGTTTGTCAAAATTGGTAAGTGAACTCTTTAGTCTCCCGACAACAGAATTGCTATTCAAAATTCGGGAAAAAATGACGATTGGCTGAAAAAAATGGAACCAATCGATGCGATATATCACATGTAGTTTTGAAACAAAATATGGTGTCCAGGGAATCACCTCAAGGTGATTCGATGGACGCCATATTTTGTGCCAGAACGGCATGCGACATATCGCATCAATTGGGCCCATTTTTTCAGCTACTCGTCATTTTTCTCCAATTTTGAGATCGCAATTCTGTTCTCAGGAGACTAAAGCACTCACTTACCAATTTTAACAAAGAAATTCAACGTAATAAAGGCGTGTTTTTTTTAGAGAGCAAACATCGCATTCGATACTGATATCGAAACTGCTCTCGAATGCGATATTTTCCCTCTAAAAAAGCCACGCCTCTATTACGTTGAAAATCTTCGTTAAAATTGGTAAAAGAGTGCTTTAGTTTCTTGACAACAGAGTTGCAATGTCAAAATTGGAGAAAAATGACAAGTAGCTGAAAAAATGGAACCAATTGATGCGATATATCGAATGCCGTTCTGACACAAAATATGGCGTCCATCGAATCACCTTAAAATTCAAAAGCACGAGGCAATTCTAAGGACCAGAATCGATTGCATTAAAGCTAGTAAGTGTAACCTACTTGGCTTTCGATAGATCGATGGACGAGCTATCGGACGAGCTGTCAACTGAAGAGCGGTGGAGAGCGTGGCTGTATTTTTTGTCGTAATTGCTGATCCCCTTGCTGTTGACCAGCTCGATCAATAAGTTCCGCAACTGGAGAACTTTCCATTGGGGGCTTCCGACACACTCCGAGTCAAAATCTCCGACCTGCAAATAGTAAAATTTTTTTTAATTAAAAAAAAAACTGGAAAACATAGTAAGGTACTTTATAACCGATCATATGTCGCAGGCGAATAGTAAAATCAGGCATTTTGTCAAATGCCCAGGCGAATAGTCACACACTCTTCCTTAGATTAACATTTTTATCCACATCATAATTTTAGGCAAGATAGTTCATTTCTCCTGTAAGTAAAAATTCTTCGTAAACATGTGTATCATACGGATAGCATTTTGCAATAAGGAACCACTATTTCTGGCCAATTTTAGAAACAACATACATGCCATTGGTTTCCCTATGCAAATATGTGCGTTTGTGGGAGAGTCAGAGATAGTGGTTCCTTAATGCAAAATGTAATCCATACAATAGTCGAGTCGCTATTACACGATTTTTAGCTCCTGAACGAATATTTATATTGAAATTTTCAGCATTTCATAAAACATAAAAACTCTTAAAATTTTACCATTCAAATATAAGTAAACACCATTTGAGGAGAAATCAGTAATGTAGCGAAATTTTTTCGATATTTTCAGGTTCGTTCATATCTGAACGCAATATAGGAAGTGAGTCCCTTTATACTGAGAGTAGAGGCAACGCGAATCCATCTCGGATTGTTTCCCGTATTTTAGGCCTTCACAGTGTCACAAACGGGAATACGGATTACACTTTCACCAATTGCAAAGATTACAAATTGGAATGAACCGGAGAATTGGGGTACGGCAAGGAAAAAATGGAATGAGAGACGGAACTGAGAGAGGAATTCGAGAATGGGTTGATCAAAGATTACATAGAGCGTCCGATTTGTGTAATCTTCATTCCCGTGTGTGACATCCATGAGCCGCGTTGTCTCAGCTCTCTCTATATAAGGACTCTGGATAGGAAAAGCATGGTATATCCATGGAAAATAACATATGAAACCACTTAATGTCGTCACGCAATATGAGATTAGATCCCGAGACCTCTGGGTCGGTAGTTAATTGCGCCAACAGCTCTACTTAGATCAAAATCCCCTGTTCTTCGCACTCTGAAGTTTAACGAGGGAGCCTATAATGCGGCGTCGCACAGTGGTCCGAGTCAATCAGAGAAGTCGGACATGGAATTTTTAAGTGAAACTGCAAATGGAGATGTTGCATGTGTAAGGAATTTGCGAGTTGACTATTGATTCTCACGTAAAAGTTCGCGAAAAACACGATGGTGCCACTGGTTTTCCCTGAAATCAACTCCCAAGCTCATAAAAAGCTCTCAAAGTTAAGGCAAAATGGAGGGGATATCCCACGCTATCCTGAGAGTCCACCTCTACATCAAGACAAACTCTCCATGCCAAAGATAGGGTGCAAATACATTGACAGGGCTGCCACTTTATTTGGGGAATCTACAACTAAAAAATGGCAATCCTGCTAATATATTTGCCTCTCATCTTTGCATGGAGAGTTTGTCTTGATGTAGACGTGGACTCTCAGGGTAGCAAGGGATATCCCCTTCATTTTGCCTCAACTTTGAGGGCTTTTTTGGAGCTTGGGAGTTGATTTCAGGGAAAACCAGTGGCACTATCGTGTTTCTCGCGAATTTTTACATAAGAATCAAAAGGCAAATCGCAAATTCTTCACACATGTAACATCTCCATTTTGATGTTTGATTCGCCCCTTTTTAAATTTTCAGGGGTGCTCCTAGTAGGAAATTTCACGAGAAAACTAACGAGGCCACTTTTAAAACCTCAAAATTTTCTCTGGATGGAGTTATGAGCCTTTAAAGTTTCCAAATTTTGTCCGCTTTCTCTCATCGGCTCGATCCCTTGTGCGTCGTGCAACTCGGAAACAGCCCGGTGGCGCATTCTCTGGCGCGTAAGCTATCAAGGGTAATATGATTATTTTACGCCCTGGGCCATCTCGTCAAATACCGCTTTTCAGACGCCATGACAAAACCCAATAATTCCTCATCCAGACAAGCTCTACCGTTAGCGTGAGCCAATTTTCACGCCGACCTGTGCGCACGAATCGTCACCTTCCGGCCGAAGTATCACAAGCGCCATGCGACGTTGTAAAATTTCCGCCGCCACTTTAATTTTTGACAGAAAAATTGTTGGTTGAACCTGTTCGAAAATTTCACTGAATTTAATCGGCAGCACAACGGAAATTCAGAGAAATTTTCGGACAGCTTCGTTGGACAAATAGTTTCTCTGTAAAAAAATAAAATGGTGGCGGAAATTTTTAAACGTCGCATAGCGCCTGTGATACTTTAGCCAGAAGATGTCGAAATTACCTGTTTGGTCTGAAGAGACTTTCAATTAACGATAGCTGATTTTAAAGCCAACCTTTAGCAGTGTGTCGAGGTCGCTGGTCACAGAATCTTGTTTTGATGCTTGATTCGTAGATCAGCTAAAAAATAATAAGATCTATCCAAACAGCAACTTTCTACGTTCAATATTAACCGTGATATCGCCCTTAGAAAAGTCGGGTTTTTGACGTCATCCACCGCGGTAGTGACACGCTTGGTTTCTTCCACCATGCTTTCAACCGAGTTTCACGGTGAGTAACTAGAGCAAATGTGTGTTACCCTGACTGATGAAAGGAAGGTGGAAGAAACCAAGGGTGTCACTACTGCGGTGCATGACGTCAAAAACCCGACTTTTCAAAGGACGATAACTCGGTTAATATTGAATGTAGAAAGTTCCTGTTTGGACGGATCTTATTATTTTTTGGCTGATCTACGAATCAAGCATAAAAACAAGATTCTGTGACCAGCGGCCTCGGCCCACTGCTAAAGGTTGGCTTTAAAATCAGCTATCGTATCGTTAATTGAAAGTCTCTTTAGACCTAACAGGTATGGCACCATCGTGTTTCTCGCGAACTTTTACACAAGAATCAATAGTCAAATCGCAAATTCCTCACACACGCAACATCTCCATTGTAGCGGGCAGTCGAAGGCTCGTCCGCGCGCACCTCATATAGCGCCTTCGACATCCTGGAGATACTTCAAACACTACACCGTTACGCATTCACTCCGATGCGGAAAATGGCCTACATTGCGCCTGCTGGAATGTGCACCATGTTTTGAGGTGTACCCCGACCAGCTAAAAAATAAGATCTGTCCAAATAGCAACTTTCTACGTTCAATATTAACCGTGATATCGCTGTTAAAAAAGTCGGGTTTTTGACGTACTCCACGGCGGCAGTGACACCCTTGGTTTCTTCCACCTTGCTTTCAACCGAGTTTCACGGTGAGTAACCAGAGCAAATGTGTGTTACCCCGACTGATGAAAGCAAGGTGGAAGAATTCAAGGATGTCACTTCCGCGGTGGATGATGTCGAAAACCCGACTTTCCAAAGGCCGATATCTCGGTTAATACTGAACGTAGATAGTTGCGGTTTTGACAGATCTTATTATTTTAAGCTAATCCACAATAATTCATCATCAAAACACGATTCTATGACTAGCGCAACTGGCCCATTCAGTGAAATTTTTGGACAGCTTCGTTGAAAAATTTCTCTGTACTAAAATGTAAAACAGCGCAGAAATTTTTTAAACGTCACATGACGCTTGTGAGACTTTGGCCGGGAGGTGACGAAATGAAGATCGGATGTGTGTTGAAGATTTCTTATTTAATAATCTATCCGTCTACATAAGATAAGTCTGATGCACTCAAAAGATACAGCCAACTGAATAGACTTTTCTTAAGTAAAAGCCTAGGAAAATCATGTTCAGCATATTAGAAAATGTTCAACGAAATTGCACAATTTGTGCAGTTCGTCTGATACATTTTCTAATTAACTGCGGCGTTTGCAAAATGTTTTTCTTTGTCGCTGGTAGGTACAGATCTGCCGTGTTAAGGAAAAACGCCGTATGAACAGTGTTAGTCTTCGAGAAATTACGACTTTTCATCGATGAAAGCGCGCACCGGCTCGGCGCGGCGCGGCGCGGCGCAGCGTAGTAAATTTGCAATGCGTGAAGTATTCCCACAGTCTTGCAGGCGCTTCGCTAGCATGCGTTACATGCCGACCGCACCGTAATTTGGCGCGATTAGTTAAACTTCCGGAGTTAGCGTTTTTTAACTCGTTACTGCCTTTAAGGTTTTACACACTCTGTATGATTTAGTGTCATTTATAATGATAAAAGAAATTACATTAAAGCTAACTGAATTCTTTGGTTTATTTACAAGCGGTGAACACCATACCCACATCTCTTTTGAAACTTCACTGATCTATCAGCCGCTGGGAACTCGTAAACAACGGTAGCAGTCATTGTTTACGCTCTTGAGGAGGCAGATTCCTAGGTATGACTCTGTAATTTGAACCATTCTGCCGTGCTAAGGAAGAACGCCGTATGAACATTCGAGAGTTGTCAAATTTCCTTCGCTAAAATTTTTATCTTTAAAGAAAGGTATGAATATTTTTCCTCGACATTTTCAGGAACTTTGGGCAAAATTGCGCGGTGCATAACGTTTGCGCACATTTTTTTTACTGATAACGTTTGCGCACACTTTTCACGAATATCATTTGCGCACACTTTCTACCGATAACGTTTGCGCACACTGCACTATTTGGCAACGCTGCAATGATGCTATGCGTGTCACCCGAAAACCGGAGTTTGTTTTGATCCGGGCGGTCATAGTATCCCTTCATGATAAGACATTTTCTTGCAATGAAAGTGGAAATTGCAGTGAAATGGAGTTTCTGGAAATGGTTCGTGAAGTTCAATACCCCGACAAAAATGATTCAGACGAAGAAAATAACCCGGAGGCTATAAATGACTCTTCTTTCAATGCAGGCGAGCCTGATGAATCCATTTCTGAAAATGGTGCTGATGAAACTTGCTCTTCAAATGCAACCTGCCCTAAAAACAGCCCTAAAACCCGTCCTTGCACTGAATATGATTCCGGTGAAGACAGTGACAGCATTTTTAGCTGAAGTAACAGCGAAAAATCTGTGAGTAACCATATACCTTATTTTCTTAACTTTCTTCATTTTCTATTTTCTTCTTATTAACTTATTTATTCATTTACTTATTGATTGCTTATTGGAATTTATTTAAACGAAAATTTCCCCTCGTCCGTTTATAAATTATCCGTCCGTTGAATTGTCTTATCACGAAGCGATACGACTGACGCATCATTGAAGCGTTGCCAAATAGTGCAGTGTGCGCAAACGTTATCGGTAGAAAGTGTGCGCAAATGATATTCGTGAAAAGCGTGCGCAAACGTTATCGGTAAGAGAAGTGTGCGCAAACGTTATGCAGCCAAATTGCGAACAAAATCATCCAAAAAATTAGAAGAAAAATATTCATTATTTTACCAAGAAAACCGTATTTTATCAAAGGGAATTTGGCAACGCCTGAAAGTATGTACGGCGTCATTCCTTGGCATGGTAGAGATGTGCTTGAGTGTCAATATAGGAAGAGAACTGCTATGTCTGTGCCACTCTCTAATTGGCTGATCAATTTGAGGTTTTCATTGGGCTCTCAAGGACCAATGTAAGGAAACCCCATCAAGAGGACTTTGTATAATCAAAGGAAAAGTTTCGATTAAATCGGTAAAAGTTATTTAGCCCGTCGCGTCGGTATACGTAAGTATCTTCTGTTTGAAGTTCGCCTTCAATTTTGCCGCATACCAATAAGCATAAATACTGGGGAGCAAGAATAGTTATCTATTCGAAAAACATACAAACTCACGGGGAAAGAAGTAATCTAAAGTAAGCATAAACGTAGAAATGGGCCTGTTGCAAACTTTGGCTGGAACAAAAAGAAAAAAAGTTGTTTCTGGTACTGCCGCACTAAGTAAGAACGCCGTAAATTCATCAAGATTTTCTCGCTTTTTTTTTAACTTAACACTTTATAAAATAGAAATTGTTTTACCCATGCACCTCAAATTTTCAGGTTAAGTTCTTGATAGTATTTGCGGAAAAATTCTGTAAAAACATTGTCCCAAGATACACAAGTTTTTCTGCTATGATACATTCTTTCCAAAAAAATTAAAATGGCGTTTACGGCGTTTTTGCGTTTCACGGCAGTGTAGTGAATGGCTCAAAATTCACGGATGAGCGCATCAGAAAAGTAATATAATTGTAAAAATCTCACTTGCGAAGTTGGGAAAAATATGGAGTTAATCAATACTATTCACAGTACCAACTAAGAGTCCTAATGGAGTCCCAGGAACCATTTAAAAAGAAGAAGAATCACTTTTGTCGTGTTATTTAACGGGAAAAAACCCAGAGGAAATTTGTAAAATTGCGAGGAAAATTATCTGAAAAATTGGAGGAAAAACGTTTGCAAAGTTTCCCGAAAATTCGTGATCCACACTGGAAAAAAAAAACACATTGGATCTAGAGTCCATACTCTTGAAAACATTGACAAGAAAAAATACTCTTGATTCAATCAGATTTTTGCTTAAATCAAAAGGAAATCCGCTCAAATTAAGAGGCTTGGTTCTCGATTTAACTTGAATCTGATTGAATCAAGAGTATTTTTTCTTGTCGATGTTTTTAAGAGTCTGGACTCTAGATCCAATGTGTTTTTTTTTCAGTGCATTAAAGAAAATTTGTCAACGTCGGAAGGCTCATACGGCGTTTTTCCTTAGCACGGCAGTACTGTGGCTTTGGTTACCTGGACCGGACCTGGACCGGATTTTGTGATGAAAAATTCGGTTATCTGAACCGAAAATGTTATTACACATATGGGCCGAGGATGATCTCAAAGTGCGTGAGCCATCAAGGACAAGGTGTATTCTACCCTCTCGGAGGGCGGCGTCAGATAACCCTTTCGGCCGTGTCCTTCTTGAGCCGAACAACCCCCAACGTACGTTAGGGGAACCAATTTTCCCGCCAACCCGTGCACACAAATTGGCCGAGTGTCGATGATGCGGAATAGGGAGGCGGGGTGGGGGAGGCCAGTGACGCGGAGGGCAATATTGGCATTGTCACATCTGCTCAACGCCGCACAGTGGGGCAAATCTTTGGCAGAAGTTGAACATGAAATTAGTGTAGAAAATTGTAAAATTTTACGTCCATCTCGTCACAATTCTAATTTTAAGGGGTGGTTTTCATTGAAAATTGTGCGAGAAACCAATGAAACTACTTTCAGAACATCAAAATCCCCAATTAATAAAGGTATAAAGTTTTTAAATAATGTCCGACCTCGCCCATTGATTCGACCCACTGTGCGCCGGGTAGGGGAGGCGGTTGCGGGCTTGCGGGCGAGAAATATAGATTAATGGACCTGAGCTGGGGTTGCCGGCCTGAGGGATGCTCCAGTTATCCCCTGATATTACGTGCGATGGATGAAGGGTTTATTGCGGAGATTTGGCAATGCTGCGCTGCGTAAACGCGCGCCCGAGTTTGTTCGGAGGAAATTGGGATGCGGAGGGATGGGCACCCACTACCTGTGCCGAACAGAGGGGCCGAAATTGGAGCAAATGTGGCCAAAAAACAGCAGTGGCGTTTTTTGATGAAAAGGGTATCCCCGGATAGGAATAGCAAAATGCACCTCACTGGAAAAAAACACATTGGTTCGAGAGTCCAGACTCTTAAAAACATCGACAAGAAAAAATACTCTTGATTCAATCAGATTTAAGCTTAAATCAAGAACCAAGCCTCTTATTTACGGATTTAGTTTCGATTTAAGCTTAAATCTGATTGAGTCAAGAGTCCTTTTTCTTGTCAATGTTTTCAAGAGTCTGGACTCTAGATCCAATGTGTTTTTTTTTTCCAGGGCTGTTCATGGCTGTTCTTATTTTGACAATCTTAAGTCATCGAGAGGGTACAAAACCGTAGATTGTGGCCAACTTTGGATTTTTAACCCCCCCCCCCCCCCATTTTGGATCTTAAAACCCCGTTTTTGAAACTATTTTGGGACATTTTTACCTTCAAATTTATGTGTCCCGCGGTTTTTGATGGATTTGAGTCGATATTTGACTAAATTGACATTGTAGGGTGTGGTTTCTATAGACCACATTCAATGTCAATGAACTACAAGTGCTCTGACCTTGAAAAAATTCATACAATTTTAAAATTCACAATTTTTTTCATTTTCAGCCGATTTAAGAAAAATGAACAGAAGGCCTCGATGACCTGATTGTGAGTTCAAATAATTTTTTCACAATTTTCCTTTGTTCGATGTGGGAAATTTGAGAAAAATAGAGTTAAGAATGAGAAAAAGTATCGTATTGTGACGTCCTGTCAAAGACATGTAATTATTTCAGTGGATTAAATCATCGTGTCATAACTTCTTCAATGATTGTTCAATTTAGAGATTGCCCTGGTAAAAATTGGCGATAGGAGCTGCGTTTCAAAATACCATAGGAGTTCTTATAGCCGACTGAAGAAAGCGATAGAAAATCATATAGCTGGCTGCAGAAACTGGAAAAAATCATACGGCCGGGCTACACGAAGCGATGAAAAATTATACAGCCGGGCTATAGTTCCTATCGCCGGGCTTTACACTTTATCGCCTAGCTGTTGCTTTTTCACCATCAGCTATAATAAGAGGCTATAAGAAATTGTGTAGAAATTCTCGTGCTTTGTAAATCCTCAAGTTTGTACGGAATCACCTTAATATTTACAAAACGCACACTATGTTTTCCTTTACTACATATTTTTTTCATCAACTAAAATGAGAATAATCCATAAAGAGTGTGCAAACATTTCAAAGTCATGAGTTTAAAAACGCTGACTCCACGAGATTAAATATTAGAGCCTAACACAATTCGGAGCGGCGGCGCACTGGCGCCTACAAACCTAACAGGGATACTTCACGCATTACGCAATGCGTGAAGTATCCCTGTTAGGTTTGTAGGCGCCAATGCGCGTCACGCGCTGGCTGCCCGCCCGCCGCGTACCACGGCGCTTGTAGCAACTATTTCACACGAGAGGTATTGCACAGTATCATACGAAATTGAAGGCGCTTCAACATATTAGGAATGGCAGGCATCCTTCAAAAGTACGGAGCTTTACTTGCAAGACAAATCAAGATACCACGGCCCAAAAAGATAGCGGTAGTCCAAAAACTCACTGAGTCCTAGCATCCGTAATTACTAACGTTTAGCATACACTATATCGCCAGGCTGTTGCTTAATCGCCATCGGCTATAAAAGGTTATAAGAGATTGTGTTGCCGGCTATAGAAGCTATTGGAAATCTTACAGCCGATTGTAGGTCTATGGTTTTTTGGAACACAGATTCTACTGCTAATTTTTACCAAGGTGAGGATATTTTCATGCCCACAATTAGTCTACTCAATGCAATCATATGCGTTAGTAAGGTTTGATGGGCCGACAAGGTTTCAATGACCGACAAAAGAGTGATCTCAGCGCGGAGCGCCTTCATTTTTTGTGATACTCCACGCTTTGTCACGGAGTTAGTTTAGTTGCATGTCCGATCTAAATCCAAAAAAGGTCACGGATTTCACTGCACGCTTTCCTGAATGTGCTCGTTACTACCATTTTTTTACGGAGAAAGACGTGCCTATTCACATTAAAGGCATAATGATTGGACGTATTTATGCTAAAAGGAACTTTGTTGCATGTAAACCCTGTGGACATAGTTACTTTTAGCATAAATCCGTCCGATTAGTAGTCAAGGCTTGCTCTCTTATTTTTGAATTTTATGATTTTCTATTTAATTAAAAAGTAGCTCGCAAACTACCGGCGGCTCTCATACTGTTTCATATAAGTTCAACTCTTTCAACTGCTTTAACTTACAGTCTCCACGGAATTCCATTAAGAAATGGAAAAGGTAAACTTATCTGAGAGCAAGTCTGGTGAATTATGCTCAACTCTAACTTGACGATTTTGATACCAGTTCTGCTTTTCTTTATCGACTAATTCGATCAGCTTTGAAAGGATCTTATTTTTATTGTCTGATCCGCCGGCTTAAACCATAAAAATAATTCTGCGACTTCAGTGATTCGCCTATCCAAGTGAACATGGTCAATAGCGTCAATCCCACCATGAGCGACACCGGAGATGCAAAATTTCAACGAAATGTTTGAAATATTTTACAAATTCAATAGATTCAAAAGCCATAATACGTCTGGGGATACTAAACTCAATTTTGAAAAACAAATTATCATGAGTCAAACTTTAGAATGGAAATTCTCGGTTATTTGTTGCGGATTCCGCATGCATCCCCTAAAAGAATTATTTTTCGTGACGCTCTCATCAAATAGTTTCATGAAACCAATTCATTCGCTGAAAATCTGGCCGCATTTTGCAATTAGGAAATATAATTTCTGGCTCATTGTCAGTTTATAACGGCATAACGTACAATTAGCTTTCCTATCCTTGTAAGCATGATGAGCCAGAGCCAGAAATGAGCCAGACATTGCAGTTCCTTATTGCAAATTGCAATCCAATTCATGTTACAAGGCGAATGAGTGTTTCACCCTCACGCCTTGCAAGAAAAAGGGAAGATAGAGGCAAAAAGGAGTAGGAGAAGGAGAGAAAAGAGACGGTAAAGAGGAAGAATATGAAGACGAGTTACAAGAGGAAACAGGAAAATAAGAGAAAAGGCGAGAGAGAGAAGAACAGAGAAAGTAAGAGAAAGAAATAGAGGAAAGGGAAGGAAAGGAGGAACAAGAAAAGGATGAAGAAGAAGCTAAGGGGGAAGAAAAGGAAGTAAGGTAAGAGGAGAAAGGATGGACAGGATAAAATTAAGAAGAAGAGACATAAAAAGAAGAAGAAGAAAGACAGAAAAATAGAAAAATAGAAAATAGAGAAGGAAGAAGTAAAAGAGTTGAAAGAGGAAATTATTTTTCTTCGTCTTTATATCTGCCTCTTTCGTTTACCAAGCACTGGTGAAATCACAGTAAATTTACATTCTGATCTAATTTTCTCTCAGTTTTTTGTAAACATAATTTTGTGATTTTTTCAACCAGACCTCGGCAAATACGTTTGAAATCAGCAGGTGCCATTGTGCGATGAACTTCGCGCCGATGAAGGGTAAACGAATCGGTCGATTTTGAAACCTGACAATTTCATTTATAGATGATCCATGGGCTCCATGAGAATGCGTGTATTTCAGAGTTCATCAGATACGGGGATAGGTTTGCTTTTAATATCCACCGACTGAATGGGGGGACTGGGCGGGGAAAGCGCTTAAATAAACCGTGCAAACCGTTTCATTCCAATCCAAGGCAATTATCGGGAATTACAAAGGGCGCCATGACCCGAACTCTCCGCCGCACAGTGGTTTTAGTCAATAGGAGAGGTCGGACAAAATTCGGAAACTTTAAACTCCGTTTATACAAATGTTTGAGGATCTAAAAGTGGTCCCATCGGTTTCCTCGTGAAATTTTCTTCTGAAAACATCGTTTAAAGTTTACAATGTGACGAAATAAACATCAAAATTTGCAATTTTAGCCAAAAATGCCATTCCTGACCTACCTAACGGACTCGATCCACTGTGCGCCGCCCTACGTTGCCAGTTTAGGGCCGTATCATAGTCGTTCCTCAAACTGCTCCTTTCCTTAAGAGGCCGCGCCGCGTATTGTTTCTATTGTAATTAATGAAAGACAGAGGAGATCCTTGCACCATAAAATGACCATTTTTATCGAATCTCGAGTAAAATGTTTGATGCAAACGCTTGGATACAACTATTATCAAGTGGCGACCGAGCTTGTTGCGGATACAAGCAAATTAAGGCGTTTTGGCTTTTTGCACGTTTACACGTGTGCGTGTTCTCTAACATTTCAACGTTTGTATTTTTCTATTAGCAATACTAAAATGTGCACGTCATAGCCCTTACAAGTTACAACCAAATAAGGTCATAAATAAGTCTGCATCGTAGCACACCCACTTCTAGTCTAATCAATAACTACCACGCAAGGAAAACGAAGTACGCGTCAAAAATATCCAAATTGAAATCATGAGTGAGACCTTCGCGATTTTCAGGTTTAAAAATTTAATCTTTCTGTTCATGGAAACACCACAAACTATGAGAATAAAATCGACTTGTTGATTTCAGCACGCCTCTCGGTGAAACCATTTCGTATTTATGAAATTCATTCGTACTGAAATTGAATTACGAACAGTTTCGAAATAATGAGATGCATTTACATTCGAAAATATTTTTATTTTTTTTTTAGAACAAAAATGTGGAAGTATTAATAAAAATCGGTTAAAGTTGATGTACGTTCGTATCGCAAGCGCTATTTGGGAGATAGGTATCACAAGCGCCGTGTTTGGCAATCGCTCACCTTTCTGATAGTTCATAATTTTTGTAACCCTCGAAATGACTTGAAGCTGAATTATTTTCGTATGTAAATGCATCTCGATGTGTCAATCATTTTTTTTCAATAAAAATAAAAAAAAAATATGGAAAAAACTCCGTTGAAGTTGATGAACTTTCGTATCATAAGCGCCAAATGAGAGCTAAGTATGACAAGCGCCAAGTTGGATGATCGCTCATCTTTGGGGTTGTTTTTAAAATTTCAGCATCAACAATACTTGGAATGACCTATGGAGTAATTCGACACATTCCGGCCGGAGTATCACAAGCCTTATTTGTATCAAAATTGAGTTATGATTGGTTTTAAATTCATAAAATGCATTTACATATACGAAAATAGTAATTTTTCTGGATAAAAAATAAATAAATATGGAAAAACTCCGTTTTTGATGAGCGTCCAAATCACAGGCGCCAGTGTTTCTCAAACTAGAGCACCTATATAATGAGAGTATATGGACGTGTCGAAAATTTTGAGGTTAGGTGATGGAGCTCTTAGACCCCAAAAGGGTAGGCAATCTATGAATTCAAATTATCCAGGGCGATTCATAATCACAATTCTTAAGAACTGTCGTTGGTAAAGCACGTATTTGACTTGGTTTTTGCATAAACTTACTCATTCTCGCGGAAGAATGCTTACTTGTGAATTTCCTTGTCCAATTTCGTTTGATATTGGAGTCTAAAGTTTGACAGTTACATTTTTCGTTTTCAAAGGTTATCTACCCTTTTGGGCCCTAAGAGCTACATATTTCGAGTTGTCCATATTCTCCCTTTATAGGCACTCTATCTCAAACTGTCCCGAGAATCTTGTCCGTATCAAAGTGCAAGTTTTCAAAGGAATTTTTTTTTTTTTCCGAAACATTTTAATTTAAATTCAAGGTAGGAAGTTGTGCTAGATCATTATTCCAAGTTTCAGGCGGTCTTATGCGAACGCAAATCAGTTTTCCGTGTCTCCTGAAAGTTGGCAAAGAGGCGTTTGTGATACTTTGGCCATAAGGTGACGATATGGTGTTCAGAGCTGGAGATTTTTTTTATTTCGACGAAGGAGTTGCTTCTGAGAATTTTCAATTTGTTCAACTTGTTTAGTGTAAACTCTTCACGAGAAAGTATGCCATTTGATGTGATGCCGTAATTCTTATTTTGTCAAGTTGTCAATTCTAAGCCTGACTTCTGGTTCATTCTATGCTTGAAAAATTTGTACGTGCAATCTCTTCCCGAATCTACCGACCCTGTCATGCAAGATTTAGCGGGAAAGGGTTCCAGGCGAGTGAAATCTGCGGTTTTTTTTAGGTCCTTGTAGTGTTTCCAGGGACATTAGAGAACAAGCAGAAAGCAGAGTCATAACGTCGTTGTCAAATGTTGCGTATTTTCAGTTCATAGATGTAGGATGTGGGACAAAGTCAAGATGATCCCCAAAGCAAAGCACAGTAAATATTTTGAGCAAAAGTTAAGGTTTGAGGTTATAACACTACTTTGAGTCTGTCATAGATGAGCAACTTGTTGAGCAAAAAATCAAATAAAATCTGCCTGATGAAGACTGATGCATCTTGGATTAAGCACTTCGCAAGGCAAGTTCTTGAAAATTAGGACAGGTTTACTAAACCCGTCACTCAACTCTTGGGTCACCGGTCACCATCTCAGAATCTGCACATTGACTCCCGGAAGTGACTTTTAGGTAGGATATAGTGCGAGATATCTAAAATACATTGTCTCTGACAAACCGGCACACTTTTCTTGTGAATTATTATGAGTGAATCTGTGTACAATATGATAATAATAATATTTTTTTTATTCATTCATTTGTGCACAGTAATAAATACAGGCGATATGACAGGTCAAGATGACAGATTGTTTAAATAGGTACATTGTTCATTCGACGTCTAAGAAATAATTGAATGAATACGGTCGTTTCGCTACTAAAAAAAGTTTGGTTTTTTTGATAAAGGATGGCTTCGCTAAAATTTGTCTTAAGTCGTTTGGTATCTTTTCAAAATATTTGTGTGATACCAAAAAAAATACCACCATCTCCATCTAATAGGTGCGGCTACTTTTAGTTGAAGCAAGTTCAAAAACGACCCAATGGTGGATATGCACCCAACATTCTGATTGCTTCTTCTGAGAATGATTAAAGAGATGATTTTGTAGTATTTCTTTTAAGTTTTTTGTAATATAAGAAATAGTATAAAAATAGATTTAAAAGTGAGAAAATGCACCGCCTAGTGACGTCATCTGGTGGCATTCTCCATTTAAACACATATTGGAAAAAAAGTCGCTTGGATCTAGAGTCCAGACTCTTAAAAATATTGACAAGAAAATACACTCTTGATTCAATCGGACTTTTTGCTTGAGTCAAAAAGAAATCCGCCTAAATCAAGAGGCTTGCCTCCTCGATGCAAGGAAAAATCGGATTGAATCAAGAGTATTTTTTCTTGTCGATGTTATTGAGAGTCTGGACTCTAGATCCAAGCGAATTTTTTTTCCAGTGCACGTATTTTAGCAGATTAGATCATTTTATCATATCCTTCCCAATAATTGTTCAATTCATGAACCAACTGTATCCTTACGTTCAGTTCACTCAGTAGTTTCCACTTAAACACGAAATTCATCAAATTTCAGACACCTGCAAATTCTCTATTCACTGGAAAAAAAAACACATTGGATCTAGAGTCTAGACTCTTAAAAACATCAACAAGAAAAAGTACTCTTGATTCAATCAGATTTAAGCTTAAATCAAGAACCAAGCCTCTTAATTTGAGCGGATTTCCTTTTGATGTAAGCTTAAATCTGATTGAATCAAGAGTCCTTTTTCTTGTCAATGTTTTCAAGAGTCTGGACCCTAGATCCAATGTGTTTTTTTTTTCAATGTTCTTTTTGACCTCCTCTAGAGTCCCTTTATACTGAGAGTCAAGACAACACCCCCTCATGGAGTCACAAACGGGAATAAAGATTACAGAATTTGAACGTTTTTCGTAATCTTTGATCGGCCCATTCTCAAATTCCTTTCTCCGTTCCTTCTCTCATTCCGTTTGTTCCTTGCCGAACCCGTAATTCCCTGGTCCATTCCAGAATATAATCTTTGCAGTCGGTGAAAATGTAATCTTTACTCCCGTTTGTGACACTGTGGAGGCCTAAAATACGGGAACCAATCAGAAATGGATTCACACTGTCTTGACTCTCGGTATAAAGGGACTCTAACCTCCTCCATCTCCCGTGCTTACCGCTCGATCTTTGAAACTTGACGCCGCAGCAAGACAAACGCGCAGAAGGACAGCTCCAAATGCTGTGCTCCTCCCCGCGCCTTCGCGGGGGTTTTCAGCAAACAATTGGATTATCCGGGAGTTGCGCCCCCCCCCCCCCGCCCCCCTCGTCGCTTGCGCCCTCTTAAATGCGCGTTCACGGACGGTAGCGGCGTTGAGGAAATTCTCGTGAAAACAAACAGTTTCCAGCTCGCGAATTTTGGGGGGTTTTGTCTTGTGGCAGCGTTGCGCTCGTTCTCTGTTTTCGATCATTTTTTACCCCTCGCGCTGACGCCGGGAACTGCACCGTGGCCGTGCCACAAGTGCCGGTCGCGTTTCCTGGCTAAAAACCCGTTTCCTTTATCACCCTTTTTACACCCCATTTAACGCGGAATTAACTTTGCATTTTGCCGGAGGGACAGAGAGAGGATATGTATGTGATCCACCATCGCACGTAAGGACTAGAGTCCCTTTATACTTTATGCGAATGGACCTTGTATTTTTATTTCTGACGAGAAATGCATTATTTACTCCTGCAAGCATACTCAATACGTTGAACAGTACAGTGGAAAAAAAAAAAAAAAAAAACACATTGGATCTAGAGTCCAGACTCTTGAAAACATTGACAAGAAAGACTTTTGATTCAATCAGATTTAAGCTTAAATCAAAAGGAAATCCGCTCAAATTAAGAGACTTGGTTCTTGATTTAAGCTTAAATCTGATTGAATCAAGAGTATTTTTTCTTGTCGATGTTTTTAAGAGTCTGGACTCTAGATCCAATGTGTTTTTTTTCCAGTGTATCGTTTGAAAATCGTTGTGTTTTGAAAATAATCAATGTAGGCTGATTGTTGAAATTGATAGATAAAGTGATATACAAAGAAGACATAGGGAGTATAAAGCGATCCTATTGATTGAGATGGGTACGGTTCCTATAGACTAAAGGAGGAAATGATTACCTACCTCCTTTGTCCATTGCAACCACCCGCTTCCACCAATAAGATCCCTCTAAATCCCTTTTGTCCTCTTTGTCTATGGCTTTGTCTATATAATTCAACAATTAGCTCGTCGGTTTCGAAGCCACGTTTTAGCAGCATGGCATGGTGGTGTTTTTCGGAACTGAAAACGAAGATTCGCCAGAGTGCCGATCATTGAAATTGATAGACATAGCGATAGACAAAGCAGAAATAAGGAGTAGGGAGCGATCCTCTCGGTTGAAATAGGTGGTTCTTAGAGACTAAGGGGGTCAATTTACCATACCTCCATTTTCCATTGTAACCGCCCGCTTCCACCGATTGGATCCCTCCATATTCCTTTTGTCTCTTTTGTCTATAGCTTTACCTATCAATTTCAACAATCAGCCCACTGGTTTTGAAGTCTCGTTTTAGCAGCGTTGCATGGTGGTGTTTTTAGGAACTAACCTCGTTGGTTAGCATCGAACTAAAATCGTTGGGTTTTGAAACTAATCACCAGCGGGCCGATCATTGAAATTGATAGACAAAGCGATAGACAAAGAAGACATAAGGAGTACGGAGCGATCCTATCGGTTGAAACGGGTGGTTCTTAGAGACTAAGAAGGAAAATGAGGAACCAACTGTAGGGCCTTTCGTGGGTTGCCGTTGATAATCCTTTTAGGAAACTGTGGTTTTACATGTTTCTGGTTCAATTATTTTTATTTCTTTTTGAATTCTTTGTTTGTTTTATTCAAGCTTTTGTGTTCTCTGTTTTATTAACTCTTTATTCTAGTGAAATGTAATCAGTTCAACTAGTGCAAATCACCAAATTTTATTTTATTTAGTCCAAAACCTTAGTAAAACTGGTTACCGTCTATTACTGTCTATTATCGCCCATAGGAGGTGTCCTATGTCCATCGCAACCACCCGCTTCCACCTCCCCTCCATATATCCCGTTTGTTTTCTTTGTCTATCAGTTTCAACAATCAGCTCGCTGGTGTCGAAGCCACGTTTCAGCAGCGCGGCATGGTGGTGTTTTGCGGAACTAACGCTGAAGATCCACTTGAAGTCTGCTGAAGTCAAGTATACCTGTCTAGTCTACTATCAGATGCTAACAGTCAGACTGGAGTTAGCTCTTGGAATTAGAAATTGGAACTCCGGTTGACGTTCGAGAAAACGTCGACCAAGGAACAGGAAAGCTTCCGCTCGCAACTTTGCGATAAGTTTCAGTTAAGGGGGGGGGGGGGGGCTGTGCATTTGGAAACTAGAAATCGAAACTTGCCTGAATTGTGAAATCGTTATCTGTTGACACACATTTGTCTATCATTTCGGGCGGCATCCGCGCTTCGGTGTCAGCCGACAGGGGTGGTGGCGGGGGTGCGAGGGGGTCCGCCTCCCCTCTCTCCGTCCATGGCGGCTCCCGCTCGCCTATTTCCGCTCGCAGATATCACTCCGATCTGGGCGCCGAGCCGACCTGCTCCAAACAGAAAGACGAAAACTTCATCAGTTGCGACGTTGTAATGTTCTCATAGTATTTGAAAATTTCAAAGAAAAATATTTATGAACTTCTTCAAAAATAAATGTTTCATCGTTAAGGTGATTCGTCAAGCTCAAGTGACGTGGTCGAACTGTCATGCGATAAATCGCATCTTTTAGGTGACAAATCTCGGCAGATTTTGAATTTTCAGCAAAACAAAGGACGATGGCCCCTGCGCATGAGCTTAAAGAATCATTCTAAACCCAAAAATCGGAATAATTCAAAGAGATGAAAGCAGAATAGTGTTTGGAAAAAAACCTCGCATTTGATACAGAAATCGATAGCTGTATCGAATGCGAGGTTTTTGACCTAAAAGATGCGCATGCCAGTTCGACCACTTCTTTTGAGCTTGACGAATCACCTCAAAGGTTTGGCATTATTCAAAAGTTTATACGTTGGTTTTTCTCAGCACAGTAGAATGGACCACTAGACGAGGTACGAATTTCAGCATTCTGATACAAGCTTCCTAACTAAAATTTCACGTAGAATACGACGCGCACAATGAAAATTACCGAAATCAACTCCTTCCGAACATATTCAATGATTCTTATGGTGCTTGAATTGAAACCACCCGCTCATGAAAACTCAATCAAGAGTATAAACATTCAAGAGTTGCCAAATTTCCTTGATAAAACATGTATTTTTGACAACATTCGTGCATATTTTTCCCTGACTTTTTAAGATATTTTAGATTAAATTGTGCACAAAATTTTCTGAAAATTTTGGAAAATGATACTCACAATGTTTCAAGTAATTTCGGTTTTTATCGGAGGAAACTTGGCAACGTCTGAGGGCTTATACGGCGTTCTTCCTGAGCACGACAGAGTAGGTCCAGCACCGAGAAATTACGACTTTTCATCGATGAAAGCGCGCAAAAGTAGTAAACGTGCAGTGCGAGAAGTATTCCCACAGTCTTGCAGGCGCTAGCTGCTAGCATCCGTTACATGCCGACCGCACCGTAATGGACCACTGGACAAGGTACGGATTTCAGCATTCTGATACAAGTCTCTAGACTAAAATTTCACGTAGAATACGACGCGCACAATGAAAATTACCGAAATCAACTCCTTGCGAAGCTATTTAATGATTCTTGGTGCTTGAACTGAAACCACCCGCTCATGAAATCTCAATCCTTTACGTGATTCACATCGCGCGCTAAACGTTATCATGAACGTTTTTGCGATGAGAAAATCTGGCAACCTCAATCAATCTTGACGCTTTGGCTTAGCTATAACAAATTACTTATAGTTTGAAAACACATGGTGTGAAATGAATATTGCTCGATTGAGAGGCTTGCTGAAACCGTTGTAGAGCGCGATTTGACTCACGTAGAGCTTAGAGTTTCTTGCGAGTGGGCAGTTTAAATTCCTTGTAACCAATGTGAAATAAAAACGTTAATATCTTTGTTAGGAGTTGGTTTCAGTAATTTTCGTCGCTCAATTCGAAAATTGTATCATGTAAGTAAAAAAATAAGACAATTTTAACATTCCGATCCTTGCGACCCGAACAATTTAAAGAGAAAATGATCTCAAGTTTTCCAGAAAATTCGTGTTTTATGATCCAATATTTGGCAACATTTGGAGGGCTCATACGGTTCTATCCTTTGCGCTTCAGTGTTGTTTTGGAGCGGAGCAAGATACCAGCATGTGGGCCTTATGCTGTGCCAACTCCACTCTGCCCAAAAGCGTTGTCATGATTGAAAAAGGATGGGTCCGTTGCATATTATATCGTCGCTCCTCTGGTGTAAGGGCGTAAGTGGCGTGGCGTGAATGATCGATTATCGATATTTCTCCATTTGAAGCTACGGTAAAGAATCGATCGTTAAGACGTTCGTTGGGAACGCCCTGTTTATCGATCCTTTTCCCTAGGTTCAAATGACAGATCAATCGACCAGGGCCGAATTTAGGGCCGCCATGGGCCGCGGCCCATGGCGACAAAAGGGGGCGGCAAATGTTGAATTTTTTTTGAAATGTAGGTATAAAAAAAATCGGATTCAGAAAACAAAATTACAAACGAGAAAAGGCGACAAAATGTCTCATTTCCTGAGAGTATAGTAATTTTTAATTTTGACGTCTTTCGGTGGTATAAGGGGCAGTCCCTTTAATTAGTCCAGTTAAGAGAGGAACCAAACACCCAATTTGGCCTGGAACGGCGGGCATAGAGAGCAATGATGACGAGAACTTGAGATGAAAAGGAGAAGCCCTCTGCACGGCGATCGGCATATAACACATATTAGCGCCTACAATACTTCATGAATACCTCACGCATTGCGTCAGACACAGTGCGGTTAGCAGCGGTTGGCGTAAAACGCATAGCGCCTACAAGACTGCATTAATACTACACGCATTGCGTCAGACACAGTGCGGTTAGCAGCGGTCGGCGTAAAACGCATAGCGCCTACAAGACTGCATGGATACTTCACGCATTGCGCGAAATACAGTGCGGTCATCGCGGCGCGGCGGCGGAGGAAGTTGAGATTATTAAACCACATTTGTGTTTGTTCTTTCATAATTTTCTCGTTCAATACTTAGAAATGGAAGGCCTTGTCAACACAGAGATAGGTTTACGGAACTTAACTTTCGCATAAAGTTTCGTGAACTATTGCAAGTAGTGTTGAAAGGGCTGTAGCAAAAAATGTGTCCAACCTGAGTAAACGAGTCTTACGCACCCCTCCCCCTCCGGCACGTTCACTTGATGGTTTTTATTGATGTTTCAGAACGAATGAGAAGGGGGCGGCAAAATATAAGCGGCCCATGGGCGGCAAGTAGGTAAATCCGTCCCTGCAATCGACAAATCGCAAAGCACGCCACGCCACTGAGATCGAGTCTGTTGGACTAGGGGTAACATTTTAAATGTGTTGTGTGACCACTTGGAAGGTATAAACCACCCTTTGTACTTAAGTGCGATAAGATACGAAGTAAACCATTTACTTATAAAAAGTGAGAAAAACTTGTGGAACAGAACCAAATCCCCCTAAAATGAGTAAGGATAATCCAAGGCTTACTGTGCTCCTGATTAAATAGAAAGGGTTGAAATGCCGTCATTTTAACCGCAAATCTTGAAACATTCAATAGGCAGGAGTCCTGTGAAAGCGTTTGTTATGCATGGAGTAACATGCGGAGATTGCTTTGAATGTAAGTAAGCTGTGCAGCTTACGGAAAAGGGTCTGTAGCCTTAGAGAAAAATGGCTTGCTCTCTATCAAGACTCACGAGTGAATTGGATGCATTACTCCCAAACGGAACTATGTGCATTAAAACATGAGCCCTGAGACCCTTCAGAATATATGCATAGCAGGGCTCACGTCATAATGCATATAGTTCCGTTTGGCAGAAATAGTCCAATTGAAGAGTATCAGTCTCTAGGATAAGAGGAAATATCTCCAGCTGAAGAAGCAACATGTTTTGCCTCTCCTCGAATCTCCTCGCTTCGAGCACAGTCTCTCTCAAAAATATAAAACCGCCCTTTCAATAGAAAACTGCATCGGAAAGGAGGGAGCATTATAAGATTTTTCGCTACCTACTTACAGACAGGCAGCAAATATTGACAAAACACTTGGGATGAATAACATTTTCATGGAACATTTATTTAAAAAGAAGATATGGAAGAATTTAGTAACACTATCACTGGAAAATTTTGCTCTTGAGATATTATTTTGACTACGGCGTCGTCTCTTGTCGACAAAATTTGGTCTTTTTGAGTTAATTCGTGGGGATTCAACTTGAAGTCAGTTTGTTTTGAGCTGAAGAATTGTAAAGCATTGTAATATTATCGTTAAGAGTAAGTTAAAAAGAAAAAAAAATATAACAAAACAACATTACTCTAACTTAAAAAAATGACTTTAAGTTAAATACGTACGGATTAAACTCAGAAAAACCAAATTTTATCGGCAAGAATCGACGCTTTAAGTCAAAATAATATCCCAAGAAAAAAATTTTCAGTGATTTTTCTATCCCCACCCCGACGACAAAAACATCAAAAAGACTAAACAAGATAAAGTAGCATGTCAATGGCCAAAGTGCAGACGAACATACTTCCGTTTGCAACGTTGTAGACTTTCTGTCAAACTTTACATATAATTTTCCTTTGAGAAACTTCTTCATGTAATTGCATGAAAATTTCTTTGATTTTTCTTCTCTGTTGGCAGAGTATCCTACATACATTATAAGCTGTGAAGTAGGCTTGTTCCTTTCCAAACGAGTATGATAGTAGCGATAATTTTGAAACATCGCAAAGGAGACACGCGGTTCTGCACTTTGGCCAATGATATACAGAGTTAGCAAATTCGGCGAAAGCAGTGCAGAAGACGAATATGGTCGGAACTGTGATTATTACACAATGGAGTCTATTGCGGTATTTCAAAATTACCACTCCTTTTATACTTTTTCGAAGAGAAACCAGTCAACTAAGTAGCCTAATATTAATACAGAATTTTCTGCTAACAGAGAGGAAAAATTAGGGACGTTACTAAGAAAGTACGTAGACTAGTTTTCCAAAGAATAAATAAGGTATGAAAGTAAGTCTGCAGCGTCGCAATGAGTTGATCAAATATTACAAAAAACGTTCAATTTGTGTAATCTTTTATTCCCGTTTGTGACATCCATAAACCGCGTTGTCTTAACTCTTCCAATAAAGGGACTCTAGGTACTTTCTCGCCTGTTTGATGTATCGAATACACTGGAAAAAAACACCGGAGAAAAAAAACACATTGGATCTAGAGTCCAGACTCTTGAAAACATCGACAAGAAAAAGGACTCTTGATTCAATCAGATTTAAGCTTAAATCAAAAGGAAATCCGCTCAAATTAAGAGACCTGGTTCTTGATCTAAGCTTAAATTTGATTGAATCAACAGTGTTTTTTCTTGTTGATGTTTTTAAGAGTCTGGACTCTAGATCCAATGTGTTTTTTTCCAGTGAAAACACATTGGATCTAGAGTCCAGACTCTTGAAAACATTGACAATAAAAAATACTCTTGATTCATTCAGATTTGTGCTTAAATCAAAAGGAAATCCGCTTAAATTAAGTAGCTTGGTTCTTGATTTAAGCAAAAATCCGATTGAATCAAGAGTGTTTTTTCTTGTCGATGTTTTTATGAGTCTGGACTCTAGATCCAACGTGGTTTTTTTTGCCAGTGTACGATCCACAGGTAATATTTCCCCCGAAACGTTTTTTTTTCCTTTTCTCTTTTTTTTTTTTTTTTTTTTATGAAAATGGTTTTATTTTTCCGAGAGAGGTTTCTTTTTTACCGACGGAAATCCATTTAATAGTCGTCCCTCCCGCCCGGGTCCCTCATCGTTCCGGGATAGATGGCCGCCCGCGAACCGCGAACGCCCCTGTTGAACGAGTCCCGGGCGGCGTGTTTACAACCCGTTTTGGCAGGCGACCCGCGGGGCAATTTATAGTCCGACTGCGACAAATCTTGCCGAGGAAAAAAACCGCCCCCGGCCCCGCGAAACCCCACCATTTAAATGTTTACACCTGCGTCACCGCTTGCTTGCAGTCCGCTAACCCCTGCAGCTGGGCCGCCCGTGACCCGCAATGCAGCTCCCTCGCTCCTATGCAACCTGCACGACGTTCCTCTCTCTCTCGCAACTTCGGGGCAGTGCAGTTGCCTGGCTCTTATGCGACCCGCATTACGTCCCTGTTCTCGCGAAATCGGGAGCGCTCCTTGTGGATTCAGGACACTTCCCTCCCCTTCCTCACACTCTTTGGTATTTATTCTGTCGTGCTAAAGAAAAACGCCGGATAAACATTCGAGTCAAGTTGCCAAATTTCCACCGATGAAATATGTACGATCGATAATATGTATTAAGACTATTCCCCGAATTTTTTACTGGCGGTATATTTGAGTTCCAATATACCGGACATAATTTCTTGTAATTCTGCATTATTGCACTGAAAAAAATTCTCGGCGTTTTTACCACGGTCCATTGGTACCTTTACCATCTCACCTTTTTTAACAATTATTGGTAATTTTACCAAGATAGACTGTTAAGTTGACCTAAAAACCGGTATTTTTACTGTTTTTTTCAGGTAAGAATACCACTTTTATTGGTAATCAATTCCCGCTAACTTTGCCATTTTATCTCGGTAATTCTACCACAGTCTATAAAAAATATTAGCGTCTTTACCAAGGTCCAGTAAAATTACCGAGAAAGTTCAATAATTTTACTTAGATATCTCGGTGAAATTACCAATTCCATAAATGGTAATTTTACCAAGAAAAAACTGGGATCAAATAGAACCCTGAATTCTTGGCAATATTACCCTTTTCTGAGTAAATACGCCAAGATTTTTTTTTCAGTGTGCATCTACTAGATATGACTTGACTTGACTAGATTTGCATCTAGGATAATCTTTTGAAGCCAGCCCGGACATGTCGGTTATTTTGTCATGGGCCTCTTAAATCCCAAAAGTGCAGCCAATCTATGAATTCAGATCATCCAGAGTGATTCATTATTACGATTGTGTCGGCCCATCGTTTGTAAAGCTCATACAATTGACTTACTTTTTGCATAAATGTGCTCATTTTTGCGGAGGAACACCCATTTACAAACATTCTCGGCCATCTTGGTTGGATGTTGGAATCTGAAGATTGGCAGTGACATTTTTTGTGTTGAAGGTTGGCTGCCCTTTTGGGCTCTAAAGAGATATACCTATATCGATGTGTTCGTATATCTCTCTTGCTAATGGTTATTAAATATCTTTCTTATATTCATCTACTAATTTACGCGCAACGCGCGACGTGCATTGGCGCCTACAAACCTAAGTGGATACTTCAAGCATTGCGCAATGAGTGAAGTATCCACGTAGGTTTGTAGGCCGCTTCGCTCTAGGTTCGGCCCTAATATTGAAACTCGCGGAGTCAGCATTTTTCAACTCGTGATTTTGAAATTTTTGCACACTCTGCGTGGATTATGCAGCACAAAATATATTCTTCTATATCTCTCGCTTGATAATGGTTGTTATGGCTGATGGTTGTGGTGGCTTCCTATCTATGTATTCTACACTACATTAAATTCGACTAAAATTCACCGAAAATTTCGAGAATGGAATATTCACAGGTTACCTAAAAAATATTCATTTAATCAAAAGAGACTCGGCAACATGCAAATGTTTAAACGGCTTTTCCCTCAGCAGATTTTAGTCGAATGCCCGGAAGTGAATTTGGTTCACTTTTGATACCCAATAGATACGGTTCCAATGCACGAAACAGTGGCGTGGCGTTCTTTGCGATATATCGATTGATACGCCACTCAAACCTATGAAAAAAAATCGATTATCAGGGTGTTCGCAGCGAACACCTTAGTAATCGATTCTTTACCATAGCTTCAAATGGCGAGATATCGATAATCGATCATTCACGCCACGCCACTGGCACGAAAAGGAAATCTCGCGGGAAGCTCTATTATCTAATACATGTGTATCAGAGAAACTCTCAGAATATCAACGTAAAACATGCTAATTTATCCCCCAAAAATAAATTGCATTTCAGAAAAAAACGCATCTCCATCTCACACGGTTCTTGTGACTGGTATCGTAGCTCCCTCCCTACTCTGCCGTGCTAAGGAAAAACGCCGTGTGAACATTCGAGAGTTGCCAAATTTCTCGGGACAAAACAAGGATTTTTTAGGTTGGTTATACTTATTTTTCAGGGAAACTCTCGGATACGTTAGATCAAGCTGCGAACAAAATTATTCGAAGAATTCGAAAAAAAATATTCAATATTTTTCCAGTTTAAATTCGGTTTTTAGTAAAGGAAATCTGGCACCGTCTAAAGGCTCATGCTGCGTTTTTTCTTAGCATGGCAGTAAAAAAGGACCCGCATGACACTTCTCTCTCGCAACTTCGGGGCAGTGCAGTCTCCTGGCTCTTATGCAACCCGCATAACGCCCCTGTCCTCGCAAAATCGGGACCACTCCTTGTTGATTCAGGACACTCCTCCTTTCCTCCCTCATTCATTCTCCAATCTCCACCCTCTCTTTTAGACACGCTAGTGGATTTGGTTCACTCTTTGAACCCGATGCACAGGGTTGTAACCTACGGGAATAAATACGGAAAAAAACATTTAATAAATTAACATCCGGAGTGTTAAACATTTACGCGACATGTTGACATGGTGGCCGAAGTAGCTGGTAAGGTAACATCCTTGCAGCTTTTACTGGACAGCCGAATCATAACATCAATCCCAAGTTCATTGCCCCTCTGACGTAAGGGTTTCCACAATTATAATTTGAAATCCGTAAAAACCGCTGAAATCGGCATACTCAAAAATCGATCGCGTGCCTCTTGGCTTTTTTCCTTCTTCTAGCCATTTGTATATAGTTTTTTTCAACATAACTACGGCTTCTTGACTTGATTTTTGTTTTCTTGGTCTCGTTTTGAAGCTAAAATGCTTCTATCGAAGTCTACACATTTTTTCGTCTAAGTCACACATGAATGGTCATTAGGAAATTTTTGAAATCTCACCCAATTTTCAAGAGCGCTTAATTACTCAACACGCGAGAAAATGGCGTTTTTGCCCTGAGTAACGGGGATGGGAAATTCTCTGACATTTAATTTGATACCAAAACAAATTTTTTGCGTCAAAAATGCACCCGCCAGAGCAATTTAAGTGAAGCGTCGCGGCACTCGGTGCGCGGTTTAAATACTGGTGGATGAATCGAAAATCCAATCCCACCCGCAAACTCCATTTAGCAACTCTGCAATCGTTAACCCTCCATTTTCGAGTTCGCCCATCGATACGCTATATCACGAGATTGTGGTAGCGGTTCATGCATGCATTTAGAATTTAAACTAATATGGGAGTCATTCTCCGAGTGAAAAGGCTTTAATTAAAAACCGGGATTTAATATTCCACCGCACTGCCGTGCTAAGGTAGAACGCCGTACGAACACTCGAGAGTTGCCAAATTTCCTTTGATGTAATGTTTATTTTTGAGGAAAATTACGGATATGTTTCCACGAAATTGTCAGGAACTTTACATCAAAATACGAACATGATTCCGTGAAAAATTGGAAGAAAATATTCATAAATGTACCAGGGAATTCGTGTTTTATCAGAGAAAATTTGGCAACGCCTGACGGTTTATACGGCGTTTTTCCTTAGCACGACAGCGCAGCGCAGAAAAACACAGAACAAACACTGTTTTTAAAACCCCCAGTGGACTTGAGGACGCCGAGCTTGTAATTTGATTCCCGGACGATGAATTTAATTAGTTTTAACGCCTCGCTCGAGTAAGTAAACTGGATCCGCTTACTTAATCGTTTACACGATGGAATTTCAGCGCACGTCCCAGGGATGGGTGATTTATCGCCCTCGGCCCCTGCAGGGATCAACGGGTAAGTAAGTCAAACGGGATGCTGGTGGGACACATTGATGCTGGTCTACCACTTTTGATTTATCGTCGACGGAGCGATCATGAAACGCGAAGCGCTGGATGCTGCCGATTTTATCGATTATTTCCGACCTTTCGCGGGGGAAAAGACCTGAGGGTCGTATGAATCGTATTCGATACATCGAACACGTAAGATTGTATCGATATAGATTGGTTCAATTTGTAAACATAGCCTCAAAAGTCGATGGAGTCATCTGAACGGGTTTCTTGTGACAGGTTTTTGATTCGAAGGTGGTAATGAAAAGTTAAATTGTTAGGAATTTCCTCATTTTCAGCTTTTCTTTCTTGAATCCTAAAATTTTTGTTTACCTTCAGACTTTGCCAAATTTTCTTTGATACAGCACGGATTTTCAAGGACATTTTTTGAATATTCTCCCTTTAAATTTTTGAAGAATTGTCTGAGCAATCAGATCTAAATTATTTCAAAATAGTAAGAAAATTTTTTTATAACTCTCCTCAGGAGAAAATTATTCTTATAACTCTCCTCAAAAACAAATTTTTCATCGACAGAAAATTTGATAACACTGCCGTGATGGCGATGAGAGCAGTAGGTGTCAAATTTTCGAAATCGAGTTTCCTTCAACATTCGTCGAAACTCTTTTGGATGAAATCGCTGAAGTAGCCAAAACAGCAGAATTCGTCCAATTTTAGTGGCGTGGCGTGCTTTGCGATTTATCGATTAATCGGTCATTTAAACCCATGGAAAAGTATCGATAAACAGGGTGTTCGCAGCGACCACCTTAATAATCGATTGTTTACCACAGCTTCAAATGGGAAAATATCGATTGATCGCCACGCCACTGTCCAATTTGTATAAAAACGAGGCATACGAGGAAACGGCAAGAACGCAAAAATTGATGATTTTGTAGGCGAAACAGGCGTAAGAGGCATTTTTCCGCCAGAGAGTCGATGGCAGCAGTATCTTTGAGAGAAATAGCGCCTCTTTCTGTAAATTTCAAGCAGAAAATGTGTTTGTTGTGTGTCCATAACGCAACCACGAAAGCATGCGGAAGATAGCACTACACGCCTGTCTTGCCTAACATGAAAATGAAAAATACGCCATTCACGAAGTCTAAATAAAATTGGTCGTTTTGTAATAATCCAAATGATTTCCAGGAGTCTTTCAGATGATTCGTGGTAATTTGAAAAAGAACGGAGGCTTTTTTCAATAAAATTTTCCTCTCAGACGCTGATGAGCCAATTTTCTCAAAACTTCAATTTTGTCCTTATGACTCTCTTCGCTAAAATGGCCGAGCGCTCCACTACCGGCGATTCGTGCCGTGACACGCGAGTGGACGGGGTGCACCTCAAAACATTGTGTACACTCCAGCAGGCGCAGTGTAGGCAATTTACGCATCGGAGTGCATGCGTAATGGTGTAGTGTTTGAAGTATCTCTAGGATGTCGAAGGCGCTATATAAGGTGCGCGCGGACGAGCCTTCGATTACCCGCGACAATGGAGATGTTGCATGCCTGAGGAATTGGCGATTTGACTATTGATTCTTGTGTAAAAGTTCGCGAGAAACATGATGGTGCCACTGGTTTTCCCTGAAATCAACTCCCAAGCTTAAAAAAAGCTCTCAAATTGAGGCCAAAATGGAGGGGATATCCCACGCTATTCTGAGAGTCCACCTCTACATCAAAACAAACTCTCCATGCAAAGATAGGGAGCAAATACATTGACAGGGCTGCCACTATTTGGGGACTCGAAAACTGAAAATACGGCAACCCTGCTAATGTATTTGCTCCCTATCTTTGCATGGAGAGCATTGTCTTGATGTAGAGGTGGGACTCTCAGGATAGCGTTGGATATTCCCTCCATTTTGGCGGCAATTTGAGAGCTTTTTTGAGCTTGGGAGTTGATTTCAGAGAAAACCAGTGGCACCATCGTGTTTCTCGCGAACTTTTACGTAAGAATCAACAGTCAAATCGCAAATTCCTCACACTTGCAACATCTCCATTGTCGCGGTCAATCGAAGGCACGTCCGCGCGCACCTTCTACAGCGCCTTCGACATCCTAGAGATACTTCAAACACTACACCGTTACGCATACACTCCGATGCGTAAATTGCCTACACTGCGCCTGCTGGAGTGTACACCATGTTTTGAGGTGCACCCCGTCTACTCGCGTCTCACGGCACGAAACAAAAATTTTCGGACAGCCTCGTTGGACAAATAATTTCCCTTTAAAAAAAATAAAATGGTAACGGAAATTTTTAAACGTCGCATGGCGCTTGTGATACTTTAGCCAGAAGATGTCGAGATTACCTGTTAGGTCTAAAGAGACTTTCAATTAACGATAGCTGATTTTAAAGCCAACCTTTAGCAGTGTGTCGAGTTCGCTGGTCACAGAATCTTGTTTTGATGCTTGATTCGTAGATTAGCTAAAAAATAATAAGATCTGTCCAAACAGCAGCTTTCTACGTTCAATATTAACCGAGTCATCGTCCGTTGAAAAGTCGGGTTTTTGACGTCATCCACCGCGGTATAGTGACACCCTTGGTTTTGTCCACCTTGCTTTTATCAGTCCGGAAGACACTTATTTGCATTTGTTACTCAACATAAAACTCGGTTGTAAGCAATATGGAAGAAACCGAGGGTGTTATACTACCGCTGTGGATGACGTCATAAACCAAATTTTTCAAAGAGCGATATGTAGGTTAATATTACACTGGAAAAAAAAACCCAATGGATCTAGAGTCCAGACTCTTGGAAACATTGGCAAGAAAAAATACTCTTGATTCAATCGGATTTGTGCTTGAATCAAAACGAAATTCACTTAAATTAAGAGGCTTGGTTCTTGATTTAAGCTAGATTCTGATTGAATCAAGAACACCTCTTCTTGTCGATGTTTTTAAGAGTCTGGACGCTAGATCCGATATGTTTTTTTCCAGTGTTGAACGTAGAAAGTTGCTGTTCGGACACATCTCATTATTTTTAGCTAATCTGCAGGAATCAAGCATCGAAACTCGATTTTGTGACCTGCGCAACTGACCCATTCCGGAACTAAAGCAACAAATTCACTCTAAACCCCTCGGGTCTATCCCACATTAATTCACTCGTCAAGCAGACACTCAGGGCAACAGGCAACAGGTAGACAGGAGAGGCAACTCCGCGATGGAGAGGCGCACGGTACACGAAGCCCTCTCGTAACGCCTGACCACGCCAAGGCCGCAACCCGCTCGGCACGCCACAGGTGGTCATGATAAATCGCTAATCGTCGACTGACAGCCAAATTATCATTTAATCAAAGGCTCACCGTCATTATGCCGTCCTTACGACCTCTCTTCATCATCCGTGTCGGGTTCTCTCAATAGACGTTATGAGTGCCGTACGTCACAAATAAACGATGCACATCGATCTTTCAGTGGTATCCAGAGGAAATTTCCCAGCGCCTAGCTCATACAGCCGTGATACTGTCATACTTGATTTTCTACGTAAAAAACTACTGAACGTCATTTTTTAAAATTTGGGGAGATTTTCTTCGTCTGATAAGGCATATTTTGTGAAAACTTCAAGCCATACTGTAGGCTCGGTCTCCTTTAAAACAGTAAAATAGGAGCGGAGATTTTGAAACACCGCAACCGAACTACGCATTTTTGCAGTTTCACCGTCGCTATGAGACTTCCTGAGGAAATGTGCTGTTTAAAGTGATTCGATGGACGCCATATTTTGTGTCAGAACGGCATGCGATATATCCTATCAATTGGTTCCGTTTTTTCAGCTACTCGTCATTTTTCTCGAATTTTGAGATCGCAATTCTCTTGTCAGGAGACTAAAGCACTCACTTACCAATTTTAACAAAGAAAGTCAACGTAATGAAGGCGTGGTTTTTTTTATAGAGAAAACATCGCATACGATACTGATATCGAAACTGCAGTCGAATGCGATATTTTCTCTCTAAAAAAAACCACGCCTTCATTACGTTGAATTTTTTTGTTAAAATTGGTGAGTGAGTGCTTTAGTCTCCTGACAACAGAATTGCGATCTCGAAATTCGAGAAAAATGGCGAATAGCTGAAAAAATGGAACCAATTGATACGATATATCGCATGCCGTTCTGACACAAAATATGGCGTCCATCGAATCACCTTAATGAACGACTATGAATGCGACGGTGTGAGAGCGAAGAGAACCGTAATTGCGAAGATGAAGTTCTGAAAAAATGGGTCCAGTAGCGCCTGAGTGGAAAATTATAATGAGAGAAGCCTCCGTTTTTTGTCAAATTACCACTGAAGTTTCATCTGAAAGGCTCTCAGAAATCGTTTTGGTGATATAAAATATACCAATGTTATTTCAACGATGTGAATGGGGTATTTTTCATTTTCATGTTAGGCTAGTGTTAGGCAAAATGGCAAGACAGCAGCCGTATGGGCTATTTTTGGATGTTTTCATGGTTGCGTTTTGAACACGACAAAAAAAGTTAAGATAAGAGAAGGGCGCAATTTTCCTTAAATGTATAGCTCTCATTTGCTCTATATCAGTATTACTCATTAAAGGGCTGTTACGCACTTAGGGTTTTTTAAGATATCTCATTTTTATGAATAAGACAAATATTCCTTTGTTAGCTGAATCAGTAATCTCACCTAAATTAGTTTAAACGAATTTTGAAGGAAACTCAATTTCAAAAATTTGATTTTTCCTAGGGTTAGATGTATCATAGCTCCCAGGAAATCGATTGAGATGGGAGCTGTGAGTTATTTCAGTTGACAAGGTACCGTTAGCGTGGCTTTCTATGCAATCTATCGATTGATCTGCCATTTAAACTAATGGCAAAGGATCGATAAACAGGGTGTCCGCAACGAACACCTTAATAATCGATTTTTTTTCATAGCTTCAAATGGGAAAATATCGATAATCGATCGATCACGCTTCGCCACTGCATAAATTACCGCTCAATCTTCTCACCTTGTACTTTTAGAACGCTAAAAAAACTAGAAGGGAAACCTTTTCAAGTGCATGGTTTATCAAACAAAATTTGGCAACGTCCAAATGTCCTTACGACGTTATTCCTCAACTCGGCAGAATACCATGCCTCTGTCATTTGAACTGATGGCAAAGGATCGATAAACAGAGTGTCCGCAACGAACACCTTAATAATCGCTTCTTCACCACAGCCTCAACACTGAAAAAAAAAATATCGGTGTATATACTAGGAAAAGGGTAAAATTACAAAGAATTCGGAGTTCTATTTGATCCCAGTTTTTCTCGGTAAAAAAACCATTTATGGAATTGGTAATTTTACCGAGAAATCTAGGTAAAATTATTGAACTTTCTCGGTAATTTTACTGGACCTTGGTAAAAACACCAATATTTTTTATCGACTGTGGTAGAATTACCGAGAGAAAATGGCAAAGTTACCGGGAATTGATTACCAATAAAAGTGGTATTCTTACCTGAAAAAACAGTAAATAAGCCGGTTTTTAGGTAAGTTTACCAGCCTGTCTTGGTAAAATTACCAATAATTGGTAAAAAAAGTGAAATGGTAAAGGTACCAACGGACCGTGGTAAAAACGCCGAGAACTTTTTTCCGGTGCTGTTGATAGAGTAAAATTTGTAAAACTTTCGTTTAGTGTACCCTTGTATTATCCCAAACTCCTTGAAACGTTTTGATTACGTTTTTCCTCGACGCTGGCCATTTTGGAACCAACTAGTTCCATCCTCAGGTCCAACCACTTGGTTCACTGATCGGAAACGCATCAAAATAATTTTTCCGTTAACGCCTCGCCACTATAAGGCTTTCTAGGGCACGACGACTTTTGAATTTCGAAGGGAGTCATAAACGAGGTACCCTGAGCAGCCCGGAGCCCGTCGCGCCGCAGCGTTGAAGACGCGCGATGAAACGCCTAGCCTCGCCGCAGAGGAAGAAGATGCAGCAACGGTGGAGCGGCTAAATATTTAAGTTTAATTACTTGGGTTGCCGCGTTTATTCCGGCAGTCATAATGGGTTCTCAGTCAATATTGCAGCCATTCATTAAAGCTCCCGCAGCCGCGAAGACGAACTCCTGCGCTGCGCTGCACACTGCAACAGGCAGCCATGCAGCAGACACCGCGCAAATGGAGTGTTTAATGCTTTCCTCCCCCCCTCCCCATCGTGGGGCTCCGGTGCCCCCTCCCCTCCCCCGACTTCGCTGAGCCATCCCCGACACGTCCTCACCCCCCACCCCCTTGGAAACGCTCACCCGCCCGGCTCCCGTGGGATCCCATAAAAATGCGCGGGAGCTCCGAGGTAAATATTCGCGAAAAATTTGCGAGGGATTTTTACCGCGCGCCATCCCGCTAAATGGCGTTGCTGCATGAGGGATGAGGATTTTATCCTAAGTACCGCGCACTAAGTGCACCAGATGAAAACTACGATTTTCCAGCTATTAACTCTAATTTTCATCGTGTATTAACGTGGTTATTTGTTTAATTGGACCACTTTAGAGTCCCTTTATACTGAGAGTCGAGACAATGTGAATCCATTTCTGATTGGTGGGGAACCAATCCCATCTGCTAGGGAACCATAGTATAGGTCCCAATTGCAAAATGAACCTCGCATGATCCTGCAACGGCAAATTTTTGCGGGGTTGCTGAAGCGGGATAAGAATCGTTATGGAGGATTTTCTTTTTCTCAATAGTAAGTAAATACCCTCCTGATACGGAATTCATCATTCAAAAAAATCGAAAATTTGACCCTAGTTCCTTATTGCATAAAGCTGTCCAATTAAGACAGCAGTAACGCCCAAATCAAAACCCAGTTTTCTTCATTCAACCATACTATTAATTAATTGAACTGGCTGATTAAATTAAGCTAACACCGCAAATCAGTCTGGTCTGCAAGAAATGTGACTTATGGGGAAGCATTAACTGAAAAAAAGATCGAAATCACCTCCGACAGAACAAGACATTGCGATCAGGACAGGTCCAAATGAAGTCATATTCACCTTAATTTTACAGGTGACGAGTAATGAGACACCCAGCACACCAGTCTGCCTTCCGCCGCAAATCAAATACACATATCCGCCGACTTTTTTTTGACGATATTCAATGCTTCTAGACCGTGTGCTTACAGCTCAGATTACCTGCGGACTGCAGATCGCTTTTAGGGTCAAACGTGCAGCGCTGCTACAATCAAGATCTCGGATGAGCATTGATTTCCCACCTTCACAACAAATGCACAAATAAACAAGTAGGATTTCGGTGTCGAATATCCACTATCCCTCTCATTCCGAACCATTAGATTTGATAATAAGTGGAGGTCAATGAACATCTTTCAAACACTGCTCATATTTGCTTCGACCGCACACCGTAAAATCGGGTATTATACTCGCATTTTAATCTACTCTTGAAAATCAGTAAAACAAATCCTGCAAACTTCGATGAGGACAAATGGACGTATTTCTGCGAAACGGAACTATGTGCATTATGACGTGAGCTCTGCTATGCACATATTCTTATGGGTCTCATGGCTCATGTCTTAATGCACATAGTTCCGTTTGATAGAAATACGTCCAAATAAAAATCAAGGTAAACGGAATCAAGACCGAGACTCATATATTTCTTTCGGTGAAGCAGGTATAAAAACCGATTCCCAGTTTGGAAAATTCATCATATTCCCATTCGTCTCATCTAGCACTATCGTAGACCTCGAATCGCAATGGCTTTCTTCATCGCTGCCGTCCTCGCCTGCCTTCAGCTGGCCGCCGGAAACCCGTTCCCGCACTACCACGGCCACGCCGGAGCCGGGGGTCTCTTGCCCCGCGGAGGGATGTCCTGCCCCCGGGCGCCCCTGCCGGAGATCACGCCGACGGTGCTCCAGTCGGTGTTCCCGAGTCCGGTGACGTTCGGCTCGCAGTCGCCGGCCGTGCTCGAGCACGTGGCCGCCCCGCAGGAGCTCAACTACTTCGAGAAGCCCTACATCCTCAAGCACCGCAAGGGCGCCGCCCTCAACGTCTTCACCCAGACCCCGGTCGTCGTCGACGAGTACGCCGTCCCCGTCTTCAACGAGTTCCCCGGTGCACCCGCCGTCGTCGTTGAGGAGGTCGCCGCCCCCGCCTACGATTCCGCCTCCTCCGCCTCCGCCGCCTCCGCCGCCTCCGCCTACGCTGCTGCTTCCGCCTCTGCTGCTGCCGCCGCCTCCGCTGGAGCCTCCGAGTACGGAGTCTGGGGTGAATATCCTGCTGGACCCGGTTCCTGCTCTGCTTCTGGTTCCTGCTCCTGTGGAAGGTGCCGATAAGAAGTGAACCTCATCATACGGTTCATCGAGTCGATTTCCAAATAAAATTGATTGACGAAATTACTTTTTTGTTCCAATTTTTCTTCTTCTTCTAATGTACCCTCTGATGCACGCAATAAGTTTCGATAGTGACCTGGAAAGTCCTTAAAAAGAATATTGGAAGTTTTTTTAGGTTTCCTTCAGCCTCGTCTGATCATCACTTCAAAAAGGCTTTTAGTTTTTTGAATAGGCAAATTGTGTTCCGGAGAGTTTAAATAGTTTCGCCTTCATTCAAGAAAAATGGACGTTTCCTTTTGTTTTAACTTCAGTCGTCATTCAGAAGAGTAATATTACACGGAAAATTTTTTTTTTTTTTTAAAAAAAATCATAAAGCGGGCAAATTTTTCAACCATTTTCACCATTCAAATCTCAGTTTTATGAATAGCTCCTACCAAAAAAAAAATCAAGTTATTGTGCTGAGAAGAAAATGGCTAATTGCGAAGTGAATTTGAAGTTAAGTAACATTTTGAAGATTTTGAGTTTAGGTTTATGAAGTTTCAAGCGGCGAATAATCTTACAAAACGTTAATACTGCTGTTGCAGGACACAAAATTGAGTTTTCTCTTTGATTTCCGAAATAAAAATTGTGAATAAGCTCTAGCTTACATACACTCTTCTGAAAGTGATAAAAATGTCATTGCTTCATAACATGATATGTTCAAATCTGACCAGCCCGTCAAAAGACATACATTTTTTTCATAAAATATATACAATTGCGAGTAACAAGACAAGGAAGCAAACATTCACCAGGAAAGGCTGGAAACACCGTAGCCTTTTTCAGCAATTTAAAATAGAAATAAAAATAAAAATGTAAAACCTAGTAGTAAATGGTACTTCTCCAAACAAGACGGATAAAGATGTTCGCGTTTGAAAAAGT